>NC_048596.1:49150656-49750656 GCF_003668045.3 Cricetulus griseus | reverse complement strand
AGGCCCTCTAGATGAGCAGTATGTGTTCTCAACTACTGAGCCATCCTCCAACCCTCTTGGCTAACATTCAAACTCACCAGTTTGCCTGCTCCAAGGCCAGTGAGCTTGTCCAGTGGTTAATCAGGGCGTTTCTGGAAACCCCTTATCCAGGATGCTGCCTGGCTTCCTGTGGCTGTTTCAGACTAAGCCCATCTGGCCTGGTGTGCCTTGCTGGCCAAGGTTGTTTGTTCCCCTATGGAAGCTGGTCTTGCTTCCTTGATTTCTGTGACTAGTACCGAGCCCCCTCTGCTGGTGGCACCTGGTATTGTGATGGGATGGTCTCCAGCTCTCCTGGGAGTGAAGCAGATACCTTCCCTATGTTAGGCCTGCTGGGCAAGGTTCCAAGGCTTCTCCCTGCCTGGCAGTTAAGTAGAGCCCCAGTGATGCTGGCCAGGGAAGCATTTTCAGCAGAAGACATTCAGAGAGTATCTGTAGCTTTGTAGATCATGTGCGGCCTGGGAGGCAGGGATGTCTGTCCTGCCCCAGAGTCTTGCAAGGACTGCCCCAGGGCCCTGCTCCAACCCTCTCCCCAGTACCTGTGGAACCACATGGCATTTCTAGCTTGTGGTCTGGCCTGAGCCACCTGAGTTCTCCCTAGCAGCCTCTCTGTGTGCATGTATGCATAGCATGTGTGTTCACATGTGAAGAAGTGAGCTTCGTGGGGACCAATGACTGGGACTTGGATCCCATCCCCCCGTCAGGAGTGGATCTTCTCCCTTACCTGTGTCCTGCACAGCACAGAACCCTGCAGGTGCTTGTCCATTGGGAGGCCTTGGGTGGATGCTTAGTCTTGGTGCCTGTTTCCTGTGTGTCAGCCTCACAGGCTCCCTTGATCAGGATGTTGTGAGGCTCCTGGGTTACAATGTGTGGAGTTTAAACCCAGGCTCCTGTGGCTGTGGTTGAGGGCTGAGTACCAAGCTGGGTATGCCCAGGTGAACACTGAATCCAGACCCTCCCCTGTGCCAAAGTGTGACCAATGACAGTTATACTTATTGTCAATTGTCCTGCTTTCCTTAGGTTCAGGACCTGCAGTTAGAACGAGAGATGGCACTAGCCACCAACCGGAGCCTGGCAGAGCAGAACTTGGAGTTCCAGGGTCCCCTGGAAATCAGCCGCTCAAACCTTTCAGACAAATACCAGGAGCTGCGGAAGCTTGTGGAACGGTGCCAGGAACAGAAAGCCAAGCTGGGTAGGAACAGCTGACTGTGGACATGCCCTCGGGGCATCTCCCCTGCTGACTGACCCAGGGTTACTGTTCAAGGAAGGACAGGGTGGCAGCTGAAATAGCATGGAAGCATAGATGCCCAGGAAGGAAAGGGCCAGCACCACTGTAGCCCACGTGCTCCAGACTCTGGGCAAAGTGCTTGGCATGTTTTTGCACAACAGTGTGGAAAGATGTAGGTACTGTGGTTAGTCCAAATTTTTGAATATTTATATTTTATTGTATACCTTGGTGAAGTAAGTGTGTGTGTGTGTGTGTGTGTGTGTGTGTGTGTGTGTGTGTGTGTGTATGTGTGTGTATTTTAAAAATGGCCCAAATCTTCTCTCTTTATAGATGAGGAAAACAAGGCATGGAGAGATTCAAGGGCTTGCCTGAGGCCATGCCTCTAGAGCTGGGTGGAGTTGGGATTTGCAAGCCTAGCCTTTAACAGCTTTTAACAGCAGAGCATCTCTCTAGTCCTGGAATTAAGATCTGAATGCAGGCAGCTGTGTCTTTGACTGCCTTTGCCAACTTAGCCATTTTAGCCCCAAGCCTTGCAGAACTGGTCTAGGCCTTGTGGAGGTAGGAGGGCCTCCTGTGTGGTTGTGCCTACAGGGAGCTACTTGGCCAAGACCTGGGCTCTGTCCTCAAGCTCCTCTTTACTCACGACAGCAAATGCTTACAGGAATCATAAGGACCTCCACAGAACCAGCTGTAGGAGCTCTACGATGGGCCCTGGGGTGGCTGAGCCCTAAGTGCCCACAGAGCCACCTGCAGGGACTCTATGGTGGGCCCTGGGGTGGCTGAGCCCCAAGCACACAGAGGGCATGCCTTATGCCTTTCCTGAAATTGGGGTCCTCAGATTTAACTAAAGCAGTGCTTCTGAAATTTCTACCTCTTTGCCCTTTGTTCCAGAGAAATTTTCCTCAGCGCTGCAGCCTGGGACCTTGTTGGACCTTCTGCAGATCGAAGGCATGAAGATTGAGGAAGAGTCTGAGGTGAGGTGGGGGGTGGTACCATCCTCCCGTGAATAGGGTGGTTGTCCTTGGAGCCCGGTCATGGTGGGCCAGGAACCACAAAGCACAGAGGTTTGGAGCATAGCTAGGATAGGTGGAGTACCAGTGGAGCACTTTAGTTATAGTCCAGGACAGGGACATGTTCTAAGACCCGGGCTGAGCACTTGAAACCACAACTAACACTCACTTTGAATAGACAGTACTGTTTTTCCTGTGCATATGTGTCTGTGATAATGTGTAGTTTATGAAGCAGGCTCAGTGAGAGATTCAGAACAGTAAACACAGACTGGCGAGATAGCCTGGTTGATGAAGTGCTTGCTGCACAAGCATGGCAACCTGAGTGTGAGCCTCCATACCCATGTAAGAAGCCAGGCTGGGCAGTACACGCTTGCCTTCCCAGTGCTGGGGTGGGAGACAGGCAGGTCCCTGGGGCTCAGTGGCAGGCAGCCTGACTGAATTGATGCGCCTATAGTGGAGACCCTGTCTCAAGAAATGAGGTGGACAGATCCTGAGGAATGATACCTGATGTTGGCCTCTTGCCACCACATGCACAAATGTGCGTGTTCACCCATACACATGTGTAGCCACACATGCAAACATACATACATATGAACAGTAACTAATACTAGAACAGTTAAGACAGTATTTTATAATAAAAGCTACTTAAAGCTTACAGATTTCTTCTTCTTCTTCTTCTTCTTCTTCTTCTTCTTCTTCTTCTTCTTCTTCTTCTTCTTCTTCTTCTTCTTCTTCTTCTTCTCCTTCTCCTCCTCCTCCTCCTTCTCCTCCTCCCCTTCCTTCCTTCCTTCCTTCCTTCCTTCCTTCCTTCCTTCCTTCCTTCCTTCCTTCTCCTTCTCCTCCTCCCCTCTCTTCCTCCTCATTTCTCTGTAGCTTTGGAGCCTGTCTTGGAACTCACTCTGTAGACCAGGCTGGCCTCAAACTCACAGAGATTTTCTTGTCTCTGCCTCCTGAGTGCTAGGATTAAAGATATGCACCACCACTGCCCAGTCTACAGATTATTTCTAGAATTTTCCATGCAATGTTTTTGGACCACCAAAGGACCTCTAGTAACTGGAACCATGGATAAGAGGACATAACTATACCAGGACTCCAGCTGAATCAGGAATAGGTGACTGACAGCAGGCCCCAGGGAGCTTTCAGACTTGGTTAGATGGTGGTACAGAGGACACCCAGGATCTGAGGCTAGGCCTCTGCTCCTTGTCTCTCTCTGCTGTCTCCTCCCTCTGGATGTCTCAGTGGCAGAGACTTCTTTGTGTTTTGGATGGAGGCAGCTTGCAGGTGTGCAGCCCAGGAGCCAGCAATCAAGTCAGTTGCAAAGGCCTAGCTGTTGAACAGACCAGGGGTCTGGCACAGTGTTGGGCAGGGGGACAGTGTGACAGTCCTACCATTAAGGAGTTGGCATTCTGGTGAGGGAGTCACTCTGAATGGGGGCCACGGAAGGCTGTGGAAGGCCTCTGTTGTCAACAGGTTTTGTGTCCTCTAGGCCATGGCTGAGAAATTCCTGGAGGGTGAGGTGCCCTTGGAAACGTTCTTAGAGTCCTTTTCCTCCATGAGGACACTGCTGCACCTGCGCCGAGTTCGTGTAGAGAAGCTCCAGGAGGTGGTGAGGCGGCCCCGCGTTTTGCCAGAGCTGGCTGGAGATGCTCCTCCACCTCGTCCACCGCCTCCACGCCCAGCGCCCCAAGCAACACCCCCTGTGACTGAAGAACAGCCTCCACAGCCCTCTGTTGTGACTCCCTACCCTTTGCCCTACAGCCCATCCCCAGGCTTGCCTGTGGGCCCTACAGCCCAGGGAGCCCTGCAGCCAGCCCCCTTCCCTGTGGTGGCCCAGCCTTCCTCCTACAGTAGGCCTGTGGGTCCTTCTTACCCATCACCTCAGCCAGCACCCAGGGCTGCTATGGGCTACTCTTGGTCCCCACAGAGGAGTGTGCCACCCCGACCTGGCTATCCTGTGGCCCCAACTAGCACTTCTGGTCCAGGGTACCCCTTAGTGGGAAGCCTAGCTCCTGCTCCCGGGTATCCCCAACAGTCCCCGTACCTCCCATCACAAAGCAAACCTCCCTACCCAACACAACCTCAGCTCCCTGGCTTCCCAGGACAGCCACAGCCTCCAGTGCCCCCTCAACCTCCATACCCTTCTGGGCCAACCCCTCCCTATGGCTTTCACCCCCCAGGTCCTGCCTGGCCTAGGTACTAGCCCTGGTCCCTGTCACCTTCTTCCTTCCATCTGCATCATAGTCTCTGGCCTCCATCTGCTGAGATTTGAGGTTGACACTGGAAGTGGGGCTGATGCTCCCTGCAGAGTTGGGACACATAGGCCCCCTAAAGGCCCCAGACAGTGAGTGCAGCATGGGTCCTTCTGGGAGCTCCTTCTGCCAGGGACCAGCTCAGCACATCCTGAGGTAGCCTGGTGGGAGCCACAGGGCTCTCCAGTGTTTGCATGAGCAAGTGTGTTCATGTCTCTGCACAGCTAGCTTGCTCCCTGACATCTGAATCAGTGCAGAGTGATTGTGGCAACAGACAGGCTCTCCCTTGGAACTTGGCGTGTTTCATATAGAGCCAAATGCCAAGAGACACAGCTCTGTCCGTTTGAGGATGGTCTCTCATTTACCACAGTTGGGTCAAAGGAAGTAACAGGAAAAACAGGGACTTTGAGTCCTAAAAGCCATAATTTAGTTGCTGTGCCAATGTCAGGCAAGTGTGTTCTGTGTGCTGGTTAGAACCACAGCAGCAGCACTGCTATGGGGAGAGAGCTGGGGAATGCCAAGGGAAACACAGGTCTCACTTGTATGGTTGGATGTCCTAGGGGTCACTCTGGAGCCCCTGGCTGGAGTGGAGGGCCCGGGTTACCTCCCAGCCATCTTTCACTCCTGGGGCCCTCCACCTCTGGCTGGCTTTTTCTGAGGTTCACCCACCCATCCCTCCATTCCTTTAGTGCCTTGAATTTCATTTGTTAGCGGCCCCTCTATCCTTGTGTAATTCCTTCCTGCCCCAAGTGTCCCTGCAAGACAGGTAACAGACCTGCCCTCACAGAACATCCAAACGGTGCTCCCAGACATCATCACTACATTGGGGTTGGTTTCTCTACACTCTCTCATCTCCAGAATGTAAAGGGCAGGGATTGTGAGTGCAGCCCCAGCACTGGGGCCAAAGCCTGCTTAGTAATAAAAGTGACTGACTACACTATACCAAAGGGGTTGCAGCAGACGATGTATCAGTATGGCTGGTCCAGATGTGAATCAGGTCTCAGGGTGGACCCTGGAGCTACCCCGTGTTAGGAAGTTGTATGTGCCTTGAAACATCCCCTGCCTGGGTACCCAGCCTCTGGTGGGCCAAGGTGCTGGGGGTCAGGAGGAACCCCATCTTCTGGTGCCACCCTGCCCACAGGCCACTGCCCATGGGTGCATTATCAACTCTGCTTGCTTCTCCTAAGTTATTTATAAAAAGGAATCACTAATGGAGTCTGTGGTCGACTGCTGCTGAACTGGATGAATGACCGCCTGTTTGTCTGTGTAATTGCCATAATAAACGTTGATGAGTTCCCTGGTGTGTGGCAGCGCTGATGAGTTTGAGTTCAGATGTGACTGCTTGTGGGGCAGTGACTTCTGCAGCCCTAGTCTGTAGAGCGAGCACCTTCGATCTATGGCCACTTCTTGATTCCCCTGCCCACTCCACTTCTTGGCTCTTTCTAGGATTTTCTTCTCTGGTTTTCCTTCTCTTGAAGACCAGAATGTTTTCTTTGTCCTAGGCCACATGCATGGCCACTCAGTTCCACCAGGGGGCACCTGTGCCTCAGTCCAGGTTGGGAGGTAAGTGTTCCTGTCACGCAGTCTGGCTATGGTCTACCATTTCCTTCCTTCCTTCCTTCCTTCCTTCCTTCCTTCCTTCCTTCCTTCCTTCCTTCCTTCCTTCCTAACTTCCCTCCCTCCCTCCCTCCCTCCCTCCCTTTCTCCCTTCCTCCCTCCCTCCTCACCCTCCCTCCCTCCCTCTGTGTAACACTCCTGGCTGTTCTGGAACTTACTCTGTGGACCAGGCTGGCGTCTGCCTGGCTGTCCTGGAACTCACTGAGATCTGTCTGCCTCTGCTTTCCAAGTGGGATTAAAAGCGTGCACCACTACTGCCCTGCAGGTCTATCTGTCTTCTAAATAGGGTTGAAGAGGATGCTAGAAGGGACCGGGGATGCTGAACAGGTGCTCTGGGACCAACAAGCCTTCTGTGGGCTGGGCTGCATTCTCCACAGCTTCCTCCACACACTGTTGCAGGGTGGTTATCATGAAGCCTAGGAAAATGTGGGAGACCAGATTCCTGACCAGTCCTCAGCTGGCCTTTCCTTCCTGGCAAGGTGACAGAGGTAGATTACCCGTAGCAGATGCCCAGAGGTGTTAAGAGTCACTGGGACTATGTTATGTGTCTCCTTAGCCCTCCTAGCCCCAGTTTTAAATAGGAGGGAGACTTTGGAAGTGGTGCAGTGACCAGGTTGCCCATGGAGGTAGGACCCCAGATCCACACAATCCCAGGGCTTCAGGGTTCCTGCACCATGCCTTTGTGGTGCTTCAAGTCCCCAGGACACACAAGAGTCCCCAGCTTCAGTTCGATTTACTGCCCATCACGCCCAGCTATACTTGAGTTGCCTGGCAGGAGGCGGGCTGGGCGCTCAAGATGACAGGGCCCCAGATGGTGCTGACAGCTCTTTGGGGATAAGTTGCAGATCTCACCTGCCTTGGGTTGTACCAGAGTGGTGGCGGCTGGGGTGGGGGGTGGGGTAGCGGCAGGGCTTAGCTTTTCTAAGAAAGGACATGGCCAGCCAGTGGTCTGGTCACCGCATGAGGCACCCTGGCTCTCTTCCCTCCCTCCCCTGGCAGCACACTGTCACCGCCCTCCCTACCTCCTGTGAGATATTTACCACATCACATAGGCCTCTTGCTGTGCTCTAACAGTGACAGGCCCTGGGTAAAGAATGGGGCCGGAAGAGATCTGGCTTAGAGACTGCTTCACTGGCTGGGGAGAGCTTGGAAATGTCATAGCTCTGAGCCAGGGATTGCCACCTGGTTATCTAAGGGAGCTGCCTGTTTGGCTTTCGGTTCCTTTGGCTTCCTGTGAGGAGAATGCACTAGAATTAGCTTGTACACAGGGACCTTCAGAGGTTGTCCAGGAACAGGGAAGTGGGAAGGAAGGTAGGGACCAGGAGTCAGTCCCTCCTCAGTCCCAGTGGGCTGTGATGTAGAATGGAGACCCCCAAGGTCACAGCAGGGCAACCTTGGTGGCTGAGGGCCATGTTTGCCATGAATTTCCCAGTGAAGGAGCAGTGCTGGCCTGGGGACCTGGGGGTCAGATCCTCCAGCTGAGCCTAGAACTTGACAAGAGCCATAAGGAATGATATTGCTCCTACTGGGCTGTGTGACCAAGTAGGTCTTGTTGGGACACACCACCCAGGCCCACATAGCTTGAGAGTTCTGTGTGTTCCTATGTGGAGAGCCAAGGTTGACATTCGTTCTCAGTCATTCTCCACCTTAGTTTTTGGGACAGATAGGGCCTCTCACTGAACCTGAGCTCCCTGACTGAGTAGGCCAGCCTGCCTAGGTGTTCGCTGCTGTGCCTGCTTTTTATGTGGGTGCTAGGGATCTGAACTCAGGTCCTCATGATTTCATGATGAGCGTTTTGCTGACTGAACCATCTCCCTGGTCTCACAGTTTCCTAGAGATTCTTTTTCACTAAACTTTTTGGTGTGTGTATTTTCCTGCGTAGTAGGCCATGGAAGTTTTGAAGCCACTGGTAGGCAAACTAACGAGCTCTCACAAGAAAGACAACTCTGGGAGATAATGGACCCCACTTCTTTCTAGTAACCCCCTCTTAGCTCCTTTGATAGGTATGAGCAGGTAAGTGGTAGAACCCTGTTTTTGAGTGGCAGATTTGTGACCGGACTGTTAGAACTGAGGCCACAGGCTGGAGAGATGACTCAGTGTTTAATAGTGAATACTGTTCTTGGAAATGGCCAGAGTTCAGTTCCCAGTGCTCACATCAGGTGACTGCCCACTTACATTTCCACACAAAGACTTGCCCATATACACGTAATTAAAAAGAACTGCAGCCTGGGTGGGCAGGGGGTGTTGTAGGAAGGACACAGTACTGAACAGACTTTTCTAGAATGATGGTATCCCTAGCTTCCTGGTCCCCCTGCCACCATCTAGTGACTTTTCTTTGCTTTTCCAGAGTTGGCAGCTGTGGATGGACCATTGATACCTCTATGCCTGAAGGCTTCATGACCAAGGCCACAACCTATCCCTGGGTTAGACCTGAAGGCTCCTGGGTAGATGCCTTCCCCTTGCCTGTAGTCAGGGAGACTCCAGATTGTCTCAGATCTGAATTGTAGAGGAGACTGTTTTAGTTGAAGGGAACTATTTAAAACCTAGGAGCAGGTTGGAGAAATGACTCAGCAGTTAAGAGCATTAGCTGCTCTTCCAAAGGACCCAGGTTCAATTCCTAGCACCCACATGGAAGCTCACAACTGTCTGTAATTCCATTTTCAGAGGATCTGGCACCATCATAGGCATACATGCAGGCAAAGCACCAATGCTCATGTAATTAAAAAAAAAAAAGTTCATCCATTGGGTTTATTGGGATCAGAGGTTAAGAACACTGCTTGCTCTTCCAGAGGTCCTGAGTTCAATTCCTAGCACCCACATGGTGGCTCACAACCATCTGTAATGAGAGCTTGTGCCCTCTTCTGGCCTGCAGACATATGGTATACATAAGAGATAAATTTTTTAAAAAAACCTTTAAACCCTATGAACATACCCAGCCCTGTTCTGCAACTCCTTGGTTTGAAGGTTAGCTGAAAATAGCTGAGGATTTCTAACTGTTGTGAGGAGTAAAAGCCTAATGGGTGAGGATTGGCTGGGTGCCCCTTTATGCGGGGCTCTGTTGGCGGCAGGGTGCCAGTGACCTTGCTAGCCAGCAAACCTTGCGCTCTGGAGGGGAAGGTGTCTTTGGATGAGGGCTGTAGAAGGTGGAAGGCAGGAAAAATGAGCCTATCTTTGGCTCAGGTGTGCAGCTTGTGACTATGCTGGCTACACAGGACTCAATAGGTCTCTCATCAGAGGGATCCGGAGGGTGGGGCCCTGGACACAACAGACTGCAGTACTCAAGTTCTTGGGAACTAGAAGAAAACACTATTTACAAAGAATATATTAAAAATATACTTGAGAAGTAAACTCCCATGCGGGTGTGCACGGCCTCGTCATTCTTTCGTGGCATCAGAGTCCAAGGAGAAAGCCGACCCCGCTGGTCACTGCTCCCCAAAGGGTGGGGAACCCCTCTGGATACTGCAGTCTCTACTTGGAAGGGTTGGTGGGTCTAGGGTCTGTCGAGTGTTGGCTCTTGGAGGAGGCAGCCAAGCTGTCATGGCCCTAGGGGATATAGGAGCTGGCCTGCCACTGCAGGGCCCAGGATCTTTTCTGAAGGGACCTTGGCCTCTGTCTGAGTTCTGGCTGAGGAGAAAATAGGGGCGGCACTCCAAGTGGTAAATGCTTCCTTAGGACAGAGGGAGCTACTTGGCCTTTTGTTGCTGGTTCCATGTTCTGTGAGGTAAAATGACACATGTTAGAGCATAAACAGTGTCACTGGCACTGTGAAGGGGAACCAGTGACAGGGGGGATGTATCCTTGCTTTGGGCTCAGTTTGGGGAAGCTGCTGTCCTGTATCAGGAAGTTCTCCCTTCTAGAGGCATAGTGGGTCTGAAGCCCTAAGGGGTCTTTGTGTGTGTGTGTGTGTTATGGGAGTATGTGTGCACACACACACACAGAGAGCTCAGAGGACAGCTAGAGGTGTCATTCTGGAGGCACCTTCTACTTTCTGTTGGAGACAAGATCTGCCATTGGCCGGGACCTTTGCCACAAAGACTAAGCTAGCTGGCCAGCAAACTTACAGGGGCTGTTTGTCTCTGCCTCCCATCACCCCATGGCTGGGATTACAAAGTGCATCCCACGATACCCAGTTGGTTTTGGGTTTTTGTTTTTTGTTTTTTTTTTTTTTAATATGGATTTAGGAAGTTTAACTCAGGGCCTCCTGCATGTAAGCCACTGTTGTACCGGCAGCTCTCACGCCAGCTCTCTCGGGTATCTTTTCCACTGGCTTTTCATGATGGAACTTTATAGGATGGCTTTAGGATTAATGGTTTTTCTCCAGTTTGCCTAGGTGGCTCCATCATCTAAGTTGTGGGGTGGGGTGAGGTTGTTTGTTTTTTGTGACAGGGACTTGCTATGTATTTCTGGCTGGCCTGGAACTAGCTATGTAGACTAGGTTCACCTTGGATTTGTGACTTTGCCTCTTAAGTTCTGGGGTGACAGACCTGGCTAAGTCTTCCCCTTTACATGAAGCAAGATGCTAGGAGCCACTATCCATTATGGACAGTGGAGAGGCTGGACCCTCAGGGCTGGGTGCAGGTCCTGGGTGCCAAGCAGGGGCAGGCTCACCTTTTATAGTCTCTGAGCCACTTGCAGGTCATAGTCACTATCAGAGGAGTTGTCAGGCTGGGTGGAAGACCGGTGTAGGGCCCCTTCCAGAGCTAGAGAGAAAGGATTGATTAAAGAAAGTCCTAGAGGCTACATAAGGCCCCAGGAGCTGAGTGGCTTGCAAGATCACAGAGGCTCTCTGAACTGGTGACAGCCCTGTATCAGTTTTGATCAGACCGGCCAAGTGTTCGCTAATGATGCTAAACTCCAGACCCCCTGGGACTTAATTGTGAGTGCCTGTGAGAAGCCAAGTATTGGAGGTTCCTGTGGACCACTTAATGGCTCTGTCCTGGCTCAGAAAGATGCCTGGGACTCATTTATCATCCAGCCCCTCAAGGCCTGCAGGCACATAGGCCCATTAGGTCACAGCAAGGCTGGGGTTAATGGCATCCATCCAACTGCATTCTTCTCTCTGGATGAATGTTTCAAGGTCTCCAAGGGACAGCAGAGGCCTGTGAAGGCTGTATTCCTGCCACCACCCTGCTGGGACCAGCTGTCAAGCAGGCAGTTTCATCCTCCACCCCCTGGAGCCTCCCTTTCCCTCTTTGGACAAGCACAAAACTTCAAGGTTAGCATTCAGCATTGCCCCCACCCCCCACCCCCAGCAGCCCCCTGCTGCTCACCTGGATAAGCGGACAGGTGGGAGTTCCTGGGAGGCTGACTGTATTCGTTGTCCACATGAGAGGCTGTTGGGTTCTCCACCTGGGACCTTACAGTTGCCGTGTGACTGCGATGGAAAGACACTAAGCAGACACAGGAGGCCAGTGACATTGTTAGAACTGATGTGCTGTCCTTCCTGAGCAAGAGCCCATAGCTTAGCTTCCTGTGTCCATGAGGTCATGGGAAAGGGGGAGTACATTTCCCCCTCCTTTCTCTCTGGGGAGATTCATGCCAGCCGGGTAAACCTCAGACTTTTAGAGCAGTCTGATTGGCCAGGAGCAGCCTCCAGTTGCTCAGTCATCAAGCTTTTACCTAGTAGGAAGCTGGAACACAGGTGCTAGGGAGATGTACTCCTATGCATCAGGAGCTGTGGGCCTTTCTATTACTTAAAACCAAACAAAGCAGAGAATTTTCTAGAAAGATTTGGGCCTGGACATGGGAAGGGGAAAGGAATAGAGTGCATGCTTCATCCCATTAGTGTAACTCTGAATGTGGCTAGGAGAGAATGAAGGCTAGGGGAGGGGTTGGGCTGGCAGGGCCAGTGTAGTCTAAAACTGGCCCTCTGAAGTTGCTCTGTGCTAAAACTAGCTTGGCCAATCCTCTGCCATGCCTTCCCACTTTGAAGGGGAGCCATACAAAAGGGTCTTACAAGTACTGAACTAAAGGACTGTGCATAGTTTTGCTTAACCCCGTTTGACCATTGTCAGTCATCAAGTTGGGGATGGCTGTCCTGGGGGTGAAGGCTGTGGGGACCTCTGCTTAAGTCAACCACAAGGCAAGAGAGCAGAAATACCATGGTGTCTGAGGCTCAAGAGGCAAAATGTGCAGAACCACTTGCCCCTAGAAGAAGCCTCAGCCTTCTCTGGTGTGGGTATATTTGCTGGCCACAGTCACACCTTAGTGAAATGTGGTGGAGAGCTGAGTCTTCTAGCAGTTGCCGGTTTGCTGTGATCAGCAGAGACCTTGACTTCTGTGGCCTAAGTCCTGGGGCTGAGGTAGACCTGCCTCTGGGGACACTTACTGCTCTGGTTCACTCCGGTGGGACCAATCCACTGACGCTGCTTCTTCTGACGGACTAGACAACAACAGACAGAAAGCTTGTGAGGGCCAGATGATGGGGGAGGGGAGATGATGGTAAAGGAGGGGAGATGGGAAGAGAGGCAAGACTGATGGGGACACCACTCCAGGCTTTCTGCCTCATTTCCTAATTGACTAGGGAAGGAGATTGGAGCCCTTGGGTGACTGTAGAAATGACCACAGGGCTTATTTAGAACCAGAATTTATACCCCAGAGGGCACAAGGGACCCAAGACTGCTTGCCTCTGTTCTCCCTCCTTCTTTGGCTCTGGATAATTTCTCTAAGGTTTGCAAGGCCAGGAGACAAGCCCTCATTCATTAAGTATGTAGCTGTCCATTCAGTAAACAGGGAAATTAAGGCTCAGATAGAGGCAGCAGCACTGTCAGTGCCATTGGTAGTTGTGGAGCTGGACTTGGGCCATGTGTTGTGACATCAGAGTCTGTGCTGATATCATGTGGCCATAGCCTTCATCAACTGCAGTAGGCTTTTGCCAAGTCCAGACAAGGGCCCATCAGAGGGTACAGTTTGTCCTGACTTTCTAATACTCTAGGCAGAAAAAGGCCAGTGTGCAGCAGGGGGAGCTGGGTGGTAAGGGAGGAAAGCTGGGGTTTGGCACCTACATTTCTTCACCAGCTTCTTGTAGATCAGAGGCCCGCACATTACCAACAGCACCACCAGGAGTACAAGGGTCAGGATGATGCTTGCCACAGTGCCTGGGGCCAGGCCCGCTGGGTTTGGGTTTTGGCCTGGACAAGGAAAGTCTTAAATCAGTCCCAGCCCTGGGGAGCAACTCAGAGGGCAGCACTTGCCTGGATTTCCCTGGTACCACCAGAGTGTTCATAAGGGAGCTGTCTGTCTGTGGGAGTCTTTGATAACCATACATTTGCCTGCTCTTTATTACTTTCAGTGACCATCAAGCTACTATTTGCCACTCTTGTTATAGACTGTTAATTTTTTATCTCAATTACGACTAATCAACTTCCCATTTACCATCAGGAAGATGACCATATATGACCACATATCAAGAATCAGCCAGCCTTCTATCCAACCATCCGTCATCTATCCAACCATCCATCCATCCATCCACCTACACACCCATCTATCTGCTTATGTAGCTATCATCAATTTACCCATCTATCCACCCACTGCTTATGCAGTCATCTATTCATCTGCCTGCCTCTGTGTCCATCTGCCTGTCTGTCTATTTGTCCATCTGTCTATCGACTGACCCATCCATTCATTTATACAATCATCTATCTACTTACCCACTCACCCCCATTTATGTCACTCATCCATGTACCTGTCTCTCTTTTACCCATTATTTAGTTACCACCCGTGTAGTAAATATGTTCCATCCACCCCCTGATTTTCCAGCTTGTATTCCGAAGAGCAGAAGATAAAAGGCAAGGGAGAGTTCTAGCATCTGCCAGTGGCCTGACAGTGATCCACTTGGACCTTGACTGTCCATTCATCATTGCTGTCTGATTCTTGATCCCAGAATCTCATTTACTGTCCCCTTTCCAGGATCTTTTATCCACCTCTCCTATCTGCTCTTTAGAGACAAGCTCCCTGACTGGGTCCTAGAGGAAAAGTTCCGACCTGCTCTCCACCCACCGAGGGAGGGCTGCAGTCAACTCACATGTGACCAACACCCTCTTGCAGTTGTTTTTTTTCTGAAGCTGGTAACACAGAGACAGCTTCTCCTGGGTACAGACGAGCCCGGTGGAGGTCCTGTCAGCATCCAGCGCATGGAAGGAGATGAGGCTGCCACACTGCTGCTCCCGACACAGCTCGTCCCACCGTGCCTGACCCCTGGCAGCAGGACTGTCGCACAGGGTGGCCCATTGTGATCCCTGGCGCACTTCAGCGATGCCCTCACACAAGCTGCTGCCCCCCACCAGGCGGCTCTGAACCTTGGGCTGGAAGTCTGCAGAAGGGAAGTGATGATGAGGTGGCAGGCCTGACCTGAAGGCCTTAGCAGGGATTAGCACGCCAAGGAAGATGCTGTCCTTTGTAAGAGCATCCTAACAGCCTCCCCAGCACTTCCCTCCAGAAAGTTCTGGTCCCTGGGGCTTCTGGGCAGGTGGTGGCAGCTATCTCAAGACAGCAGTAACAAAGAAGCTGTCAGGGTGGCCATGCCTTTTTACTCTCTTGCTATTCCTTAGGAATAGGGAGGGCTTTTTAGAAGGAGGAAACTGAGACCTGGGGACCAGGAAGAGCTGGTATACTTCATGGGTGGGACAGAACCTAGGAATTTGGCTGCCCTGGCCCTGAACCCTGTCGGTTAGGCTTTTGGCAGTAAGGCCAGGTGCCTAGAGAGGTATTTATGTCTGCTAATCAGGGTGGTGCTTGGGAATCTGTGGCAGAAGCTACTAAGCTTGATTTAGAGTCAATAGTGAGCTCACCAGCTTTGGTTAGTTTCCATGGCAACACCCACCTTCAAAGCCCTAGTGAATCTTCTATTTAGAAGAAACTTCAAAGCAAGAGCCTGGGAATGGCTTTTGCAGGTTGTAGCCTGCATGAGAGCTTTAGGGTTCATAGCTGAGGGGTAGGTGGGACTGGAGCCAGCCATGGGCCTCTCATCTGAGCCAGAGAATCTGGGGCGGGGGCTGCTTCTTGCCTAGAAGACCACTTTATAGCAGGTGCCCAGTAGAGTAGGCTGTCCTGCTTGTAGACTTTATAGTTCAGAGCCGTGCATCCTACAGTTGGGTAGAAATCCTGAGGACCTGCTGAAATTGGCTCTTGTTGGGAGTGTGGGGAGTGGTGAAACTGTCTCCAGATGGTGCCTGTCTAGGACCACACCTTGAGCAGTTCAAGTTTAGAGAATAGGCTCTGGATTGACATTGCTTTCGGGCACAACTCAGCTAGTGCTATGTGATACTGGGGGGAAGCTGAGCTTTTTTGCACCCTTCCTCATGGAAAAAGAGAGTAACAGTAGTTCCCACCTCCCAAGGTACCGATAAAAGCTGAAGGATGCCCAGAACCAAGTCGTCTGTTGGCAACAGAACCCATAATGCAGTAGGGCACTTCGGGTGACACAAATCTACTCCTTCCCATGCTTGGTGGTTATTCTGCCTTGCTTTGAACTGTGGTTTCTTCTGGCCTGTCCCCAATCCTGGTTTGGCTCTGTAGAGTCTCACAGGTCAGCTTTCCCTCTCTCCATTTCAACTCCACCAGCACTGCCAGTCTTAGAACTTAGGACTCAGAAGAGCAAGCATCCTTTGGGGGCTGCCTCTGAAGCTGTGCTCTGAGCCAGGCCTTAGAGACCTCCCATGCCTTCCCACCCCTCCAGCTTCCTTTCTGGTGATTTGAAAACACCCTGTTGGTAAAGGCAGCCTCCCGGTTGCCCCCAGGCCTTTGCCCAAGCCTCAGTTTCGAAGCCTTGTCTCCTCTTCCTACTAGGATCCCAGCTGACTCCACTTCTCCAGATGGTATCTCTTTTGGGCTGGCAGGGATTGCGTTGTAGATGCCTCAGACACTGCCTCATCTAACTTGTCCTACCTTTTAGAGGAGGCCATGGGCTCAGGCCTCAGCTGGTCCTTCATCCCTATCCGGCCTCTCATAAAATCTGAACATCTGATCGGGGGACCCCACATCCCCACTCCAAGGCAACAGAGGGACTGATGGAGTGTGGTCTGTTTGCAGCTTACCGGAGCAGATGACTGATAGCGCCTGGGCGCCCTCCTGGGGTCTTGTTTTGTGGAAGCACTCTTGCATCGAGGCACAGCTCCCGTTCCGCACCTCCCATCCAATTGGCAAGGGCTTGGGGTCCTTCAGCTCTTCAGGAGCAGGTGTCCCTGTTGCCTCGGGCCCCGACATATGTGTTAAGAAAGATCCACACTGCAGAGTGTTACAGATGAGGCTCCCCAGGCCCAGGGGCCTGTCCTTGGCCTCGTAGAGAATGGTGCCACCTCTGCTGCCATTGTAGAATTCCACCATACCCGAGCACGTCAGGCCCCTGGATCCTGGCACCAGCCGAAATCTGGGAGGAGCTGGAAGGAGGGAGGCATGTCTGAGTGTATGTGGCTTTCACAATGCCTTGCTGCCGAGTGCCAACACATGAACCCTCGGGAGGTGACAACGGTCCCAAACATTGCATAGGACACACTTGAATCTTTTCCACTGGAATTTAGATGTAACTGGATCTCTCTCTTGGCTTGTTTTGGTGGCTCAATGAATTTAATTAGGGCTATTTACAGGAACACAGGCACCTTACCAGTGGCCACAGCACTGAAGAAAATGTCTCTCTGACCATTAACTGCCTATACTTCCTCAGGGAGGAGGGAAGTCTTGTGGGTCCCTCCTCCCTCTATTAAGGAGTGTTGACAACCTAATCTTGTGCAGGTAATCACAGCTCCTGTGAGTTCAAGACTACAACTGCTTTGTCAGATCTGGTCTTGGATCTTTACTCTCTGTGTCAGCCCCTTCCCTCTCCTGCCCTCCATGAAGCCCAAGACCCTTCTTACCTGTGGGCTCTGGCGTGGTGGTGGGTGGGGTGGTTGTGGGTAGAGGTGTTGTCATCTGGGGCTCTGCAATGAAACAGGCAGACAATGGTGGGGAGTGGGGAGTGGAGGGAAGGAGGGGAACTGGGGTGGCGACAATGTGAAGACACAGGGCTCCTGACTTGTTGGTAAGCTGACTTGGCTCCCCCTCCCCTATTCTGCCTCTCAAGTCCATGAGAGGTGGCAGTCCCACACATTACTGGCAGGAAATTAGGTGCAAAGGACAAGGCTGGCATTTGGCAGAGCCAGGTCCTGCTTTTTAGTCTTGCCAGCCAGATACAGCAGCTTTTGGCTCACCCCTTACCCAGTCCCCTCTCCTGTTTATAGTCAGGGCACTGAAACTGGGATGCCCTTTCCATGCCCTTGCCTTCCCAGGCCTCAGCCCAGGGTGCCACAAAACATCACCCACCTTGGCAGACCAGGCTCAGTGGAGGGCACCCGGCTGGTGAACTTGTGCTGCAGTTGGAGAAGGACAATAGGGGTCCATGACAGAAGACCTGATTCTGGGGTCTGTCCAATAGAGAGAAGTGGCCGAGAGTCAAGAGAGAACCACATCCCAGCTTCTGGCACACTCTCTCGGTCTCATGGGTGTTTCTCCAGTGGTCCCGGCTCCTGCTCCAACTGGAACTGCACACAGTCCTCCTCAGGCTTCCTATCTGGACCTCCAGTTTACCCTGGCACTTGGAGTTGGTACCACTTAGAGTCACCTGGAGATCTGGGTGAGGGGGGGTCAAAGAGGTAGTGGGAGGTGTCAGGTGATGGAGGAAAAACTCTCCTCAGGGGCTCAGCTCTTGCTTCCCCTTCTGAGTTTCCCCCTTCCGAGAAACTCAGGCACGGCGCTGCTCTGTTGGCCCTACACTGTGACTCAGATTAATGAGCTAGAGAGAACCTTGGGGCTGTGAACAAGATGTCCTCAGCACCTTCTGTCCAACAATATCCCCTCAATCTTGAAAATTCAGTTTCAGAGCGAGTGCCAGGATAGGCTCCAAAGCTACACAGAGAAACCCTGTCTTGAAAAACCAAAAAAAAAAAAAAGAAAAGAAAAAAAGAAAATTCAGTTTCAATAGTCCTGAGGTGTGGCCTGATGTGGTCTCTCTCTCTCTCTCTCTCTCTCTCTCTCTCTCTCTCTCTCTCTCTCTCTCTCTCTCTCTCTCTGTCTCTTTCTCTCCATGTGTGTGCATGTGTGTTAGGAGTCAGAGGTCAATTTTTAGTGTCATTCCTCAGGAGCTAGCTGTCTATCTTGTTTTTTGAGACATGGTCTCTCACTAGGAGTTGGACTTACCAATTCAGCTCAGCCTGCTGGCCAGCAAGCCCTGGGAATTTGCTCTGCCCTTCCTACCTACCATAGGATTACAACTGTCCACAATACCCTGCTTCTCTCTCTTTCCCTCCCTCCCTCCCTCCCTCCCTCTCTCTCCTTCCCTCCCTCCCTCCCTCCCCCTCTCTCTGTCTCTCTGTCTCTCTCTCTTTTTCTCTCTCTCCCTAATGTGGGTTCTGGGGATTGAACTCAGGCCCTCACACACAAGCACTTTACTGGACTGAACAGTCTTCCCAGCTCTTTCTCCCAAGATCTTTGTGTTTTAGCATTTAAAATCAATTGTATTAGGTGGGTGGTACATGTCTGCAGTCCCAGCACTTGGCAGGTGGAGACAGGAGAAATAGGAATTCAAAGTTGTCCTCATCTACATAGTGAGTTTGAGTACAGCCTGAGGTATAGGAGATCCTGTCTCAACAAAACAAGACATCAAAAATCAATTTTAGGTGGGCAGTGGTGGCGCATGCCTTTAATCCCAGCACTTGGGAGGCAGAGGCAGGCGGATCTCTGTGAGTTTGAGACCAGCCTGGTCTACAAGAGCTAGTTCCATGACAGCCTCCAAAGCCACAGAGAAACCCTGTCTCGAAAAACAAAACAAACAACAACAACAAAATCAATTTTATGGAGAGACTATTTTCCTGCAGCAGAATACTTTCATTTTAAGGGTTCTGTTCTGTGGGAGTTGACAAACATCTACAAGCACACAGCCACTCTGTGATCTAGATACAGAGTCTGTCTGTCATCCAGACACTTCCTGCTTGCTCCTCGACAGCCAGTTCATTTCCCTGGCTACAGCCTCTGGCAAGGTCTGCCCTGCTTTCTGCCATGAAAGATTAGTCTTCTACAGGATCATGTAATTGAATTGAATCATATAGCATCATTTGCTATTGCCTCTTGCCCTCTACATATACTTGAGGCTTATGTGTATTTCTGTATAGATCAGAAAGTCATTTCTTTTTTGACTTTAGAATAATATTTCATTGTGTGAATTTTCCCCATTTCTTTTCTATGTATCATGTGAGTTGTTTTGCTGGCGGTGAATCAAACTGCTGATAAATTTACATGTGTGGGCCAGCATGTGGGCTTGTATTTCTATTTCACTTGAGTAAATACCTTACAGTGAAATTTTTAGGTTATAGGCAGGCTTGTGGCTTTGTTACTTTATAAAGGTCCATGACAGGGAGAGGAATAGATAACATCTAGAGGTGCCCCTTGGAACTCATGGAAAGTGCTTCTAGGATCTCCCAGTGGGTACTAGAGTCCACAGATGCTTAAGTTCCTCATTAAAGTAGTCTAGGACCAGGCAAGGTGGCACATGCCTGTCATCCCAGAACCTAGAAGGTGAAAGATAAGGGGTTCAAAGTCATTCTTGGTGAGTTTGAGGCCAATCTGGGCCACACATCTCTCAAACAAACAAGCCAACCACCCAAAAATGGGCCTGGAGGTGTAGCTTAGTGGTGGAGTTTGTGTTTGGTTTGGTTTTTTTGTTGTTGTTGTTGACAGGGTTTCTCTGGCTGTCCTGAAAATAGCTCTGTGGACCAGGCTAACCTCAAACTCAGAGATCCACCTGCCTCTGCCTCTGCCTCCCAAGTTCTGGGATCAAAGGTGTGCATCACCACCACTCAGCTGAGCATGTGTTTAACATACTCAAGGTCTCGAGTTCTGTTCCCAGTGCTGTAACAACAAACAGAATGGCAGAATGTCTACCTCTGACCCACACACGTCCTTTGTATGCTGTCATCTCTAGATTACTTAGAATTCTAGCACAATGCAAAACTATGCGAATGGTTGTGACTTTGTACTGCTTAGGGAACATTGACAAGAAAGGCATCTGTATGAGTCCAGGACACATAGGCCTGTGTGTGTGTGTGTGTGTGTGTGTGTGTGTGTGTGTGTGTGTAACTCTGGGCACTTTTCCTCAGGCACTGTTCCCATTTTTTTGAGATGGGGTTTGGTTTCCCAGTAGCCTGGAGCTTAGCAGGCTAATCTGGCCAGTGAGTCTCAGGGGCATGCCTGCTTCTGTCTCCACAGGGCTGTGATGACAAGGGAATGGCACCATGTCTGAATTGTTTTTGTTTTTGGGTTTGGAGTTCTGGGGACCACACTCTGGCCCTCACGCTTGCAAGGTGAGCATTTTGCACACTGAGCCATTTCCCCAGATTCTGTCTTCGTTTTTGATCTTCACTTAGTTGAAGTCACAGATACTATGTCTTCTGTCTCTCTCTAGCTCTGTCCCTGTCTCTGTCTCTACAAAGAGATTCTGGGAGAACATGTAAAAGAGGAGTAAGCACAGTCATTCCTTGAGGTGTTGGGTGAGAGGAGGGAAGGGCAGATGAGGAGCAGAGACAAACGAAACTAGCAGCAGATCCATCGGAAGCTTTGAGCTGAACAAACGTCTTACTTATTCAAGGAACACATCTGAAAATGAAAAGGCTTTCTCGGAGGCTTCCTTGGCTTAGAGCCATTGACCAGGCTGCCCTTTCCTTCCTGCCTATGGAGAGAACAGGGCTGTGGCTACCTGAGGTCACCTGGCTAGCTGGGTTCAGGGGACTGGTCCACATCTAACCATTGCAGATACTTCATGGGCTCCTGGCTTAGTAAGCTCCTCACTTTGTCCTCCAAAAGGAAATACTTTCTCCTCTTCCATAGGTGAGCAAGTGAGGCTCAGACAGCAAGTGACTTTTACTAGAGCCTGAAGGTGGGACAGCTTGCAAGGGCCCAAGTCCTGGCCCCAGGGCCTGCTAAGGCCCCTGAAGCTGCATGGTGGCTTTACAGGACCGTCATTTCTCTCCATATAAACTCAGCACAGTGTTATCCTGGTTAATGTGGAGAAGGGACTGTGGTAGATGAATATGGAGACTGCCAACATAAAACATGTTTAAGGTTGGGAATATAGCTTGTTGGTAGAACACTTGCTTAGTACATGCAAGACCCTGGGGTTCACCCCGAGCATGGAGAACTAAATCAATGAGATTCTTCACTGAGGGACTTCTCAGGGCCTTCATTAGCTCAGTGTCCACTGTCAGTCTCCAGTAGGAGATGCTGTGTAGCCCACCCTTTGCCTGATTGAGAAACGGTGGCTTCTAAGATTGAGGTGTAGACACCCCCCTCTTTGCAACCTAACACAACCTTTCCCCACAGTCTGTCTGCAAGTGTCCATGACCACGGAGGACCAGAGAGGAAACAAGGCTTTGTGAGGTACACTTGTTGGTGGGTATGTTTCCTGCCCACAGAGTGGGGCGGGGAGCGGGGGGCAGGGGGCATGCTAGCTAGCATTCACGTGGTGCTCTCTGGCTATGAAGGGTGCCGCCGGTATGTGTCCTGGCATGGCTGATGTCTGTGTGGGGTTCATGTTGATGGAGGAGGCAGTTTCTTTTAACAGGCAGGTCCTCACGTAGCCCCCAAAGCTGCTGCCCTACTCTCTCTCCCTCTCCCACTTCCCTTCCCATGCTTCCTTACCTGGGTCATCCCTTCGGGACTGTCCATGGCAGAAAGCAACTGTGGAAAGGATAGAAGGAGGTCAGAATGTGAAGTCTCCCTCCTGCCCTCTGCTCCAAGGAGCAGCAGTGACCCTGGTTGACTGTCCCCAACCCCACCGTCAATGAGATTCCAGGGCAGGGATTTTCATGCTGTAGCTTAGAACCCAGAGTGGTTGTGGAATCAATTTAGTGGGTTGAAGCCATTGATTCTCTCTTTTTCTAAAATTTATTTTCTCAATGGAAACACAAAGTAGAATTGATCTTTCTTTAGTGCATGATTCTGTGAGTGTTAACACACACCACAAGCGTGACCTTCATCGCAATTGAGACACATGTCAGCTCCATTGCCCACAGGGACTCCTCACTCTGTCTGTCCCTTTATAGTAATGGAAGCATTCCTCTTCTTAAAATGGAAATGGGACAGAGTAAAGGACGACACACACACGCTGGCATTGGGAGGGTGTGAATTGCTTTGGGGAACAGTGATGCCAGGGAGATGGCTAAATCAGTAAAGTGTCTGTCTTGCAAGCACAAGGACTTTTGTTCAATCCCAGAGCCCATGTGTAAACACCAGGCACTATGCATGTGTTTGTAGTCCTAATCCTAATTCGAGCTAACCTGGGGACCATGGCTAGCCAGTTTGGCCTCAGGAAGATGTGGGGTAGAAGCCTAGCTATAGGGCAAGAGAGGAAGCAGGAACCCTTTGTTCTTCCTCACCTGTCGTCCTGACCTCTCTCTCAGTCCTCTTTCTTTCTGGTTCTGGCTCCCTCAGGGGGACTGGGAAAGCCACCATTAGAGGGCCACTCGTTTGGCAAAACCATGAGGGTTGAGGTGCTTAAAGTGGTGTCTATGGGGAAAGGAGACACTTAGACCTGCCCTTTGCTGCTGTGTGATGCAGAGATGGGTTTTAGTCCTACAAGTGCTCTGAGGGTTAGCTCTGTTGTTTCTGTCTATGGCGTAGGAAGCAGGTTCTCCTGGCTTAACCCTTTAAGCATTGGTTTCCCCATCTACAGTGTGGAGTGAGTTATGCTGAGAGATGGAGCTGGACCTCTCTATTGAAGAGCTTAGCCTAGTGCTGCCCAAGCCCAGCTCAGTGCTCATAAATGGGGGTGCTGCTGTTTGGGTGGGGCAGGTGTGACCACAGATCTCTGGGGAGCTTTCCCAGTGGGAGGATTGAGAGGGCTTGCTTGGGAAGCATGGACAGCAGGCCACAGGGCTCTTAATCTTCTGCCCTCATCAGGAATATCAAACACTTGGCTAGGTTGTGACTGCCTCTGGCTAGCTCTGCTCAGCTGCCACTCCAAGGTGCCCAGTTTGGTGATCCAGAGGCGACCATAATTGAGCTCCTGGCCCTGAGCATCCAGACTTAAAAACCTGTCGGTCAGGGACTGGGTTTGACCATCCCAGGCCCCATGGGTAGACACCACATATACACACAGACAGCATTGGTCCTGTTTAGAGAATTTCCTTAGGAAAACCGAACAACTGACACCAGCTGCCATTCTGAAAAGGAAAGCAGGTAAAAGTGTTTGTGATGCAAGCCAGATGACTTGAGTTCCATCCCAAAACCTACATTAAAACGTCGGCTCTGCTGGTGCTCATCTGTAGTCCCAGCACACCCACAGCAAGAGCAGCAGAGACAGAATCGCTCAGAAGCTCGGGGACCAGCTTGCCTGGAACTCACAGTGCAGCAGCAGAAATGAGAGACGTTCCTCAATAAGGTGGAAGGAGAACTGGTTCCCCAAAGTTGTCCTCTGTGTCACACACACACACACACACACACACACACACACACACACACACACACACACCAATAATAATAATAATAAATGTAAAAAGGAAAGTGATCTGTTGAGAGAGGGTGACTGTGCATTCCAGGGTGTGGCTCATTCTGTTTGGTCCTCATGTGAACCATGCTCCCCCTTCCCTCTCCATCACCATCACTGTTACCATGGCCACTATCGTCATGTAACGACCACTGCCATCCCCATCAATGCTGATCCCCATTATCCTCACTACCGTCATCTCTACCACCATCACCATCCTCAGTATCGCCGTCTTCCTCACCACCAGCATCCCTATCACCATTATCCTCACTGTTGCTGTCTCGAGCATCGTTATTGTTATCACATCACCTCCATCACTGCTGGCACCACCACGCTTGCCGACCCCTACCATTACTACCGCCTTCGTCTCTGCCACCATCACCATCATCATCGTCACTACTGTCGTCAGCATTTTTCACTCTTCTGGGAATTTTTAGCTTAAACCTCTCATTTCTCTCCACTATACCATTTGATAGATATTATTGCTTTGGCCCCTGTTTGATAGAGGAAACTAAGAGAGGTGAATATCTTGCCTATACAGCTAGCGGCCAAGAGGCTATGCTCTTCCCACCGGAGCAAGCTGTCTGCTGTGCTCTATGTTAATCCATTCCTGCATGTTTCAAGCTGTCAAGATACAACAAATGTGCCGTGGATAAACATAGCCCTGAATCTGCTGTGTGATGTTGGTGACTCACTCAGACTCTCTGGGCTCAGTTCACTGCTCTGCAAAGTGATGGAATTCAGTTTCACGATCCTTCACTTTCCTCTTGGTCTAACGGTACATAATCGCCAACCTGTGTTTCTAATGGGTCTTAAAGGTGTTTGTCAGAGCAGACTTGCCGCATGCTGCTTCTTTGCTTGTCCAGGGACACTCAGGCTTTCTTTGTCCACAAACCATTTTCATTCACTTTGCTGATTCTCACAGGAACCTGCGAACACCTTCCTAGGCCTGAGCCCTGAAGGCTGTGCCCAGCATCTCCCTGGACTCCTCTGGAGCCACACTTCACCCCTGCTCAGTCCCTTTTGCAACTCCCATAGCCAACCACAACCAGGACTCTGCTTGGAGACCCTGAAGGCTGCAGGGACATGGGGCATGGAAGCATAATACCATCTCATCCTCTGCCGCCCACACCTCTCCTCTAAGGCTGTTTCCTTCCCTGTCCAACATCCTGCAAGCTCCCACAGTGCTGGACTTGGGCTGAGCTAGCCCAGACAAAGAAAGACCTTGGCAAAAGAAGCCACTGTTCCTAGCTCCAGTCTCTTGTATCCACATTGATTAAATCCAACCATTTTTGAGCCTGCCTAAGCTGACAGGACTTAGAAAGGCTCAGAGGAATCCCTGAGAGCTGCTTCAAGGTATCTCCCCCTTCCTCCTGCCCTGAGTACACATATGATGCTCGCTGTGGTTCCTTGTGCTGTATCTCACCACCAGTGAGTTTTATTAGCTCCAGGCAATGCTTAACACTTTTCTTTTCTTTTTTCTTTTCTTTTTCTTTTTTTTTTGGAGGGCGCACAACTTTCAAAACTTCTTTTATTTTGTTTTTAAAATCAATCTGAATGAAGCTTCAGATGGTTTTGAAAATCAGGGAACCCGGCTGTGGGCTATGTCACCATAACCATTTTGATTTGTTGGAGCTGAGAGAGCCTGCTTTCTCCCCATGTCTCCTGAGCCCTGGCTTTAGGCACATGATGCTGTCTTTAGTGAAACACACACATTCCCACACTGAATGGGATGTATCAGAGATAAACAGCCTCCTGTGACTTCAAGTTGCCATCTTGTACCAGACCTGTCTGCCAGGAATTTTAACATTTTCTGGATTTTGGAATGTCTACAAATATTCATGGCCCTCTGCAATGGATCTCTTTACTGGTAGCCAGGCTGCCACAGGCTAGGCAAGGTACTCTGCAGGACAGAACCTGGCACAGGGCAGCTGGCGGCAAAGTCAAACTTAGTCCTCTGCCTCTGACCTGCTCGGAGGTCCTGCCTGTCACTTGCAGCCTAGACATACTGGTTTAGCATCTGGTAGGCACTAGGGCTCAGAGTGAGGGGCTGGGACCTTGGCAATAACAATAGTACCTCAGCTGTTGTGCTAGCTATCCTCTCTCAAGAAGACCCATTTCTTGCCTAAAGCCTCAAATGAAGATGCTGCTACCTTCTCCTCAGAGAAAGACGTTCCCCCGAAATCATTTTCATGGAACTTGGAAATCAGGTGGCCTCTTTATCCCATAACCAGTGATCTCCTGACAGTTCATGGAGCTCAAGTTTACACTGGAGGTTGCCAGCTTTGTGGAAGATCACCCGTTTCCCTCCCTCATCTCTGAATTGGCTGACTTGGAAGGTTCCAGAAACCTCACTATTGTTTTTACTCTCCTCCCTGCTCCCCTGATGCCCGCTGAGACAGGGTTTCTCTGT
Source organism: Cricetulus griseus (assembly GCF_003668045.3). Taxonomy (NCBI): domain Eukaryota; kingdom Metazoa; phylum Chordata; class Mammalia; order Rodentia; family Cricetidae; genus Cricetulus; species Cricetulus griseus. The sequence goes on along the minus strand of NC_048596.1, from coordinate 49,724,597 downwards.
ATAGCCCTGGCTGTCCTGGAATTTGATTTGTAGACCAGCCTAGCCTTGAACTCAGAGCTCAACCTGTCCCTGGCTTCTCAGTGCTGGAATTAAAGGCGTGCTCCATCATGCCCAGCTAAAACCAATTTTTCTGGAATAACAAAACAAAACAAGAATTTATCAGTGGGGTTGTCCCTAACTTGAGACTATTAAAGTTTTCTGGAAACAAGAGGTCAGAAAGAGCCAGGATTTGGAGTCTTGGGTAGATCACCTGATGAAGACTTTGGTTATAGCTGGTGTCTTTTGGTAATGACCAATGTGCACACACTACCCTACTCCCCCCACCGCCCGCCCTTCCAGGAGCATCCTGGGAGATGGAGCCTACACAAGGAGCAGTGGGTTCAGATTGAGACAATAATCTCACCATTGTGCTTTCCCCTGGCAGCCTCTCCCTCCCTCTCGTGTGTGTGTGTGTGTGTGTGTGTGTGTGTGTGTGTGTGTGTGTGTGTGTGTGGTGGGTATTATGTAGCCCAGGCCTCGTTGTGTCTCAGAGGATGGCCTTGAAACTCCTTAGTTCTCTTGCCTTCATCACTCAAGTGCTGGGCTTACAGGTGTGTCGACCTTCACGTATTTCCCAGCTCCATACTGCAGCCTGATCTTGCAGTCACAGCCCTATATAAATGGGTTGTGTTTGCCTCCACATTCAGGTGGGAAAACTGAAGTTCTGAGGGGATGATGACTTGGCCAGAGTCACATACTTAGCTGGAGGTAAGCAGCACTGTGCTTCACACCCACCACCTGACACAGCATATGGGGGTCCTCTGGGTCCCTCATAACCCAGGTGTCACCGCAGAAGTGGTCATGTGTTTTGTGACCGAGTACTGTCCCCAGACCTCCTTGAGAGTATGGGAAGCACATAGCTTACATAAAATGAAAATCTACATATCTACATTTGGAAAACATATGGATTCTGAAGCACATCTGGCTAGAGATCAGGATGAGGACTCAGTGTTCGAGAGACCCTTCTGTTCTGCGTGGTTCTCCTATTCATAGGACGGAAGCTCATCCTCCAGGAGGCTCTGCGGGTTCCCTTTCCCTTTCTCTCCATTGGACCTGCTGAGCTAAGGGCACCTCCTCTGGATCCCCCAGGCCCACCCAGTGGCAGGCTTGGTCACTTCCCTTGCCTATGTGTGAGCATTTTCTCTTTTTGTAGTACCTATACTGGGTAGGCACGGCAGGCCCCCGTTCCTACCCAGCCCTCCCTTTATCTATTGCCAACCCATGAATGACCTTCTAGAAGTACAACATATTATCTTTGTCTCAGACCCGCCAGGGCAGAGATCTTGTCGCTTTGTTCTCCGTGAAGCCCCAGCACATAGTAGGTACTCAATCAGGGCTTGTTGTCTGGATGAATCTACGGAAACTACCACTGTCATCTTTTGAAACACAGCTACAGGCTTCTGATACTCTGTTTTGCTGTTTGGTTTTTGAGACAGGTTACTCACTGTGTAACCCAGGCTGTCCTGGAACTTGGGTTCTTTGTGTCTCAGCCTACCGAGGTCTGGGATTACCACCATGCCCAGCTTAGCTCAGCCTGTGTTAAAGATGAGAAGACCAAGGACCAGAGAAGTTCTTCTCAACCTGAGTGACTAAGAAGAGAGCAAAATAGATCTTCCCGCCCTGCCCCGCACACCACCTGCACACATGTTCTCGCATCCACATAAACATGGATCCTAGCTGTCAGCTCTGACTGAATTCTTGTCCTGGTCACTCTAGGAAACCATCTGACCTCTTGGTGGAGCCCTGCTGAGTGACCACAGGGCTTGTACAAGCCTCTGGCCTCCAGGATCAGTCAGGGCTCTGATCCTTTGTGCCTAGAGCCAAAGACAACCTCAGCTGTGTATCCTGGGACTGCTGCGCTCACTGCCTGCTCCTAGCTAGCACCACCTAGTCTCTCAGGCCCATCTTTCCCTGTGGCCTTTACCCTGTGGCGCCCTCTACCCAGGCCCCTCTTCCCTCCTTTCTCTGCCTAGCTGGTTCTTCTTATCATTTGGGTCTCAGGGTGACAGAGGTAATGTCATCCTCTTCAAAAGGTCCTGTGCCTGCACAGCCAGCTCTCTATGCTGAGTGGGGGCACCCACTCATGTGTAGATTTCAGGCGCTGATTCCATTTTTTACAGGTCTCCTCTGTAAGCTGGGCAGGCCACAGGCCGGGATGTCTGCCTTGTCTCCCACTGCTGTAAAGAGCTGAGTAGTTAGGAGATGAATGAGTGAATGAATGAATGAATGAACGAACAGCCTGTGCAGAAGAACGGGGGAGAAGGTCTGTGGTGCAGTGAGCATCTGAAAAGACGCCTCCCGACTCTGTCCGATCTGGCCTTGCATCTGGATGGCCCTCATGTCTCCTGAGTATTGTTTCCACCATGGGCAGGCGAGAACTAGTGAGAGTGGATTCATTTAATCCCCGTGCTCATGACTACTTTCTGCTTACAGTGGAGGAGGCTGAGGCTTACCAATACAGCTCAAGGTCACTTTAGCCAGAAGTGGCAGAGTGGAACTCAATTTGTTTTTTGGAGTCACCGTGTGGTCAGCTGGGCTGTGCAGTGTCTGAGCCATGTCCCCAAGCCAGGTCAGTGATGGAAGCTCAGAAAAATTAAATTGTAAGAGGGGATGATGTAGGAACCCCTCGCTGACACTCTAAGGGAGCCAGGTTGTACACATCTTCATTCCTCAGGCCTTGGGGTGTCCCCAGCCCTGTGCCTTGATCTCTGTGTATCAGCTGATGGAGTTTTCTTCTGTAGGCATGCTCTGACATGTAGGATGGCTTTAGGGACCTATTACTCCTATGGAGGCAGTGGGGCTGTGTGAGGGCAGCAGTGCTGGGCCAGGCTCTCCATACTGCTTGCTATCTGCTCTACTTGGGCTTGCCACTCCTGGGCCTCAGTTTTTCCTCACTGTAAAATGGGGTGAGGGGCCCTCATACGTTCTGTGCCGTTTAGAAGCTTACAGAAAAAATGGCTTTACAAGGATTTCATCAAAGTCAGGCCTGGGGGTACAGTTACTGTGGAGATGGAAGCAGGGGAATTGTAAGTTCAAGGCACTCCTAGGATACGGAGTCAGAACCTACCTTAAAAAGTTGAGGGCCAGCGAGATGTCTAAGTGAGTAAAGGCTCTCTCGGCCAAGACTAATGAGCCAAGCTCCATCTTTGGAACCACATGGCAGAAAGAGGGAACTGGTGCTTGCAAGTTGTCCTCTGACCCAGTAGCATGAGTGTACAGACAGACAGACACACACACACATACATACACACACACACACAGACACACACGCATGCGTGCGTGCACACACAGAGAGAAACCTAAAAGCATTTTTTAAAAGTAAAAAGAGGCAGTATGTTGCTCAGTGATAGGTTGCCTAGCATGTGGGGCCATGTGAGCATCCCCCCTTCCCCGAACCCCGGCATCATGAAATTGCTTCCTACCTATAAACTCTAACAATACACAGGGACCATGTGCTCCCTTGCCTTCAGATGATGTTCCTGTGTGTGTGTGTGTGTGTGTGTGTGTGAAGGTTCTCCTCCATCTCTTTTGGACTCTGGGTTCCATGGGGCTGGGGTCTGTGCCAATCTTGTCAGGAACTTAGTCCATGCTCAGTGGGGAGCCTGGGTAAGTCTTAACCTTCCTGTGTGTGGATCTGAGGCTACAGGGGAGGGCTGTGTTTTGGGGTGGTAAAGGCTTGGATCTGGGATTCTCAGGACCTAAGGAGCCACAGCAATGTCCTGGCAGTGTCCAGGAAGCGAGCCAAGGCTTGTCAAGAAGAACTTTGTACCTCTTGCTGTCATGTATAAGGGGTTTATGCATGGGTATCCAAGCCATGGTAACACGAATGAAGAAGCCATGTAGTGTCCAGGAGAGTATCCACACAGTTCTCATACATACACACATTCAAAATGTTCTCCCTCTCGCTCTCTCTCTCTCCCCCTCTTACACACACACACACACACACACACACACACACACACACACACACACACGCACTCCCACCGAAACATTCACATTCCCACACTCACTCACTAGCTGTTGTAGGTGAAGACTGGGTACCTATGGTCTCAGCCCCTTCTTTGCAAAGTAGGATGCTGTCTTTTCCTCCCGGCCACACCTGGCATCCAGCAGCCCCTTTCCTGCCACACCTCTTGAGTAGTCAGACAACAAGAGCCCACCAGTTTATAGCCCTGCTCCAACATATCAACAAGCTGTGTATGGGAAGATCTCATAATGAAACTGGGAGCCCAGGGCTTGGGCCTCCAGGCATAACTTTCACAGCATACTCTGGCTAGTCAAGCTAACCTCCCCTTTTCAGATGCCACCGATGGCCTACCATCAGGGCCTCAGGTCTGAAGCAAGATTCAGGAGTTGGGGACTCTTTCAGTACTGACCCAGTGCTGCTGTTTGAGCTCGGCATCTGCTCTTCTGCATCCTTATGAAGGGACCATTCTGCCTCAGCAGCCTCAATATCAGCTTTCTCCCTCCCTGGAGGTGACCGAGTAATGGCTAGGCATTTCTGGGCTGCACACTACAGCGGGTGGCTGCATAGGTTGGGAACTAAATGCTCTGACTTCTAGCCCAAAGCTGAGGAAAGCAGCAAATCTCAATAATACAGAGGGAATGACTCTGGGCAGCATTGGGAAAGAATGGGCAAGCAGAGCCCAGCTAAGGCTGGCGGGTTGACCGGGCTTTGTGATCCTAAACTTCCCTGATGTTACACATGTGTCCAGACTCAGACCTGGGAAAAATTGAGATTCCCCTCCCTGCACCCCAATGTGCCCCGGTGTCCTGTCTGGCAGTACCTTGTAGGGACTCACCCAGTGTTCCCAGCACGTACGCAGCAGCCAGCAGCACTTGGTGGGAGTCCATGGACCTGGCCTTCTGCTGCCTCAGCCTCAGTGAGCTCGGCAGCTGGTAAAGGTGTCTGGCTCAGTGTCTCACTCTCTGGGAGGGAGGGGGCACAGGCAGAGGTGGAACAGGGAAGCAGGCAATGTGGGCCTGCGTCACAGCCCCCTTGTTTGAAGTTGAACTGTCAACTTCCTCCGGGTGAAACCACCTGCCCCAATTTGAATGGAGGCCCGAGCCTGTCAACTTCCTGCTTGAGATGCTCAGAGGTGGGATAGTGCCCACCGTCTGTGCTCATTCCAGGACAGAGCCAGGTGTCCTTGCGGGATGGGACTGTGGGGCAGAAAGAGGCTGGGGATTCCAGAGAGGGGGTGTCTTGTTCTAAGGAGAGCTGATTTGAGGTGAGAAGGGTGGACAGAGCAAGGGTGAAACAGGAGTTTTCGCCAGTATTTCTGAGTGGTGCTAGGGCTGTGAGAGGTGGGAAGCAGGTGCACAACTTCAGGCCCTATCGAAGGATTAGTGAGGAAAGCTCACATGTTAGCCCTATCTACACCACCCTAGTGCCATAGTGGACCAGACTGGAAGCCTGTAGTCTGCAATGAATCTCTATGTCGGAGGTTTTCAACCTTCCTAACGCTGCAACCCTTTAATACAGTTCCTCATGTGGTGACCCCAACCATAAAATTATTTTTGTTGCTTCTTCATGACTGTAATTTCGCTACTGTTATGAGTTGTAATGTAATTATCTGTTTTCTGATAGTCTTGGGTGACCCCCATGAAAGGGTCATTTGAACCTAGAGGGGTTTCGACCCACAGGTTAAGAACCTTGCCCTATGGGGAATTAAAACAAAAACAAAAAACGGGCTCTCGTTAGGTAGCCCAAGCTAGCCTGGAATTTGTGGTAATCCTCCTGCCTCAGCCTCACAAGTGCTAGAATTAGAAGTGTGAGTTGCCGGGCGGTGGTGGCGCACGCCTTTAATCCCAGCACTCGGGAGGCAGAGGCAGGAGGATCTCTGTGAGTTCAAGACCAGCCTGGTCTACAAGAGCTAGTGCCAGGATAAGGCTCCAAAGCCACAGAGAAACCAAAAAAAAAAAAAAAAAAAAAAAAGAAGAAGTATGAATTATGCCTAGGAGACCATGAGTGACATTTTACCAACAAGTACAGTGAGGAGAGTGTCTTCCTGAAAGTTGGGTTTGCACCAGTGAGTGTGTGTGTGTGGGGGGGAGGGTGAGTGATGGAGAAACAGATCTATCTCTGTGTTGGGTGTGTGATCTCCATGTTAGGTATGAGATCTTCATGTTGGGTATGAGATCTCCATATTGTATGGTTTTGGGAATCTGGACTCATTCACTCATTCATTCATTCATGTATTAATTAATTAATTCATCAAACATTTACTTTATGAAAGATCTAGAAATACAGCCCTGTGGTTGGTGGTGGTGCAGAGGCAGGCATATCTCTTTGAGTTCGAGGTCAGCCTGCTCTTACAAAGTGAGTTCCAGGACAGTGGGGACTGTTGCACAGAAAACCCTGTCTCGAAAAAGAAAACAATACAAAACAAACAAACAAAAACCCAAGCAAACACACAAACATAGAGACCTAGAAATGCAGGGATGAAAGAGAAGCACAGTCCCTTCCTGCTGTGACCAGGAGACCTTTATGACTTAGTGTTTCTGTTATTTTTCCTTTGGCGGTTCTGGGGATGGAGCCCAGTGTCTGATGCTTACAAGGCAAACACTCTACCAACTGAGCTATATCCCCAGCGCTCTTTACTCTTTCTTAAGTGTCCTTCACAGCCTATTCCCTCACAGTTTACAGAGAGCAGCTGGGAAGAACTCAGCTTCCCTGCTCCACTGTCCCCAGCCAGGAGGAATGTAGGCAGCAGCAAAGGAAGAATACAGCCTCCAGTCTCACACCGGAGGAAACTGACATCCCCTTCTACAGATCTCCAGACTGCTTCTTTATCAAAAGCAATCCAAACGCCGGGCTTTAGGCTTATTTCCAGTCTTCCCCTTCCCAGGCGCGAGGGTCATCTACTAGGCGGCTTCCACTGTGTTCCATTCTTTGTAGGAAACTGAAAGTATTACCCCAGGAACTAGCTGTGTACCTGAGAGAATCTTCGTGGTGGGTCCTGCCACTCCCGGGTCTGTGGCCCCCTTGCAGCCCCTGGCCCCTCCCCACACGCCCCCCGCCCCAGTAATTGCCCACAGTGGTTCTGCCCCTTGCATCCCTCCAGGACCCAGGCTCTGTGCGGGCTCAGACCCCAGATCCCAGGCGACAGTTTCCTGTCCTAACACCCGTACTTTCCATGACACAAGAGGAAGTCAGCTGAGCCGGCTGGGTTTTCCATGCCGCTGCTAGGTGGAGGCCGAGGTGGGGGAGGGGAGTGAGCCCCCTAGGCCAGTGTCAGATCCTCAGCGGCCTCCGCGGGACAGACTCGTACCCGTATTGTCGGGGCTTCACCAGGTAATCTCCAGAGAGTTTCGCCGTGCTCTACCTTCTGGTTTGGGTCACTCCTCAGTGATCCCAGACACGCGTCCCTTTGGAAAGGGGAGTGGGAGGAGTTCCAACAGGACACTAGGAGTGTGAGGGAAAGGGGAGGAACCCAGGGTAGGAGGAGAATAGGGAGGGGGCAGAAGGCTGAGGACCACGAAGGTGCTTAGTAGGAGATCAATATTTGTTGAATGACTGAATGAAATCTATAGGGTGGATAAACTCCAAGTATTTGTTGAATGACCGAATGACAGTCTCTGGAATGTCCTTTTGTACCCAGCAGCCTTGAGCATGACTAGTGTAGACTGACTTTCCAATTTCCCTGCACAACTTAGGGAGTGCACCCCTACCCCAGCTTTATTCCTTTCTTGGGGTGGAGGGGCGTTGACCACAACCACTAGCCTGTGAGGGAGGGGTGCCGGCCCTCCAGTACCTGCCGTTTGAGTGTGGCCTTTGCTGTGTGACTTCAGGTGTGTCCTGTTGTGCTGGGATCCTCAGGTGGTTCTCATGTACCTGAGGTTGACCCTGAGACCAGCTGTAGTCTAGACTCCTGCCTGTGGAGATGGTGTGGGGAGGGGATGGTGCCAGGTGCCCTCAGAGGAGGGGCTTTCTGTGTTTGGGGACCTAAAGGATTTGGTTCTTGCTGGTGGGAGGGCATCAGCTTGAACTCTTGGGAGAAGCAGAGGTCAGAGTCTGGAAGAGGGTACTTTCCCTGGGCCCTAGAGGAGCTGGCGCTGCTTGGTAGGCTCCTACTGCCTCACTGGGACAGTACCAGCTACTCACATCTGTGGTGAAACTGAGCCACTTAATGAAGCAAATTACCTAAATTCCCTTTGTGTGACATGTTTGAAGAAGGTACCTGTGACATGACCCTGGCTCAGAGGGAAGGTTCTAGAACCCATGGTTGTGGGCTTCCAATGACAGCTTTCAATATGTGTGGGACAGGTGAGAAGGATATAGAGTTGAAGCTTGGGGCATGAGTCCTGGCTCAGCCCTTACTGGCTGTGTGTCTGAGGTGGAGGATCTCCCCTGGACCCCAGTCTCTCTGTGATGGTCAAAGAGACTCCTCATTCTGTGACCTCACGGGGTCAGTGTCAGTACCTGAGCAATCTGTGAAGCTTTCGTAAGAGGATCAGATGCTGAAAGCCACAGTATTCTTTAGAAAGCTCACTCACAGGGCCAGCGAGATGGCTTAGCGGGTAAACGCCCTAACCACCACGCCTAACACCCGAGTTCCATCTCAGAAACCCACATGGTGCAAGGAGACAAGTGACTCCTTCTGCAAGTTGTTCTCTGATCTCCTTGCCTATATACTGACCCAAGCATGTGCATGTACACACACTCAACCATATACAATAAATACATGTCACTTAAAAATAGTTCTTAAACAATAGGAGGCTCATCCACCATGTCTCCTTAGGGAGACCTCCTGGGTGGGAGGTAGGGTCCTATATAGGGGTATTTCAGTGACCCAGGGGAAATGCGAGGGAATTCCACACACTCCAGAGCCATCATAGAGGGCACAGCCCGCCTGATGTAATCCCAGCTGTTCAGGAGGCTGAGGCAGGAGGATACAATTAGTGAGACTTTATCTCAAAAATAAAAGGTGAGATGAGGCCGAGGATGCAGGTCAGTGGCAGAGCACTTGCCTAGCCTGAGAGAGGTGAGTGATCCCTGCCCTGAGCAATGAAAAAGACAAAAGGACAAACACCCTGGGACACTGATGTAGAGGTGACCAAACTTTATAATAGCTTGCACATTGTCATCTATTTGAATAAAATATGCATGAAATGAACAGTTAGACAGGGTTTCTGTATCCACATGAAGGATTTTGCAGAATTTTTTAAATTAAGGATGATGCATTTATAGTTGGGTGGGCTTGAGCGATATGGAAGCAAGCATGAGCATGGGTAGGCTTTTGTTTTTATGGATGATGCCTACACTGTTTAATTATTTTCAAAAGCATACATATATATGTCTTCTAGGAATCATTTAGAGACAACTTACAAGGGATCTGCAGAAAACCTCTTAATGAAAATAGTCAAACATGTTTGTGTAATTGTCTAAAACATTTGAGATCTTTACAGTGTAGTTTTCCTTGCTAATACGAGTAACTGATCAAGAAAATTCAGCAAACAGTGAAACACCAAGAAAAAAGTAAGCGAAACTGCCCACAGTTCTACCATCTGGGCATAACCACTGAGAGCATAGTAGGCCACATTTAAGTTTCTCTTCTTTCTGTTCCTAATTACAATAACTACATTAAGTTTCAAAGCCAGCAGCATATATAAATTATATATAATATAACCTTTTATATTTGTACTACACACATATGGGCACACACACACATACATATGCAAGTATATATGAGTACATTTTTTTCCCCAGTGCTGGGGATGCATGCAGGGACTTTCCTATGCTGGGCAAACACTCCCCTGAACTGTAGTCCAGCCATTATTTGACCTTTGAACCTGCTTTCCTTTTGGTTAACATTTGTTTGTTTTATTTGTGTGTGTGTGGAGGCATACCTCAGCATCAGTGTGCAGGTCAGAGGATAAATTGTGAGTCAGTTCTCACTTTCCACTTTGTTGAGAAAGAGTCTCTTTTATTATTGAGACAGGGTCAGTCTTCACTGTGTAGCCCTGAGGCCGCACAGAGATCCACCTGCCTCTACCTCCCAAGTGCTGAGATTACAGGTTTGTAGCAAGCATGCCAAGCTGGCACGGTCTGCCTTGTTTCTCCTGCACTGCATACTATAGGTTAGCAGGCCTAGCAAGCTGCCAGTGATTCTCAGGTCCTCCCCCGTCCCCACGGAGTGCTGGGATTATAGACGTGCACTGCTCCATTTGATTTTGGCTTTTTATGTGGATTCTAGGAATAGAGTTCAGGTAATCAGGTTTGAATCACAGTGATTTTTACCTGATGAAATATCCTCTCAATTTGAATCTTTGTGCACATGCACGTGCATACACACACACACACACACACACACACACACACACACACACAGAATTCTTCACATATTCTGTCACTTGGCTTTATCCCCAGCCCATTTATGGCTCTTCAGTAAATGTCTGTATAGTACCTGAGACACAGCCCCGATATAGAACAACTAATCTTTATTATTGGACATTTGTGTTTATTATTTTGTGTTTAAAATAACTGTGCTATTTTTCACAATCATTTTTTTCAAAAGATATTTATTTCCCTTAAATGGTATTATTTAAATCAAATGTTCTGATGATTTTAAAGAGCAAAATTTTTTATATGTGATATGAATGATGATCTACTGAGCTTACTTAAAAAGGGTGACCTGAGTAGGTTTGTAGCCACTGCTGTGACCATTGCAGGGCAACCCGAGCACCCCAGGACAGTGCAGAAGGGGTCTATCTGGGGATGACTGTCAACCAACATGATGGCACATGCTTGTAATTCCAGCTACTCAGGGGCTGAGCCAAGAGGATTACAAATTCAAGGTTTGTCTGGACTACAGAGTAAGTCTAGGGCTAGCCTGGACAACATAGTGAAAAGTGGAAGGGAAAAAATGGGTGTGTGTTGTGTTAAGAAAGGAAGGAAGGAGGGAATGAAGGAAGGAAAGTGATATGCTGAGTGTTTGAGCTCGACCTGGAAGACTGCAGTTCTCTCTGGTCATCTCCCTACTCTGAAAGTTGAGGCTGCTGTCTGTCAGCAATGAATAGAGTGAAATCTGAGAGGAGCCTCTGCCTTGGCCTCAATGTGGCATGCAGAGTGGGACTCTGCACTCCCTTCCTCTTCTGCTCAGAGCCCTCACCTAGGTGTGCACACTTGCCAGTACTCAATCCTTCTGGAGGTCCTGTGCTATTGACTCTTTAATATCTATGCAGTTCAGGGTCATGCCTGGCTGGCCATCAAGGATGGTGCAGAAATACTTATCTATTGGTTTTGCATGTGTGATATTCGTCACGATGGTGGTGGGGACAGCATCAGAGGTGGTGATGGTGTCAGGAGGATGATATGCTGACAATGGTGCTGATGCTGGTAATGACGATGCCAATGAGGATGGTGTTGGTGACTATGGCGGTTACAATGGCTTGCATGGTGCTAGGGGTTCCAAGAGGGCTTGAGGTAGCTCACAGGTCAGGTGGACATTTTAATCTTAGTGTTTATGACTTTGTTTTACTTTGCCCTTATTCAATACACTAGAAACTGCATAATTAACATACCAAAGCCATGATTTATGTGAGTGATAGCAAGTTTTGCTTTTAAGTCAGGCAAGGTGGCGCATTTGAACACTTGAGAAGTGAGCCAGGAGGATTAAGAGTGGGAAGTCATTCTTGGCTATGTAACAAGTCTGAGGCCAACCTGGACTACAGGAGATCTCCCAGAGAAACAGGTTTTTTTCTTTTTTGTTTGTTTGCTTGTTTTGCTGTTTCTTGAGAGAGCAAGTTTTAATGGTGTTTATTTAGAGTGTAAATCCACTGAGTTAATTTAGAGGAACACTGCAGAGTAACAATGTTAACACTTGGAGACATGAGCAAGGAGTCCCCTGGCTGTCTCTCTGGTCATCCAATGGTACCATTGCCTCTGTCTTGCAGAGCACAGCAGTAGCTTAGCGTTTCCTACACCTGCGTTCACACATGTGCAGCCACAGAGCTGGGACCTGAGCACAATGCCTGAGTTAAGAGAAAACTACTTTAACTATAGGATGCATCCAGAGAAGTGCCTGTACCGTAATTGACCAGGTGACTTCACAAACGGAACACACCTGTGTGAACAGTGCCCACCAGCCCCATTGTGTGCTTGTTCCCACTCGCTGCTGGTACCCAGGTATCCATTAGCCTTTTCTTGTCACTGGTTCGTTTGACCTGTTCTTGGATTTTTCTCTGAGCGGTATCAACCTGCTTGTATCTGTTTTCTTCCGAATTTACCATGGTATTTTGTGTAGGGTGTGTGTGTGTGTGTGTGTGTGTGTGTGTGTGTGTGTGTTCATTCTCTTCAAGACTGTATAGTATTGTGTGTGTGTGTGTGTGTGTGTGTGTGTGTGTGTGTTCATTCTCTCTTCAAGACTGTATAGTATTTTGTGTAGGTGTGTGTGTGTGTGTGTGTGTGTGTGTGTTCATTCTCTCCTCAAGACTGTATAGTATTTTGTGTAGTGTGTGTGTGTATGTGTGTGTGTGTGTGTGTTCATTCTCTCTTCAAGACTGTATAGTATTTTGTGTAGGTGTGTGTGTGTGTGTGTGTGTGTTCATTCTCTCCTCAAGACTGTATAGTATTTTGTGTAGTGTGTGTGTGTATGTGTGTGTGTGTGTGTGTTCATTCTCTCTTCAAGACTGTATAGTATTTTGTGTAGGTGTGTGTGTGTGTGTGTGTGTGTGTGTGTTCATTCTCTCCTCAAGACTGTATAGTATTTTGTGTAGTGTGTGTGTGTGTGTGTGTGTGTGTGTGTTCATTCTCTCTTCAAGACTGTATAGTATTTTGTGTAGTGTGTGTGTGTGTGTGTGTGTGTGTGTGTGTTCATTCTCTCTTCAAGACTGTATAGTATTTTGTGTAGGTGTGTGTGTGTGTGTGTGTGTGTGTGTTCATTCTCTCCTCAAGGCTGTATAGTATTTTGTGTAGGGTGTGTGTGTGTGTGTGTGTGTGTGTGTGTGTGTGTGTGTGTGTTCATTCTCTCTTCAAGGCTGTATAGTATTTTGATGTAAACAACACTTGACTGATGCACTCTACCAAGATGGGCGCATGTGTTGCACGAGAGCACAATATTTACCTCGAAGCTCTGCTGCCACCCACAGATTGCACATCACAGAGTAAATAGGACTTTTCAGAGAGCTGGCGACTGGGGAGGGTGTAAACACACAAAGCCACAGTGACGGAGAGAGCCGCTTTCCTGCTGCAGAGTGGCCTTGAGGGTGGGGTGAGCCGTGGACCCGCTGGTCCTGGTGACTGGCTTCTATGCTGCATTTTGTACAATACATCTCACCTCTCAGCCCTGGAAGGTGGTGACAGTACCTTAGGCTAGAATGGGGGAAACAAACCTAGGAAGGGAGGTGACTCCAGCACCCCATGGAGAGACAGGAGAAACCAAGATTTGAGCTCAGGCCTCTTCTCCCTACCTGATTCCAGCTGCCTGGAAGTCTAGGGGACCTTGCCTGGGTCTAGGAGACCTTCTGTGTCTCCTTCCTGGGGTCTTACAAGCTTAGGAGTTTAAACCTCCTTCTGAGAAAAATTTAAACTTGAAGGCAGCTCCACCCTTTTGACATAGCCTAGGACGTTGTCTGCTGGATATGAACTATACAACGGAGTTTTAAAAATTGTAAAAACAGTAACAACAACAACTCCTTTATAATGTTTGAAGTAGGTTTATGATTTTATATTGAGCCACATTTGTAGCTGTTCTGGGACCCTATGAATATTTTAAAAGGGAAATGAGTTCCTTTTGCTGTTTTGGAATGAGACTCTGACTTCCCTTGAATATCTTTTTATTTCATTTGCAAATGAGGAGGGACCCTGTTGCCCTGTCCAGGAAGAACATTGGTTACCCTTAACAACATCTCCTGATTGTTAGTCAGTTGCTGATGGTGAATTTTTACCTTGGCCTCACTAGTCAATGTCATAACCACACAAAATGACAAGGTGAACTTTGTCCTGTTTTCTAGGGAGGTAAGGTGCTCCACCTGTGGTCATGTGACTGGCTAAGGAACCAACAAGGACCCAGTATGTTGCTTCTGAGCCCAGGGGGTGCCACACTGGGCACTGCCCACTAGAGGAAGTCTTCTGTTAGGACACACCCAACTCTGTGGCCTTGAGGCATAAAACTTAGGTTAGGAGGGCCTGTCATGTTGGGGGATGTTCTCTAGACACACAGCAAGGATGGTCAGGTCGGTGAGAGCCCTTGGCTCCTTTGTCTGGCCCTCTTCAGGACAGGGCCAGGTGAGGAGGCTGGGGGTGAGGAGAGTGAGTGTTGCTGGAGGGCTTCAAGACAGGCTTGTTCTAGAGTTCAGATGCCCTTTCAGGCCTCAGGGTTGACCCACCTTTGAAGCTGTTTCTGTTTTCTGGGAGACAGACACTGGCTAGCCTGGCAGCACCTTTTTGAGTGAGGCAGGGGCACCAGAATCCATGTCTTGGAGATTCCTTCAGACTGAAGAGCACTCAGTGGACTTGAGGGTAGAAAACTGGCTTGGGGGTCCCATTATCCTTCGACTGCTAGCTATGACTCTAAAGGAAGACTGAAGAATTGTTTGTATTGTGTAGGGTTTGGGGACCTTTGGGGATGATATCAACCAGGACAAGTTTAACTGTTGGGAACCACCTGGCATGCAGCTCTTTTCTGCTTCTTCTGAGGGTTGCCTCAGGCCAGGGACATTTCTACATTTCCCTCGGCCATGAACGGAACCTCAAGAGCCCTCTTGCTTTCTGGGGTTCTCCCAGCTGCCTGGAAGTCTGTGGGCACATCAGAGCATTTTTCTACATGGAAGGACTGGGCTGTGAGCCGGAGAGACCTGTGCTGCTCCCACACCCAATAAAGGCTCTGTGAGCTGGAGACCTGTGCTGCCCTCACACCCAGGAAAAGCTCTGTGAGAAGGGTGGTTTCGTGTTTTCTGGGTTTGCTACAGAAAGCACATTTGCTCTCTACTCAAGAAACTGCCAAGCCCTCTGAACCATCGCTTGTTCTCCTAGAGGTGACAACGGCCTGCACTTCCGTCCCCTCCCCAGTGCTGCGCTGAAGTGTCCCTGGGTCTGGCTGTTGGGGCCGGTTTTATTCCTGTTCAGTGCTGAGGTGAGGAAGCCCCCAAGGTCATGTGCCTTGGATGTTAGATTCTGGCCCCTGGGTCCTTTCTTCCTATTATTCCCCAGTCTTAGTCCTCTTCGTTGCTGTGGCAACAACAACATTCCTCCCCCTGCCCGCCTTCCCGCAAAAAAAAAAAAAAAAAAAAAAAAAAAAGAAAGAAAGAAAAAAACTTAGCCAGAGGAAGTTATTATTTTCTAGTACTTTCCTTGCAGTGGCTACTTAACCTATTGTTCCCCATAACCCTTGAAAGGACAGGAAATCTTGTCTGTATATTACAGCTCCATTGTCTGACCCCAGAGTATGTATGTCCCTCTTGCTCATCTTGTTCCCTTGTTCCATTTTTATTATTTAAGATAGAGTCTCATGTATTCCTATCCTGGCCTTCAACTTACTGTATAGTCAACGAGGACTTTGAACTCCTGATCCTCCTGCCTTCAAATCCCGAGTACTGGGATTACAGAAAATGCACCACCGTGCCTAGTTCAGGGTCTAACTCAGGGCTTCGTGGGTGCTAGGCAAGCAGTCTCCTAACTGAACAACCCCTGTGCCCCTGCCACTGCCATGTTTCTGTATCACCATGTCAGACTCCATGGTTAGACCACTTCTGTGCCAATTCAAGGTCTACCTCCAGCTCCTCAAAGTGTGAGCCAAACACAGTGGGTACCGAGGGCTAGCCCCCACACCCTGCTCCAGCTTCAGGTGACAAAGAAGCCCGAGACACTAGAGAATTTGAGGGGCCAAGCAACAAGAGGGATTGGGACCACGGTTTGGTCTGCTTGAGGGACTGGCCCAATCCATTCTGAGAAGTGTTTCTTCCCCCGAAAGGAGGGGCCCTTTTGTGATACTGGGGATTGCTCTCATACCCTCATACATACTGGGCAAGTGCTCTACCAATGAGCCACACCCCCAGCCTTTATCTTTTTACTTTTTATCTGGAGACAGAAGCACACTAACTTTCCCAGGCTGGCTTTGAACTCTGTGGCTCAGTCTGGTCTCAAATGCGTGATTGTCGTATGTGGGCTCCTCAGTGCTGGGATTACAGGCGTGTGCCACCAAGCCTTGTGTGGAGTTTTTGATGTTCAGCGCTTTTTCTTTGTTTCCAGGGTCTGGGATGTCTTGTCTTGCTTGACCAAACTGAACTCAGGGGTATCCTGTGGGCAAGCTGAGGGGGTAGGGCAAGCACCCAGGTTCTCAGAGGAAACAAAAGATCTATAAATGACAGATAAATGTCATAGATTTCTTATCAGCTGCACACCTCCAGACATATTCCTCTTCTGTTTGCTCTGTTTATGAGAAAGTTAGGAAATAACAAGCCTAGAGTCTGTGAATAATGGACAACAAGGCTCACGTGGGAACTGGAGAGACCTGCAGGCCTGCTTGGTATACTCCAGCACCCACCAGATAAGCAGGCAGGCCCCATCTTTCTGTGACCCTTCTTTGGCACAGATAAACCCTAACCCTCAGTTCTCGTCTGTATTAGACTCAGTTTCCCTCATAGACCCAAGGACCTGGAGTTCAGTTTGCTTTCGTTGTTTTCCTTTTGAGACAGGGTTCATGTGATCCTGCCTGGTGTATGATAAATTTGAACCCTTAATTCTTCTGCTTGTGTGACCTGCATGCTGGGATTTCAGGCATGCTCCTCCATATCCTTTGAGCTTTGCTTTCTTTCCTTCCTTCCTTCTTCTTTCTTTCTTTCCTTCCTTCCTTCCTTCCTTCCTTCCTTCCTTCTTCCTTCCTTCCTCCCTTCCTCCCTTCCTTCCTTTCTTTTTTCTTTCCTTCTCTCCTTTCTTTAGACAGAATTTGATCTTTCCTATCTATCTATCTATCTATCTATCTATCTATCTATCTATCTATCTATCATCTGAGATAAGATTTCTCTGTGTAACCTTGGATGTCCTGGAATTTGCTTTGTAGACCAGGCTGACCTTGAACTCAGAGATCTGCCTGCCTCTGCCTCCCTAGTGCTGGTATTAAAGGTGTGTACCACTACACCAATCCAAGCTTTCTTTTCTTTTCTTTTTAACAAAGATTTAAAAAATTTTTATTTTTTATTTTTATGAGCATTAGTGTGTTTTGCCTTCATGTATGTCTGTGTGAGGATGTCAGTTCCTGACAGTTGTGAGCTGCCATGTGGGTTCTGGGAATTGAACCCCAGGTCCTCTGGAAGAACAGTTGGTGCTCTAAGAGCACCACTGAGCCATCTTTCCAGCCCCCAAGCTTGGTTTTCTTAATGCCATTTTTCCCCCTAAAAATTTTCACTAGCCTTTGGACAAAGTTTGAAAACTACATACAATTCATGGGGAAAAATTAATCACTGATATCTAGATGGCCCCACGGCCACTCTCACTACAGCAACAGCTGTCTTCCTCCAGGAACTTCAACTTTACTCTTTTTAAAGCTTTACCTTTCTCGCTTTCTTTCTTTTCTTTTTCATTGCAAAGGTGTCATGCTCCTTGGGCAAGATCTTTTCTTGTTTCTTTAAGCTAAAAAAGGAAACCCTTCTTCCCACCTCCCTAGGTAACCGCTGTTTGAAGATTGGAACCGCTTCCTCCTGTCCTTTTTGGAGGTTTTAAAAAGCATGTCTTTCCCCAGTCAAGAGCCTACTATAAGTGGATTGTGGGCCCAAGTTTGCCATGCAAATGTGTAATGCAAGCATTCCTGTGTTAGTGAAAACAGTGCTCTCACATCTCTCAGAAGGGCTGCTATGTGCACAGACAGGCCTGGCTCTTTGCAGGCCTTGGGTTATAGAAATGTCTGCCTGGTGAGGCTGCTGTATGTTGAGCAGACAAGGAGACCCGGATGATCCTGCCTGCCCCCCCCCCCACGTAATCCTCAAATCCACTCACGCACACATTTGAAATTGCCAGGTTTGATGGAATGCACCTATAATTCTAGCACTCTGCCAGGAGGATCTTGAGTTCAAGTGAGACCCTCTCTCATGAAATTAGCACACCAACATTTCCGAGGAGTTTAATATTCAGAATTTTCTCACCAACTGATATTTTCCTGACTTCTGATGATTATTTTTAAACAAAAATGTCCCTGTATTTTTTCTTGTTGATGCTTCCCTGTTAGTTTTAAATGTCTTTTTGTCATGGGTGACATCGGTTTTTGTTTTGAAAAAGAGCCTCCTTAGGTTTCCAAGGTCAGTCTGGGACTTGTAATGTAGCCCAAGCCCACAGTAAACTTGACATTCTCTTGCTTCAGTCTCCTGAGTGCCAGGGTTACAGGCTTGCACCACCACACTCAACTCTTACTGCTTTTCACATGTAGCTTTATTTGAGTACATTTCCCAAGTCATTAAACATTTTGGGAAAATCATAGGTTTATGGACTTTCAGTCTCAGGGTGGGGAGGTGGTCTCCGAATCTATAATAATTCAAGGGTAAATCCGCTCTTGCATAAGACTGCTTTTATAAGTTTGTTCCGGATGCCCAGGCTGGGAGCCCTCTTCAATAGCTGTCCCAGAACTCGCTCTGTAGACCAGGCTGGCTTCTATCTAACTCACAGATCCATCTGCCTCTGCCTCCTGAGTGCTGGGACACATGGCAGCCACAGCCTGAAGTCTTCGTAGCTCTTAGTGTGCACTGTTTACTGATTTCTTGAAGTGTCGCTATCTCTATTCTTCAACCAGCATCTGGTTCACCCGAATTAGATGATCATTTGCATTCTTTATATTGTTTGTGAATTGAATGTTTGCTTGTGTTGAGTGGTTGCCTATGTGTCTGTTTTTGCCAAACTGTCTAAAGCAGTGCTTTTTAACCAAACTTTATAGTATATAAAAAAGGGCCTAAATCCACATCATTTAATAACCACCAGCCAGAAACCACTACAGAACACAAATTATTAATTTAAATGTAGAATTAATTCATTTAAGCCTTTAATTTAAATCTAAATGTATATATTCTGCAATGGTTAGTGGCTGTTGTCTTGGGCAACAAACCATCCCAAGTCTTTTTGCCTTATTAGATATTGGGGTCTCAGTGGGCAACTTTTTATTGATTTGTGTGAGCTCTTTATTATGGATATTCATCTTTTGTCACAACTGTCACAAATATTTTCCTCAGGTTGCTATTTGACCTTTACTTCAAAATGCTAGGCAGCCAAATGGAGTTATCTTTTTTCTGTTGTTGCTGCTGTGGTTTCTGATGCAGCGCTAGAGTTAGAAAGGGTTCCCTGACAGAAAGCCTTGGTAAAAGTTTTCATCAACTTTGTGCAAGTCTTCCTGTGACATTTTTAACCGCCTTTATCCCTGTAATCCACCCAGAATTAATTTTTCTGTGTGGTATGAAACACAACATGTTGTTTTCTGTAAACGTTGTCTTAGATGAGATGCCCTGGTGTGGCAAGCCGGCACTAGATAAGGGATGAAATTTAATGCCACACAAATTAAAATGGCGCACTATTAAGGTTTGATTTAGCTTTAAATTTTATTTGTTTGTTTATTTACTTTTGGGTTTTTGAGACAGGGTTTCTCTTTGTAGCCCTGGCTGTCCTGGAACTCGCTCTGTAGACCAGTTTGGCCTCAGACTCAGAGATCCGCCTACTTCTGCCTTTCTAGTGCTGGGATTAAAGGTGCAAGCCATAGCTGCTCATCTATATCTTTACATTTTAGTACTTATGAAGATTTAAGGTATTCTTCTTATATTTTATTCATTTATTTTGTGTATGTGTGTGGGTACCAGAGGACAACTTTCAGGAGTGAATTCTATCCTTCTATGTGAATCTCCAGAGTAAAAATCAGGTCCTTAGGCTTGGTGGCAGGCGCCTTTACCCACTGTAGGCATGTCACCAGCCCAGCTTATGAAGAGCTGAATTATTTAAGAAAATCATTGCTGTAATTAAAAAATATATAGAATCACACAATAGTAAATTGTTTAAAGATGCTACGGAAAGGGCTGGGGCTATAGCTCAATGGTAGATTTCTTATCTGGCATGTATAAATAAAGCTCTGGGTTCACTTTTCAGAAACACGTATGCTCATGTGCACACACACACACACACACACACACACACACACACATGGAGGGGAGCAGTGAGTAACAAAACTATTAACAGAAAAATTCCAAAATACTAATAGTAACTACCCTAAGGTGTTTGTATTTTTTTCCTGCTTCTTAGCAATATTGTGTGTATTATATGGTCACAGCACTGGCATGATCAGAAATATTCTTAAGTACAGACCTTGGCTTGCCACCTCTAGCTCTCCACAACCTCCATCACCTAGTCGGTCAGGCTTCAGTGGCCCCGATCGTCATGTAGGTGGGCTGTGGTGGGGAAGGGTGTTGCCTTAAGTTTGGGAATCACACTGGAACCCTTCTTTACCTCTCACAGGGTGTGAGTTTCTTGGGTAAGCAGTGGAACCCAGGACTGCCTTCTGATTTCAAAAATAAAAGTAGTCATGGCTTTGCCCTGGGCCATGTGGTTAATCATGCAGACACACATACAGGATATGTATATGCAGAATTGCATGCACCATCAAAGCACACTTAAAAAATAACAGCACAGAATTTTGAAAGCTGTGTTTTCCCACATCTCACCGCGTCCTGCTCACTCTCTCCTTAAACGTGTCCGTCACTGAAAGCTCAGTCTGGGTATTTGTTGCTTTCTTTGTTTTGTAAAATGGATCATTTCTTAGATATTACTTGTGAGTGACTTTTCCTGACGACACTTGAGGACTTGTCCTTTTCTTTAGCATCAGAGTAACTATCCACAGTTGGGACCTGTTGTGGTTATTTGGTCCTCCTTGTACTCCTGACTGTTTCTGCTTCCCTGTTCTGAGGAAAGGCGGGGGAATGGGACTTTAGGTAACGTTCTGTATGAAGGGTGCCTAGAGTGGATTCAGCCTGTGCTTTTGCTGAAGGGGTTGAGCAGTTAAAAATTTGAAAGACCACGTCTAAGTAGTTCTTTAAATTAAGTTCTAATTGAACCAATAGGCATTATAGGAGATCCTTGATGGCAGTACTTCAATTCTGGGTGTCACCTCTGTTTTTAACCTTTACTAATAGCATAGGTCAAAAATATATAATTGTATTTTAAATCTGAATTTCTTAGTTGGCAAGGAGCTTGGACAATTTCTAACCTTGAGAGATTTTTTTTTTCACTTGTCAGTCCTATGCTCCATTCTTTCCCCATCTGTCTTTGGCGTTGTTTTTCTCTCTTGTCTCTTGTTTGCATCACAAGTATTCCTTCAGGCCAGTTGGTTGGTTTGCAACTATTTACTTTTACTATTTTCCCACTGCTCATAGATTTCAAATTTTAAGTGATCATTTTTTTTCTCTTTGTGATTTTTAAGTTAAAAAATAATTTTTTGCAATGCTTTGTGAGTCAGTGTGCTTGTGTTCTGGGGTATGTGTGGCGGCCAGAGGCAGCCTTTAGGAACTGGCCCTCCCACCTTTGCACGGGTTAGGGATTGAACTCAGGGCATTACTTGCCGTCCCACCAGCCATTCCTTTTAGTTTTTGTAACATGCTTGGGATGGGCTTCTCCACACTGCGATAGTAAATATTGCCCCATGGTTTTTCTGAATCTTGTTTTATTTTGTTACCCAGAAGTCTTTAATCTAGCTGCAGTTTGTTCTTAGTACGGTGTGAGATGTGACTTGGTTTAATTATGTCAAGTCATCTTTGAGGATTTCATTTTTTTTTCCAAAAGAAAGAGCAATGGCTTCAAAACCACCTTTTGAACATTTCTTTCTCCCTGTTGATTAGAAGTGGATCCCAGGAGGCCAGAGGACAAGTTAGTGACAGAATGTCGTCCTAGCAAGCTCCCGGCTTTAGGTTTATTCTGCAATACTGGGGAGAAAGGTAAGGGATGGGGGAAGAGAGAGATGGTAGAGGGTTATGTTACATCATTGAATTCCTTATAAATGATGTGAATTTTCTCTCTTGCATTCTATCTTCTATTAATTAATCGATCTGTTCCTAAAATGGTGGCCACAGCTTCCGCCTCTGTAAACTTTAAACTCCACTAAACTCTTGAGAATGTAGAAGAATATTCCTCTTTCTCAGTACCATCCATTCTAGTCTCCTGACTATTGAAAATCACCCTGGATTTATTTATTCATTTCTTTGAGTTTTTAAATGTGTGTGTGTGTGTGTGTGTGTGTGTGTGTGTGTGTGTGTGTTCCTCAAATGGAGGGCAGAGAACGGCCTGCAAGAATTGATTCTCAAAACAACAGCAAAACATGGTCCTCCTGTCCACCAAGTGTGTCCTGGACTTGGTGGCAGGCACTGGCATCTTTGCCCATTGAATCGTCTTTCTAGCCCCACATATATTTTATTGTGTATACTTAAGGTCTACAACATGAGGTTGTGAGATGAGACACACATAGAGAGTAAAACAGTCATGACCATGAGTAAGTGAGCAGATCCCTCAGCCACAGGTACTCAGTGTGTGTGTGTGTGTGTGTGTGTGTGTGTGTGTGTGTGTGTGCTTGTTTGTGAATGTGAACACAGTGTGTACTTGTACACGCATGATCAGAAATAGCTGCCGAAGTCCATTCAATTGTTAAACACCCAGAGCACAATACAGTGAGACAGACATTTCTGCAAACTTAGGGATTGGTTTGAAGGGAACCGGCAGACTTACAACACTGAGCCTCCCCAACCAGGATCTGGTATTTGGCTAAAACTTTGTGCTCAGGGTCTCAGCTCCCTCACTAGTAAAGAGGGGATTGGGTTAGGTTCCAAGTTCTGTTCAGGCTCTATCTTGAAAACAAATCAGCAGTAAGAGTAATTGCTGTTCTAGGACCCAACGTCATACACGACACTGGGTAACAGACAAGGGGCCCCATGGCATACCAGACACTGGGTCACAGACATGGGGCCCCATGGCATACAAGACACTGGGCCACAGACATGCAGCATGCATCCTAGAAGACTCAAGGGGGCTTTCCATGCAAAGCAACAATTGCTCTTGTGTCAGGATTAGGGAAGAAACACTGCGAATATGTTCCAGATTGCTGTGCAAAACTGGATGTACGACTAACTAACTACATAGGTGGAAGAAGCTGTAGCTGTGGTCCGGGTTAGCAGCACTGTTGGCATGCTTTGTGGGTCAAAACTTTCACTGTGTATGTGTGTTGGGCAGGGGAAGTCTCAGAATGAAGCCTCTGCTAGCCTTGAACTCATTATACTCCTGCCTTAGCTTACCAAGCATTGATATTACAGTCATATGCCATCTGGCTGTTTATTATTCTCAGTTAAAAAAAAACAGGTGATTTTAAAAGTGAAATAAGTTTAGTAAAAAATGAAATTATGGCAGCACCTGTAATCTAAATGTTCAGTCCATATTTCTCCTTTTGGTGTCTTTCTATAATTAATATTCTTGCCTATCGTGGTGACTCACACCTTTAATCCCAGCAGAACTCCCAATGCAGAAGACAGTCAGATCTATGCAAGATCAAGGCCAGCCTGGGTTACCTAGTGAGGTTTCTAAAATTAATATTCTTGCTTGGCATGGTGGCATTCTCCTGCAATTCTAATACTTAAGAGGCAGAGGCAGGAGATCGCTGCCAAGTTGGAAGTCAGTCTTTTTTAGACATTGTCTAAAAAAGAAAAAACAAAAGCAGAAAATTAGTCTCAGGGAGGGGCAGGACTCTGCCTAAGGTCACATGGTGAGTTAGAGCTGGGTGCTTTGTCCTTTTCCTTGTTGGGGGTGGAGGACCCTCTTCTGCATGAACAGTGCTCACCCAGTGCCAGATCTAAGATCTAAGAGTCTTGGGAGTGTAGAGAAAAGGACTGCACCCTGGGGCAAGCAGACACCACAGCTGGCTGAGGTGGGCCTCTTGGATGCCCTGACTCTAATCTCCATAAGTACTCCTGGTGCCAGCACCTGGAGTCAAGGGCCCTGGCTTCCATTCTGATTGGATTCTTCCTATGTGAGATCCTCCTAGGCTTGGGGACTAGAACAGATGATCTCAAGTTCCCCTCAGAATCCCCTGTTCACACACAGCACACATACACACACGGCACAAGCTTGTCTGCATTTTGTAGCACTTTAGCCAGAGATTGGATGTACTGTTCTGTGTGTCCATTCTATGGACACGTGACCAAGTCAGTGTGTGTGTGTGGGGGTGGGGGCAGTGGTCAGTGGGTACCAGGGACTGGCACAGGCTACAGTGCCAGTGTAGAGGATCAGGGCAGAGGGACATGATAGATGGTGTTATTTTCCCTCAAAGCCAGAGGTCTGTTTCTGTTCTGGCACCAGAATCCGTAGGGCAGCCGGTATGGCCCAGGCACAGACCCACAGAAAGCCTGAACAGCCAAGCCCAGTAGCCTAACCTGAGGTGCCCCTGACTAGTGACTCTCCACAGGCAGGCAGGAAGCCAGAGAGAGGAAAAAAAATGGCTTCCACATCACCTACTGCCTGGCCCTTACCCATGAATGGCAGGAAACAGAGTCCTTGCAAACCATTTCCCTCCATGGGATTGTTGGGGGGCTACCTTCCCCCAGAAGCCAATCCCCATCCCTTGTGTTTGGGGTGGGGTCCTGGCCTTTTTCTGTAACCAGGCCTGGCATTGACGACTCTGGACTTCCCTTCCTTCCTTGCAAACACAACTTCTTCTATAGGGTTAGAACTCTAGCACATAAGTGGAGGTCACAGGACAACTTGCAAAAGCCAGTTCTGTCCTCATTCTATCACATGAGTCCTAGGGAGGGTCCTAAGGAGGAAGCCTCCTTACCCACTTAGCCGTCTCGCTGGTTCTCCTATCCCATGTATGCTGACCCTACCCAGGCAGGCAGCTTTCTCTTGGAGGTGGTTGGTTGTGGGGTTTGATAAACTTCTGCCAGGCTGCCGGGCATCTGCCCAAATCCTCCTTGGAGATAGTTGGGGACTCCTTTGCCTGTGGCCAATTCTGTACCCAATCTTTCATCAAGGTTCCGTGTTCTGCAGGGCTCAGTGTATGCCTGGGAACTTATCACCTGCAGGTCTGGTCCACCTGCCCCCAGAGTTGGGGTGGAGTATTGAGGGGGCCTCACTTTGGGTGGGTGTCACTCCTCCCCCACTGCCACCCCCAGCCCCACAGGAAGTGGTTCTTTGTGTTTTTCCCCTCTGTCACCCAGCAAGGCTCTGAATGCACATTCTCTCCCATGGTGAATGTGGACCCTGTTGCAGGCTGGTCATCAGCCAGCGGGTCCACAGGAAGCCATGGAGGACTGAGTTTTGGAAAAATCGGTGCAACTTGTGGTTAATGTGCTAAGCGTATTGGTAGATGCTAGTTGTAAAATGATTCGTATTGTATAGAAAAAGACAAAAGGATGCTTCCTGCAGGTTCGATGCTAGGGGCAAGCCCCTATGTGCTAATGGGGCATGTCTTTCAGGATGCATTTCTGTGCGCACACAGCAGTTTAAACAAAGAATGGGTTAAGGCAGCATGTGGGTTAAGGCTACTATCCCAGTACTTCCTGTTCTGGGAGATGCAGCAGATGAGCAGTGCTTGTAGATACACTCAGCCATCTCCTGGCCCTTCTCCCACTGCTACCTCTGTAACAAGGGAGCATCCTTGCCCTTATCTTGTGCACCAGGCCTTGAGAGCTTTGCTCTACGTCTCTAGGCCAGGGGTTACCAGGTCACAGTAAAGAGCATTGAAAAGCCAAAGGTATTGTTTCCTGTGTTGTGACAAAGATCTGCTTAAGGTTGGGGGAAAAGCTGAGCATAGAGGGTATCTAGGGTGACCTCCCAGGCCTACTTCAGTTCCCTGCCCCATGCTATCTATGTCCTCTGTCCAACCTCTTTCTCCTGAATCCTCTCTGACTCAGTTTCCCCCAGGGAGAGGGCCTCTATTGTTACTGCCATGACTGTAGGTAGCAAGTATCAGAGAGAGGGCAAAACTGAATGACGGCCACCTCTGGGTTTGGGACAAGGGGTTCTGGCCCCTTTTGTGTAGCATGGCCTGGGCTTTAGTTGTAACTTTGCACTGTGACACCCCTCAGACCTCTGTGGATTGTAAATGGGACTTGGATATCACTAAGGCAAGCCATCACTTAAGGCTTTGTATCAGAAGGGCATGGGACCCGGTCAGAGCCACACAAGCGCCTGTAGACCTGTTCTGAGTGTGGGCACCAGGCGACCAGGAGGAGGTCGGAGCTTTGCTGCCAACACTATAAACCCAAAAGAAGCTGCAGACCGGATTTTTACTCAGCAGCTTGTGGAGTAGATGTCTGCTAGTCACTCCACGTCAGGCACTGCTCTTGGTGGCTGCGACAATAAGTAGAACAGAAAAACTTCCCTACTGGCATGTTTCTGACAGTCAAATTTGGGGAGACAGGCAGTAAACAAGATAAGTAAAAAGATACTCTGTGTCAGACATTAGCACTAAAGTAGGTAAGGGGAAGGAGAGGGGAGGTGTGCATTTCAGGGAAAGCCCATGGGTTTCTAGAGGAATAGCATCCTGGAAGAAGGAGTGGCCTGTGTAATGACCCCAGGGCAAGAATTGTCCCAAGTATTTGCTGGTGGGAAGGCCAGTGTATATGAACAGAACAGGGCAGTGGGGCTTGAGGGGGAAGGAGCAATGGGGCCTTTACTTCAGTGTCACTGTCCTCTGGAGGAGGTATGGAAAACACACCCAGGAAGCAAGGGCAGGAAGCAGGAAGACCAGGCAGGAGGTGAGAGATACCGGGCCTGAGTGAGTATTCCCAGTCCTGGTGTGTGGGAGATGAGGGATGGAGGGTTTGGGGTGACACAATGGACTTGGGGAACAGCTCCTCTGAAGATGAAGACCCCTGCTTGCAAGTGGGGGTGACCACTTTTCCTGTGCCCATGTTACACTTTGAGTGGCTGACTGGGGAGTGTGGGTTTTGTCATAAGAGAAGTCCCAGCTGGGGACAAGTTGGTGTCATTACTGTGGGGCCATTACTCGGCCCCTGGGATCATGTGAAATCACTGTGACTTCTCTGCCCTTACCTATGCTTCAGTGCAGAAAGACAGATGTTTGTCCCTGAGCCCACCTGATGCTGCCTGCCCCGCTGCTCCCCAGCCTTCTTTTTTTAGTCACTTGTCTGCTGTGGCTTTGGGGAGGGGCTTCTATTTTGGGCTCCCTCCAGTCCCACTGGCAGAAGAAAAAGGCTGGGAGCCATAGACAACCTGTCGCAATGACAGATCTGTAAACTAGGTCACCCCCAAGCCTGGAGCTTAAACACAATGTCTGTCATTGACCACATGTCCAATTCCCAACAATGACCTCATGGGCTATATGTGGCCCTGGTCACTCATGGCTCTTCCTCCCTGGAGCCATGGTAGATGAGCAAGCAGTAGAAAGGGGCTTGTTCGTCTGCCATGGCTCCAGAGACAGCCTTGCCCCTGGTTGGCAGGAGGACTGTCCATTGAAGGTGCTGGGACATACAAACGGACTGGCAGAATCCCCAGTGTCATATTTCATAGGACAGACTGACAAATCTAATCAGCTCTGGGAACATAGACAAGCATGAGTTAAGACTGTAAAGCTTTTAGAGTGAGTGTGTGTGAGTGTGTGTGTGTGTGGGGGGTGTGTGTGTGTGGGGGGGTGAGTATGTGAGTGAGAGTGTGAGTGTATGTAAGTATGTGTGTGTGTGTGTGGGTGAATGTGTCTGTCTGTCTGTTTCTGTAACTGTGTCTATACATGACAAAGCATGTATTTGGAGATGAGAGGATACTTTGTTCTTTCCTTCCACCATGTGGGTCCTGGGGATTGAACTCAAGTCAGGCTAGGCGGCAAGTGCCTTTATCTTCTAAGCCATCTTGCTGGCCCCTACATATTTTTTGTTTTGTTTTGCTTTATGCAGTTACATAACCAGCACCCAGCTCAAGAAATAGATTACGTCTTCTTTCTAGAAGGTTCCCCAGGCTCCTTCCCATCTACTAAGAGTATAGCCTCATTTTGTCTATCACTGTTGGTCAGCTTTACCTATTCTGAATTTCAGACAAAGGGAGCTGTGGAGGGTTTGTTCTTTGCATCTGGCCTCTTGTGGGATTGGGATTCACCTGTGTTTTTGATGTAGCATGGCTTGCATTGTGCTTTTTTTTTTTTTTTTTTTTTGGTTTTTCGAGACAGGATTTCTCTGTGGCTTTGGAGGCTGTCCTGGAACTAGCTCTTGTAGACCAGGCTGGTCTCGAACTCACAGAGATCCGCCTGCCTCTGCCTCCCGAGTGCTAGGATTAAAGGCATGCGCAACGCCGGGCTGCATTGTGCTTTTTTGTTTTATTGCTCCATATGTCCCATTGCCTCAATACACATTATTCATTTTGCTCTGAGCAGCACGAAGGCTTCAATGCAATGTCTTTTCAGAGAGTGGCTGCAAGCCTGGGCACAGTTTGATGAATGAAAGAACAGGTGTACCTGTGTTCTAACCATTAGTGGAGTTTAACCAAGGCTGGATTTTAACCGTACAATGGTCATGGCATTTATGGACTGCTCTTCACTCTGGGAATCTCTGTGAAGAGCAATCACTCATGAAAACCTTTGGGTAGGACCCGGAACCCACAGTCCTTTCCCACTCACAAACAGTCTAGAACATGGCCCTTGCTCTGGTAGGGCCAGAGCACTCAAGCAGCTGTCACAGCCCTTGTCCTGATCCTGGGGTGACTTAAACCTGTGATGCAATCTCTTGGTCCTTCCCTTTGGAGAAGGAGCAAAGACCCTTCTGCAGCAAGTAGCCTAAGGCAATACTTGCAGTAGGAGGGACATATCCAGGCCAGCATGAGAAGACTGAATATCAGAGCTTTGCAGTGTGACCATGGCCACACCACGGGCCTCTCTGGGCCTTGCTTTCCATTTATGTACAAATGGATTATTGCTTGTCTTTTCCAGAGATGATGATAGTGGAGTCCATGGGGGACAAGCAGGTGGCAGTCCAGGGTGACCCTTTTGTTGGCTGCTGGAGCCTCACACTGCCATCCCAAATGGCTTTTTGCTTGGGGAAGTTCAGCCCAGCTTGCTACAGAGGAAGCCAACCCCACCCCCTACACACACACACACACACACACACACACACACACACACACACACACCCTACCTCTGCCCTGGCCCCTGTCTTTGATGGTAACATGTGAAATCAGGAAGCGGCTAGCTCTTGAGTGAAGTTGTATCGAAATGAATCCATCAAGACAAACGGGATCTTGATTTTCTCTCTGTTTCCTGGTTACTGTTTCCTGAGTGGAAGCGTGGAGGGTGACAGGGTGCTTTCAATAGAAAACGAAGAGAGATGGATGGTGGTTTGGACAGAAAGTGGGAGTGTTGAGCCAGACTCTTGGTGTGCTGAACAGTTCTGCCTGTGGACAAGTGATCTTCTGCCTCCAAACACTTAGAAGAATGTCCAGGGTGTCCACACCAGTAACAAAATGACATAACTCATATAGGACAACTCCAGTCATCTGCTCCTGACAGATGTCACTAATTAATTGCTGTGCTTATTTTTTCAGGGTCCAGACACAGCTCAAACTTGTATCTGAGCTCACCATGAATGGTTAAATGGTAAAATTCTGGCATGTGAATTGAAACCTGCTTGTGATCTCTGGTCTATGCAAAGTCAGGCAGTGTAGAGGCCTGGAAGCTTCTACACGTTGGCTGAGGTTCTTTCTTTGTTTGGCTCATTTTGAGCTTTCGTCTGGTCTGTTCAGTAGGTTGGATTTGAGAGCCCAGAGACCCGCGGTTAGAGAGGTACTCAATGGAAGCTTGGTGTGTTGGCACACATCTATAGTTGGTGTCCTGGCACTCAAGAGGATGAGGCAGGAGGATCATGAGTTTGAGCTTGAGTCACATAACAACTTTGAGGACAGCCTGATATATTTGATAAGATCCTGGAGACGGGGGTCGATTGACAACTTGGTACTCCCTCAAAATTTTTATTACATTTATTTTTATTTGTTTGCATGTGCGTCTGTATGAAAGAGAGAGACAGAGAGGAGAGATCGGGGAGACCACAACCTTATGTGTTGTTCCTCAGGAATCATCCACTTTTTGTTTTGTTTTTGGACGGGGTCTTTCACTGACTAGATCCTCACCCATTGAGCTAGGCTAGTTGCCACTGAGCCCCAGGGATCCACCTGTCTGTCCTTCCCCAGCTCTGGAATTACAAGTGCAACCATCATGCCTGTCTTTTTTAAAATGTGGACATCAAGAACTGAACTCAGGTCCTCATGCTTTGAGGCAAGCACACTACTGACTGAGTCATTGTCCCAGTCACCATCCTTACTATTTCAAAATGGGTTTTATTTTTTATCACACAAGCAAAGGCTACAGGACAGGTTGAGCTAGTCTGGACCTATGTTGTGTGACAGCCATCTTCTCCTCGCTCACGGAAGCAAAGCGACAGAAGTGACACGGACCCACACCGACCACCCTTGTTTCAGGTCAGATGTGAATAAAGGGGATACAGTTCCCTCTTCCCCCAGGTCTCAGCAGTGTGAGTCATGGTGTGTCATCCTAGTTGGATGTATTTTTCCTTTCCAGAAGCTCAGCACCCTGTTGCTCGGGCTGAGAAACTTGGGTGCCAAATGACTGTGTCCCAAACAGGATGGTGCTCTGAGTGTCTGGTAAAGTACCTGGGAGTTTTCTTTGTTCCCAACGGGGTTGGAGGCTGAGCTGTGGGGGCCTTTCAGTGATGTTATGGTCATATACAGTAGTGATCTGGAACCTGTCAGCCGTGACGAATCACCCACCTTTGAAATGAAGATTAAAAAAAGACAAAAAATCTCTCTGTGGTTGTAACTAAGATGTGATGATAGACTGAGCCCCGAGAGTCTCAGCCAGCCCACTGGCACGTTCTGAGGGTGCTGTGAAACTCAGCTAAGCCACCCATCGTCATAAGAGAACAAGCAAGTGGGGGTACGAAAGGGAGACCGGCGGGTTCTGTTTCTCACTGGCTGTGCAAACAAGCGCTTGCCGGAAGCTTCGCAGTGGAAGCAAAGTCTTGTGAGGCTGCTAAGTCTTTTCTGGGAATGATGGGGTGTGTGTGTTGGTTTTTGTTTTCTGTTTTTCCATTTTCTCATTTTCCATGACTCTTAACATATTTATGACCTGGGACTTTTTGGGTGGAATCCTGACGGAATGTTAGTGCTATTCTGTAGTTCTGGTGGGAGTTGGGGGATGGCAATGAAGTGAATCTGAAACTCGCCCCAAATTTGCATTCTGCTCATCAGTACAGATTCCATACATCTTCAACCTTTGTTTAAAGAGGTACATGGTATAGGGCTGATAAGATGGCTCAGCCAGTAAAGGTGCTTGCAGCCAAGGCTGAAGATCTGAGTTCAATTCCCAAGACTCACATGGTGAAAAGAACTGACTTCTGCAAGTTGTTCCCTAATTTTCACACACTTAATAAGTAGACAGATGGTATGTAGATAGATATGTAGGTAGGTAGATAGATGTAGATAGGAATATAGATGATGGAAGGATAGATAGATAGATAGATAGATAGATAGATAGATAGATAGATGTAAGTTTTAAAATGATATGTGGGGCATGCTGGTATGTCTTGGAGTTAACCTGCCCTTTCATAGACAGATTAAATGAAATTCTTGACTTGATTCCTCACCTTTAATCATACACATGTGTTCTCTGATGGTGGGGGAAGAATCGAAGAAATAACATGATGACAGGTCCAGTTAGAAGGACCACGGAACCAGAGGTCAGTCTCAGGGCGACTCACCAACACAGACCTTTCCTTCTCTGAGTTGTGTATGTGTCTGTTCTTTGGAAGAGCTCACCCAGAGGGAGGTGGATCTCTGTGGGTTTGAGGCTAGCCTGGTCTACAAAGTGAACTCCAGGACAGTCAGGGCTACAGAGAGAAACCCTGTCTCAACTCCCACACACACACAAAAGAAAGAAAGAAAGAAAGAAAGAAAGAAAGAAAGAAAGAAAGAAAGAAAGAAAGGAAGGAAAGAAAAGAAAGAGCTCACTCAACCACTTCAACTCCATCTTTAGACCGGTCTCTGCTCATGTATCACAAATAACCAACACCTGGCTTTGTACATTGTTAGAACTTAGGCTGCACCTGCTAAGGCCAAGATAGTGACATCTGTCCCTCTTGTTTGTAGATATGATGTGTGAACTTACGGCAATTGGTTTTCCTATGCATCTTCAGATGGGATACACAGTCCTCCCACTTTGTGACTCTCGGTTTCTAACTCAAGGGTGGTCAAGCGCTTTCATTATGCCATCACCAGAACCAAAGGTCTTGCAAACTCAGGTTAGATCCAGATGAGCTCATGAGCCTGTGCTGCTTGGAAATTAATACATAGAACAAAACACCTGCATTTGGATGTGCAGTTTTATAGTTAGCTATTTGCCATCTGGGCCACCCAGATCACTTTAGTAGATCCTTGAAATATCTTTACTTTGAATATGAGGAGGCTGGGGACTAGAGAGCCTAGCCAACTTGAGCACTATATAGAGTGATCCATCACCTGAAATAGTCTTGACTCATACTGACTGTCTCACTATCATTATTAATCCTCTCCAGAGTGGCCTGGCTCAGGGCGTCCTTTCCAGGCTGTTACCACAGGACGGACCAAGAGGTGTGGAGTGGATGACCAACCTCAGGCCCTTGTGTGCAGATGCCTTGTTCTAAAGCTCTCCAGGGACTTTGCAGCCAGCACCACTCTTGGCCAGGCTATGGTGATGAGGCATGGCCTGACCAACTCTAAGTGTAAGTGGCTGGGTGCTGCCGGCATACAGTTAGCTGTCGAGTACACTAGGGCCTAGGGTGGCTGGTGTCCTGGCTAGTGGGGCTCTTTGGGGCGGGGGTGGGGAACTTTGTGACTGCACTTGTTTCGCTGAGGAGGTGTGTTTGGAGTTGAGTTGCTAGAGGGGTAGGCTGGAGGGAGGCTGTGGGAAAGCCTGGGATCAGGTCTAGGTGTTTTCCCAGGGACTACAGGGCTGTAACCAGGCAACGCGGAGAGGAAGACAAACATAGGCTAGCCAGGCCACAGGATGCTTCCCAGATAAGCCAAGATGGGACAAGAACCCAGATGCGACCAAGCTGTAGCTCCATGTAACAGTGCTGAATTCCAGTCTGGCTTTTTTAGGTTCTTGGAGTTCTCAACATCAGCTTTTCTTGAGGATTCTGGGCAAAGTGTCTATAGTTAACGAAAACTTTCTTTGAGGGTGCACCTTAGACTCCTAAGTTAGGGCTCTGGGATGGGCAGTGGGCCAAAGTATTTTCTAGTCTGTCCTGCCTGGGCATCAGAGGTGTTGGCTAAGTGGGGAAAAAGTGCCTTTGGGTTCTTTAGGATCCCAGCTAGAATTACGCTGGCCAGAACTTGTAGGTCCACAGCTGGAGAGAGAAGGCTAGAGCCACCAGGCACCACCATCCTAACTTCCCCTCAATTTCCCGCTCTGTACATGATGCAGTGAAAATTCAGCATGGGATCCTGCTCGTCAGCACCACTGTCTCAACTGCACATACCTAGAGCCAGAGGAAATGGAGGCTTCATGTCGTTTATGATCCATTGGCCAGGCAAAGTAGTGGTTGGCTCTCATCTCAGCCCTCCCTCCATCTCCCCTTCTCCCCTCTTATAGGACACTGGAGGTCCAAATCCAGGCAAGCACTCTACCACTGAGCTAGGTCCCCAGGTCTCCAGCTGTGTTTCTGTATTTCTGCATTATTGGGGGGTGGGTTTTCAACCCCCAATTTAGATTGACTCAGGTACTTAAAAAAAAAAATTCAGTGTAGTTTCTCTATTTCCAGGCCAAACAATGTTTTCAGTTTTCCTGGTATGGCTAAGGTCTAAATTTTTAGGAATGCTCTTGGTGTGGCATTAGCTGGGTGTTTCTACAACCATGATTTTGTCTCTGTGTGTGTCTTGTGTATCTCTGTGTGTGTCTATGTGCGTGTGTCTCTGTGTATGTGTGTGTGTTTGTTGTCTCTCTGTTTGTATATATGTGTGTGTCTGGTGTCTGTGTATGTGTGTATGTGTGTGTGTGTGTATCTGGGTGTCTCTGTGTGTGTCTGGTGTCTGTGTGAATGTGTATATGTGTGTGTGTCTGGTGTCTGTGTGTGTATATGTGTGTGTATGTGTGTGTGTGTGGTGTCTCTCTGTGTGTATCTGGTGTCTGTGTATCTGTGTGTGTGTGTGTGTCTCTCTCTGTGTGTGTCTGGTGTCTGTGAGTGTGTATATATGTGTGTGTGTGGCATCTGTGTGTGTATATGTGTATGTATGAGTGTGTGTGTGGTGTCTCTGTGTGTGTATCTGGTGTCTGTGTATCTGTGTGTGTGTCTATGTGTGTGTCTGTGTGTCTGTGTGTGTGTGTTGTCTGTGAGTGTGTGTGTATGTGTGTGTGTGTGTGTGTCTGTGAGTGTGTGTGTGTATATATGTGTGTGTGTGTGTGTGTCTGTGTGTCTGTGTGTCTGTGTGTGTGTGTTGTCTGTGAGTGTGTATATGTGTGTCTGTGTGTGTGTTGTCTGTGAGTGTGTATGTGTGTGTGTGTGTGTGTGTGTCTCTGTGTGTGTGTGTGTCTGTGTGTGTGTGTGTTGTCTGTGAGTGTGTGTGTGTATATATGTGTGTGTGTGTGTGTGTCTGTGTGTCTGTGTGTATGTGTGTGTGTGCTTCCTTTGCTCCATCCTTCAACTCAAGCTTTTCCTCCATTTACACTTCTCCTTTGGGTCCTGGTACTTTGGCTTTGAGTCATAGGTGAGGTTTGACTCTTGCTTGACTATTTAGAACTGTGTGACCCAGGGAAAGTTGCTGCATCTCTGAGCCCCTGTTTCCTTAGAATTGAAGCAGGAGGCACATTGGCCACTATGCACATCAAATAGTCTTCTGTTTCTTTGCTCCAGAGAGGTGGGGCTCTGTGTTGCCACACCGTGGCTTCTTCCTGACCCTGGACCCTTCCTTACCTACTCTTGTTCAGCCTAAGACCCACCCTTCCTCTCTGGGGCTTGAAGGCTGACCTCACCTCATGAGTGACACTTAGGGCAGGAAAAAGTCATGTTGGGCAGAGCCAGCTTAGGGTGATGAATGGGAGAGGTTCAGGACAAATGTCCAAGTCTTGTCTTGAGGCACAAGTGAATACGCATCGCCAGGCACAGGACACGCCTGGAGGCCCTGCTCGTGGACAGCCAGCCTGTTGTGAGCTGCAGGGACAGGACTGTGTTGGTAGTCATCAGAGCTGTAGCGTGCAGAGCTCACGGCCATGGGCAAGGCCAACTCTTTAGTTGTCACTCATTTCATCCTCATGTCAGCCATGAAGTTGACAAGACTACACAACCTAGCAATACAACCAATTTCTTGACACTTGTATTTTATACTCAGAGTCAGTCCCCTTCCCTTCCTATGTGGCTTTGTTTTAGGGACTTCTGTTTCCCCTTCCATGGCTATGGTTCTTTGTCTGGACATTTCACATGCATCATTCATGCCACCGGCTCTTCTGTGCTTTGCTCCTTGCACTTGGTGCAATGCCCTGGAGGCCATCCTCGCTTCCTCTTTTCTTCCCTTTCCTCCCCCCACCCTGTGCACTCACAGTACCTCCCTTACCTCCTCATCTCCCTTTGCTTTCTTTTATTTAAAACAAACAAACAAAAAAAGGTCTCATATAGTCCAGGCTAGCCTTGAACTCTGTATGGAGCCAAAGCTAACCTTAAATTCCTGATCGGTCAGAGGTAGAGGCAGGAAGATCAGTACACTCTGAGCTTCATACCACATGACTCATGTTTTGTTGGTTATGGACATTTAGGTATTTTTAGTTTTGCCTAGCATGTTTTTGGCTGAGGATTATGACTGCCCCATTTTACACCTGACATTCCTGTTGGTTGACCTGACTTGAAGGGTCAGTGCCCCTTTCCAAGCCCACTTCACGGCCTCCTAAAGCATCCCTCCTCTCTTGCCCTTTCCAGCAACAATCCAGACAGATGCTTTCTCATTTGTCTTTGGGAGTCTGCTCTCATCCCTCCAACTTCTCTGCGAAAGGACTGCAGCCAGCCAGCCAGCCAGCCAGCCAGCTGTGGAAATCAATTTAAATTGAATAGTGGCTTGCTCTCTCCCAAGAGGCAAAGTAATTTTCTGCAGCGGGAAGGACGACAATGATGGGTGGTTTGGACTTGACCTGGATCCTCCAGGAAGGAGGGCTGGGAGTGTGCAGAACTCTACCGTCTTGGGTGTTAATTAAAACAGCTCTTAAGTGTGAGGAACTAGATGGAAGCAAGCCGCCATGGGGCCCAGAGCCTGCACTTTCTGTTCTCTGCTTCCCCTTCCACAGTGTCAGCGAAACTATACTTGCTGTTCAGAGTGGTCAGTGCTAGTAGTGTGGTCCCTGGGGCATCCACCTTCTATATTTACAGCCCCTATGTCCCTATCCTTCTGGGCTCAGGCCATGGTCGGGGTCCCACGAGAGTGTACCACTTGGCTCCCTGTACTTACGTGTGTGGGTGTTGTGGGGGTTGCTGGAAGACAAGACTATCTGTCTCCCCAGTTAAGAAGGCTGGCAATGGGAAGATGAGGTGGGTATCAAGGACAGGGACCTGCCCAGAGCTCCTCCTGGATGGTATCTGGCCGCAGGAGCAGATGGGAATAAAAACGTTAGGTGTGAAGTGACTGTGCCTTTGACCTGCACATTCAGAGTGGCTGCCTAGGATTTAAGACACTCATCTCTCTTTGGGATCCTTGGGTTTGGGGAGGGCATTAGATGGCCTCGGCTGCATCTGCTGGCATCCTAGCTCTGTCACTTATCTGTAGGACCCTGGTCCTTCACTCTACTGAGTCTTTGTGTGTGTTCTAGGTCTTGTTAGGCACAGGGAAGTGCCCTGGAATGTGGTTTCCCTGTGACCTGTGCGGCATAAAACCCCCCATTTCTCCAGTTCCTTTCAAGACCCCAGAAAGTGGTTGCCACCGTTGCCCACAGGGTCCAGAAGAAAATCTTTCTGTTCAAGCTCTTGGAGAAGAGTTGCTTACTGTTTGATTCCCTCCAGAGTCGAAGCATTCATTTTAGCTGGTGTTCATAAATCAAATGCCCAAATGCTCAGGAAGCCACTTTACAGTCGTGCTAATGAAGCTGGGTAGAGCTGAACCGGAAATAGCTTTTGAGGACCTGGAAAGGGGGAATCTAATGACATTCCTAACCTAGCTGTGCTTTTATGACAT
Organism: Cricetulus griseus; assembly: GCF_003668045.3. NCBI lineage: Eukaryota > Metazoa > Chordata > Mammalia > Rodentia > Cricetidae > Cricetulus > Cricetulus griseus. The sequence continues at coordinate 49,687,414 of NC_048596.1, read as the reverse complement.
TGAGAAGAGCAATTGGCTCTGCTAAAAATAAGTGATTCAATTTAATGGGGATATCTACTAGCATGGGCTGTGACGTGCGGTATAGCAGCCTGCTTCATATGGAGAATGAGACATTGATCACAGGTATGTCCTCTTCTATTTATTTAAAACTTAGCTCTCATTAATTTTTTTCTTTGGCAATTTCACACACATGTATAATGTATTCTGATTCCTCTTACCCCACTCTCTCTTATCTCTTCCAAATCCCTGTCAAGACCCCTCCCCCCTACAAATCCCTTTTCTGAATTTGTGTCTTTTTGTCTGGTTTTGTGACTCACTGAGTTTAAGCAGGGCAGCCTGTGTGACCATGGTTTTGGAATTGTCCACTGGAACCTGGTTACATCACATATTTCAACTTGTAACTTACTGATTTGTATTTTTTTTTTTTTTTTTGAGACAGGGTTTCTCTGTGACTCTGGAACTAGCTCTTGTAGACCAGGCTGGTCTCGAACTCACAGAGATCCGCCTGCCTCTGCCTCCCAAGTGCTAGAATTAAAGGCGTGCACCACCAACGCCCGGCCTGATTTGTATTCTTAACCTATAAAATAGTAAATATATAATATGTGAATAGATTACATTTTAATTTATAAAATATTGGCTTCAGAGGTTTACTTTTGAAGATGAAAGTTTCAGTTTAAACTGGTACTTACTATTTAAACGGACACCGACTGTGGCTAGGTGATGTACTCAGCTTTTGCTGTGCCTTTTGTTTGTGTAAAGCAGGGTCTCATGTAGCCCAGGCTGGCCCTAAATCCTGTATGTAGCTGAGGGGACCTCAGCCTTCAATCTTCTTACCTGCTGCCGTGTGCCACCACGCCTGCTTTATGTGTTACTGACTGAATCCAGGGCCTCCAGCCTGCTAGACAGACCCAGAACCAGCTGAGCCACATCCCCAGCTCACAGAGTCTGACTTCACAGAGACTTTGCAACAATCTTGCGGAGCAAGCCCTCTCAGCCCCATCTCACCGCAAGGAGGCAAGGCCAATAAAGATAAAATGATACTGCAAGGTCGTGTGTCTGGGAAGAGAAGTAGCCATTTGGTGTCTCCCATACTCTTTCACGCTGTTCTGGGAACATAACTTGCACTCGAACATGCAGAGTGGGCAATTAGAACAAATGATGCTGGAACAGGGTTTCTGGTCTCCAGAGCAGACAGGCCGTTTATAGGTAATTTACATTTTCTTGTTCAGATGTTCATGCATTTTCTAAAATGTTAACACATGACTATGCAGGAGAGGGAGGGTTTTTCTTTTGTTTTATTTGCAAAAGGCCCTTTCCCTTTTTACTGTCTGCTGTTTTAGATTCAGTAGTCAGAGACCAAGAATCAGGCAGAGAAAAAGATTAATATCAGAAAAATCGTATTTTTTGTATGAATGCAAAGAAGTAGAAACCACAAAAGGGGTGAAACCTGGGACACATAGAACACTCTGGGCAGTAGTTATGGAGAAGACAGAGTCAGAGGCTCCCGGGGCAGCTGGTTTGTGGTAAGTATGTGGGAAGTGAAATGTGCCCTGCAGATTCCAGTTGGAGCTTTATCCATTGATAGGCATTGTCCAGTCCCCAGTGGTGCAGAGTGCCCTTCTCTCCCTACAGAAGAAGGGGACACCTTTACAAATGCATTTCCTTTATGAAGCTAAGTTTTCACCCTGCTGTAAGACAGAAGAGAGAAGAGTAGTGAGCCTGTTGATTTCTGCTCAAAGCTGTCCCCATGTCATAGGAGCATTTTGGTAGGGGGGAGGCATATCTGAGGTGCTTCCAATGTATATTACATTTAAACCAGGAAAAACGTGATGACACTTCTTGCTTTTAATGTACTAACTGAAAGAACTCCATTTAGAAGAAGATAAAGATGTATGGGTTAAAAATGCTCACCACAGGGTTATCTTTTGGATAAAGACTAATGTATCACTTAGAAAGGAGCTAAAAGAAAAGGACCAAACAAAAAGCCACTTAGATGAAAGTGCCATTCAAAGTAACAGGCTGCGAGCTGGGCTGTAGCTCAGTAGGTAGAATGCTTGCTCTGTCGGCACAAAGACCTGGATTCAGTCCCTCATTTCACATAAGCCAAGCATGGTGGTAACACCTGTAATCTCAGCATGCCAGAGATGGAAGCAGGATGATCAGAAGTACGAGAGCATCCTCAGCTACACAATGGGTTCCAGGGTTGCAAAACAAAGCAAAGCCCCCACCCCAGCAGCCGGCTAGGAGATTACGGATGAGCCCAGGAAAATGCTGCAACCAGGCTTGAGGCAGAATCCAGGGAGGCCACATGGGGAAACAGAGTCCTGCAGCAGGATGAGGGGCTGCAGTCAGGGCCGAATGGTTTGTGGGAGACAAAGAAGGTCTGGGGGTGGTTTATCAGCTCGTACTCTGATGTTTCATTTAGTTTTTTAAAGCACCTACAGGGACCTCGGTGAGATGATGTTCCACAGGTAAAAGTGCTAACTGCCAAGTCTGATGACTGAGTTTAATCCCCAGGACCACATGGTAGGAGAACCAACTCCAAAAAGTTGTCTTCTGACCTCCACACACATATGACACTTCCTTCTCCACACTCAGGTACCTACACACAAAAGAAGTAAGTAAGAGGGGGGAAAAACTCAGAGGGCAGGGGTAGCATAGCCAGAATAAACCAATTCATTCTAATAAATAAATAAGAAAGGAAGGAAGGAGGGAGGAAGAAAGGAAGGAAGAAAAGAAAAAAATCAGGCCAAGGTAACATTCTATCACCATAGAGCAACATCTCTCTACAAAATAAAACAGAAAGGAAGGCAAAGCTTCTTCCCTTCCCATAGCGAAACTGTGGCGTCTGTTCAAAGAAGACAGTTCAGCAAAATGTGCACTGACAGCGTGTGAATAACAGACGGGCTCTGGAAATTTAGACAAAGTGATACGGCCAGACGGCCCCGTCTGTCGGCATTGGCTGAGTCCCATTTATGCTGGGTACTATCACAGTAACTTGATAATCACACCATCATCCATGCCTGGCATTTGTACGGGACTGACACCCCTTGGCACAGCAGAATCACAGCCACCCAAGGAGATGGGGAAACAAAGAGAAGGGAAGTAAACACCTCTAGAGGCATGAGCTGGCTCAGTGATCCCCTGCACTTAACAGGCCACAAGAGAGGGAGGCCAAGTCCCTCCTCCAGGTAACGGGTATGTGCAGTAACATTGCCATGTGATATCTGCAATTATTTCTTTGGAGCCATTGCTGTGTGGTGCTGGGCTTGGGTGTTGGGGATGATCTGAACATGGATTTGTCACAAATATCGCAGTGAGGGGACCTTACCGTCCTGGTCCCAGCCAGCTCCACAGCTTTAGCTGAACATTGGTTAAGAGGGAACGGCTACATGCAGCCAAACAGGAAATTGACTGTGATCGCCCTTGAAATCAGACTAGCATTTCAAGAACTAGCATTAGAAGGGGCCCAGGGGTGGGGTGTAGCATAGGGGTGGGGTGTGTCATGGGGCAGAACTGGCTGAAAGGGTAATAGAGGAATGGAGTGGTGGAAGAGCGTCCCTTCCCAGTCTGGATGCTTGGGTCAGTGAGGGCTTCATAGCGGAGTCAGGGATCACTGCTGGACGAGGGCACAAAGCCAGGCACAGATCTTTAAGACCAGAAGGAAAGTGCTGTCTTGCCCTGTGATGGGGATGTGTGCCTGATATGAGCATCTTTGCTCTGCCCTTAGATCTCTGTAGGTCATGAATGCAAAGTTCTGGGTTCACAGAAGCCAGCTTATCATAGACCATTTTGTACACTGACTTTGTTGCTTTACCTTGCTAGGCCAAGAGAACAGGTCTGTTTTAATGGGTGGGAATGTGCAATGGGGGCACTGGCAGTAAAGCATTTGCCTTCAAACAGGAGAGTTTGCATTTGATGCCCAAAACCCAGGTCAAAATGCCAAGCATGATGGTCTGTGCCTATAATACCAGTGCTGGGGAAGTGGATACTGGAGGCTCACTGGCCAGCTGGCCTAGCCTAATTAATGAGCACCGAGCCAATAACAGGCCCTACTTCAAAGGAGGTGGACAGTCTTCCTGAGGATGTCACCAAGGTTGTCCTCTGGCCTCCACTTATGCACCTACACACACACACACACACACACACACACACACACACACACACACACACGCACACACTACAAAACAAGAATGTGCAATGAAGAAAACACTTATCAGTTCCCCATCTCCTTCCACCATGGGTATGAGTTAGCAATGCATATGTTGGAAAAGGTTGAAAAATAACCAGAAAATATCTAGATGACAAGAAGACAGGCTATAAAATAAGATGGCTTCGATGGGAAGGCTATCCGTAATGTATCATACCATAAGACCCACCCACTTGGTAAGTGGTGGAGCACAGGTTTGCTTCTGAGCTTCCTGGTAGACAAAACAAAGCTTGAGAACCCTCTCTACTGCCCTGAATGATGGTTTCAACATCTCCATGAGCAATTAGCAGCAGGTTTCATGGAGCTGTTTATTAGTAAAATCTCTGTGCCTGGCGGTCTGCTCCAAATCACAGTCAAATGAAAAGCCACAGATTCGTGTGAACTAATAGATGTAACAACTATTGTTACAGCAAGAATTCTTCTATATTATCACTCTCTCTCTCTCTCTCTCTCTCTCTCTCTCTCTCTCTCTCTCTGTGTGTGTGTGTGTGTGTGTGTGTGTGTGCACTTATCCATGAATTACATGTGTGGAGGCCAGGAGTTGACGTTGTGCATCTTCCTTTATACATTCATTCTCTACCTTGTGTTTTTGAGACAGAGTCTCTCACTGAATCTGAGATCACCATTTCAGCTAGACTGGCTGGCCAGCAAGCCCCTGGGATCTGCCCATGCTGGGGTTACAGACATGAATCACCATGCCTGGTTTTTACATAGGTGCTGGGAATCAGAACTCTGGTCCTCATGATTTAACAGCAAGCTCTTTATCCACGGGGCCACTTCCCAGCCTTGAATTCCATTCTCTTGCTTGCCGTGCAGCCTCAGAGGCTCTTTGCTAAGAAGCCAGTGTTCTGAACACTGATGGGGGCTGGGCACAGTGTTGATAGCAGGTAGTGTGGAGAGAGGTGCCCTAGAGCCAACTCAGAGCTTAAGGCATTGTCTGTCTTTCCCTGTCTTTTTGTCTCTCTCTCCCTCTGTGTGTGTAAAACAGGGGCTACACACCTGTGCTTCTTAACACAGGGCTGCACTCGGCATGTTTAGGACTCAAGACAGCACTGGAAACCACCTAGACACTCTGTAGATGGGGAACCACTTAAGCCTGAGGGTTGGCATGGCACAATTTTACAGATAAAGAAGATCCTTAGCTGTGTAATTTACTCTCGGTTGCACAAGTACTCTTTAGTACTTGTGCTAAATTCCCACTGCCTGTCGCTGGTGGGGTCTCTGATGGGGTGGGGAGTTAACTGAAGAAGAAGATAGAGCAGAGGCTGGCTCTCCACCCATGCCACCGATTAATTTGTCTGTGACCAAGCAAAATAATTCAAAATATGGATGGATGTCAGAGAAAACATGCTTCAGTATATCATGGGGCAGCGTTGCAAGACAGAAACGCTTTAGTGCAGGCCATTAAATAGGAATGAGGGAGATGGACACCTATCGGCGTGGAAGGATGTCTATGAAATGTTGACAAGTGAAAATAAGAATATGTAGAAATAGACATCTACCTGTCATTGTGCAAGGTAGGTATCCATGGTGAACTTCCAGATTATTTTTGCCTTCTCCTTTATGTTTCATGCAGTGTTTAAGCTTTTAGTCCCTAGACCCTCTTCCTTTCTTCCTTCCTTCCTTTTTTTTTTTTGTGAGCCTGTACTTATCCCAAGTTACATTCATTTATAAACAACTTTTTTGCTTTTATTTTATGTGTCTGGGTGTTTTGCCTGCATATATATGTGTATCTTTACCACATATGTGTCTGGTTCCCAAGGAGACCAGAAGCAGGAGTTAAAGTCCCTGGAACTGGAGGAACAGACATTTGGGAGTTGCTGCATGGGTACTGGGACGCAAACTTGATCCTCTGGAAGAGCGTCGGTGCTCTTAAGCACTGAGCCATCTCTCCAGCCCTTAAATTCCTTTTTAAAAAAAATGTTAATTGGCTCATGTAAGATAGGTAACAAAAAAATAATCAAGGAGGGCTGGATGTGGTGACTTAAATCTACAATCCCAACATTCTTGAAGTGGATGCAAGAGTGGCTGCAAGTTTGAGGCTAGACTGGACTATATAGTGAAAAATGTCTCACAAATAAACAAGCAAACAGGCAAAAGAACAAAGTAGGTATCAAGGAAACGTGTTCATGGTCTAAAACTTGGAAAATTATTCTTAAAAATTGGAAAAGCAGACCTACATTTTGTACCCTTAAAAAATTAATAAGAAAGGATCCTACCCACTTCTACAGGCAACGCTGGGTGAGCTTGCTGTCCACTCTGCCAAGTTTTTAAAGAGGATCATTTTTAAGCTGTCTAAAATCTCTCTGCTTTCCAAAGCAGAGTGTACTGGATGGCTTATAAATGCTAGACACCTGGATTCTTAGCAGTTTCTAAATGTCATTCTCGTGGTGAAACCACCCAGGGTAAAGCCAGATCCTGAAGAAAAATAGAAACGGAACTTTGAAATCACAAAGCAATACAAGCTCAATTCAAAACCCTCAGTATTTGTGTCCCACCCACTTCAAACAGCAGCCTTTCACCTCACCTTCCAGCTGCCAGGGTTCGAGGGTACCAGCTAGGGGGCTGATGGTTTTTAACACCTTCACTAACTGGGCTGGAGTGTGGCTCAGTTGGTGGACTGTTTGCCTAGCATTCACGAAGCCCTGGATTCTATTCCCTGCACCTCAAAAGACAAGTGTGGTGACTCGTGCTTGTATTCCCAGCGCTCAGGAGGTGGAGCCAGGAGGATCAGAAGATCAAGGTCAGCTACATAATTGAATTTGAGGTTAGCCTGAGACAGACAAGATCCTATCTCAAAAACAAAACAAACAACACCAAAACCAACAAAAACTAATGGCTAAAGAGAGGTGGCTCAACAGTTAAAAAGTGCTTGCTGCTCTTGTAGAAGACTCAGGTTCAACTCCCAGCCCCTGCATGGCTACTCACAACTGTCTATAACTTCAGTTCCAGAGGTTCTGGTGTGTCTTCTGACCTCCAGAGACTCCTGGATACATGTGGTGCACAGATGCACACTTATCTGAGCGTTCGTGTTTGTGTGTGTGTGTGTGTGTGTGTGTGTGTGTGTGTGTGTACACACAGACTAAATAAATATTAAAACAAGACAAGAACCCTTCGCTAATTAATCAGCCATCTTTGAGCTTGTCAGTTTGTCACTCAAACTGACACAGGGTATAGTAAGTGTTGGAAAATGTGACCTTCAAAGCCTGCATCACGCCAGTAAAAACCCAGGGATCAGAGTGGAGGTGTGGGGTGAATGATGAAGGTACCAGGATGCTGGACCTCAAGACTCACAGCTCAAAAGCAGCCTTCCCTATCCCAGATAGTTTTGTAGACCACGGCGGTGGGGCTGATGATGCATTTAAATAATTCAAAGTTAACCAATGGATACATGGGTAAAATTTGCCAATTTACCAACAAGGTTTTTTTTTTTTATTTTATTTTTTTATTGAGTTGGTATAACTATGTAGCCTAAGATAGCCTTAAAAACAGGATCCTCCAGCCTCAGTACCCTGAGTCCTGGGATTAAAGGCGTGCATTACCCTGACAGGCTCTAAGTTACTCTTAAGAAATAGGAGTGGTTGAAAGGAGCTTCCACTCCAGGCGTTAGGTTTCAGTGTTGGGGCTGGGGTGAAACCAGTGAGTGGCCTGGGAGCTTGCCTGGCATGCATGACGCTCTGGGCTCCATCCTCGGGACTGTAGTCATATAGACGGTGTTTATCTGATTTAAGGGTGAATAGTGAGGCGAGCTCCAAAGGAAAAATAGAGATAGATATTAAAATTCTGTAAACCACAGAGCAATATGAGCAGAAGTTTAAACTGTCTGATAAGAAAGAACAATAGGAGAAAGGATCAGCACTTCATCCGCACTCGTTCTTTTAACCTTTGCTGAGTGCTGAGGGGTGGGGGCACTGCTGTAAATGTCGGAGATTCAAAAACACATGCATGTTTAAAAGATAAGAGCCCTAGGGGAAGATGAAAACGTTTGCAGTTTCCAAAAGAAAAGATTAAAAATGTCCAATAAGCACGCGCGCGCGCGCGCACACACACACACACACACACACACACACACACACACACACACATCCTACCACCCTAAAAATTTACTCAATGGTGAGAAATATTTTCCCTGTAAAATGACCTCAATATTTCAGAACAGCCAGCATAGTAGCTATTTCTTCAACTCCTGTGAATAATACAGTTAATTTAACTTAATGTCCTTGGGAAACAGAGGCAGGACCAGTGGTGGAAGGAAAGAACCAACTTTCACAAGTTGTCATCTGGCCTCCAAATGTGCACCAGCGCCCAAATACACCCAATAACCCCATAAAATAAATAACAATAATTTATTACCAAATGTGTAAAAACTTTAGATGTTTTTCAAGATTGTGTGTGTCTAAAGCACCCCATGTTCACATTGCAGGATGGACCAACTTGAAGGACTAGACGCATATGAGGTATCTTGGAAGAGTGAATCATGGATTGTTAGCTTTGGGAAGGAACGTCTCATTTCTGCTTTTTTACCATTTTTTCATTTTTATTTGGTTTTTCAAGACAAGGTCTTGGGTAACCTAGGTTGTTCTCAAAGTTGCTATGCAACCAAGGATGACCTGGCACTTCTCCATGCTCCTACCTCTACCACCAAAGTGCTGGGTTTACAGCATGTACCCCCATGCCTGGCTGTGGGGTGCTGGGGTGGAGCCCAGGGCTTCCGCATGCTCGGCAGCAGCATACGACCTTTGAACTGCATCCCAGCCCACTTAGGTTTCCTACTTAATTTTAAAATTTTACTATGACAGTTCCTGTGCCTGAAGATGCAGAGGGTGTTTTAGGAAGTGACTATGTCCCATTAAAAAGTGACACCTGCACATGACACCTGGCAAACAATGCGGGAGGACAAAGATCTGGAGTCGTTTTCGGTATCTTAATTTTTTTTATGTAACAAATAATAGTAGCTTTTTTTTATAGCCAGGTGTGGTGGTGCATGTTTTTTAAACCCAGTCATCAGGAGGTAGAGATAAGCAGATCTCTGTGAGCTTGAAGCAAGTCTGGTCTACATAGCAAGTTCCAGGCCAGCCAGGGATACCCTGTTTATGTATATATTTAAATATATTTTAATATATAGGGAGATCCCATTTTTAAATGTGTATTTGAATATATATGTATTTAAAAACAGGGTCTCACTGTGTAACCATATATATATGTATGTATGTATGTATGTATGTATGTATATATGTATGTATGTATGTATATACAACCCCAAGGCTCAATGTATCTTCCTTCAACCTCTATACACTTTCTTAGGTTAAGTGGCTCTAAATTATAAGCAATGGTTGCAAATATTCATTTGTGCATGGGGGTCTCGGGGGACGACGGCATGAAGAACGATCACTGTTTAACCCCGTGGTTCTCAACCTTCCTAACGCTGCCCAGCCTTTAGCACAGTTCCTCATGTTGTGGTGACCCCCCCATAAAATAATTTTTGTTGCTACTTCATTAACTGTAATTTTGCTGCTGTTGTGAATCGTAATGTAAATATCTGCTATGCAGGATATCTGGTGTGTGGCCCCTGTGAAAGGGTTGTGACCCACAGCTTGAGACCCATTTGCAGACTTTGGATATTCTGCATATGACTGCTGCAAATAAAAGCAAAACCAAAAAACCCCACATTGAGCAAGTGGTTGATTGTGTAATGTGCTCCCACTCTGGGAAAGCTGCAGCCTGTTCTCTCTCTCTCTCTCTCTCTCTCTCTCTCTCTCTCTCTCTCTCTCTCTCTCTTCCAGACAGGTTTTCTCTGTGTAACCCTGGCAGTCCTGGAACTTGTTCTGTAGACCAGGCTGACCCCTGAGTGCTGGGATTAAAGGCATGTGTCGCCACCACCACCCAGCTTTGTTTTTCTTTTTTAATCACACAAAATAATATATTTTTAAAGATAATATGTAACCAAACAAAAAAATGTATTTACCTTTGATACAGAAAAATGTAAACACGAAACTGAATTTGCCATGTAATTCTTTTTTCTCTATGCCTAATTTCTTTTGACGTTTAAAATTCTCTTTTTAAAAATAAAGTCTCACCGGGAGTTGGTGGCGCACGCCTTTAATCCCAGCACTCGGGAGGCAGAGACAGGAGGATCTCTGTGAGTTCGAGGCCAGCCTGGTCTCAAGAGTGAGTGCCAGGATAGGCTCCAAAGCTACACAGAGAAACCCTGTCTCGAAAACCAAATAAAATAAAATAAAATAAAAAATTAAAAAAATAAATAAATAAAAAGTAAAAATAAAGTCTATTTTGTTTTTCTTTGATATCATCATCTGTGCAATGTATCTCGATCTCATCCACCCACAGCTCCCCCATCGCATTCTCCCCATGGGTTCCCAAAACCCTCCCCTGTTCACATGCTGTTGGAATGTTGCCTGATCTTACGCAGGTAGCTGCGGCTGCAGTGAGTTCTTGGGTGCAATGGCCATGTCATGTCCAGAAGACAGCATCCCCCCCCCCCCGCTCTCCTCCAATCCTTCAGCTCTTGCATTCTTTCTGTTCCTCTTTGGCAATGTCCCCTGAATCTCCAGGGAGGGATTTGATATCTATGTCCTGTTTGGGGGTGAGCACTTTGACCAGTTATGAGTCTCTGCATTGGCTGCTGCCCACTGCAGAGCAGAGCTTCTCTGGACAGGTTTGAGGACAGCACTCATCTACGGGTAAAAACTCAAGTATTCAGTCAGAAGGCGGTTTGACAGCGTGTCCACATAGCAAGGGAGCACTCGTAGGTCCTCCCTAGGATTGGGGGTTTCTTATGCCGTGAAGACACATTCTCTATATTCACTAACAAATGAGGGCATTTGCCCAAGAGAAATGAAATCTCATGTCCTACAGGCTAGAAGGGGACGCTGGGTCCCCAGAAGCTGAACTTACATGTGGCTGTGAGTCTCTCGATGAAAGTTCTGGGAGCGTCACTTAGATCCTCTAGAAGAACAGAAGGTTTTCATGACCATTGAACACCTCCCCAGCCCCTGCCTGCTTAAAGTGGATGCATTTTATTGGATGTAAGTTATGTATCAGCCAAGTAGATTTTTTAGTTTTTTAAGTTTTTTCCCATGTAGGGCCAATTATATAATTAAAATGGTTTTAGAGAAAGAAATGCAACCGGGAATCAGGGGGTCAAGTGAAGCAGTCTGCATGGGTTCTGTGCCCTGCTGGCCCCAGGGCTGTGTGCTGATTCTGGTAGTGTGTGTGTGTGTGTGTGTGTGTGTGTGTGTGTGTGTGTGAGAGAGAGAGAGAGAGAGAGAGAGAGAGAGAGAGAGAGAGACAGAGAGAGACAGAGAGAGAGAGACAGAGAGAGAGACAGAGAGGGAGACAGAGAGAGAGACACACAGAGAGACACACAGAGAGAGAGACAGAGAGAGACACAGAGAGAGAGACAGAGACACACAGAGACAGAGAGATAGACAGAGACAGATTGACACAGAGACAGAGACAGAGAGACAGATTGACAGAGAGAGTGAACACTTGACATAATGCAGTTTTCCTATCCATGCTTGACTTACCTCATGTTTTAGCTTGATGGTGTTCTGGGTCCCCTCTCCAAGCGAGTGAGTTGGGCTCCCTGTCTATAACTCTCCAGAGAGTGTTTCATGGAGGCCATGACACCCCAATCAACCCATCTCCCCATGGACCTTGAGGATGTTTTCTGTTTCGCACCATTATCAACACTCACCCTCCCACACTGCCTCCATTTCAAAAACCTAAAAAGGAAGAACGATAAACGGCTGCATGGGAAGAGTGGATTAAGGAGACAGGGAGTGTGATGATATGCTAATGGACAGGGGTGGGTATCGGAGTTCTAGCTCACTAAGTTTATTTTAAAAGGATGATGTAAGTTTTCTGGGTATCAGAGTTCTATTCCACTAAGTTTATTTTAAAATGATGATGTAAGTTTTCTTTTAAAATTTCAGTCTTGAAAATATGACATTGGACGAGAGTTATGAATCACATCCTGCTTCAGCAAACCTTCGACAAGATGAGGCAATGTAGAAAACAGTCTTGCAATGCGAAGGCGGGCCTATGTGCTGCCAGTCATTGCCGGAGACCAGGGCCGTGTGTCCTTCAGCAGCAGCTTCTGTGGTTCCATAAGGCGGAGAAAAAGGAGACCGATGACCACATCTACGTGATTCGAACTCTTGTTTTTAGAGTCCTAGATAAATTGAGTTAGAACAAGTGTTATTGCATGGACTTCAGTGATGGCTTCTTATGGTCCAAGGGCAGAATCAGCTGCCTGCCTCAGTGTCTGTGTAGCCATCAAATCCTAAGTGTTTACTAGTCATGTGGCCCTGCTCTTGACCAGTGGCTAAATCTGGAAAAGTATATCATTTGGACAATGAGATCTTTGGACTGTGTTTCAGCTCTCAGAATTTAAGAACTCCAAGAAAGCAATTCATGACTGGTACCTTCCAGGAGAAGCCATCTTTTAAAAAGACTCTTGAGAAGGCAGGCATCTTAATGAAGAAGAACCAGGTGCTAATGGCAGCTCAGTAAGCAGTGTGGTTGGCTGTGGACATTTCATTGAAGGCACTGTTCCTGGAACCAGCGGCTTCAGTGTTTGTGACGGACAGACAAAAGTTTGTGTAAATCCATCTGCTCACTTACAAGCACCTACCGTTATCCCTAGATGCCTTGCATAGCCCTTTCCTGGATTACAAGCTTCCTGGACCCATAGATGTCTCAAGGAAGGCCATGCACAGCCAACTGGGAGAATGCTATATCCATGGCAGCCTCACCCTGGCACAAGGCTTGAGGACTGTGGTGGTCACCTACTCTGTGCTCAACCTGGGCAATTTAATGAGACTCTGACTCCAAAAACATAAAAATTTTTAAAAGTGAAGGAAAGGCTATGCTTGTCTGGTATGGGTGGGGCCATGGGTTTGTCCTCAGCATTGCAATACCAAAGTTCATCTATAGATCAGATTGGCCTCTGGATGGCCAGTTTGGGGCCTGAGAGAGGGGAAAGCCTCTACTGTAGACTCATGTCTTAGCCATAGTGTGAATCTCTCAGCATCAGTGACTTCATCTCCAAAGTGGGGCAAGGTCCTGGGCTTTGTCTGCAATCCTTAGGCCTTAATCTCTCCTTTTAGTGAGTGGAGAGGGTTATGTGTTCGAGGGCCAGTCCTTACAACACTGCTTCCCTCTTGGTCAGGCAGCTTAGTAATCGTTTCTGATGATGCTGAGGTCGAGTTGGGTCTGGTCGATATAAAGTCCTGATGGCAGCTCCATCCTTCAGTCATGCCTGGAAGTGAGGGCTGGACCACCTGGGTTGTGTGCCAATGAGTGCTCTCCCCTTGACTGCATAGATGCTGCCAAATGTCCCTTTGCAACTCCCCACCCCCAAGGAAGCCTCTCAGACCGGAGGTGTACTGCACCTACAGATCCAGATCCTGGGGAGGGGGTGGCTGCTGAGATGGTGGTGACGATAAACTTGTTGCACAAAGCATAAAGCTTTGCTTTCTGGTTTTTGTGTGGGTGCTGTCCTGGTGGAGGAAAATCAGATGTCCTTGAATGGATGTAGTAGAGTCTTGCTCCACCCTTGGTGCGTGACACGGAAGAGAGACTAACAGTGGTATAGAGGAAGAGGTCTCAGATATAGTCCGGGCTGGGTTTGAGTCTTCTTGGGGCTAATGCCATGGCTGCCCCCGAGGGTTGTTACGTGAGATAATGGAGCAAGCGGAGGTTAGGAAGGATGAGGATCTCTTGAGTATGGGCAGATTGCATATTTGCAAACTGGATGAAAACAGTGAAAAATGTGGGGGCAGAGAGGTGGCCTCTGTTCTGTATGAATACAGTACAAAACCATTTGTCAGCCAGGTTTGGTGACGCAGGCCTGTCATCCCAGCACTTAGTAGGTCACATCTGGAAGACCATGAGCTAGAGGGTAGCCTTGGCTAAATAGTGAGCTCCTGTCTCCCTCTCCCATTTCTCTCTGCCTTTGGGATGGTAACTTATGACTCCCACACTGCTCCTATGAAGCCTCACTTCTAATTACTTTTCATTGGTTCATCTTGCTTAATTAAAAAGTGATGAACTCGGGGACCTTCCTGTTCAGAGGTGTCACGCCCAGCTCTGGTGAAGCCTGAGCGCCTATAGCCTGGAGGACACCCAGGGGTGATATCAGGTGCTATCAGCAAATGAGGAGGAGTCAGGATGGTGATGGGTGATGGTGACACAGGATTCTTGTTTTAAATTGGGGCAGGAAAGACGGATGGTAGTGACACCCATCTGCAACTTTTGAGAAATCTTTGTGGGACACAGATGTTCAGGTGGAAGGGTAGCCTATTTATAGAAATACACGTCAAAGGAAGAAACAAACCTGCTTCTCAAAAAAAGAGAGACAATTAACCCAAGAGCTTTCCCGGCTGCACCTACAGTGGGATGGATGCCTTGGAGGCCATGTGGACCAGATGATCCTGGGCAGTCACACATGGGGACTAGCCTGGGCTCTCCATCCCATCCCTTCCCTATAGGTGATGAGTGTGCCTCAGGGCCGGGTGTGAGCATTCCACTGAGTGAGTTGGCTGCTGGCTCATGCTCAGCTTTCACTGAGTTTGGTCAGCAACAATGAGAATGCTCCTCTGCTCCAACCACCAGCCTTAGCCCCTTTGTGTCTCCATTTGTCCTTATAGTGCAGGGCTCTACAAATATAGTTAGGAAGGTGGGTGGCAGGTTGCAGTGTAGATGCCCTTTCATCTGCAGATGTGGGTAACTCAGATGCAGCCACCATAGAGCTGCTCTTCTGCCTGCCTCACCTCCACAGGGGACTCTGATGTGAGGGGAAAGTCTCAGAAGTCCAGTCAGACCCCAAGACCATGGACTTGGTGTTCCACAAAGATCTGACCTTGGGAGCAGCTGGGAACTTAGCACCCCATCTCACCCACGCAAGATAGTAAATACTCGCTGAGCGTTGGTGGCGCACACCTTTAATCCCAGCACTTGGGAGGCAGAGGCAGGCAGATTTCTGTGAGTTTGAGGCCAGCCTGGTCTCCAGAGCGAGTGCCAGGATAGGCTCCAAAGCTAAACAGAGAAACCCTGTCTCGAAAAACCAAAACCAAAAAAAAAAAAAAAAAAAAAGTAAATACTCATAAAACAATAGGTTGTTTTGCAAAAGACATTCTGATCGATGTTGGGAACGGGGACAATAAGAATAAACAAGTCAATAGGCAAGCTCAGGCTTTGCTTCTCAAAAGTCTATTGATCTTTTTCTTCCTTTCTTTCTTCTTTCGAGACAGGGTCTCACTCACTACATAGCTCAGGCAGTCTTCTGATTCATTGTCTTCCTGCCTCAGCCTCATGAGTGATGGGGTTGTAGGTATGCATCACCCTGCCCAGCAATAATTCCTAATTGGAATGAAGAAACTATGGAAATAGAATACAAACTGATGCACAGGATGGAATGATTTTGTGAGTGGACAGCGGGTGGCAGGAGTCAGGCTTCCCACACTTGGCATGGGGGAGGGCTCCAAACAAAAGAGAAGCCTAAGTTGATACCTTCCATGTTGTCCTGGACTAGCCTGGGACATTGGTGTGCATTTAGGATGGTCTTTAAGGAGCTGCTGATGGAGACATACGGAAGTGTGTATGGATTTGTGCATACACCTAAGTTGATGCCTGTACATGGATGTGCACACACACACAAGTACACACACACACACACACACACACACACACACACACACACACACACACACACTTCTTGGTCAGTTGACATAGCTTAGACAACTCTGCCCTAGTAGCCGTCAATCCCCCAGCACCCAGACTGTTTTCTGTTGTTCACCAGCAAAAGGAAGCAGCCTCCCTGGAGAAGAAGCCGGATCTGAAGTCTGAAGCCGGAACCTCTTTCAATTGTCCTGTTGTAGCAAAATACAAGTAACATAAAACCTGCCACTCTTTTGACAGTTTCACGCTGTAGCCTGGGCTTGTTGAGAGCACAGCACCGAGGTCCTTGTGCCCATAGATCTCCAGAGAAACCAGGAATGTTAAGCACACAGGATCTTCTTTCCAATGGAAAAGATGAAAAACCTGCATCCAGAAAGCTGAGAACTGGAAGTTATTAGTAGTATGGTGATCTGTGTTATTGGTTGGACCAGACCATATCAAGCTTCCACCACCAGGACTGGAGATGGCTAGTAATCTAACTGACCCTGATAGCTAGAGACTCCCCCAAGCTCCCACAACCAGGACTTGAGGTGGCTACTAGCCCAAATGATCTCTATGCTATCTGTATGACTGAGACCAGGAGAGACTCTACCTTAGGCCCTTAATCTAATACAGGGAGCCCACCTTTAGAACCCATCTTCTGGGAAGCCATGATATGAACTCTGAGTTGAGTTTCAATATAATTACACTTCCTTGTGCACTGAGGATTGTATTACACCAGGAAATCCCAGTCCCCAAATTATAAGGGTATTAAATACATTGGTAATGAACCGCCCGATACCAGACTCTTTAGAAGTCTTGATCCAGGTCGATGAAGTCTACCTGAGTTTTCATCCTCCTCTTTTCCTGGTTCACTTTTCTGCCTGACCCCTCACAGGCTGGCCTTAGACTTCTGTTTGTCCTCCTGCCTCAGCCTCCCAAGTGCTGGTAGTACAACCACCAGGCCTGGCCAAAATCTAACTTCTTCAAATATTAATTTTCTAAAGACTTATTTCTTTTGTGTTGGGCCAGGCTCGTGTCATGGTGCACGTGTGGAGATCAGAGGTCAGAGGTCAGCTAGTGAGAGTCAGTTCTCTCCTTCCACCATGTGGATTCCGAGGATCCAGCTCCAGTAGTGAGGCTTGGCAGCTTGTTCTCTTACTCACTGAGCCACCTCACCAGCCCAGTCTTAAGCCTTGCTAAATGTGTAGTTAGTGATATTAACTGTGCTTCCAATTACCTGCAACCATCACTGCCACTGATCAGCTGGAGAAGTGAAACCATGTCTGTTAATCAGCTCGTCCCACACACCCTGTGAATCCCTCCATGCCACCAGCTGTGGCATCTGCCCCTGGACACTCTCTCTGCTATTAGTTATCTTAAGGTCCCTAAGGCATTTGCCTTTTTTCCTGTCTTGTCCACATCCCCTACCGTGATGGCTTCCAGGTTCACATAATTGAAGCATTTGTTCAAATCCCCTTCCCTTTGGAAGCCAGAAGCATTTTGTGGGGCCTGAGCATCAAGCATTCAAAAAACACGCATAGTGTGTATCCAAAACACTGAAAGGGAAATATTCTGAGCCTTTGTGCAGAAGCTTTGCTCATACAGAGGAACCTGAAACAGAGTCCCCACTGTGTGCTGTGAACAGCTAGTTCCTTCTAGAACGTCCAAGCAAACAGGACCGGGAAATCATAGCTTCACAGAGGAGAAAGCTGAAGTGGATGAAGGCAGCTCATACAGGCACACACAAGGTCATCAACCAGTACCATGGTGTCTGACTGGGTGTGCTGCTCACACGGGTTGAAGATGACAGTCATCTTTTGGTCTTGGACCAAGACTCTTGGTGAAGGGATCAGACAGATTTGCTGTTGATCTTAAATTCTCCACCCCCCACCCTCAGGTCTCAAGTGCTAGGCTTCTACTGTCATGCCTGGCTGCTATTAATTCTTTTAATTGTGATAAATTCATGTTTCTTATGCAAGTGGTTCATAGCAGGGAATGAGCCCAGGGTGTAGGGAAGTTTTCTGTATCATCATGAAAGTCTTAAAATAATTCTTTTGAAAGAGTGTTTTAAAAGGAACTGTGGCCAGGGACAGATGGAGAGGAAGCTGTGCTGGAGGCAGAAGGGAGCAGCGCCAGCTGGGGCCAGGAGTCAGGGCAAACTTCTGAAGTTCAGTTTTCTTGGGTGTGACATGCGGAGGCCGGGGGTCGGGGCGTGGTGGTGTCTGTTCTCTCGTCTCCTGGCTCTGATGACTTCCTCTCTTCCTCCCCAACTCTGAGCTACTCCCACTTTGCATCCACTCCTGGGATACCTACTAGCCTTCATGTCGACACCCTGAACTTCTGGGACCCCAGGAATGTGTGATTGAGATAGATCAGTTCCACTGGAGACACAGGATGCTTTTCCGAGGACATGGTCCCTGTCTTCTAGGTGTCTGGACTTCACCTGGAACTAACAGTGCTGCTGAGCATTCTAGAACCCCACAGCCGTGGGACAGGACTCTAGTGAAAAGGTAGTGCCCTGTGTGCTTGCTTGCTTGCTTGTCTGTCTCTGAGCCAGGGCCTCCTGACACCTAGGCTGGTCTTGAATTTGCTATGTAGTTATGGATGATCTTGAGCCTCTCATCCTCCTGCGTCAGCCTCCTGGATGTTGGGATGACTGATGTTTTTCTTAAGAGCAAGAATATTTCTTTACAGACTTCAATATACGTTCAGAGCCTGAGACTTGACCTTGATTGCATCCTGTAACTTGACCTTAGACGTCGCCTGTTTGTGCCTGCCCACAAGCAAGGAAACCCGAGTTCCAAGGCTGCCGCTCTCCAGCTCCTCTGGCAGGAAGCTGCTCTTGAGTCTTGCATTTCGTCTTCAAGAAGTGCATGTCAGATGCTTCGTAAAAATGTCAAAGATCCCCTTGAGAATAAATTGATTTTTGTTTTATTTTCTACAAAAGGAATTCATTTAAGGAAAATCTAGTAAGGGGACCAGAGGAACAAGCAGTCTACAGATAAAATCTTGAAGGCCCACAGGAAAAATGGGCCGAAGAAACACTTTGAATCAATGGTGTTCTGCCCTGCATTCTCGCACGGTTGCTAGCAGTGGGACAAAGGGCTGACACTAAGAATGTCCCAGAGTAGGAGCAGGGAACCCATCCCAGGGGACAGAGCAGGCAACAAGGTTCTCCCCTAGGTGCTCTGGGGTGCAGGGATGTGCTTCTAGATGTGTGCGGGGTTAAGATAGACTTAACCAAGTCAGCTGTGACATCAGTCTTGCCAGACAAACAGGGGGAGCTGAATAGGGACAGAAAGTTCCCAGGAACCCTGGCAGGGGCACTCAGGGTCTTCCCAGAGCCAGTGTCACTGCCATGCCCCTCCCTAGAGAGCTACCTACTGCCAGAGCCTTGGAAGCTCCCATTAACACAGCCTGACTGTGGCTCTGTATTGTCTGTCCCCACTGTGCACCGTGTGTGTGTGTGTGTGTGTGTGTGTGTGTGTGTGTGTGTGTGTGTGTGTGTGTGTGGTTGGCTCTAGGCCCCAAGAGGGTTGACCTGCTCTTGATGAATAGTCCTGCAGAGGACAGGCCTCCCTGATAGATGTCTGTGTGTCTGTAACTGGCCCCTCCTGCTGCTTCAAGCTGCAGAGAAGGTAAGATGAACGAGGGCCAGGAAGCATAGAACCAAGTTTAGGAAGTCAGGATGCTAGGCAGAGGTTGGTTTTGAGGAGCAAATGGTGACCATTGAGGTCACATCACAAAGCGGGTCACTGTGTCATAACTTAGCAGTAAGGATTGGGAATCACTATGATATGAGTATGTTAGGCTCTCATCCTCAGAAGTATGGTGACTACATACTTGGAGGGCAGAGGAAGGGCCAAGGGGAAGATGGAGGTCAGGGAAGGATGGAGGTCAGGGGGGAGATGAAATCCAGAGAATGATTGTTGCACCCAGTAAGGGAGAATGCAGGGCAGGGTTGGGCTTGGCTGTAGCTCAGTGTACAGAAGCCCAGGTCTAGGGAGGAATGCTTAATGGCCATGGAGGAACACGGTGTGCTTGATTCACTTCTCTCACCTCTGCTTATGACACAGTACAGGAAAGCTGATGCTGTGGAGAGCAGTGTCAGAGGCAGGAAGTTCATTTGGAAGCTGGTGACCTCTAAGAGGCAAATGATGCTGAGGCAGAGCGCCCTCCATCCTTAGATTTGGCGGGAGGCTGGTGTCAGGTGGGCCTGTGCTGGGTGGACAACATCCACCTGCAGCCAGAATGGTTGAGCTCTTCTGGGCTACCCATAGTCCTTATCTATCTCCTGATCCTCCCAAGGACTCCAGCCCACTGTCTTCCCAAACACCTTCTCCACCCTTGGCAATAGTGTGTGGACTGAATCAGGCCCCATAGCCCCACCCAGGTGGCCTTGACCTACTTTGGAGACTTTTCTGGGCTTCATAGTTCTCACGAAACTGTAGCCCTGGGGGGTGAGGACACACCAAGGGATGTACCTCGCCCCTGACATTCTCTTTTTCTCTGGCCCCCTCCCCTAGCTGCTATTTTGGTCCTTCCTCCATGATGGTGCGGGGTGAGCCTCTTTTCATGTCAGGATGCCAGGCCCCTGCCACGCTGTAAACAGCTGAAGGATGTGGTAGGAGACAAACTTTCCACTAAGATGACTTTGAACCGGTTCCTTCACACAGGGGCTCCCCTGCTCCTCCCAGCCAAGGGGACCCTATCCCATCTCACCAGGCCAGGCCAGAGTATCAAGGTCATCTCTAGAGGGGTCCCTGAGGAGCAGCCACATTCCAGTGTCCCTGCCCACCTTTAGGACCCTCAAGGGGGTCTTCATAAATCTGCAGAGGTGGCAGCCACATGCAGGGAGGTGAAGAATGGAACTTGTCGGGCATACCCTGCAAGTGAGCGTTTGAGCCTTGGAGCCTGGTGGCCATCCTGCCAGGGGAGGAGCCTCAGATGACATTCATACAATAGAAGACACAGAGAGGAGCCTTTAGTGTGGACCTCACCACTCTCCCGAGGCCACTCAGAATGTCAGCCAGGGCCTGTTCACACCATGCCAGGCAGATAGACCTGGGAGAAAGACCAGTTCACAGCCTCAACTTCCTCCACTAGAGCCCAATGTGTGTGTGTGTGTGTGTGTGTGTGTGTGTGTGTGTGTGTGTGTGTGTGTGTGTATGTATGTATGTATGTATGTATGTATGTGTGTGTGTGTGTGTGTGATCTCAGGGCTGTCGGCATCTCTGTTAAGATGGGGTGGGAGGCTGGTGTAAGAAAATCATCTCCCACACCAGTGAACACTTTCTGAACTCCAAGTCTTTCTCCAGTCTCCCGATGTCCTCCATCTCCAGTGCTGGCCTCTTGTGCTCTGAAGGCACCCCGCCCCCCATGGCCCTCATGCAACCTCTTTTCTACAGCGAGATGTTTCTGAAGTTCCCTCTTATCAAATCACTCCCCTGGGTCTCAAGAACAATGACCAACACCCTGGGGAAATGACACAGGCTTCCAAGACACCAGCAATGGTCTTTCTTACCTGGAGTACCTGATCCTGGACTACAGATGGCACAGCCCAAATTTGGATGCCTCTGTGAATATTTTTATTTTCTTATCCTACAAACTACTATACATCATTCAATAGCCAGCTCAGTTATCCCCTCTTTTATTCTATTTTCTCCCACCACACCCTTTTAGACACTGACTTCTTCGTCTCTGTTCCTGCTGTCACTGTAGCAATGTGGTGGTGTCCTGTGCAAGATGGAGATGGTGTGTTTGGGTGATGTCAGTGCTTCAGGATAATGTTTCCATTGAGACTATCCAGTGCTGGCTTCAGTCTAGAAGTTTCTCCCCAAAGCCTCAGATCCATTCAAAAATAGCCAGTATGTGTGAGGAATGAATCTTTAGTAACTACAAACCTTCTAGTATGGGGAGATGCCCACATGTGTCCAGAATGGAGAATCTGAGGGGACAGAAAAGGCCTGCCTTCTGTCTTAGCCTTCCTAGGCTTGATCGTTTGGGAGCAAGGGGGTGTCAAGCGGGTCACTGAGGTTCCTGTGGGTTAGACATGATATGTCCTTACCATGTAAGTAAGTGGCTCCATGTTGGCCCTTTTGAGTTAGGAGGAAAATTTGTGCTACATGTCAACCTATGTGACTTCTGGCTAGCCACTCAGCCTTTCTGACCTTGATTTCTTTGTAAGTGGTGCAGATAATCCTTTCTCAGAGTGCCCTTATCAGGATGATAAAACCACAGCCACCTGGCAAATGCTGCTTACCTTCATTATTTGTCAAGTTTGCCATTACCATCCACAACCCAGACTGTGAAGTCCCAAGAATGAGGGCCAGGTTCCATTCCTCTCTGTTCACCCAGGACCCAGCACAGAACCTGGTTCTCTGTGCATGTTGAACCATCTATGTCCCTGAGCTCAGGTTCCAGGAGAGTATGTTGCTCTAGCAGGGTATCTGGTGTCCCAGCACAATCCCCCTCCCCAAGCTCAGGGCTCCAGAGCCAGGCTGGAGCTCCTGCTGGGTCTGGCTGCCACACAGGGACACAGGCATGCAGCTTACTACTTAGCCTCATGAGCCAGACTTGTGCATATCACCTTTTAGTGTGACAATGTGGGAGCCCTTGGTGCAGAGCCCTTGACATCCTCAGCACTGAAGATTTTCTATGCACACACAGCAGTCAAGCTTCTGCTAGCAGAGGACCAGAGAGGGTGAGCAGCCGGCCTGAGGGAGGTGGCACAGGATTTACGGATGGCATGACACCGGGAGTAGAACCCAGACTGTGGAGCAAAAAGCTTTCCCAGTGTTTCAGGCCAGGAGAGTGTCGTCCCTGTGTCCCCCATGCCCCGAAGCCTTGGCTTCTCCTCTAGAAATCCCCCATAGTGGTTACGAGACTTGTATAGGAGGTACCTCAGCACAGGCAACCACATCCTGGGACAGTTGCCCCGGGAGCGCCTGTAGCTGGTACAGCAGGGACAGGAGCCAAAAGTGGGCCCATCAACCACCCTAGCTCCCAGAGGGAGGCTAGACTCACAGTCGGCAGGTAGCATTGAACAATGCTTCATCAAGGTTAAAGTCATGGCAGCCAGGCAGCATGGACCACAGCATCTACTCTGCATGGGGAGGTGACTGGTCTGGTGGAGGTGGAGTGTGAAAAGCCAGGGGATTTGGACAGCCAGCTCCTCTGGCAGAGCCAGCCTGGCCCACACAGGGAACAGCAGCAGGGAAGCTCCCACCTGCCCTCCATCTTTGCATGGTGCTGGCCCAGCTCTCTTTTCCCTGCATTTGGCCAGAGTGCAGGCCACAGTGGATGGCGGTTCTGACATTTCTGCCCAAATGGATCAAAGCTGCCTCCTCTTTGCCCAGCTAGCATGGAGCCCCGGCAGAGTGCATTCAACTGGTCTCCTACCAACAGTGTCCCAGGAAGGTGGCTGCTCTTAGGCCACCTCTCCCTTGAGAGTATTTTATGGGAGTACCGAAGCACCAGGCTTCCCTCCTAAGGCTGCTGGGTGTGTGTGTGTGTGTGTGTGTGTGTGTGTGTGTGTGTGTGTGTGTAGAGGGGGGATGAACTCTCAAGTCCTCATCCAACCACAGGATACCCATTTCTCATCCCTCGGGGAACAACCTTAGGGTGTGTGTCCAGATATCCCTTGTGACTAAACCTGGGTGGCCAGGTGCATGGTGTTACCTCCTTCCTTAATTCTTACTGGAGCCTCCAGAACTTTCCATTGCAAGGATTTGAGCTCCTCTACCCTTGAGGAAGTGTATGCTGCCACATGTGCGAGTGGACACACACACAAGCACACACAGCACTGACTTTAAGGAATTGTCACAACACACCTCATTTTCACTCAGCAATCATTTAATCTCAGGAACTCAGGACAGGCCACCATAGCCTGGCTGGAACCCTCCATTTTTCTGAGGCTGTGGAGAGGTTCTCTTTAAAGTCGTGGGTGCAATAGCTACATTCACCCAAAGAGTTCTTGTTAGTCCAAGGGGGATCTATGGGGACTCAGAGCTTCTGGTGGCCTCTAGCCCTTCAGGTAGAGCCCTGCACTCTTGCCCCAACTGAGCTGCCTGTCCCTTGACTCTATGGCTGGGCAGGGACCCTCTATAAACCCCAAGGAGCTCAGAATAATGTTCAGTTGCCCAGGGATAGAGATAGAGATTCAGCCAGTGCCTGTGGTGGACTCAGAGACCTCTGGTTGGCAGGACTGGCATCGGCCTAAGTGGGTGGGGGCATGTGTTTGTCTTGGTTACTCTCAGCTGACAGTACCCAGGAAGGCCATGTCCCATGCTAAATGGGTGCTTCTCTGTATTCAGACAGCATGGCCTTCCTGAGTGATAATGGCAGCCCCTGATCCAGGACCTATCTTGCAGCAGTGGGTGAGCTGCTCAGCCCCTAGGTAGCTTCCCGAGACTTAGGATCAGAGTATCTGACATGGCAGAGTGAGCTGAGGCCTCAGAGGTACCTAGCATGGCCCTGCCAAAAGTGCCACTGTCAGAAGTGGCCAGACCCTGCTTGCTTGACCCAGGACTCAGTGCTCACACAGTTGGTCACTCCTTCTGCTCCAGGCTCCTGCAGGTTGAAGGATGGGTGGAGGATGAGGGTCTGGGAGGACGCCCTTCTACCTCCGCTAGGGGCCTCAGCCTGTTGGAAGTTGATGGGTGGTAGAGCAGGAGAGTGTAGGGGAGAGGCCACCCATAAGCCTCAGGCACCCAGGCTAGGCTGCTCCAATGTCATCATAGTCCTCGTCTTCATCAGTGGAGTCCAGTTGGGGGTCAGGGAGTCCTGTGGGGCCAGAAGGATCAGGTCAGCAGGAGGCACAGTTGCTATCCCTGCCACGTGCTGTGAGACAGTGAGCCTGTGTCACCATCTGAAATCATCTTATCCTGTTGTTCACTGCTGCCTCCAGCCAGAACTTTGTCTAGTCCAGAGCTGAGGTCCAGGCTGGTGCATGGAGGATGAGTAGGTACCAGCAACCTTACTACTACTGACACTTCCCTTACGTGGCCACCCAGCAGCTTCTGTTCGAATGCCGCCATTGACAGTGAGCTCACTTCCTCTAACAGAAACCTCCGAATAGTTCTCCATCCTGTTCACATCCCCCACCCCCACCTGGCCTCTGCCACACCTACCTGGACATTCAAACTGCTCCACTGGAGGATGTAGGGGTGGTGCCTGGAAGTTCTGGTACCACTCTCCAGACGAGGTGCTGGAACTGTCACTGTCTGCAGCTGTCCCTGCTGAAGACCCAAGCTAGTTACTCTCTGCGAGGAGCCAGCCTGAGGAATCAGGAGACCTAAGTCTGGAGCTAGGCAAATGAGGAAATGAAGGCCCAGAGAGGGGAGGAGACTTGTCCAAGGTCACACAGCCAGCTAGCTGCTCAGAATTTGGGGTCTATGCCTCTCCTGGGTAGGTTAGACATAGAACTGGGAGCTTGGGAGGGCACACAACTACCTGAAAACATTGCCTGAGAGCCAGCCAGTTCCAAGTTGGAGGGCTGCTCTCGGGGGGGACTCCTCTCGGAAGAAAACACCTGAGAGTTCCATGGGGGTGGCTTGCTGCTGGGACTGTTGCAGTAGGCCTCCCCAGAGGAGGTGCTGGACCCACTGTTGCTCCTCATGTGGTACTGAGAGCCCAGAGAGGGGACATCTGCCACACAGGGTCTGGGGTCAGCAGCTGGGACGTGGGAAACATGCAATTCTTCAAGACCTGGGCCAGGAAAAGAGAAAGAAGGAAGCAAGATGGGCTTTAAATTAGACTGCCAACAGAACTTACTGCTTATGGGAATATTTAGGCCAGAGACATCAGTTGAGAGAAGTTTCTTCTAGTGCATCCTAAGGTGAGTTGAGCTACTGAGTTTGGAGGCAAGGTTGGCACCCTGCTTATCTTCTCCAAGGCCCATCCACTGTGGACTCACCTTCCTCCAAGGGTGGCATCCGAAACCTGTTCTGCTGGGCCTCTTCCTCTGTGACCCGATGCCTCTGGGAATCTGCAGGAAAACAGGGTAGGTGGACATACAGGCTCCGTCTCAAGCCAGGAGCCTGGAGGAGGACAACCCTGACTGGGACAGGGCTCCATTTCATCTAGGGTATCTCAGGTCTACCGTGGACCGGCAGGGAGACAGGAGGTTCCTGGCTAGAAACCTGGTCTCCCCCATCCCTGCCTTGTGCCACAGATGCTCCTCATAAGGATATTGCCAACCGTGGGCTTGACTGTATGCCCTGGTTGTTCCTCACAAGGATGTTACAAGATTTGAAATCTCTAGTGCCCTAGCTGGTCCAGAAATGGACTTGTATCTGCCCTGGGAGGCACTTCCTGGGGTGGAGGAGAAGCCACGTGGCCCAGAACCATGGTACCCTGCTCAGCTTTAATCTCAGGATCCAGCTTAAGAATGTGGGTCAGCTCTTTGAAGCCTAGCAATGATTTTGAGTTCCAATGTCATAGCATTTGGGACACAACATCACACCCTACACACCTGGGCTCAGATGTCCCACTACCAAACATCACCCATGGATCCTCCTCTGGGATCCTCTCAGAGACCCCGAGTCACCAGGTGAGGTGGAGATAGCTGCCCCTGCCCAGTGTCCACCCTCCCCTGCATAACCCTTAGCTACCTTGGTGGAGGCTTCCTGTCTTGTCCCTCTTACAGCTAGCAGGCTTGTGCTCTGAATGGAGGGATGGGAGTGAAGGATGCCCTTGCTGTCCTGCTGTGTGGATATGACAATGATGCCTTCTGCATCATGTAGATAAAAGCAAAACCCTAGGGACTTCACAGCAGCATCAAAGGGATCTGGGGCTCCCCCAACTTTCAGGACTCTGATTTTGGATGTTTTCTGTCACACATGGCTGAACTCTGGTACTAACTTGATTGCACAGTATGTATAAATGGGGCTCAAGGATTTTTTTTACATGCTCCAAGTAGATCCACAGAGGTGTGGGAGCCTCTGTTGTCCAAGCATTGCCTGGGCCCTGATGCAAGTGCTGTCTTCCCTGGTTCTGTTCTCAGCAGGCAGTGGGTAAGCTAGACAAACTAAGGCGTGAGCTGGCATGGCAGTGGAGGGGCTGAGCAGGCCAGAGTAAGACATGGTTTGGGGATGATGAGTGTGTAAGGATTTGCCTGAATTGTGTCTCACTGGAACCCTCAGGGTTTGCACAGTCTTAGCATTCTTAGATGCATGTGCAGGGCCTGATGATGGTACTGAGGTGGTACCCAGCCAGACATAGCCCAGGAGACACTCCTGTGTACAGACAGAGCTCCAGGGTCACAGGGCACTTTGAAGGGGAGTACAGGGGAGCAACAAGAAAGTCCTGTGAAAGCCCTGTGGGCATCAGCAGGTACCCTCCTGCAGGTCCCAAGCCCCTGGAGCCAGCCCAGCACTCACTGTAGAAGGTGGTCAGGGCCACAGGTGGCTGGGAGCTGAAGTCATAATGTTCATAGTCGGAGTCGGAACTGGAGTCCGAGACCTCAGGGACCCGGGGCTTGATGAACAGCATGGGAGCTGGGGAGAGAACAGAGGATTTGGGGGGCAGGGCCCAGCACCAATGTGGGCAGAACACTTAAGGGGAGAGGTTGAGAGTCTAGTAACAGGGACAGGGTACAGAATAGCAAGTGACCCATTTTGTTTTACAACGCAATGTCCTAAAAGATGTGTGACTGGTGTGTGTGTGTGTGTGTGTTTGTGTGTGTGTGTGTGTGTGTGTGTGTGTGTGTGTGTGTGTGTGTGTGTGTGTGTGGCCAGCCCCAAGAGATAGAAGCTTCATTTTTGTTTATTTGTTTTAGATAAGGGCCTCAGTATGTACCCTTGGCTGGCCTGAACCTCTCTATGTCAATAGGGCTAGCCTTGAACTCATAGATATCTGCCTGCTTCTGCTTCTGGAGATGTAGGATTAAAGCCATGTGCCACTGGCCACCATACCCTGCACCACATTTTGACAGGATCTCTTACTAGCACCTGGAGCTTGCTGAATAGTCTAGACTGTTGGGCCAGCTAGAGCCAGGGATCTACCTATCTCAGCCTCCGCAGCACTGGGATTGCAGCCCCTGGCCACCATGCTCAACTTTTTGCATGGATATTAGGGACTGAATTCAGGCCTTCATGTTTGTCTACCAGTCCTATTTTTTTTTAACTCAGAGAATATGGTAAAAAGTTAAATTCCAAAAGAATTTTTTTCTCTCTTTTTTAAAGATAGGGTCTCATGTAAGCCATGCTAGCCTCAGACTCAATATATAGCCAGGATGACCCTGAACTGCAGATCCTCCGGCCTCTACCTCCCATGTGCTGGGATTACAGGAGTGTACCATCATGTCTGGGTTGTGTGCTGCTGGGGAATGAACACAACCAATGTAGCCACACCCTCACCCTTTGTTCTGGGGTGACAGTGGTGGACTCTGTGGGATATCTGGTTGGGAAGCATCTTGAGAAGTGACATCACAAATCTATTGAGCAGAGCTAACATTTCCTCTGAGAACCAACACTCCAAACACTTCTCTTGTATTTGCTCAGAACTCAAAAGCCCAGGGTTGGCGCAAGGCTGAACTAGAAAGTCATTTGTCTGCTAAGCCAGAGAGACTGTGAATTGCTTAAGGCAACACAACCTGTGCATAGTCTGACCCAGGCTTCTCTCCTGTCGATGCCACTTTGACTTCAGCGTTGGTGATCCTCCAGAGTCTACCCTCCCATCCTCCCCGTGCCTTCCCCCACGGGTGACATCCTACCTTCTTTGGGAATGGTGATGGGGACAGCATGATAGTTATTGACTCCTGCTGGCATGGCAGTGGGCAGGTGCTGGTGGTTCACTGAAACAGGGAGGGCTAAGGGAAGGGAGGCAGACAGCCTATGCATCATTTTTATTTTTGTCTCCCAGCCTTTCGGGTTCCAGGTTCAAGGACACAGCTCCTTTGCTCCACACCCAACACAAACACAGAGTCTGCTTCTCCTGAGAGACCTCCACTAAGTGGGCTCCACTACTGGGCAGGCTGGGAAAATCCTTCCCACCGTCAAGGTTTCCCCAGGCCTGAGCTGCACCGTCCTTGCAGGACCACTCCTGCTGGGGATCTTCCCACACCTCACATACTGGGGGACGCCTATGCCTCACAACTGCAGGTTTCCTAACCAAGAGCTGTGGGTACGTCACACCTACCGTATTGTCCTTTCCCTTTCAAGAGAAGAACTGCTATGAAGATGAGGGAGACAAGAAGGAGACTTCCCAGGACAATGCAGGAAATGAGAAGTGCTGGCTCTTGAGACTCCTTGTCCTTCGTACTCAATGGCACAGAAGATTCTGGAAACAAGAACTCCAATTCAGGCAGAAAAAGGAAGGGATGTGGGTTCCCTGCCTTTCCACCTTGATGAAAGGTCCCCCTTTCCTTTTCACCATTTCTCCCTCCCTTCTTCTATTCAAATCTTTCCATGGCTTTTAAGTGCCTCATATATGGTGAGTGCTCTGTGAGTGAATATTAAATGAGCAATTGACTAAATGCATTTACTGTCTGAAATTTTCCTCTGGATCCCTCTCCCCTCCCCCTCTCCTGGCCTTCAGCACTTAGTCTTTGTTCAGCAAACAATCATTTAGTACTATGTGTGTCAGGCTTTATATTCTAGGATTATGACATGGTGACATTATCACAGTCTTGGAGGCTCCACCAAGTGCGGAGCTCCACCAAGTTGGGCCCCATGCTTTGGCTAAGTCTGCTTCCTCAGAGAAAAACACAACACTGGGCCAGTCCTCATGTTCTTCCCTTTCCTTTCTGGCTGCTGACAGGATGGTTTGGACTAGGAAGAGAAAGTAGACTTAGTACCCAGAAGCAGTGTGAGGGAATGCGGTGATGTGGGGGCTCTGGGGTGTAAACCCCAGGGAAATGCTGACAATGGACCCCCAGCTGGCTCCAAGAGGCCTAGTCTCTCTTTGCATTTTGGAGTAGGTGTGACTCTCCACCCTGACTTCAAAGGGGGACGAGGGAGCTGCAAATCCTGCCAGCCTTGTTCCATAGCCAGGGCAGCTCTTAGCGTCTCACTCCTGTCTCTGCTCTTTATACATAGCCAGGACCTCTGGCAGGACTCTAGTCCTTCAGTCTCTCCTCCAGTCCCCTGTCTTGCCATATCTTGAGTGTCTGAGGCAGGATGCAAGTGATCTAGGCAGTGGGGAAGGGAACCCAGCCAGTGCTGGACTTCCACGTGGCTCTTACAGCACAGACCCATTCTAAGTGTTAGAAATCGGTCTCATGAAATAACTTCACACAGATCCCTATGTGTGTGAAAGAAAGAAGTCTTGATCACCATCCCAAACTCAAGGAACCTGAGGCTCAGAGATGTGACCACACAGAGCTAACACACACAACAGGGATGTGAGCCCCAGGAGCCAGCCCTGGTGCTTGCCAAGCTACACAGAGCTAGTAGACAGACCTGGCACAGGACTGGAAATAGAGCTGAAGTTTCGAGTGCTGCTGGCCAACAGGACTGCTGTAACCCTGACTCTGAACCTCAGCTTGTTCCTCAGACTTTGGAGAGGCTTCCCTCAGTTGAGTTGGGGTGGGGCAAGGGTCAGAAAGGCCTGGGAGATAATGCAGGAGGGAACTAGATCCCAATGCCCTAAACCTTGCACACTCACTGGTCCTCTTGATACTCCACCACATGGCCAGGACAGGAGTGTTGGACCCAAGTGGTTCCAAAGCACTTAGGACCTCTCTGGATCACAAGGAGAAACACACACACACACACACACACACACACAGAGAGAGAGAGAGAGAGAGAGAGAGAGAGAGAGAGAGAGAGAGAGAGAGAGAGAGAGGTCCTCTATGACTGGTCCTGTGCAGCAGGATGCCCCCTGCCCCTGAGAGATAAGTTTATTGGTGGGATTGGGAGCTCTGAAACAAGTCACCAGCTGTCCCCAGGGAGACATCCATGAGTGTATGATCAGAGATGCACACACAGGCACCTGCACTGTTGGGAGAAGCCACACTCACCTATCGTGACCGGCACTCTGGAAGGTACTTCAGAAGTGGACAGGTTGTGATGTCTCCGGGAGCCTGTCAGAAAGTACCACCCATTTCCTTGGTGAGTTTCCTGAGTACCTGCTGTGTGTCAAGCCTTGTTCTAGAAACTGCACAAGACAGACAAGTGCCCTGGAACCATGGAGGGTTCCCATTGTGGGCACAAGGATATAGAAACAGAGCCCCTAGCAGTGAGAGAATCCCTGGGGAGCTGGCTGGGAAGACGCTTCAGTTAGAATGGGGACAGATGGACTATTCCTTCTTCCTGCGTAAACTGCTACAAACCCTGTGTCCTTTCCCCACTCCACTTTCAGTTTGCTCTTTGGGAACTCAGCAGCTAGAGGGCCATGTCCTCATTGACATAAGGGATCTGCTTCCTTACTTGTGCAGCCTACACAGCCAGCAGCCATAGCATCCCTGTCTCCAGCTACCGGGAGGAGCATCCTTTATTCTGAAGCCACACAAGTTGAGGAACTGTCCCAGTCCTCCTGGCTGCTAAACAGCAAAGCTGGAACTTGAAGTCAGAACTCTGAGCCCCACAGGGAGGCTAACAATGGGTTCCTGCAGGTGGGGACCTCACTTTCATACTATAATGCCTTTGTAATTGGAATAATGGCCTCACTATGTGTGACAGCATGTCAAGGGTTTGGACAATGTTTCTTTTTAGTTTATTTCACCAAACCAGCTGCACCAGGACTTCTAGCGTTTCTTTCCCCTCCCTCCTTTCCTCTCTTCCTCCCTCCTATCCTTCCTTGAGGTGCTGAGGTTTGAATCCAGGGCACCATGCACACTAGGAAAGTGGTAGGCAAGTAGCCTACCACTGAGCTACACCTCTGGCTTGCATTTATTTGTCGTTATGGTCCCTAAGACACCAATGCTGTGACTTGCCACTGTGGTCTTGGAGTTGGTGAAGTGCAGTAGAAGCCACCTCCTACAGTGAGTGTAAGACTGAACTGAGATAAGGTACCGAGAGCTTGGTGGTACGTGTCATATGACTATAGTTCCAGATGCTGTGGCACATGTCATTACCATCCGTGTTTCCTAATCTAAAGCTTTCCAAAATCATCACCTTTGGGATAGCAAACTGGCTTCACCTACTGAACCATTCCAGTCAACAGGGACCAATTACTCAGCACATAACAACGACCTCCTTGATAAATCCTTAATGCATGCATTTGCATCTCAGTTGAGCATCTTGCAGAAACAAAAACAAAAAACCATTCCGATCCATTAATAATGTCTGCCTGAGCATGGTAAGGGCAATGGTTTTTCTTGGGCCAGCATCTGCCAGTTGCTAAGCCATCTGTAGGCAGAGAGGAAACTTGTGGACTAAATCTAGTGGTGGAGGGGCTGGGGAAGGAAGGAATACCTGAGCAGATGACTCTGGCTGCCAGCGATTGGCTGCACAAGTTAGAGTTGTTGAACCGCCAGAAACAGTTGCTGAGGGTGAGTTCGTCTCCTTCACAGGAGTAGTACATTCTACCTGCCAGAGAGTGTGGCAGCCCCCTGGGCCAATCCACCTCTGATCCGCAACCCAAGGACCGACAGAGCACTTTGGCCTCGGACTCGTACCACACGCTGTCACACACGGTGCTCCAGACCCCTTGGTAGTGCACCTCCACCTGCCCTTCGCAGGAGTCAATGCCTCCAGTCAGACGCCAGGACTGGTGCTCTGCGGGCAAGTGATAGAGTCAGTCTAGAGTGTTCTGAGAACCCCAAAGCAGAGATGGGCCCAGAGAGCCCTATGTGTTTTTCTTCTTGCACCTGTGACCCTCTGCCCGCCCCACCTGCTCTGGCCGGCCCTCTGGTGGGACTCTAGATCTGGCTGCTCCAAGTGTGAGCTGTGAACAGGCAGAAGCAGCTGCATCTGGGGGTGGTTACCCATCAGTTTACTAAGGCCATTGCTGTGGATATAAACAAGCAGCACAGGCAGGACCAGAACCCCTGGTCTCTGATAGCTCAACAGTGATGGGGATGGGGAGGGTAGATGGGACACTCCCTGCCTTAGACCCACTCCTACTAAAGCTGCCCCATCCCAAATATGTCACCTCCTTCAGGCTCACTGACTGACCTGAGCACACCACTCCTGCGTCCTCTTTGTGACCACAGTACCGGTCTCCAGGCAGCCCCATACAGTCCCACAGATATGTCTCGGTCCCGGAGCAGTTCACCTGGTCTCGGTGGATGGGTCCTTGGCCTGGGGTGAAGTGCAAGCCCGCCAGTGCCTGCACTGCCCAGCCGCACCTTAGTTGCTTACAAACCACGTGCGCGTCTTTCAGGTCCCAAGTGTCATCGCACACTGTTCCCCATTCACCATGTTCCAGCATCTCCACGCGGCCAGCGCAGCGGCTACCACCATCCACTAATCGCACAGCCTGGTTCTCTGAGGATGGGAGGGTTTCGGATGTTGGAAGTGGGGGAAGGAAGAGTGGGGCTCTGGACTCGGTGGGAGTATCTGTAACTTGGAGGGAGGATTGGGAGCCCCTGCTAAACTGAGAACCCAGTGGGCGTGGTTTAGAGATAATGTGCGTTGGACTTGAAGGGCAGGAGGCAGGACTAGAGACCAGGTAGGCAAGTCCTAGAGCTTTGGTCTCAGCCACCACGCCTCAGAGCAAAGGCAGCCTGGGGACATGGCAAATTTATCTACCTGGAGGGAATAAACAGAGATTGGGTTAGGACGGGGGACCAAGTGGATGCTCTGGAGATCTAGCTAGGAAGGAGTCTGCAGGCCACCTCTGAGGAGATGCTCAGATCTGGAAATGACAGGTTCAGTGTGCCATCAATGTGAAACTGAGTTTGCACGGGTTGGGAGACTGGTGGCGGAAATCTGGAGATCAAAGTTTGGCTGCAGTGGTTGAAGCCTGAGGTGTGGGGTAGGTAGGGGGCAGGCACATATACCTGCACAGGTGACCAACACCAGCCTCCTGTCGCTGATGTACTCGTGGTCCTCTATCTTGCAGAGCTGCCAATGGGCTCCGCTGCATCGCACGGTTGGTGCCTGCGCCCATGTCGTATTCCCAGCACTGCTGGTGTTCCCAGAGGTGGCCCTGGGTGGCAACTCCGAGGTGGGTGGCATCAGGTAGGTAGCCTTCTCCAAAGCGCCACAGTCCAGCGCTTCACACACAGCCTCGGGGGTGAGTCTGTCCTGGTGTACCACGCGCGCAGGCTCCCAGGATGCCCCCAGTAGAACCTCCATGGATCCGCTGCAAAGACTGCTCCCGTTCACCAGACGGACCCCAAGCTGCTCCTCTGGAAGGGTCAAATTTGAGCTGAGACCTCACCAGATCTTTGTTCCCCCACCTGGGAATGGGGTGAGGCTGACAGCCTGGGGGATCTACTTCCACCCTGTTTCATGACCTTGGGGAACACCCCTCCCAGCACTGAGCCTCAGGCCTTCCCGCCAGTAGGATGCAGCTGGGCTGCCTTAAGGAAAAGACAGGAGCACTTCAAGGCCTGACCCTAGTGTTAAAATTAGAGAAAAGGTGAGGCTCAGGATCCAATCTGGAGCTTTAGGGTAGGTTAGATCTAGTGTGACAATCAGGGGATGGCCCTCACAATCTCCTCTCTGGTGTGTCGTGTCCCCCCCCCCATCTCCAGTGGCACCCTTTTGTTAGAAAAAAAAAAGCAGGATTTGGGCTCAGGGGCCTTGTTGGACCAAGAGTCCCTTCCCTGGTCCCTGGGCTGCTCTGAAGGTACTATCCTAGAGGACACCACAGTGACAAGACCTGCTGCTGCAATGGAAGTAGGTGACCTTTCCATAGGACCCCATCTTAGATCCCAGGGAGCTTCTTATAGGAATGGCCTGTCTGTTTCTGCTCCTCAGACTACACCCCACTGCTTGCTCACAGGTCTTCACAGAGAAAATGAAAGACAGGGCTGACAGTGCTCATCACCCCACCACAAACCCTGGCTTGCTCTGCACAAATCCCTCAAGTGGCTTGTGGTATACATGAGACTCTCAAATACAGGCGTTCTCAGACCGCAAGGAGAGCCTAATAGGACCTTGGTCCCTGGGCCAGAAGGAAGAGGATGTCTCTGGAGTCAGAGGGCTTCTTTGGTACCAGAAAGTCCACTGTCCTTTCTTATTTTCTCAGACACAGTCTACTTGGTCTCAGGTAGTTGACTACAGGGCCTAGGAAAATGGTTTGCTTACCTGGGTCCAAGGGCACGTTTGTGGTGCTGCCATTTCTGCGCTGGCCAGAGTGGGGTGAAGATGAGAGGCCTGAAATGAACCAGCAGCAACCAGGGTGGGTAAGAGAGTTCTAGCCTGGGGGCCAAGAGACACCCTAATGAAAGGGGCCTGCTGAGGTTTTTGGGAAAATGTGAATCTCAGCCTCAGGTTCCTTTGCTCCCTTCAGGCTGAGAAAACTCTCTCACTGGGTGAGAACCACTGAGCAACAAAGTGCTTTCAGACTGACTTTCTCTAAGGGCCTATTCCAGCGCTTTGCATATCGTAATCCATTTACTCTCAACAGCACCGTACTGTTAGCAATCTCTTTTTACAGGTCAGAAAGGGAAACAAGAGTGATAAAAATCCATTGCTGATGCCAGATAGGGTGTTTTTGTCCCTTCATGCCATGGCTGTCCACTCTGTCCCAAGAGGCTAACCTCAGCATCGCGCAGGACTTTGGGCTTCTGTTGGATTCAGGCTATAGAGAGCTACAACAAAGCTGAGGGGGAGGGAGGAGAGCGGAAATATGCTGCTTGTCCCCCAGGTCCCCTCCCTGTGAGGTCCCTCGAGCAGGCTGTACCTTATCTGAATGCCATTGCTTCTCTTAAAGTATAAACCTTTCAACTGTCTCTCTCTCTGGGTCTCCTTGCTCACTTTCTTGTCTAAGGCTCAGGGAAGTCCCAGAGCAGCAAACACCCTTGGAGACTCAGCTCTGCCTGAAAGAAAGTAATCGGGTCTTTAATTGCCAGTCTTCACTAACTCCCTCCTTTGCATCCCAGTCTGACCTATATGGGGAAATGACTCAGAATTCAAAGCACAAACTCCACAGTGACTGTAATATTCAGAGCAAGAATTCAGATGTGCACCAGTGAAGATTGCAGAATTTTTGCACAATTGCGGTTCCCACAGCAACGAGCCCAGAGCTCCAGTGTGGCTTTTAATATTTCTCCACACACAGGTGGAAGGAAAAGAAGGGAGGGTTGGAATGGTGGCTGGGAGGCTATGTGTGAGCATGTTAGCATGTGATTGAGATTGTTTGTGTTCATATGGTCATGTGTCCGTGTCCGTGTGTGTGTGTGTGTGTGTGTGTGTGTGTGTGTGTGTGTGTGAGAGAGAGAGAGAGAGAGAGAGAGAGAGAGAGAGAGAGAGAGAGAGAGTGAGTGACCATGTTTGGGACAGGTTTTATCTGTCTCTTGATGTGGACAACTGCTTTCTTGTGCATAAAGGTGCATATTATTTCTCCTAGACCAGAAAGTCGGGTAGCACAGATCCCAGGTGGGTCCTCTGGGATGCTCAACACAGTGCTTGTTGATTGGCTGACTGAATGGAAGTGCAAACTGGAAAATGCCTGCTTCCAGAAAAACTGTCATCAGTTTATTGAAATTGACTGTACTTGAACACTGTGGACTTTGTGTTGTCCCAGCCCTGGTTGCAAGAAAAGACCTGGCCTTTTGTGATCTAGAATTTCTTGCTGTAGGAACAAGAGCAGACGCTACCTCAAGCCCACCTTCCACCATAGTCTCTCTTTACAGAGACCCCAGGGCAGGACAAGGGATTCTTCCTTGTCACCAACACTTTGCCTGACCCCATGGATCCCATTTCAAATTGGGTCACTTTTTCTTTTCTGCAGTAAAACTTATGAAAAGAAACGTTTGCCTTTTTCTATGAATTTACTATGTACAATTAAGAAGCCTGGACCTGGGGCTAGAGAGATGGCTCAGTGGTTAACAGCACTGACAGCTCTTCCAGAAGACTCACATTCAATTCCCAACATCCACATGGCAGCTAACACCCTTACACAGACACACATGCAGGCAAAACACCAAATATATATATATATATATATATATATATATATATATATATATATATATCTGGATGGAAGAGAGAGCTCAGTAGGTAAAGGCACTTTCTGTCAAGTCTACAACCTGAGCTTGGCCCCCAGGACTCACATGGTGGAAGGAGAGAACCAAGTTCAATGGGGTGACTCTGACCTCACTCTCATGCCGTGGCATGAATACACACAAACAAATGGGTACAATTTTTTTCCTTTGGTTTTTAGAGACAGGATTCCTCCATGTAGCTTTGGAGCCTGTCCTGGAACTAGCTCTTGTAGACCAGGCTGGTCTTGATCTCACAGAGATCTGCCTGCCTTTGCCTCTCAAGTGCTGGGATCAAAGGGGTTTGCCACCACCCCCTGGCGGGTATAATTTTTTTAAAGGAAAACAACGTTCAGTGCATTTTTTATGGAATAACACAAAAATAACAATGAAGTCAAAATGTCTGTCCATGGGAAAACTGCTTGTAAAGTCTGGTCTGCTCATAGCTTGGTACCGTATGTATCCCTTTAAAAAGAAAGAGAATTGGAGTAGTGGTACATACTCTTAATCCAAAGCACCCTGGAGGGAGAGGCAGGTGGATTTCTATTTGAGGTCAGCCTGGTCTTCCTAGCACATTCTGGGGGCAGGAAAGGAGAGGAAGAAGGAAGGAAAGAGAAAGAGTCACGTTGATCTGCGGGATTTTCACTCTTTATTAAGTAGGGAAAAAAAGACACAGAGAAGAAACAATGAAGGAAAAAGTCTTGTTCAACAGCTGTACTTTAGTTTAATAAAGTAGTCATGTGTGTAAAAGGTATGCATATGAACAACGAGAAAACATTGAGACACAAAGCACCCTTCACACTGCTTGCATGAACAGATGGCAGGTGTTATCACAAGCATATTGAAAATAAGGAAAGCCCTGAGGCTGGGGTGTGGCTCGGTTAGTAGAGTGAGTGTCTAACATGCTTTGGGGTCCATCATCTGCATTACGTAACTGGCACAGTGACATGTGTGTATAACCCCAGCACTTGGTAGGTGGTGGCAAGAGGATCGTAAGTTTCAGGTCATCCTTGGCTGCACAATGATTCACTGTTGTATGCTGAGTTCACTGACCACATTAAATTGTCCTTCATTTCCCCAAACATGGCCTTGAACTGTGCTTTGCATGCTGGGAAGCGATGGGCCAAGAAGGGGAAGAGATGAAGGGGAAGAAATGGGAGAGCAACCCCAGACAGCAAAAAGGCTGCTTTTGCAGTTCCAAGCAGAAGCCCAGGTGGGACAGGCAGTGCTGCTGTAGAAAAGGCTCCAAGGGCAGGTGCCACCAAGGGGAAGGGACAAAAGGCCAAAGGTGGCCAGGAGCAACACAAGTCCATGATCCCAGCACCCAGTGGGGCTGAGATGGGGAAGATAGAGAATTCCAAGTCAGCCCATGCTGTGTAGCAAGACCCTGTCTCCAAAAGTAACAAAATCAAACCAAAGCTGAAGAAGAACCCAGCACCTCAGAGGCGGAGGCAGGGGAATTTCAAGTTCAATTGTCCTTGGCTACATAGTGAGACTCAGTCTCAGAACAACAACAAAACCCACAGAGGAGTCTGAGGAACTAGGACTCTGATTTACCCTGTGTCATCGAGGACCATGGGCTCCTGTGGTGGTGTTGGAGGGGCAGTAGTGAGGAGCCTGGACACTAAAAGCTGAGACCCCACAGGCCATCCCAGCATTGGAACAAGTTCAGTAAGGAGAATATGTCAGTTAGGTGCCTGCTACAGGCCAGGGTGCCTGTGGCCACTAGGCTCTCCCTGGGATGCCAAGAAAAGCATAGGTGCACGATAAAGTTGAACATATAATAGACAAAGGCTTTTGTTGGGAGGAGGCAGGGTGAGAGTGGGAAGAAATGGCTTGGAAATGAGGAGATTGAATCTACAGAAAGAACCTCGTGGGAAGTGTGGCATTTGTCACTGCTGGCGCCACGGTCAGAAACACTGGAAAGTGTTTCCAAGTTCATACAGCAGCAGCAGCGCCGCTGGCAGCAGCCGTAGCCACAGCAGCAGCAGCCGTAGAAGCCCTCTGCACCCGGGCTTCTGGGCTTGTAGCCTGCAGATGCGGCCTTGAGGGCTAGGGTGAAGCCAGAGCCAGAGTGCTAGCTTCCCTGAATTGTGCAAGGGCTGAGGAAAAGGGAAGAAAGGGGAAGAAAACAGAGGGGAAGGGAAGGGAGGGGAACTTTCCAACCACTCAGCCATGGAGGTCAGAGGCCATACCTGAACTAGTGGTTGGAAAGTCATTGCTGCAGCTGAGACTCTGTGTAACTGAGGCAAGACATCAACCTTTTCTGAGCCTCAGGTGACCCTTTTCCAAACTGGAAATAAGTCTCACCATATTACAGGCTGTGGTAAGGATGAATCAGTATGACATTTAGCCATCCAGGGCCTGGAAGGGGTCAGAGAGTTACAGATAAAAGCTTCTGGCCATCTTGGTTCCTACAGTACTAAAACCAAAGCAAACACCCATTCTCCCCAAAACTGAAGATAGCTGTGTTCTCTGGGAGCCAATTGGGAACTGGCTAAGAACACACAGCACATCCAAAATATTTGTCATAAATTATTTTTGGAGGGTTTTAATGGCTGGGTGAAGGTTTACAACAGAATGGCATGTGACTGAAGATCAGTTCACGAATCAGAGAGATTTCTGTATTTCACTCCCACCCATGCTTGCCCCTGGCCAGGTTCTTCCAGAGACCCTGAGGGGTTCAAGCTCATCCCCCTGTCATGCCCTCTCAGGGAAGCCTGAGGTATTTCTTTGTGGACAAAGCCACGAGGGTGACATGGTTATTTTGGCCATGAGTGACAATGGCATCTGTCCCTGTGGAGGTTAATGTTGACCAGATAAAGAAGCATCTAGCAAACTAATAAGCTGAATAAAGGCACTTGCTTCAGAACCTGACAACCCGAATTTGGTACCTGGGGCCCACATGATAGGAGAGGACAGACTCCTGCAAGTTGTACTCTGATCTGACCACCCAAACCAAACCCACACAAAATATATAAAAATGTAATTAAAAATGACAAATAAATAAATAAACAAACAAGAAAATGAAGCACACCTCTAGGTGTGCCTGAGGATGTTTCCCAAGAGGATTCACTGAGGGACAGGCGCTATCTTCCCTCAATGTGGATGGCAACATCCCATAGGCTGTGAAAGAAGAGCAAGCTAATATGAGCAACTGTGCGCTCTATCTATCTATCCATCCATCTATCATCTATCCACCTATCACCTATCCCTCCCTCCATCCATCCATCCATCCATCCATCCATCCATCCATCATAATCCATCATCTATCTATCCATCATCTATATCTATATATATCCTTCCATCCATCCATCCATCCCTCCATCCGTCATCATTATCTATCTATCTATCTATCTATCTATCTATCTATCTATCATCCATCATCTATCATTTATCCATCTATCATCCATCGATATCTCTCTCTATCTCCCTTCCCCATCCTGCTCTCTGCCCTTCCCCTTCCTCTCTGTTTCCCTCTCGCCTCCATCTCTCTCTCTGCTCCCTGGCAACCATTGCACACGCTTGGGGTGGGGGTGTAAGTGACTCTGCCCTGCTGTGTGCTCCCTGCAGTGACAGATTGACACCTCTGAAACTATAAGCCCAAATCAACCTCTTTTTCCCTTAATTCATTTTCAAATGTATCTTCCACAGCAACAGGAAGCCTGGCCAACACAGCTCTACTATATTTTAAGCAACACATGGGCATCATCCATATCTGTTTTGCTGGCCACGTGTGCCAGGCACAGAGCCTCACCCAAAAGGAGTGCTGAAAGGATAGAAATAGATGGAGCTCAATCTTTGGCGGTGAGGAAAGATCATGAGAAAAAGAAAACACATTCTCGTCTGGTGGGTTTTTCTGTTTTCTGCCTGCTTTGTGTTCTTCTAAAATGTCCATATATTCTACATCAAAATAAAAACTAGCTCACCTATTCACTCATAAATCTTCAAATAAATGAGTTTTAGTGCTGGCTATCCGGGCACTCTGCTTACACGACCCTGCAGAGAAAGCTAGAACAAACCATATGGCCGGGTTAGCCAATGCCACCTCCCTCCTGGGGAAAGAACGAGCAGCTTATATGATTGCAAGATCTGGGCATTTTCCCTGAAGATGTCAGCATTCTCTAGGGGAGGCACAGTGGAGGGATCACCAAGCTCAGCACTGGCAAAAAGGGAGCTTGGTTGGTTCTTTGTCATTAACTTGCTGTATGACCTTAGGTGAGTCCTTTGCCTTGTCTGGCTCTGTTTTCTCACTGATATAATGAGTAGGTGACCATTTTGATCTCTTCTACACCTTACATCTTTGACAATTATATTAGAATCTAAAACAAGAGAGAGCAACTATTGAACACTTACTGTGTGTTCTATAGATGTGGCTGTTATTCAGCTGCTTTACATGCAAGATGAACTAGAGGCCTCCCAGGAGCCCTCTTGAATGGGCCCCCTTATCAGTCTTATGTTACCATCAAATAAACAGACACAGAGAGGTGCAGCAAATGGTCTGCAGACACCCATTTGGGCAGTAATAAGGGCAAGATTTGAACCTGAACATGCTAGCTCTTGAAGCCCCTCGCTAAACCCCCAAGTACAGACAGAAGAACTTTTTTAAAGCGTGGCATCCCACTGCAGAGACTGGGCCACTGTCACTGTGTGTCGAGAGCTCACAGCCTAAAGGCTGCCTTGAACACAGATCTGGGAAGACTAGAGACTGTCCTGTCCAGCTTGGGGGCAGAGCTGCATGTGCTGTGGCCTCATGACAGAGGGCACACGGAGCACCAGGCACGTGGTTTGTACAACTGATGAATGGGAAGCTGCATTTTACTTAATTTGATGCATCTCTATTTAATTTTAAGTTCAATTCGACCATTGGAGAGCTTTTCAAAAGGAGAAATTATTGTCGTCATCATCGTGGGAGCTCTTGCCACGGTGCATGCATGGAGGTCAGAGGACAACGGTGTGGAGCTGATTCTGTCCTTCTATTTGTGTATGGCTTCTGGGGATCTAATCCATGTTGCCAAGCTTGCTCAGCAATTGTCTTTACCCCCTGAGCCATCTCTACTGGCCTGGAGAGCTTTTACAAAATGCTGGGAACAACTTGGGTGTAGCAATCTCTTTTTTCAATTGGAAATTTATGAAATCTAAATACAGATCATCTCTTTCCCCCTTCCCCCATCTCTCTGTCCTTCTATCCCTCCCTCTCTCCTTCCTTTCTTTCTTCTCTTCTTCCCTCCCTCCTTGTATTTATTCCTTTCTTCTTTTTGAGATAGGATTTTGTCACACCGCTAGCTCTCCTGATATTGCTTTGTAGCCAATACTAGCACTCAAACTCCCAGACATTTAATTGTCTCTGCCTTCTGAGTGCTGGCATTACAGGTCTGTGTCACCACATCCTGTGCAGATTGCTTATTTCTAAAAATTATTTAGACGTGCTTTAAACATGATACCCATGCTGTATTTTAATGACTTATTGAGGGAAACAGAGTACAAAACAGATTCACTAATAATTATTTTGATGCGTTGAAATGAAAATCTTTTAGATAATGAGACACTGTTAAATTAACTTTTATCTGTTTGATCAAGGTAGCATCATTAGTTGGGGTTTCAGTATGAGTTAACTTTACTTCAGAAGCCATACATTTTCCATTCACCCATGCTACCTAGGAAAGAGTTTTCGGATGCAAAGAAGTCTCTATGTACTTGATTGACGGGGAG
The DNA here is from genome assembly GCF_003668045.3 of Cricetulus griseus. Taxonomy (NCBI): domain Eukaryota; kingdom Metazoa; phylum Chordata; class Mammalia; order Rodentia; family Cricetidae; genus Cricetulus; species Cricetulus griseus. Next base: position 49,644,770 of record NC_048596.1, on the reverse strand, counting down.
ATGTGAGTGTCAAAGACTCAAGAGCTTTCAACCCCAAAGAACTTCAGTCTCTCGGGTCAAAGAAATGCAGCTTTGCATGTGTACGTGAGCGAGTGAGAGTGTATGTGTGTGTGTGTGTGTGTGTGTGTGTGTGTGGCACATGAACACATATGGTGTACCCACACATGACTGCAGAGGCAAATGGTGGGTGTTGATGTACCATTCTTTCATTCACTCTCTCCCTTATTTTCCTGTCACTGGAGCTTGGCCAATGACCAATGAGCCTGGAAATCCCCGTATTACCCTAACTGCCACAACGCTAGTGTTTCAGGTGTGATACCATGCCTGGCTTTTTACATGGGTCCTGGGGATTGAACGCGGGTCCTCATGCTTAAGCAACAATCACTCTTACAAGTCCACCACTTCTCCAGCCCAAGAACGCAGCTTTTAAAAGCACTGTTCTCACCATATCCCACAGCAGAAGATGTCCACCTGCTTGGCTCTTTCTTGCCTTCCTGAATTCTATTTTTTCTCCTTTCCTTCCTGCCAGTGAGCCCAGGGAGATGAAAAGGGCAGTTCAGAACCTCTACTGTAGGGTCTTCACAGTCCAGTAGGGTTTGGGTGTCCCCTGCCCTAACCGGAGATGGTGAGAATATGTGAGCTGGGTTCTTCTCAATGCTGAGAAACAAGCCTGTTGCCTGTTTGCCAGGGAAGGCAATGAGTCCATTAACATTTGCTGAACTCAGCTTCATGCTGGGAGCTGGGGTGGGTGTGAAGGAGGCAAGAGGAAATGGAATGACCTAGAAAGTAGAAGCAGCACAATTCCAGAGCAACTCCTTGCCATGGCCTCTGCTCTTAAGACATTCTTTTTTCTTGATTTAGAAGAGGGACCTTGGAGACAGATAAACAGTGATTTAAACCATCACTGCTAATCACCAGCTACATGACCTGGCAAAGTCAGTAAGCCCAGCTAGCTGTAACCTGGTACTGGACACAATACACGATGCACATGGTATTGCTCCAGAGGGTGATGTCTGTGAAACATTGAGGACGTGGCACATGGCAGCCACTGTTATTACTCTTCACCCTGAGGCTCCGACCTCATTTCTCTAGTTCAGTTCCAAGTGGATTTGAGAGTGCAGAGGACCGTTAATTATATATTCTGTCCTTGGTGACTTTGAATCCTCTCAGCCTTTGTCTTCGTACAGGAACAACCCTACTCTCCCCAAGGCCCCATGCTCTCCTCCTCCCTCTCCATCCTTCTCCTTAACCATATTAGAGCTGCTGCTCCTTCACAACTTAGCTGCTGGTTTCCCTGACTCTGCAAACATGGGACCCTCTGTTCCTGAAGAGGAGATGTGGGCTCTGGTCGCCATGGTAACAAGAGCTTTTCTATTGAAAAGACTCTCTACTTGGCCTCCAGGCCTGCTCAGCTTGCACCTTCTTTGCAGCTACCAGACTACAAAATGAGACACCACTTCACAGAAAAGAAAGAACACTCGAAATAAAATCCCCAAGGAGCAGGAGGGTGGCTTTGCCTTCAAGAGAGCCCAGCAGTCAGGGACACTGTCTTTTCCTTTGCCTCATACCTTTGATCTCCCACTAAGGATTCAGACTAGAGTAGAAGAGGAAGTCCAGGTCCCTTCCTAGTGTCTTGCTCACTGGAAGATCTTAGACAGAGTCTTGGTATCTGATTGGGGAGGACCATCTGTTCTAGCAGATGTTACACAGCAGAAGGAGCGTCAGACTGGAATCAAAGATGGGTGGGCTCAAAACCTCCTTGGAGCTAGGGATGTAGCTGTATCAAGTGAAGATATTATCTACTGCTCCAAGATATGGTTGAGGGAAGGTTTTTATTGTAGAGATGAGGATGAGTACAACCAGAGGCATTTGGGAGAATCCAGAGCAGGGAGAGAAAATAGTAGACTAAGTGTGGTCAGCAGACTAAATCAGACAATGAGAGGAGAGAAAGGGGGAGAATAAGAAAGGAGGAGAAGAGAGAGCAAAGAGAAAAAAAGAGCCAAGCAAGAGGAGCAAAAGCCAAGAGACCACATGGCCCATATGGCAGGGTTATATAGGGATGAGAATCTGGGAAGGGGGAACCCATGGGCTAGAGATGTTTAGGGTAGGTGGCAGGTGAGAAGCGCTGAGAGGAGCCAGGATGCATGGGCTTTGTAGCAGATACTTGCAATGCTGAGAGAACCTAAAGGCCAGCATGCATTTTGGTATGCTAATAGGTACCATCTGTCCTGTTTCTTTTGACTGGACATTAGTTCAGTTAGGAGAGCCCTTGCCTAGCATTCGTGAGACCAGGAGTTCCATTGCCACCATCACACAAACAGATGTAGTGGTGCACACCTATACACCTAACACTCAGGGGATACAGGGAAGAGTATCAAGTGACAAGTTCAAGGTCATCCTTAGGTACCCTGTGAGTTAGAGGCTAGCTTAGGCTACGAGGCCCTGTCTCAAAAGAACAATAATATTTATTTTAAAACATTCAGTTTTCCCTTCCAGTGGAGTGGTCTCAGGCAAATCTCTTCACATACTGTCTCATGTGTATTAAAACCTCATAGGACAGATGCAAGATCACAAAAAGAACCGATTCAGGGAACTGACTCTGTAAGTGCCCAATAAAGCCTTGCTTAATCAGCCAGCACAAATGTATAGAATGTGGGATAGATGTGTGTGTGCACATATGTCTGGTGGCTGGGGAAAGCAGATTGCACCCCAAATATATACGACAACCTTTACTTATAATAGAGATAACATAGAAAATGGTTGGTGGCGATTACTTGATAAAACTCAAGATATTGAAAGCCATGCCTTCATGTGTGTATCCTAGGAAAAAACATCCAGGGTGTTTTCATGCTGATGTATGCAAGAGATATTCACTGTTAACAAAAGAAAGTGAGAAGCAATCTAACAGCCTACAAGTTGTAAGCGTAGTGTTTTTATGAAGACCAGATTGCCTAATTATGAGTGAATAGTTCATTGGCACATCTTCAGAACACAGGCTGAAAGTTTAGAAGAGTGTGTCCCATAGCATGCCGTGCATGTCTGTACTCTGTACACTCTTGATCTTGGCTGATCATATAAGCTAAGCAGGGTGAGGCCTGGTTAGTACTTGGATGGGAGAATACCGTCTATATACAATTCAACTCCTATCCTAATACTGTCCTCTGTGCACAAATGGATTTTTTATAATAAAAATACAAAAACATGGAAGAAGAGATGTATATGCAACATGCTGGACCCGGAGGGTGGATATTCTGGGTAGCAAAGACAAGGGAGTCTTTTGATAATATCAGTATGGTTTTCATCCTAATTAATAATTTCCCTACAAGATCTGGGCAAATACGGTAAATGAAAACAGCTTAAATTTGATGGATAAGGGTAACTTTGGCTTGTTTAAAACACTCATGGTACATCTGTATTTTCGTGATGGTTATCACAACACTTCTGGAAGATTTTGTAATAGGGCAGTAACAAGATCCATCTTTGAGGTCCATCAGGATGGCTCAGTGGGCAAGGCACTTGCCACCAAGCCTGATTACCTGAATTCTAGCTCCAGAACCCACGTGGCAAAAAGAGGAAACGAACTCTTGAGAATTGTCCTCTTACTGCCACATGGAAGCTGTGGCATGCATACTAAATAAATACATAAGAACTACTTTTGAAGATAAAATTATTGGCATTTTTCTGTACTTTTGAAATCCTGTGACATTTACTATTATGCAGTTTTAGTGGGAAAAAAAACAAACAAAAAGAATTGATGATCGAACATATGGGAGGCCCTTGTAAATCACCCAAGTCATTGTGATTGTGATGTGCCCTGACAAATGTCTTCTTGCCCTTTCTTGGTTGGAAAACTATGGTTTTCACTCTCTGTAATGGTGATCAGAGGTAAATTTATTGGTAAAGAGACAAGGTTTAAGAGATGAAGGAACTTTCTTGATCAAGCTCCTAAGAGGCAGAGCCCTAACTGGCAAAATTTTGGACTCTTTCAGTTATTACTCTATCACCTCAGGGTGACTCACACAAGCCCTGGCTACTTTTGTGATGGATGGAAGAGTCTAAAGGCTCACTTCACTCTGCCAGTGTTTCCTGAGCTAACCCCAGGCCAGCTGCTCTTCTGTAAGGAAGTGGAGGTATAGGACCCCAGCATGTCTCTTGTCCATCATCCAGCTTGAAGGCCCAAGTGTCAAGAATCCTAATTAACGATGGGGTATAGATGCTGACAGAGAAGTGAACAGTGGCAAGGAGGACAAGGACTACTCTGTTGATGCTGGGTAGCCAGCAAATCCAGGAAAATGTTGGTTTTGTTTTCTTAGTTCTAAGAATTACAGCCAGGGTCTAGCATATGCTAGGTAGATAAGGGTTCTGCTTGGATACCACATCCTCATCCCATTGTTCTTTGGTGTTTGATTTTGTTTTTTAACAGGCTGGCCTTAAACTTTGCTGTGTAGCGCAGGTAAGTCTTGCACTTATAATCCTCCTACCTTAGCCTCCTTAGCTAAGGTTATAAGTGTGCACCACCATGCTTGGCTGAATTTAGGAAGTTACTGGAGGAGAGGTCACTGACCTTCAAGGAGGAGTTTCTCACTGGTCTAGTGAAACATATCACATGTACCAAGAACTCCCCCTCTGCGTCGTGGTTGAAATATATTATATCACATGAGAGAATGCTACAAAACCCATCTCAGGGACTAGAGAGATGGCTGCTGGGAGGAGCTGACTGATCCTCCAGAGGATCCAGATTAGATTCCCAGCACCCTTATAGCAGCTAGCAACCAACTGTAAGTCTAGTTCCAGGGGCTCTGACACCTATTGTTTGGCCTCCATGGGCAGTGCACACATTGTAAATCATGATACCAATGGCTGGAGCTTGCCATAGCTGCCTCTTCAGAAGTTTCCAAGTAGACCGCACATGCTGACCTTGACAAACCTTCCATCAAGTCACTGCCAGCCCCATGTTGAAGATTTATGGACTTTGTATGAAGGAGCAGTATTGACCAATGACGTTCCGAGTCTGAGAAAGCAACATTGCATTCTCAGCATTGAAGTCAAGATTTGAATATTTTTGCCAAGAAGCATATGGGTTCCACCTGTTGTACCATCTCACTGAGGAAGAAGGAAGGCATGCATGTGGATGAGGGGCTACAGTAGGAGTGGCAGGTACTGTTTTACACAACTGCGTATTACTCACTCACCATCTGAAAAGGTATATGGTGGCTAGCTTAGGTTGTTAGACAAAGATCTGAACTTATGTTCTATTACTTTCTTATTCTTGAGAGCACCTACTTGTCTTTAAACATCATCCTTTCTCATCTTTATTTCTCTCAAGTGCTTTGTTTCAAACCCAGAGAAGTACTTTTTTTCTGGTCACAGTCATCTATGAACTCTACCAGGACAGGCTGGCACAGAGCTGGCTGAGAAAAAGGAATCCATAGAAGAATGAACAACCATAACCTTCTAGACTACAGTTTAGAGACACAATAACTGGAAAGACTTGGAGCTGTCACAGAGGCATCCAAAATGTGACTTACAGAGTGTTGTATAGGACAGCCATATGGCCGGGTAGTTCAGAGTACGGGTTTGGATGCAGAGACACCTGCTATCTAATGCTGGACATGTTACTTAGTAACTATTATCTTGGAGAGGTCATTATCTGCCGCTGAGACTCAACTCTCTCATCCGGAACCTGAGATTTTATGGGTCTCTAACATAGATAAATATACATACAAAATAGGGGTTCATGGTGGGCATTCAGATGCCGCCTCCGTTCCCTAGACCTAACTGATCCCCGAACCACAGATCTAGACGACACATTGTGGTCATGGAGCATCAGGCTGTGCACCTTCAGTTCCTCCCTCGCTCTCTTTGAATCTGGCATCACTCCTGACTTCATTTAAAGCCAGGCCTATGGACAGAGGAGATGTCTGTAAGTGTGGCTGCTGAGGCCAGGGGGACTCTGGGTCCTGGTTCAGCCTGAAAAAGCCTGTGTTTCCTTCTGAGGAGAAATGACTTCTAGGGGCTTCTGGACACCGTCTTGTCATCCTCCTTGGCCCCAACCCTTGTCCACATCAGGGAGACTGTTCATCCTTGGCTTCTGACCCCCACCCCACAGCAGGGAGACTGTTCATCTCTTGCCCACACCCAGGCTTTGTTTGCTCAGAAACTGCTGCCCCAGCATCCCCGGAAGGCCTCACTGCAGCCCCCGACCCCCACTCAAGCCAGTGGGTGGGGACAGGCCCCAGGAGGTGATACCCAGCCCAGCAGTTTCAACCTTGGCCCCTTGCAGCCTACAGAAGCCAGCTCAGTCTTCACAAACAGCCAGCTCTTGACAGTTTTCTTCTTCACTTTGCTCTCTTGAGTCTAGTCCAACACACTAGCCCCATCCTAGCTGCAGGCCTTTGTTCATGGCACCTCTTGCCCAGTACGCAGTTTTTGAATTCTTGAGTCCTTGGAAGAAAGAGGCCAGCACCACAGCTTGAGAAGTTCTAAAGAGCCAGACTGAGATAGGTTCAAATCCCTTGCTTTCTATTTTTGACCCTCAGTAGGTTTTGTCAACCTAACCTCTGTCTGAGGGATGTCAAGCAGTGAAAGAGAGCTCAGTCACCCAGGGTCTGCCTTAACAACTATCCCGGGGACATCCTTACACAACTGTACTACAAATCTGATGCTCTAAAAATTGTTTTCATAACTCTGTTGGTGGTGAGACCTGACCTAAGAAGCCATTTGTAATCTTTCTTATCTTCTAAAGTATGAAGAATTCTATATTTTACTGCTAAGGTGTGAATGTAAGTGATTCCAGTGGCTTCCCTGTCTCCTACTGAGGTATTGCATCATGTATCCTCATGATGCTGACTTGAAAAGCCAAGCCAAGTGTGGGAAGGGCCTCCCGTATTCACTGCTGGTGGGGGCATCAACTAGCATAGCCATTTTGAAAACCAGTAGGGAGGTTCCTCAAAAATATAAAAGTAGAGGCTGGGCAATGGTGGCACACACCTTTAATCCCAGCACTTGGAATGCAGAAGCAGTCGGGTCTCTGTGAGTTCGAGGCCAATCTGGTCTACGGAGTAAGTTCTAGGACAGCCAGGACTGTTTCACAGAGAAACACTGTCTCCGAGGAGGGGGTGGGGAATGTAAGTATTATTCTAACACAGAAATGCTATAATTATACATTCTTGTTCATTTATTTATTTATTTATTTATTTATTTATTTGGTTTGTCCATGTGTGTGATTTTTGTTTTGTTTCTGTTGTTGTTTTTGAGACAGGGTTTCTCAGTGTAGCCCTGGCTGTCCTGGAACTCACACTGTAGACCAGGCTGGCCTGAATCTTGCCTCCTGAGTGCTGAAATCAAAGGTATGCACCACCACCGCCCGGCATGTGAGATATTTTTATCATTAAAAATAAATGCTGGAATCTTAACTCCAGACACCCCAGAATGTGACCTTATTTTAAAAAATAAAGTGTTTAAGGCAGGCAGTGTGGCACACACCTGTAATTCCTCACTTGGAAGGTAAAGGCAGGCAGATCTCTGTGAGTTCGAGGCCAGCCTGGCCTACACAGCCAGTTCCAGAATAGCCAAAGCTGTTTCACAGAGAAACCCTGTCTCAACCCACCCCAATAAATGAATGAATAAATAATAAATGAATAAATAATTATAAAGTGTTTACAGAGTTCATCAAGTAAAAATGAGGTACGTGGGCGCAGTTTCTAATCTAATATTGCTGATGTCTTCATAAAACAACACAGATGTAGTGGCTATGTTAAGGCGAAGGCAGAGACTGAAGTAATATTTTTTCCTTTGTTTGTTTTCTGAGACAGGGTCTCATGAAGCTCAGGATAACCTTGAACTCTTAGTCTCCCAGCCTCCACCCCCTGTGTGCTAGGATTACAGTGTACATCACCATGCCTAGTTTGTACAGTGCTAAGGATTGAACCTAAGACAATGCATGCAAGGAAAGCAGTCTACCAACTGAGCTACATTCCCAACCCTGGAGTGATGTTTCTACGAGTCAAAGGAACACCCAAGATGGACATAAATCTACAGAAGCAAGGAGATAGGGTCAGATACCCCTCAAAGCCCTCTGCAAGAACCCCAGAGGCTGACATCATGATCTTGGACATAATTCAAACCTCTAGGGCTGTGTGAAAATAAATCTTTTATTGGTCTCACCTACTCTTTGGGACTTTGCCACTTAACCCCAAGACAATAAATTACTCACCTTTACACTCATATCTATAATAGAAATTCAACAGCAGCTTGGCAGGAGGAGCTTAGAATTCTAGCGAATTCTAGGAGGGAGGAAAGGAACCAGCAAGATGGAGGGACGGATCCTCCTTTACTTAGGGATACTTGTAGCGCCTACAAGCCAGCAAGTCCTTCTAAAGCCTGAGTTTTGTGACTGTGTTGATATGGCTAAAGCCAAACCAGTCTCACAGATGCTGGTGAGTAAATATTATCTGTAGAAGCCTGTAGGGAGCCACAGGGTCTGTCACAGCCCTGAAGTTGAGGGCCTGACCTACTGCACTCATTTTACCTGAGAGGGGTTGGGGATTTTCTCAAATTTGCAGCGGAAGGGATAGAGTTCAGTGTTGTTTGAAGATCACAGAATCTGTGTGTTAACAGCCACTCCACAGGCCTACTCAGCACCCCCACCTATGTGCTGATGGGCCAAAACGTCCTCTGTGCTTCTGAGAATTAAAAACTCCCTTCTTCAAGGACCAAGAGTGGGCTGTGTGAAGGTTCTGGGTGAGACTTCTGTCCTCTTTGCATTCTTTTTTTTATGTGGTTGTTACAACTTTTTTACAATAAGGATGACTAATGTTTACATTGTTTCTGAATTTTCAGTAGCATTGGGTGGGAGTGGTGAGAGGCCAGCAACTGTGGCTGTCTTGGGTAATAATAAGTCCCCCATCCTATCCACATCTCTGGTTTCTCTATTATCAAAGGGCGCTTTGGACCAGCAGGAGTCTGGCTGAAGGAGTTAGAGGCACTGCCTTGGCTCCCAACCAGCACTGGCTGTAAACTGTGTTTCTATGCCTCACAGCACGGCCCGGCCCCCTCCCCATCATCCCATTTGCCTCAACCCACTACTGCTCCCACCAGTTAGTGAAACTTTCCCACAGCAGACTTGGTTCAGAAGACAACTTAAAAGATTAAACAGCATCGCATTGCATAGTAAGCAAATTACACAATTGTCCAATCCTTTAAGAAAAACCTGAGGCTCAGCCGGTGAAGGTGCTTGCTGCCAAGCCTGACAACCTGAGTTTGAGCCCCAGAACCCACATGGTGGAAGGAGAGGACCGACTCCTACAAGGTGTTCTCTGACGTCCAAACACACAATGTGGTTGGCTAGCACACATGCACATGTGAACACACACACACACACACACACACACACACACACACACGCACGCACGCACGCACGCACGCACACGGCAAAAAAATCTCAACATAATATTACCAGTCTTTAATACCTACCATTTTTCAAGTAAAAGAGGGCCCACTCAGGCTTGGTGGCAGGCTGTTTACCGACCCCTTTGTTTTCAGTGTTTTGGTAAATATGTATAAATATATCATATGTTAAACTCTGATTTCCCTCTTCCCCCGGTCGATTCCAAACCCCAGGTTCTGTGCCCATGCTAACCTCTCTGGCCCGGCTCCTCTCCCTCCCATCCCTGTGATATCTTCTTTCACATAGCTTCTCACATCTATTCCCTTTGCCTGGAATGACTTCCTCCCTGATGTCATCATCCATGGACATGGGCATCGCCCAGGACCCTGCTCAGATGTCCTTGGAGCTCTCACGTGCATCTATAACCCAGGCTGCTTTATCTCTTTTCCTGTGTGCATTACTTTCTGGAATGATACAATTTTCAAAATGTGTTTGTTTAGCTTTCTTCCGTAACTTTTATGGCTTAAAAAAGTATCCAACGCGTAAACGAGAGTCCCAACAAGCCGAAGGAGAACTCCCCACAGTGGCAGAGAGTTGCTGAGCCAAACTCCAACATCTTAGGCAGCCATCAAAGGCTCCCCTGAGGGCAAATTCCAGCCTCTGTTTCACTCCTACCAGCCTTCCATGCACCAAGCCAACAAGATCTCAGCCACTGAGGCAGATAAGAAAACCAAGTTGGTAATGATAAATACAGAAGGAAGGATGGTGTTCTGAGATCACAGACTGGCAAGCATAATTATAGTAACTTATTTGGGCAAGGGTGGTCCATGTTACAACAAGTGGGCAAAGGTCTGAGGGGGACCAGAATATTTATGTCTACATTCTCAAAGATTCTACTGACAAGATTTGCTTTAATCCCAAAGAAGAAGGAGAAAGTTCTAACAGAAACCCAGCGAAAAGTCATCGGTTAAGCCAAGAGTGAAGGGACAGTCCATCCCACAGGCTTCCTGAGACAGGGCCACTCAGATGGATACACATTGACCTGTGGCATCCGGGCCCAAGGGCGCATGACTCAAATCCATCAGGAGCAATCCCCAGACTAACCAGATAAGGGACAGTAGTTCTGTGTGCTTCAACAAGAGCGATGTCATGAAAGAGAAAGAAAAAGCTGGTAAATCGTTCTAGGTGGGAGAGAATAGACATGAGAGCCTCACACGGAACGTGAAGCACAATTTTCTTCTGGATATTACTGGACTAACTGCAGCGTCTGAGAAAAGTCTGGAGGGTAATAATATTGTATTCATGTTAATTTCCTGGGTTTTGGAAAATGCACTGTCATTATGTAAGAGAATGCCTTCCCACCTAAATGGGACATTTTTAACACACACACACACACACACACACACACACACAGAGTTCAGGGGATATCTTGGAAGAGGAAGGAGAAAAAAATGGAAGGGCTAGAGGATGAGGAAGAGTGCTGTGAAATGCTGTCGACTGAACGAGATACAGCTATTGCACACAGCCATAGTTATAAACTCGGTTTATATGCACAGCAGTTATATACACAGCAGCCGTAGTTAGAAACTCAAGATGAAGCCAGAAAAAATTCCTATACAGAAGGGAGAGGTTCCCTCTAGGCCCAAACCCTTGCTGAGGAGCTGTTGGCAGTTGATGGCTTTTAGGATGTGGTTACCGTAGCTTCCCCACACTACAGTGGATGACCCCACACCCATGCACAGATGAGCAGCACTAATTGAAGTTATCGGGTTATAAAAGGGGGGCAGGAAGTTAGGGGGGTATTGGGGGAAAGGGAATTGGAGGAGGGAATGGAGGGTATATGTGACCATATTTCATTTTATACAGACCTGAAATTCTTACAGAAAAATGAAACCCCTAATGTTGGGCATGATGGTACATGAATGCAGTTCTAGCTACCTGGGAAACTGAGGCAGGAGGATTACTTGAGCCCAACCTGGCAACATGGTCAGATTTTGAGACTCTCAAAAACAAAATAAAACAGCAATGCAACCTAAGAAACAAAACTAGGACATATTGGAATATTTAGGGGGAAAGAGACAGTAGTATGTCCACAGCCTGCTCTCAGGTAGTTATGAAAAGAGTAACAGATAACAAAATATCTGCTTTTTGAGAAAATGGTAAAAACAAATGAGATGCCCTTAATGGTTGGGAGTCTGGGTGAAGTACTCATGGGAACTCTTTGTGTTATTCATGAAACATCTCAGTAAGTTTCTAATTAAATGGCTCTGATAAAATTTACTAGAGAGAAGAAGAGAGTGAGGGAGACGGAAGAAAGGGAGAGAGGGACAGAGGGAGGGAGGGAAAAAGGGAGAGAGGGGGGCAGGGAAGAAACTGAAGATAAAACATTGCCAGAACTCAGGGTCGAGTCATCTGGTAGAGGGAGGGTAGAGGGGCTGCACAAGACAGCTCCTCTCTTCACCCAGCTGTCCAGCAAGTTGGAGCCCAAGATCACCTGTGTTCAAGTGAGACCAAGTTGGACCAAGTATACCCTAACTATTCTGGCATAAAGGTGGGGCGCCAAGCATGAGCCAGGCTCACAGGTAATGTGAGAAGAGGCACCAAGGTGGGAATGGGAAACCTGTAAAGTTGCCATCTTGCCCTGACTGTGGGCACCTCACTTCCCACTCTGCCGTTCACTTTCCTGCTGGGGCAATTAGAAGCTGTTATGCGACCACTCTGGGTTTCCTCCAGCTTAGACATCCTTGGATGTCCAGAATCTCATTTAGATAGAAGATTCTCCAAGGAACTTAACTCTGTGTCCAGAAAGAAGGCTAGAACAATGAGCGGGCTAAGAACTGGGTAACTGGCTGCCCAACAGTGCACTGTTGCCTCTGCCCTAGCCCCAAGTCATCCCCAGGCTCCTCCAGGAAGAGGTAAACACACCCCAGCTAAAAGCATATTATCGTGCAGATAAAACCCTCCCTCCTAACCCCACTGAGGAAGAGGCAGCTAGTGTGGGTGAGCTGGTGACCAGGTCTGTCAGGAACCCATAGCTCTTGGTATCAGTTTGCTCTTCTGTAAATGGGGCAGGTCCTTGCTCAGCTCTGCCCCCAGTTCCGAAGATACAGCAACTCCTCCTGTATCCTCCTGACCCAGACAGTGACAGGTGACTCCTAACTGAGGGGTGGATGCTCAGAAGAGGTCCCAGCTCTGTCTTCTCCTCTCCCAGCCTGCCCCCACCCCCAACAGCCCATTGCATGCCTTTGGTCCCACATAGACCCCCTGGGGCATCTGTTGTCAGTGTCTGGAGGAATCAGCCAGGCCAGGATTGTGAGGGAGGTCAGGAGTGGCCTGAAGACATGGAGTCTGGATCTTCTAATAGCCCCATCATGAACATTTGTGGAGACCCAGGGGCTGGGTCTCTTGAAGAGAAAAGCAAGAGATTGCTTCCCTATGCTGAAGACCCTATGCCCAGGGTTTAGGTGTGCCAGGCCTAGCCCCATAGCTTGCTCAACAGCTTATCAGCTACTCTGGCTACCAACCTTTGTTAGGAGCCATTTTCAGGCAGGAGGCTGTCAGGCTACCAAACCTACAAAATGGCAGGCGGAAACCTGGGCCATGCTTTGTTCCTCCTCAGCTGTCCCATGCCTTAGCCACATCATCTGCTGCTGAAGCAGCTTATGGGGCCCTTGATGCATCCCGACGCACCTAGTATTTTTCTCAGTGTGTCACGGTTAACATTCACGGAGGTAGGATCTCTCACTGACGTGAATTGTACCGTGTTGGTGGGGTTGGCTGACTATAGCATGCAGGGATCCCCTGCACTGGCATTACAATGGCATACCACATGGCAGGCTTTTGTTTGCTAACCTGGGGATCAAATGCAAACCTTCATGCTTCCAAGGCAAGCACTTTACCCGCAGAACCTTTTCCCCAGTTCCAGATGTGATTTTTTTTTTCTTAAATTTAGCATTAGCCACCACTGAGACAAATTACACAATCTTCTGAGCCTCAATTTCCCAACCTCTAAAATGGGGATGGCAGGGAATTGCCCCAGAATTGTGAGGACAGGAAAAGGTAAACATCTAAGCTGAGACTTAGAAAATGGAGTCACCAGAGACAGGAGGCCCTTATAGTTCATTGGCTTGTATCTGTGGTCACACTAGGTGAGGTTGACCTGGTATGTTTGCCCACCTTCATCATAATGAGATGACTTTTGTATCTTGTTTCTTAATACCAACACAAGGCTCAATACAGAATAAATGTGCTAAGATGGAACCTGCTGCCAGGCAAGCTTCCCCTTGGCCCCTGGTGCCTCTTGAATTTCACTCTTCTGCCTGGTCCTGATGTTCATCTTAACTGCCAGGCAAACTCTCTGAAGGGTAGCCATGGCAAACTCTCTGAAGGGTAGCCATGGGTTGAGTAAGGCAGCCACACTGTGTCTCCCGTATTGCTAAAAGCCTTTTGGAACCACAGGACCCCAGAGCTCCGCCAGGCAGACCCTGGACTCAATAGTAAGAAGGCAAGAAGACGGTACCATTTGGGAAAGAAACTTCACAAGTTGACAGAGTGCCAATCAAGCCTCTTACTTATGGAGGAAAGGGCTATGGACTGCTCAGGTTCCGGCACTCACTAGCTGTAGATTTTGCTAAGCCTCCATTTCTGCATCTATAAAAGAGAATTGCTTGTGGGTAAATGAGTTCATTGTGCAAATGCCACCAGCTTAATTACCAAATCCTTTGCACATGCACATGGTTAATCATTTTTGGCCTTAGGTGACACATTTCTAACATAACAATTTTGAATACCGTCATGTGCTCAAGAACTTTGGAAGCATTATCTAAGTTGGTTTGACCACTAAGAAGTCAGGCATTGCTGTCTGTAGCCTGCAGGCACACGACCCTGGGGGCTCATAGAACTGGGACTGCAAACAAGCCTGTCTGACCCCAGGGTCCTGGCTGGGGTTATAATGCACTGTGTCTTTCCTGAGGTTGTGTGTCTACTGGATCTCTGCTCTTTCTGCTCTCAGCCTGTGGTCTCCAGCGATATACTTAGAGGGCAAGGATTTTAGATCCATCCTTATGCCCAATGTTCATTTTCCAGGGAGGAAACTAATAGCAGAGAAAAGAAGGAGCCTGCTTGAGATTGCCCTGCAAAATTTATTAAGGCAAGAGCTGGTTCCCCAAACCCATCCTGACTTCACCCCTTCAAAGACTCCCCATCTTTCCCAGGTCATAGGGAATCTGTTTCCCAGGGTTGACTGGGAGGTGGGAGAGGATAGCTCAGTCTGCACAAGGACCTGATTTCAATCCTGAGGCCTCGATCTCAATCCCCAGGCCTCATACAAAATAAGCTAAGTGCGGGGCATGTGTTTGTAGTCCCAGAATTGGGGAGAAAGTCAGGCAGATCCCTGGAGCTAGCTGGCCAATTACTCTAATCAAATTTGTGAGTTCCAGGCCAGCCAAAGATGCTTTCTCAACAAGGTAGACAAATGGCTGCTGAGGGACTGACTGTCTGGCCTCCATATGAACACAAGCCGGAATTGGGTCAGGGGGCATGAGTTAGGGTGTCATCCCTATTTCAAGGCTTGCCAGAGAAATTCAGGGGCTTCTCAGGGTGCCTTGGGACTGCCTGCTATGGAACATTTATGTCCAGAATATTCCAGGCAGCCGAGCAGCTTCCTCAGATTGAGTCTTGTCAAAGGGGCATGGGCCCAACCCCACCCCCCACGACCTTTCTTTGATTGGTATTTCCAAAGTGCAAGTACACACCCAAAAGTTTGCACAGTGGCTTTGTTGGCCACCACCTCAACACTGTTACCACTGAGTTGTTCCTCCAGCAGTCTGTCATGGAGGAGAGGGCCTCCTGTGAGGCTAGTTGTAAATGGCTCTGGCACCCTCAGCCTTCCCTTTGGAGGACAGAGTGTAGCAAAGCATATGGCTGGCAGCTAGTGTCTAGTGACATCTTTTTGTTTCCACATTTGTTTTTACTGATAGCATGCTCAGGTGCTTCTCAACAGCTTTGCTTGTGAGCCATGTGGAATAAACAGGAGACCACTTTAAAACATTGTTTAAGAAGGGTTAAGGGTTAGAGAGCTGGAGGACATTGGTGACCTGGGAATGATAGTTTACAGAGGCTCCTTAATGTAAACCTCTGGCCTGGAATAAGCATTGGAATTTGTGGCTTCTGTGTGTAGTTCAGGCATGGGGAAAGTGACCTGGTCTTCTTCTATCAGACCCACCAGCCCTGTCCTAATCAGTCAGAGTTGTTCACTGGCTCACTGACTCAGTCTTCCTTCCTTCCTTCCTTCCTTCCTTCCTTCCTTCCTTCCTTCCTTCCTTCCTTCCTTCCATCCATCCATCTTTCCTTCCTTCCTTCCTTCCTTCCTTCCTTCCTTCCTTCCTTCCTTCCTTCCTCTCTTGTGTACAGGTATGGATGTGCCATGGTACACACATGGAGGTCAGAGAACAAGTTGTCTGAATCTGTTCTCTCCTTCCACCATGTGCTTCCCAGGGATTTAATTCAGGTCACCAGACTTGGCTGAACTATTTCACCAACAGCTACTTATTCTTTCTTGTCTCAGGGGAAAAGCTTGGGTTTTTTTTTTTTTCGTTTTGTTTTGTTTTTTTGTTTTGTTTTGTCTTTTTAGCCTTACAATCTAGCGGCCAGGGCCTGGCGGTATCATGAACTTTCTTGTAAGGAAATGAAGCTGGCGTGGGCAGCAAAGAAGGTCTTTGGCAAACCCAGAACGAGCATGGGAGCTCGTTCTAGCAATGTGTCTCGGTACTCTCAGATCACGCTGAAACAATCTATGTCTGCCTAAATGTGCCAGCTCTGCCACGTGGGATGGCCACTGTTGTAACAGCCATGCCAACTGTCCATATCAGTTGTAACCTGTGATCAGACAGCACAAGAAAGCAGATGATATGGAAGTTTGTCGTGTTACTGGTACATCTATAAGCTGTATTGCAGGCAGGAAGACGTGACATGACATGGAAGGACGAGTGGACATGTGATGGGTTTTAGTCGCTCAGGTGAGGACACAGACACAGAAGATTAGGTTTGTTTCCCTAGTACCCAGAGACTGTGGGTCAAAGAACTGCCCAGCTGGAGGACAAAGGACCTGGCATGGCTTTGGAAGCACAGAAAAATCACAACACCTTCTATTTTGGTAAAATGACAAAAAAAAAAAAAACAACCTCAACTGAATCCACCAACATAACACATTCTCTCTGCTTGAGGAAGCCCCAGTCTCCAGCACACCCTTCCAGGGAGACTAGACTTTACAAAACATACCTGATCAAATGAGTAGAACCTTCTAGTACTTCTAGAGGCGCACAAAGTGAAATTCTGTGCATTGGTATGTAAAAATCCTGTATTTGTGGTATTTGAGGACATGTGGCCCTCAGAGCTCGAGCACGAGATGGAGCAACTGCTTTCAGTTCAAAGTTTAATTTCAAAATTTAAGATGATTTTATAATGTCTGCCAATATCATTAGAATATTTAGGAGAACATCATGGTCACTTTGCTTATGTCAGCGTCTTAGTTCTAAAAACACCCTTCCTTGGGAAGACTTTGTTCTCTGCTGTAGAAGAAAAGCAATTCATGGGTCTGAGAGTTTCACTCACAACAAAACCCTTTTGCCTAGAACCTGCAAGGTCAGTGAGGGGTGAGTGTGAATATTTCAATCCTTCAGTTCCGAATTTCAGTTTATAATAAGACAGGCTGGCAAGATGGTGCAATGGGCAAAGGTGCTTGCAGCCAACTACAACCTGAGTTCCATTCCAGATACCCACATATTAGAAAGAGAAAACAAATTCCTAAGAGTTGTTCTCTGACTTCCATGTGTGCTGTGCCATTCATTAATGTACATATAATATATATATATATACATGTATGTATATATATGTATATATATATATATATATATATATATATGTAATTTTAACTCATTTTCAGAGTTTGTTTTGTGCTTTGCACTGACACATCTCAAATGGAAATAACACAGTGGCCACCATGTTGGATAGCATAGAGCTGAGGGAATTAATTAGTAAGGGGCATTTATTATTTTAAAAAGTTGCTCTCGTCAGACTGATAGGCTCTAAGGACCCTTGAAATGATCAAACTTACAAATAAAACATAATTTATAGTTGTAAGTAAGGAAAGATAGATTAATTTTTAAAAATTAAACCATTTCTGTATGTGTGGTGCTGAGTGCAAAGCGGGCATCTTGCACACTCTAGAAAAATGCTCAGCCACTGACTGACTAGCATCTCTAGCCCGAGGTACTGTTATTTTAAAATAATTACAAACTGCCTTTTCAGGACGTAAAAGATTTTATCCATTAACCAGGAAAGTGAGGACCAGGGCAGGATTGGAGCTCAGGCCCTTGGTGAATCAGAAGCAATAGTAAGTAAAACTCCAGTTTCATAACCCCGTCTTCTCTATAGTCGGGGCTTCTAGTTCACTATCTCAGTCTCTTTCTCCCTTGGATGATCAGGACACTGAGGCATGGAACTCGGCCCGGGTAACTGGGAGCACGATCGTGAACCAGAGGGTCTGTGTCTCTAAGTTGTGGTCACCCAGTAACATTCGGGCCTTGCCAGGAGCCAGCTGGAGCTAGGTACCAGGCCTAGGAAGAGTCCTGCAGCTCTCAAGAAAGACAGCATCCACCAACCCCTGGCATTTGCCAACCCCTGACCCTCAGAATAGAACCAAGCGAGGCTTGGACCACTCAGGTGTGGACCCCACTCCTGGGCAGAGAGCTCCAGAGCTTCACCAAACTTAACTGTCCCGTTCCCTTTATTATTGTTGTTCATCGTTTTCTACCTTTTCTTTCTCTTTTCTCTTAATGTTCTTTCCCCAAGCATGTGTGGGCCCCCACAGATCCACCACCCCTATAAGCATTCCTGTGCCTAGCCAGCAGGGCCTACCAGGTCATGCAGAGGGAAGGGACACTCGGGTCCTGCGCTCAGCCTCCCTAACATTAGCAGGAGGAGAAAGACATGGGGGACACTTTGGGGTACAGTTTTCCTTACACCTGCAAAGCTCATCCTCTCGGGAGATTTCTCAGTGGGACAT
Organism: Cricetulus griseus; assembly: GCF_003668045.3. Taxonomy (NCBI): domain Eukaryota; kingdom Metazoa; phylum Chordata; class Mammalia; order Rodentia; family Cricetidae; genus Cricetulus; species Cricetulus griseus. Next base: position 49,626,318 of record NC_048596.1, on the reverse strand, counting down.
AGACCATCAGTGACTGATGAGTGAGCATTGCCCAGAGTGGGAACTATTTTCCCTGCTCAGAGTGCTGGACAAGTTCAGAAGAAAATAACCGACTTCCTTACTCCCTCCCTCATCACCCCTTTAACTAAGAGGGAGGGTGGGTGTAGGCCTAAGGCTCCACGGTCTTGGATGGCATCATTTCAATTGCCACAGATTGGTTTTTGCCACCATTTATTTTCATTTATGTTTCCCTTTCTCTTTAATTTCTGGTGAATGATAAGGGTTTTCCACTTACAGCATAGCAAAGGCTTTTTGTTTCTTTTTTTAACTAAACTTTTATCAGTAACAAACAAACAAAAAAATGAGTCAACCGACATTGACACAGGGACAGGAAGGCGCCGAGGGTACTGACACGGTCATGGGGCAGGTGTAACACAACACATACCTAAGGAGCCTGCCTGCTGCTGAGGTCTTGCCTTCCCATGGGCATCACCCTGCACCCATCTTCTCAGACCAAGGACCAGACACCCATCAGCCTCAGCACAAAGGGCTCCTGTATCTGGCTCAGCTCCAGCCCTCAGTCCTACTGGGAGGCAGTGGAAGTAGAAGGAGCTGGTTTGTTTGAAGCCTCGGTCTGGGTGGTCAGCAGTCCTTTCCCTTTAGGACTTAATTATGAGCCTGTGCCAGGCCTCCTAGGAAGGCCTGGTGGACAGGAAGAAGCGGGAGACTTCTCGCCAGTTTCAGTCAGCTTGGGCAGAAGGCAACTGAACCCCTAGAGAAAGTGCTTTGGAAACAGCTGGTCCAGAAAGGACAGCCAAGATACGAAGTTCCTACTACCAGAGCAAAATAACTTTCCCTAAACCAGTCTGACACCAGGGAGCTTGGAGAACATGCCTGTGGATCCAGACAGAGAGAAGACAGTCCTTTAGACATCCCCAAGTCCTTTAGACATCACAGCCTCTGAGCCAGCCTGATATCCCTGCCCCTCTGCCTGTGCTCTCCTGCTGTAGGGCAGACCTAACTCCTCAGGCCATAAGTCTGTTTCTATACCATCTTTCTCCCCCAAAATGTAAAGTCCAGCATGCACAGGGACTCCCGAGTCTCTGGGCTGTTGCCTGTTCCAGCTATCTTGGCCTCCGCACTCTACAGCATCTCACAAGTGTCTGGTGACCCCAGGCCTTTGCTCTAGAATTCTGGCCCAGGAGGCAGGATACCTCAGCACTTTGAGGGTAGCTCCGGACCTCAAGAGCCCTCCTGATCATTTATGTCTCAAATTAATCCAAGAAGATGAGCTGAAGTCACCAAGAATGACAGACTAGAAGTCCCCCGGGTCTCCCTGGGTTTCACCTCTGGTCTGGGTGAACCCTACCCTGGAGCTTAACATGGAAAGTAATGTTGTCAGTTGGTCCTGCTTCACAAAGGAGTGGTTCCTTCCTTCCTGTGAGATGGTAAGAAGGCATATGCGGGAGGGGGTGCTTCTTGAGCCTATGGGTGGGCCGTGTGCTTCCCTACTTAGACCTAGGACCCTAGTCAGACACAGGGATCATTCATCTCACTCCCAGGAGGCCTCTTAGGGTGAGAGCACCATCCTGCCAGTTCCGGTCCCTTAAGGGGTCCCTGTGTTATCTCAAGCCCCCAAGCTGTTGTCACACCAGCATGGTTTTAGCTTAAAAGGCTCTACAAAGGTGGCCACAAGGAAACAGCTAGCAAGGTGCCAAGCAGACAGGACCCAGGTCCTCTGGAATAAGTGGTAGGAGGTGACAGAAGAGATCTACCTGAGAGCGCTGCTGCCAGCAATCCCGCGATCCCAAAGAAGAGCCACATGTCCGGTGCCATATCCGACTGCTACACACGCCTGCCTGTAGGAAGTGCCATCCTGGTGCGGGCGGCAGCCGTCTCGCTTCCTCACCCGTGTTGCCCTTTCTGTTCTCGGTGTCCTCTATGCTGCATACACACTCTCTCTCCTACTCTCTCTCCTACACACAGGCCCAGCCTGTGAGTATCTCACACCTCTACTTTCTGCTTGTGGTTTTGGTCTCCAGGAAGCCAGGCTGTTGTTACAGGAGGTGGGGCAGGGGAGCCCAAGCTGCCTATCATAAACCCACCAACCCAAGTGAACCCCAAGAGAGTCACAGAGTCACATGCCCGATGTGCACACCCTGGGGGTCTTTCAAGAAAGACCAAGAGGCTGTGCCTTGTTCCCTTGAGACAAGAGACAGCTCATTCCAGATATGTCTAGCAAAGGGTGCTAGATGTGTGAATTCATGGCCCCTGTTGCCCCGCCCACAGAATCCAGCTCTGATGAGGTTAAGTTCCAAGGTTTGTGCGGGGCATGTTTGAGCAAGAGGCAAGAGGATAGGGTCTTAATGCACTTTTCTTCTGCGCGCGTGCATGCGTGCATGCGTGCGTGCGTGCGTGCGTGCGTGCGTGCCTGTGTGTGTGTATGTGTGTGTGATATGTCTCAGATATATGTGCGTGCGTGCGTGCGTGCGTGCGTGCGTGCGTGCGTGTGTGCGTGTGTGCGTGTGTGTGTGTGTGTGTGTGATGTGTCTCAGGTATATGTGCATGAGTGTGTGTGTGTGTGAGATGTGTCTCAGGTGTGTGTATGTGTGTGTGTGTGTGTGTGATATGTCTCAGGTGTGTGTGTGTGTGTGTTTGTGTGATGTGTCTCAGGTGTGTGTATGATATGTCTCAGGTGTGTCTATGTGTGTGTCTATGTGTGTGTGTGATGTGTCTCGGGTGTGTGTGTGTGTGTGTGTGTGTGTGTGTGTGTGTGTGTTTTGGCTTGAAGCTAATGCTGGGAGTCTTCTTCAGTAGTTTTCCATTTTACTTATTGAAGTTGGGTCTCTCGATGAATACAGAGCTCACAATTCCATTAGTCCAGTTAGCCAGTTTATCCTGGAGGCCCAATTGCTGCTTCTCGAGTCCTGGGATTATAGGAGGTTGTTCTGCCATACCTGTGGGCCTTTTACAAAGGTTCTGAAGATCTGAGTTCTGGCTCTGGTGCTTCTATGGCACACTACTGAGTCATCTCCCCAGTCCTGGGATGCACTTTGTAGAGGAAAGGACCTAAGCCTTTCCAAAGGAAACCACAAAAAGAAGATGATCTTAGAGCAGGACAGCCCCACCTCCATGTGCCCCATCTCAGAGTGGGGAGATGGTACAGGATCTGAACCCCACCTTTGAGGGCTAGCTGTTCATGTCATAAGAGTTGGGCAAGATGGTGAGTGGGTTTTCAGCAGGTGGTCATGGGGAGAGGCTGCTGGGTAAAGAAAAGATTCGGGGAAGAAAGAGCTGGTCTGGAGAGGACCAGGTTGTCTGGGAGACACTGAATTGTGCTAGGGAGGAGGCTGGGACTGTGTGTGTTTAGCTCACCAATGTGCTCCCCTTGGAACACAGTAGTTGCTAAATAAATTTTGTTGAAAGAACGAGGGAATGGATAATTTGGCTCTCTAAGCAGAACCCTGGGGTCTAGAGAGGAACTGGTTCCCAGTTCCAGCCTTGCACCATACGGATGACATTTTCTGGCTCTCCACCCCCTCCATTCTAGCTTGTTTTCTCCACTTGTGTATTGGAGAGGAGTTCTCCCTCCAGCAGGAGTGTCCCAACATCTGAGGGATCATTTGATGGGGCTCATTGGGAAGCCATGGTGAACCAGGCCCCTCCCACAGTGAGACCCCGCCCAGCCCAGAGGGAGAGAGGGACCGGAACGGGTTGTGGCAACAGCTAAGGACACCCTCTAGTGGAGGTCTCTGGCAGCACAAGGGGCCCGTGGGAATATGCGGCTTTGTCTGGCTTCCAGATTCCACTCCACTCATCGTCAGTGTGCGACGGGAAGAGAAGAGATGAAGCAACTTCCCTGCCTTCAAGAAGCATGCAATTCACAGTAAGTGTGAGACGGCTCAGTGAGTAAAGGCGCTTGCTGCCAAGCCTGCGTTCAGTCCCTGGGACTCATCACAGGGTAGGAGAAAACTGACTTCTGCAAGTTTCCCTCTGACCTCTGACCTCTGACCTCCGTATATTCATGAACACAGGCAGGTACGCAGACGGACACACACTTTAAAAAATAAATTAGTGGATCCAAAACTAGAATGGAAAGGGATTCTTCTCTAAATCCTAATGAAAGCAGGAAAGACAAAAGACAAAAGAAACAAGCCAACCAACCAACCAACCAAAAACGGAATAGAGAGGAGAGATCGGTTTCAGAGGCAGAGGTAGGTACAGGGTAGGGGGGAAGGGTGCTCCTGGCATGGGGCACTGGGTACCTCAAGGCGGGACAGCAGGAGGCAAGCGTTGCTGTGGCTAGAAGGGCATGATACATTCTAAACTGCTCATGCTTCGTGGGCGTTAAGCCCAGGGTAGGAATCGGGAAGATGTGTCCAGCTGGATGCTCAGATCAGTGAGGTCACATTTATTTATAACTCTTGAAACCAAGACCTTTGGATCTCAATTTGCAAGGGACATCAGAGGCTCTCTGTGCTTGAGGAATCCAGGAGCCTTTCACTATCTCTCCACTGACCTTGGCCCTGCAAAGTGACCAAGGGAAGAGTGTCTAAGCAGAAGGAAGAGAAAGCGCACACAAGTCCACTTCTGTGTGCATCAGGAAAGGTTGGATGCTACCACTCCTAAGCGAGTTATCGGCGTTCCATGCCCCCCACCCCATCTTCCACTTGTGGTTTTGTGCTAACATTTGTGGGCCGTCTGGGACAGATTGGTTCACAGAATTATTTACCTCTTTCAAATATCAATGCACTTTATTACACAATACCAGGAAATCAAGTCACCGAATCTTTGACCCCATCCAGAAACTTCAGTCTCTGGGAAGCTGTCTCTGTCATGGTAGCAGAGTTTGCTAAAATTCAAAAATTTCACCTAAAACCTCCAGTTTCATCAGTAGCAACAACTATATCACTAATTGTTTACCTTGACATGACAGGCTTGCTTTCTTCACTTTCAAAACACTGCCTGATAGTTTCTTCAGTCTGAACAATTATGGGTCCAAGTAAATATAGTATTCTTTTCTTGACTATTTATTTTATTTTATTATTTGTGTGTGAGAGAGAGAGAGAGAAAGAGAGAGAGAGAGACAGAGACAGAGAGAACACATGAACACATGCATGGGTGCAGGTGCCTTTGGAGACACGAAGAAGGCTTTGGATCCCCTGGAGCTAGCTAGAGTTACAGAGGTCATGAGCCACCTGCCCTGGGTGCTGGGAACTAACTTCAAACTTCCTAAGAGCAATAAGCACTCCTAACACTCTTAATGTCTTCAGACCCCAAATACGGCATTCTTTTAAAAAGAAAAACAAGCCCAGCCAGTTCAGATGGCAAGGCCTAGAACGGCTAATGCGGGGGCTTTCCTAGACGCAGCCTAGATATGTATGCTACAGCACAAGAAGCACTCGGCACCTGCAGGCTGGCTACTATTTTTTTTTATTTTAAATCTGAATTTATGTTTTGAAATAAAAATGCAACAAACTTTTATAAAATTGACACATGGGAACACACTTTAAAATACCATCACATACTACATTTATTTAGTGAATAGATGCAGTCTAAACAAGAACCTATGAGTTATATATGTGAGTTCCTTCCTTCCTTTGAGCAAAAAGGAAGCTTCTGTGAAGTGCTGGACACATCAGCATTGGCTCAGCACCTCCACAAGTGAGGAATCCTGGAGCACAGCTTCTGATGGGGCTGGACTCCATCCTGCAGCTTCCCATGTGGGCTGCAGGGCCTGTGACTGGATATTCCCCAAGTCCTGTGTGCCACAGTCCTTTACTCTCTGGTGGCAATGCAAATATCACCATTGGCTTCCTTTTATTGCAGACTTCAACAGAAAGTCAGCATGCTTACAGACTCTGGACATGGAGTTCGGGGATTTTCTGGAGACTCCCACCACTTTGGGAAAGCCCTTTCTCAGAAGTTTCTGATCTAACTCACTTTCTCACATGGTGACTTGGACCTTGGGGACTTCATCCACACAAACGAGGACTCATGAGGTGGGTCCAGCTGGGAGTCCTTTCTGAAGCTGTGCCCATGGCTCTGCCACAGCTCTGCTCTGGCTCAAACCATCTTTTTCCAGTTACAGTAGATTCATTTCTCCCCTCCTTACATTCTATTTTACAGCTGGTATTTTAGTATGTTCCCGCAGAACTTCTTTATTTCATTCTAATAATCAACAATTTGAGGCTGTTACATAACAATCCTTTATATATGTTGCTGGTCTGTAAAACCAAGCTGTTTGTATAAGAACAAGTAAGAAACAAATTCTGGTAGATTTAGCACCTCGCCATCATGTCCACTACTGATGTATGGTAGCTTTCAAAGAGTTTTCAAAATTTCACTCATGTTTTCCTCTCACATAAATACTTAGGTTTTTTTCAATAATAAACATGATTTTTTTTTTTTTTAGTAACAAATATATGCTTAGGGCCAACATCACAAAACCAGTAACTACAATGAATGTTACTGGTGGTCCAACACTTTATTTCCATACTTCATTTCCAAATAAAGTTTCAAGCCTTTGACTCTGCCCATGGATTCAAGTTCTAAGACGTATCGTTTGACACTATCAATTCTATAACTTACCAAAAGCTAGAATGACATTCTTGATGTGTGTAGGGAGTATAAAATTACACCTCAAAGTTTAACTTCTTCTTAATTACTTCAAAATTTGTAGTATCACCAAATCTTGATAATTATAAAGAGAGTAACTTTATAATTTCCTCTATAATGGTAGTACCATCATTGAAATTTATTTGTTCCTAATTAAATTTTATTTCAACTACCTGGTGTTGAACTTGAGGTAGCTGCATTGTGGTTGCATTTCTAGGGCGGTGGAATGGTTCTCAATACCATCTGAAACATCAGATTTGATTTAAATGAGAGGGAAATAAAGTCTCCCTGACACTGTTTCGTCATTCCCATTCAAACCAAAGAACAAACAGAAACAAAGCCCTCAATCATTTCCTTAGTGATAAAAGTACAGTTCTTTTTGTGAGCATGGACACAATACATGGAATCTGTTTCTTTGCCTGAAAGGTGGAGTCAAGGGAGAAGGACTCAAATTCTGTCGCTACCTTCTGGTTAACTGGAGTAAGAATTGCATAACCTCAAGCTTGTGTGCATAGTTCCAGCATGGCTCACGGTGACTGGATGAGCCAGGACCATCCTTTGAATTTCTCCAGGAGTTGTAACTTCTTTTGTGAGTATGGTTGTCTGTGTGCCACAGCCCATGTGCAACTCAGAAGATAATTTGTGGAAGTCATTTTCTCCTCAGGAGAACACAGGAAGTCAACACAGGAAGTTGACTTCCACTGGTGTTTTCTGGCATGCCATGTCATCATCAGTTCCACTGTCTGTCTCAATGCCACAGTCCACCTCCGTACCATGGCAGGCCTGAATGACGAAGAGTTTGGGCTTTTCGGTTAGACTTTGGCAATAGTCCCCTCTGAAGTAACTAGTTAGTTTTTTCAGGTCAACAGGCCCATTTGTTCCAAAAATTATGCCTTCATCACCATGACTTAGAATCACACAAACGAAACTGCTCCTTCTGCTGTGATCATCTTTAGAAACTTTATTCATCAATTCCGCAATTTCTTCATGAGTAAGATCATTCTTATTCCTGACTTCATATTTCAGGCCCACGAATGTGTCCCTGAAGCTGGCTGCATCAACTTCAGTACCAGAGCAAGGTGTCATTACAGTGCTTTTATGAAAGTTCTTCTTTTTAATTATCATGCGCACACCCATTTCAAGATAATCCATTTCGCAACTACTGTCCAGATATATTCCAGAGTTCATTGATTTGCTTCCATGTATGGTCTTTACTTCAAAATTTTTAATGGATTTGGAATCCACTGAGTTTTCGTTGTTCTCCATGGTCACTTTTCTTAATGAGGCGCTCCAAGCTCCATGACGAACACTCAGCTTTTCCATGCTGGCTGCTTTTATGTCAGCTTGATGAAGCTACAGTCATCTGAGGGAAGGAAACCTCAACTGGTAAATTGCCTCTATAAGACCAGGCTGTAGGCAGGCCTGTAGGGCATTTTCTTAATTAGTGAATTGGGAAAACCCAGTCAATTACGGGTGGTGTCATCCCTGGGCTAGTGTACTGGGTATTGTAAGGAGGTTGAGCAAGCCAGTAAGCAGCACCCTTCCATGGCCTCTGCATCGGCTCCTGCATTCAGATTCCTGCCTGATCTGAGTTCTTTCCTTGGCTTCCCTCAACGGACTCTGATTCTGAATATGTAAGCCAAATAAATCCTTCCCGCCCCAAGTAGCTTTTGTTCATAGTGCTTCATCACAGCAGTTGTAACTCCAACTAGGACAATCTTGTTCCCATTTTGTTACACATAGTCCTAAAAAAATGTATGTATGACCATGGCCTGTGGTTATTCTGTGTGTGTGATGTATATGTGTGTGTGTGTGTGTGTGTGAACATGTCTGTCCCTCTCCCCCCTTCCTCCCTCTCCCTCTCCCCCCCCGTATGTGTGGAGGGGGGAGTTTTAAAAATGAGTATCAACCTCAGTTGTCTTCCTCAGTCACTTGCCACCTTATTTTTCTAGACAGGGTCTCTCACTAAACCCAGAGTTCACCAATTTTGCTCACCTGACTAGCCTGGGAATCCTGTTCCACCTCCCCACTTTTTATGTGGTTTCTGAAGGTTTAAAATCAGGTTCTCATGTTTGCATTGCTAGCATTTTACCCACTGAGGCATCTCTCCAGGCCCTGGGATGTGAGTTCATGATATGAACAGTGCTAACAATTTCACTGAGGACATTAAATAAAACCAGCTGTCACTCCTATTTCCTCACTCTGTATAGGAGGGTGTAATCCAATGACTACAGGGATTTTTTGAGTCTGCCAGAGCCCTGGCAGCTTAAACCACTGTTGCTTATGATCCAGACAAACTATGCCAGTGGAAAAAAGAAAAGCAACCTATGCTTTAACATGACTACAAAAATAAATTTGACTACATGAGCTCCTGCAGAAGGCTCAGGGATCCTTAGAATTGAGAAAGGTGAAATCTGGCATCTCATAAAACCTAGTTCCTTCACAGAATAGCCAGAGGCATGCAGGTCCCATTTTCAGCACATCCTAGGGTCAGTGCTCTCCTCCATAGGATCCCAAGGCTCCCTGACCCCTCTATTACTCATCACTGATCTTTTGACTTGTGCAGCTGCTGGATCCAGCACTCCTCACAGAGCATGAACAGCCTGGGGTGGAGCTGATGCCCCATTTGTGACTCTGTGATAATCAAAGCCTCGGAGCCATAATACAGTGAGCTCTGGGAAACTGGGGGGGGGGGTGTCACCACCAGTGTACTTAGGAAATGCCTTGATTTATGACTTTCTTTTGCTCTGTGACTGCAAAAATTTCATGGAACTGTTTCCAGGCTGGAACTTATTATTTGAGGTGCCTTAAGTCTATGTTCCCCAGCCATGGTCACTAAATTTGCTTAAAAATAAACTTATGCAAATATGAGCATCTGAGTTTGAATGCCCAGAACACACTTTAAATGTTGGGTGGTTGTGGCAACCTGCTTGTAATTTCAGCCTTGGCAGACAGAATCATAAAATCTCAGAGCAAGCTGGCTATTAAGATTAGCCATATTGGCGAGCTCTGGGTTTGGCAGAGAGACCCTGTCTCAAAGAATAAGAACCATGGAAAATGATTCCCTACATCAACCTTGAGCCTCCACATGCACGAACACTGGCACACACATGCCTACAGCATGCGTAACACACGCAGAGAGAAAAAGAGACATAATAAACTACTCTTGTTCCCTTTGAGGGGACAGCTGTGTTTTGTTTGCACTGACAATCTGCATCCCCATAACGTCCCCTCTGTGCATTTGAACCTTAGATCACAACTTTTAATGGTGAAGGCACACTCAGTGATGCCCAGCCCTTCTGCAGCCATTCCCTAGGTTTCCATAACAAATGACCACAGACTTGATGACTTCAAACAACAGAAATCTTTAGGCACCATTCAGCAGATATTTATTTACTCTATCAGTTGTCCACAAGGATGACTTTTGCCTCAGGGAACACTGTGCCTGAAGACACTTTATAAATGGTCACAACATATGTCTGTGCTGTTTGCTGTTTGGTTCTTAATGTCCCCCAGTATCTAACTGGCTCAGGGCACTGTTGGAAGGTAGTGGAAATTAAATAGGTAGAGCCTTGTGGAAGACTGTGATGATTAATCTCTGTCAGTTTAGCTGAATTTAGAATCACCTAGGAGACACACCTCTGGGTGTGGCCAGGAGGGTGTTTCCAGAGAGATTTAACTGAGCAGAAAAGGCCCATCTGAATGTGGACTCCACTCTTCCACAGGCTAGTGTTTGGAACTGAATAAAAAGGAGAACAGGAGGTGAGCACCAGCATCCATCTCTCTATGCTTCTTGATAATAGACACAAAGTAACCAGCTGCCACTTTCCTGTCACCCTGTCTTCCCTATCATGGCAGACTGTACCCTCAAACCACTAACCAACCAACACCCCCATTAAGTTGCTTTTGTCGTGTATTTTGTCATCATTAACAATAAAAGAAACTTCTGGTCATAGGGAGTGTGCATTGAAGGGGACTGTCCTAGTCAGCTTTACATGTTTGTTTGACACAGCCTAGGGTCTCCTGAGAAGGGATTCTCAGCTAACAAATTGCCTGGATCAGATTGTCTCCCTATGTCTGTAGGGAGTTGTCTTGATTGTGAATTGATGTGGGAGGGTCCAGCCCACTGTGGATAGCACCATTCCCTGGGAAGGTGGTCACCTGGGCTATATGAGAAAGATATGTTTATATCCTCTTCCATGACTTCTTTGTCCTTTTGCCTATATCCTGTCTTTCCTCATGATCTAATGTTAACCTTTCTTGATCTCCTTTCTAACTGTTATGAAATATTCATACTCACAGATACACACATACACACACACAATGTATATATATATATATATATATATATATATATATAATGCTAAGATCCAAATATGAGAGAGAACATATGGGTTTTTTTTTTCTGAGTTAAGGTGACCTCATTTAATAGTATACTTTCTAAGTCCACTCATTTTCTTGAAAGTTTCATGACTTCATTTCCTTTAATTGAATAACTTTCCATTTTATATATATAGCATTTTCATTATTCATTGATCTGTTGGTAGATATCTAGGTTGGTTCCATTCCTGCCTATTAGAAATAGAGCTGCAATAAATATGGGTTTGTGAATATCTCCGTGGCAGGTTACGGAGATCTCGGTGTGAATGCTCAGGAGTGCAATAGCTGGGTCCTGTGGTCGTTCTATTCTGAATTTTTTTTTTTTTGAGGAATGTCCAAACTGATTTCCACAATGGCCGCATTAATTTGCACTCTCACCAGCAGTCGATAAGGTTTCTCCCCTGCCCCGCCCCCCACCACACACACATCCTCTCCAGCATTTGCTGTTAGATTTTTTGATTACAGCCATTCTGACTGGGTGGAGGTAGGATTTCAAAGTAGTTTAAATTTGCATTTATCTGATGATCAGGGATGTTGGACACTTCCAGAAACAGTTATTGGCTACTTATGTTTCTTCTTTTGAAAACTGTTCATCTCATTCATTCATTCGATGATTGATGATGGTGATTATTAATATCTTCTTGGCATTTAATTTCTGCAGTTCTTCGTAAATTCCAGATATCAGTCCTTTGACTGAAGTGTAGTTGGTAAAGAGTTTCTCCCATTTCTTGGGCTGACTGTTTGCTCTGCTGATGGTTTCCTTTGCTGTTCAGAGAGACTTTTAACTTCGTGTCATCCCATCTGTTGGCACTTCAGGCAAGTTCCTGTGCTATTGATGTTCTGCTCAGAAAGTTCTTGCCTACCCCAGTGTCACTAAGAATATTCCCTATGTTTTCATCTAGAAGTGTGAGCATTTGGGGATTTAAATTAATATCTTTGATCCATTTCCAACTGAGTCTTATATAAGATGAAAGATTTGACTCTAATTTCATTATTCTGTAGGTGGAGATCAATAGTATTTTATGTAGTTGATCAGTGCATAAAAATGTAATTGATAGAGAAAGTGTGAAACCCTAAGTTTCCACATCTTCCAAACAGCCATTCTAGCTGAACAGAAGTTCATTGAGATGTATAGAGTTTGAGACTAGGCAAGCATTTGTTTAATAGACTACTTTAATCTAGCTGTGTGGTGTTTTTTTTATTTATGATTTTATTACAGTAAAGTGATTTTTATTTATAAAGAAAGAAAAAAAGGTAGGTACTTAAGCATGGGTGTCTGAGAGAGCCAGCAAACAGTGTTCTTCCTGTTTGCCCTGACCTCTTTCATTAATGAACTGTGACTTGTAAGCTGAAACAAATCTTTTCCCCTGCTAAGCTACTTTTGGTCAGAGTGTTGTGCATCATATTATATGATATTATTTATTATATTATATAATCATATATTATAGTATATAATATAATGTGTAATATATATGTTATACACAGTACTGTGTATAATATACCACATTATATATAATGCTATATATATATATATATATATATATATATATATATATATATATATAGTTGAGATTGCCAACCCGTTGTGGTCACTCCTTCATGGAGATGTCTTCCCAGGTGAGTCTAGACTGAGTCAAATTGACACAGGTAATCATCACACTGATCAAAGTATAGACATTATAGTGGTTTGAAGGAAAATGGTCCCAAAGGAAGTGACACTATTAGGAGGTGTGGCCTTGTTGGATTAGATGTGGCATTGTTGAAGGAAGTGTGCACTGTGGAGGTGGGCTTTGAGGTCTTATATATGCTCAAGCCATGTGCAGTGAGACAGACCACTTCCTGTTGCCTGTGAATCTAGATGTAAGAACTCTCAGCTTCTTCTCTAGCACCACATCTGCCTACACGCCTCCACGTCTCACCATCACGATAATGGACTAAACTTCTGAATGGTAAGCTGCCATCACAAATCAATGTTTTCCTTTATGAAAGTTGCTGTGGTCATGGTGTCTCTTCACAGCAATAGAAACCTTAACTAAGACAGACATTTATTGGCCATTACACGGTACTGGCTATTACATGCCAGCCACAGTTCTAGTTTATCTCATTTCGATGCTGACAATGAATTCTAAGGCGACTGTGGTTCTCTTGTAGTTTTCAGATAAGAAACTTTAGGGATTGACCTTCAGGGTTATTACTGTGCCTGTCTTCAAATTGGTCAACTCCAGTGTTTGTTTTCTTGGAGAGGATGTGACTACCATGTGTTGGGCATGTCGCCAGGTGCTGAAGCACAGAAAGAAAGAAAAAATAATAATAATAACCCCTGTTCCCCAAAGTCTCTAATCCCCTGGAGAGATAGACCGGTGAACAGATAGTATTACATGAATCATAATGAGAGCTCCGAGGGGTAACCCAACCTCCCTAGAGAAATTAGGGAAAACTCATCAGAAAAGGTGAGTACTGGGTCAAGTGCTGAGGGACCAATAGTAATGAGTCATGGAAAGTTCTAGGCTTGAGGAATGTATGGGTCCAGATGCAGATGAGATGGAGCTGGAAGCTGAGCAGAGGGCAGAATGAGCCGGGAAATATAGACGAGCAGAGCGAGAGATGAAGCTCTGGGTGGGCTCAGGAGGCTATCACCAGGGCCGGACAACAGTTCTTAACTAGTCCGAAAGCCCAGCAGGAACCTGGACAGTTTCACCAGGACCTCAGTGCTGATCATGAGTGGAAAGGTCCAATGACAGCCGGAACTGCTATTGCAGAAGGGCCTGCTGCTGCAGAGGGTCTGCCATTGTAGAGAAGTCCCCGACTGCACAGAGGTCAAGGCTGGAAGCACCTGCTTCCTGAACATGGTAAATGCTGCAAGGTGGGGGCGGGGAGAAGACATCTGCTGAGAGCTATCAGTGAGACTTGTGGATGGGATCCCTGGGGATATCTCAAACTGAGGCTAGGCTCAGCACCAGTTTCCTATAAGCTTAACAACAGGATATAATAAAAAGTAACTCGGGAGCTGGAGAAATGGCTCAGTGGTTAGGAGCAGGCGTTACTCTTCCAGAGGACCTGGATTCAGTTCCCAGCACCAAGTCAAGTGATTCACAACCAGCTGTAACTACAAATCCCACAAGCACTAGCATGATAGTGAGTTCCAGGACAGCCAGGACTGTTACACAGAGAAACCTTATCTAAAAAAAAAAAAAAAAAAAAATTATTAAAAAAAATCATGATCACTATGGCCAGTATATAGCTTGAAGATTCTCCCCAAAAGCCCATGTGTCCAACACTTGGTACTTGTGCGGAGCTTCTCAACGGTGACAGTACCTTCAGGAAGTGAGGCCTAGTGGAATTAGAAACTTGGATGCCCATGAAGGGGAAATTGAGACAGTAGGCCCTTCCTGTTTCACTCTTTGATTCCCAGCTGCCACACTCCTCAGCAAGCTCCCAGCCATGCCGTCCCAACTCACTACAGGCCCCAAGAAGCTGGGCCAAGGGGTTATAGACTAAACCCTCTGACTAAACTTTTTCTCCTTAAAAATTTCCAGACCTCAGGTGTTTTGTCACTGTGATGGAAGGCTGATGTAACCGGTGATTCATTGCTGTCCCATGAAAAAGCTCTGCTTGAGTTCTGGCTGGTAGGCTCAGAGCTGTCTACTTTGTTCCACTGGGTTAGAGGCATCTGGCTCGCCTAGTGGTGGGAAGGGAGTTTCTGAAGCTTGCTCTGTGCCAACAAAGTAAATGACTGCATTCTCTTACTTGCCCAACCTTAGTTTGGCTTACATCTAGCCAGCTTTTCTTAACTTAAATTATCCCATCTACCTTTTGCCTCTGAACTTTTACCTTTTTTCCATCTCTGTTCATCTTTTCTTTCCTTCTTATTCCATGTCTGACTGAGAGGCTGGCCCCTTGAATGCTTCCTCCTCCTTTTCATACGCCCTCTTCTCTTTGACTCTTTCTATTTATTTTCTCCGACTGGCAGGCCCGCCTATCCTTTTTCCTGCCTTGCTATTGGCTGTTCAGCTCTTTATTAGACCAATCAGGTATTTTAAACAGACAAAGTAACACAGCTTCACAGAGTTAACCAAATGCAACATAAAAGAATGCAACACAGCCAGGCAGTGGTGGCACACACCTTTAATCCCAGCACTGGGGAGGCAGAGGCAGGTGGATCTTTGTAAGTTTGAGGTCAGCCTGGTCTAAAGTGTGAGTTCCAGGACAGACCCGGCTACACAGAGAAATCCTGTCTCAAAAAAAAAAAAAAAAAAATGCAATACATCTTTGCATCATTAAACAAACATACCACAGCATAAACAAATATATCACATCTTCAAGTAATCTTATACAACAGAGGTGTGTTGATGGATTGGGGGGGACTACTAGCTCACAAAAAAAAAACAGCACAAAGACTTATTATTAATTATGAAAGCTCAGCCTATAGCTTAGGCTTGTCCCACTAGCTCTTATAACTTAAATTAATGCATTTCTATTCATCTATGTGTTGTCACGTGACTCGTGGCTTTTCCCTCCCCTCCTGCATGTCTTGTTCTCTCTTTGCATCTAGCTGGCCAACCCACCTTTTTTTCTTCCCAGTGTCCAGAAGTCCCTGATATACCCCCTTCCTAGCTATTGGCCATTTAGCTTTTCTTAAAACACAGTGGCACATCTTCACACAGTGTAAAGGAATATTCCACAACAGAAGTAGCTTGTTGGGAACAGCCTTTTCTGTCCCCGTCTCTGCCTATTTAATTTAATTTGAGACTATGTCTCACTATGTAGTTCCAGCGGGTTTGGAACTTGCTATGTAGGTCAGGTTGGCCTTGAACACATAGAAATCTACCTGCCTCCTAAGTGCTGGGGTTGATGGTATGTACCATCACTCCCAGCCTTGTCTCTACCTGTCTTAACCAAAGTGTATTATCCCTCCCTACAGTGAAAAGCAAAATCAGGGTGCAACTCCACCCCTTTCTGACCACCAAACCCTGAGCCTTGTGTTTCCATGGACTCTCCTTCTCTATCACAACTGCACTTCTTCCCTGATTAAAAAAAAATGTTAAAAACTGGACTGAAAGGCTGGAGAAATGGCTTAGAGTTTAACAGCACTGGCCACTTTCCCAGAGAACCCAAGTTGGGTTCCTAAAACCTACATGGTAGCTCACAACTCTCTGTAACTCCAGCTCTAGTGGATCTGACACCCTCTTCAGACCTGTGAGAGAATAAGGTACTCATGATATATATATATATATATATATATATATATATATATATATATATATGTATATATATGTATATATATGCACATAAACATACATACATGCATTGTACATGCAGGTAAAACATCCATACACATAAGGTAAAAATAAATACATCTTTAAAAACAAACAAATGACTGGGCGTTGGTGGCGCCCACCTTTAATCCCAGCACTCGGGAAGCAGAGGCAGGCAGATCTCTGGGATTTCGAGGCCAGCCTGGTCTATAGAGTGAGTGCCAGGATAGGCTCTAAAGCTACACAGAGAAACCCTGTCTCGAAAAAAAAAAAAAAAAGAAAGAAAGAAAAGAAAAGAGAAACAGGATGGGGCTGTAGCTCAATTTGTAGAGTGCTAACCTAGCATGCCCAAAGCCCAGGGTTTAGTCACCATACTGGCTATGGTGGCACATGCCTACAATCCCAGCACTCTGGAGGTAGAAGCAAGAACAGAAGTTCAAGGTCATTTTATCCTTGGCTACATAGTGAGTTATGGGCCAACCTAGCCCACATGAGACCTTGCCTCAAAAAACAAGCTAATGGGTTTTGAACCTAGGTTCAATTCCCAGCATCCACAGGACAGTACACAACTGTCTGTATTTCTAGTCCCAAAGGATCTGACACCCTCACACAAACATACATGCAGACAAAACACCAGTATACATAAAATAAAAATAAAAATAATATATATAGATACATACACAAATTACAAGCAAACAAAATAATAAAGCAAAATTACACACATACATGAAAATTTAAGGCCCATGCATTTTATAGTGGTTCTGATTTTGGCAAGGCTGTTTAGTTTAGCTTTTAGCTTCTTGATTTTGTTCTTGCAAATGCTGCTTAAGCTGCTCTTATTCGAATTCATTTATTCAACCAATACTTAATATACAGCTGCATTGCTAAGCACTGAGAAGTACTCAGAATGAATGGCAAAAGGTTCTCAAAGATGCCTGCCTCACAAGTGAGTGGGGCAGAGAACAAAACAGTAACTAAACCAAAGCCGTGCCCGAGCTGGAACTGTGTGACCTGCTGAGTATGATGGTGAAAATCCAGTTAGGCAGCTGCTAACCTCACACTATCTGGGAAGACCCCTGAGAGAGAGTTTTCTACAGACACCTAAATAAAGAGGAAGTAGCCACACAAAGGGCTGGAGCAAGAGCTTATGTGGACAGTTGACAGCAAAGTAAGGCACCAAGCCAGCCGAGTGGCTTAGCCTGGGAGAAGAAGAGAGAGGCCAGCCCACCACACAGTGGGTTGAGATGAGATCCCTCTAAAGTTTGTAGGTCAGTGTGCGGCTGGCTTTTCTTTATTCTCCTACATGACACCAGAGGAGTCTGAGTAAGAGGGTGACGGTGATTTGAGTCTGAGGTCAGTGCCCCATCAATCTTGTGCCTCCCATATGGGGCCACTTCCTTCCCCTGGGCTGCTTTTGCAATGCAGAGTGCATGTGAGCACTTCCCTTGGCACAGGCAGTGGGGACCCCGGGGCTCCTACCTCCCTTCCCCACCCCTGCTGGGCAGTCTCTGGGTCTGTGAAAGGACACCGCAGCCACCAAGTGCTCCATATGACCTTCACAGCTCTTCGGGCTCACAGTCCTAACTACAGTGACAATCAAAGTCTGGTGCAAGAGGATGCTATGCAAGTGGGATGGGGGAGGGGGGTGGAGTGAAACTGAAAGCAAGTCTCCCTTCCCGGCCCTGGCAGACTTGGACTAGGGAGGGTGGCCAGCAACAGTCCGGGAGAAGGGAAACTTTTAGAAAGCTGGGTGAGAAGGGACCCTGTGACCCACAGGCTTTCATTTCTCCTAAAGACTGGGTGACGTAGGCAGCCACAGGACCAGTGAAAGGGGAAGCCCAGAGTTTCTTAAGAAGCAGAGAGAGGCGCACAGTCTGAGCCGGGAGGGGAGGAAAAGCCAGAAGAGACTGGTGTGGGGGGAGGCAGAGAGGCAGTCAAGCAAAGAGGGGTGTGTGGAGGAGGTGGCAGGGGTGGGGGTGTGCATTGAAGCGCAGGTGCCATAAGAGAGGGGGACAAGAGTTGAGAAAAGGCGGGAGGGGGCGTGTGTCAGGGCCTGACTAGCAGGAAAGAGGGGGAGGTCAGAGAAGTGGAGCCAGCGGGTGACAGGGTGTGGGGATAGTCAAGGCCAGAGTGAAGGTAGGAAAGAAGACTGGGCAGAATCACTGGGGTGGAGATGAACAAGAAGTAAGAAGTAGAAGGAGAGAATGGAGATTTAAAGTGGAGATCGAATCTGGGTAGCGAAGAGCGACCTGAGGGAAAGAGAGGAGGCAAGGGGTGAGGAAAGAGGGCAGTCGGTTTAGGGTAGAAGAGGGAAGGGCAGAGGAGAGGATCTGTGTCACGGAGGCAGGAGGCCCACGATGTCTGCTGCGCCTTGTGCTCAGGAGCAGCCAAGGGGGTCTGGGGAGAGGCAACCGCTGGTAGCTCGCCCACGGGGTCCCCGACGACGGTGGAGAAGGACAGCGGCTGCTGCGGTGCTGCTGGTGGAGATGCTGGAACGTGCTGCCTTCTTTGGCATCACCTCCAACCTTGTGCTCTACCTCAACAGCTTGAACTTCAATTGGGAGGGCGGGCAGGCGTCAAGGGCCACACTCATCTTCCTGGGCGCCTCCTACCTGCTGGCTCCTGTGGGAGGCTGGCTGGCAGATGTGTACCTGGGCCGCTTTCTCACCATCTCGCTCAGCCTGGTACTCTACCTGGCTACCTCGGGCTTGTTGCTCGCCACCATCACCGACGATGGCCGCAAATCCTTCTGTGGAGAGATACCCTTGTTTCCGCTGGAACCGGCCTGCCCATCCGCAGACTGCCCAAGCTCCTGGTCCAGCCCCTACTGCGCAACTACCCTCTACTTGGTGCTGCTGCTCCTGGCACTGGCTGCCAGCTCCGTGAGGAGCAACCTCACTTCATTCGGAGCTGACCAGGTGAGTGGCCAGAGGCATTGTGCCACTGAGGCACAAGGGGACTGGAGATCCTGAGTTGGAGGTTCTAGCCTCCAGAGTGACCTCAGACAAACCACTCACCCTCTTTACACCAGTTTCCTTATTTGAAAACAGTAGGGCTGCTTGCTCTCCAAAGAGTCATACAATCTTCAGTAAGATTAGACATAGCTCCTGTCTCTAAGCCATGCCCCAAGTTTCAGGCTGAGTGCCTTTTTTTTTTTTTTTTTTTTTTTTAAGACAGGGTCTCAGCATTTCAGACTGTCTCCAACTGGATTTGTGGTTGTAGTTGAACCTACTGCATCTACCTCCCAAATGCTGGTGTGCCACCATGCCTGCCCCAGTGGTGTGTGTGTGTGTGTGTGTGTGTGTGTGTGTGTGTGTGTGTGTGTATGTGTGTGTGTGTGTGTGTGTTATTTTGAGACAGGGTCTCACCTTTGTAGCCCAGACTGGTCTAGAATTCATTAAATAACCCAGGTTGGCATCAAACTTGTGCCTATCCTCTTGACTTGGACTCCTTACTGTTTGCTGGGATTTCAGATGTGAAGCACCATACCTAGTTGCTATCTGTGTTTTAACTTGGCCTTCTTAACTATTCATCAGGTTGTTTCGGGGTTGGTGGCGCACGCTTTTAATCCCAGCACTTGGGAGGCAGAGGCAGGCGGAATCTCTGTGAGTTCGAGGCCAGCCTGGTCTCCAGAGCCAGTGCCAGGATAGGCTCCAAAGCTACACAGAGAAACCCTGTCTTGAAAAACCAAAAAAAGCAACAGATCACAAGCATGAAGGCTGGGGAGGCAGCTGAGCCTCAGGTTCCAGTTTGGGCCCTGTCCTAATATATCAGTGGGACCCGAGGACTTGTACAGGAGCCAGCCAGCCTCTTCTCACCAAGCAACATCAGAGGTACTGGACAAACATATTCAGATCTTATCTTTGCCCGTCATTAGAGGGGCAGCCAGGTATTCACCTCACCTGAGCCCTTGACATTCCCCTAGGACATGATGTGGCATATAGGGAAAACAAAGCCAATAAATATTTGCTAAATGTTTGTCTTAAAGTCTTGCTGACATGGCCCTGTTTTGGTAGCTGTGCACAAATAGTATAGTTGATAATACAATAAACTAGTGGAGAATATTATTAAAACAACTACGAACAGGGTGAATGATCACAGGCAGAATGCAGAAATCATCACAGGCAGGCATGGCAAAGATGAGGTGTCTGTGGAAGCAGGGGTCAGGTGATATTGGCAGTATGATCAGGCCACTGGATGAATTGCACATTTTCTCTAATTCACTTTATTTTCCTCATGAAGCACTCGGAAGTCAGACAGTTTTCAATGAGTTAGGTCTTTCAGTTGACATCCACAATCCCACGCCTCACAGTGACCAGGGTCCTTACTGAGGACTGCCCTTTCTAATAACATGTATTTGTTTATGTGTGTGTGTGTGTGTGTGTGTGTGTGTGTGTGTGTGTGTGTGTGTTTGGAAATATACATGCACATGTGTGAGCAGCTGCTTAGTAGAGATCAGCAGAGTGTGTTTGGACCCCTAGGAGATGGAGACACAGGCATTTGTAGGCAGCTTGGGCCTCAGGCATCTGTCTCTTCCCTCCCACTTAGTGTTGATCAGGAGATTCCCATACTTGCCAAAAGGAATGTCCCATCTTCTACTTACTTTACTCTTTGGTTGACATCCCACTCTTTACCCGCTCCCAGCTGCCCTAAAACCCTGGAGTAGATAGGGGTGGCCAACTATTGCAGGGACTGGCAGACAGCAAGTTTATTCTACAAAACAGAATACAAAGAGGAGTTTATTGATAATGAGTGTGCTACAAAGAACAGCAGGCCGGGGAGCAGATCGTATGCCACCTACAGCACAGGGTAATAACATGTGAGGCTCCATTTGGTTGGAATGAGTCTCTTTATGGGCATTTCCTGGCATGTGATTTGTGCCCCCATGGAGGAAGGCAGTCCAGATTTGTAGTGTACAGTTCTGGAAGGTTAGCACAAGCTGCTTTGTATAGAACGTACAGTTGTGCAAATGAGAGCCATGCAAATCTGGGCAGTTCCTGTTGATCAAAATTCAGCTCTGATCAAAGCTCAGGTCACAAAACAGCTCTGTCAGCTCAGAGAATTCTGCCACTGACACTTTAGGATTCCTGGACCAAGCTTGTGAAAATTCCCTAAAGGAGGCCATCTTTCTTTTTTGGTCTCTCATCAATGACCTTTCAACCATATCTCCAAGGTCCTCAGCCACCAAGCACCTCTTCTCTCCTTCTGGCAGCAGAACTGGTTGCCCAGAGGCTAGATCACGGAGCCTTCTGTGACATCTACAGCTTTACTCGTCATTATTTTAACATAAAATCACTATGTATCAGATGAATACTGTTTCTATGCTGGCAACCATCACAACAAATGCTCATTGTGCTGGAATTCTTGATTCTCAGCTGGTGATTGGCTTCCAAGCAGACTCTGGGTTGAGGGGCTCCCTCCTCCTTTCCATTCCCACATCCTTGTAATTTTTGCTGTCTTTGTAACTCGCTCCCCAGGACAGTGTAGAGACACTGGATTGGCTTAAGACAAGGTAGACTTTATTGTATTTGAATTCTTTAAAGATGGCTCTACTGGCTAAATGGTGGTGGTGCACGCCTTTAATCCCTGTGCGCAGGAGGCAGAGTGAGTTCCAGTATAGCCAGACCTACACTGAGAAACCCTGTCTTGAAAACCAAAACCAAACCAAAACAAAACAAAAAAAATTGGCTCTACTGCATTGGAGATATGGGTGGGGCCACAGGATTAGATGTACCAGAGCACTGGACAGGATGCTGCAGCATTCAGGAGGTTAGGTAGCCAGTCTAGGGATATGGGGAGTTTGGCACCATCTGGAAAATAGCCATGTATAGAAGCTGCAAGTTTAGCACACTTGCTGATTTCAGGAAGGGCCATCCATCATTCTCCACATGGCATTCACTTATTCTGGAAGGATTCATTTATATCCCACATGGGCTGCATGGTCGGTCCCTTCCAGTTACACTTGTCATATGTACTTCCAATTAATAAATGGAAGTAGCTGTTCATAATGGGGCGTATTCAATTTTCTGCTTGAAGGTTCAGGCAAGGATTCTCAGTAAGCTGACATGGCAGTGCCCCTACTCTCTTCTCCAAGGGAGAATCCCCAAGGCAATGCAGTTTTAAACACATCTGTATGGATTATAATTTTACATTTAGATAAGGAGAAAAACATTTATCATTTCCTCAGCACAACAGCTGCAAGGAAAGCGTGGGAGAATCCTCTTAGTAAGTGGAAATATGTATTCCATGATTTGGAATGGGTGGAAGAATAGTGATAGATCCTAAGATTTGGTGGTTGTTGGGACATGGCTGTTAGCCAGACCTGGTACCACAGGAATCCCAGCTGCTTGGAAGGCTTAGGAAGGAGGATGGCAAGTTCTGCTTAAGCTACAGAATAAGTTCAAAGTTAGTCTCCACAACTTAATGAGAATCTGTTTCAAAAATAAAAGAGAGAGACAGACAGACAGACAGAAGAGAGAGAGAGAGAGAGAGAGAGAGAGAGAGAGAGAGAGAGAGAGAGAGAAAGAGAGCTGGAGCTATATTTCAATGGTGGAGCACTTGTGTAGCATGTTTGAGGCCCTAACTTGGATCTTCACATGGAAGTAGGGGATTAAAGGGTGCAGTACATGCTACAAAAGCATGAGGAACTGAGGTGAAATCCCAACAACCTTATAAAAAGCAGTGCAGGCCTAGAGAAATGTCCCAGAGGTAAAAAGCACTGGCTACTCTTCCAGAGGACTTGGGTTCAATTCCCAGCACCCTCATGGCAGCTCACAACTGTCTGTAACTCAGTTGCAGGGGATCCAACACCCTCACACAGACATATGTATAAGCAAAACACCAATTCACATAAAAATAAATAATTTTTTTAAAAAGCACAGTGTGAACACACATGCCTCTCACCCCAGTGCTCTCACCCCAGTGCACACACATGCAGATAAACCTCAGTGTGTCTGCACACATATGCACACATGCACATGTACACACATGTACACAAACAAGAATGCAGAGACTCATTTGTGAAGCAACCCCTAGTTCTTCTGGCTTTTTAGAAATGCAGGAGCCAGGGTCTTCCTTCTGAACTGCTGAATCAGAATCTAGCGGGCATGGTCTGGGAATGGGAATGAAGCCAAGGCAGCTAGTCAGAGACAGCAGGACAGAGCGGAGGATCTACTGTAGATTGACCTAAATCCTGGGGTGAGATATGCCCTTGCTAAGGGGCCTGAGAAAGGTTTTTTTCATAAGGTCAGAGCTTGCTGTGAGGGCGAGGCAGCTAGAACCACCTCTACCCACCTCCTGTTTCTCCAGCTTTGTTTGACCATGCGTAGAAGGGGGAAGATAGCACACCCAAAGGGGTAAGCTCCCATGCAAAACTCAGCTTGCAACTTGAGCTTCAGAGAAAATTCTTAACCAGTCTCAGTCTAACCTTTCAGTAGTAGACATACATCGCATTAATAGTGTGGAATGAACGGAGATTTTTATGGACATTTTGCCGATTATGAAAGTAACGCACAGCATGGGTTGTTCAAAGACCAGAAGTGAACAAAATGGCCTTAAAGACATTTGTTGCATGTCCTAGTTGGTGACAATAAACAAACAAACAAACAAACAAACAATGTGCGTCATGAGCATATAAGACAGCTGGGTAAAAGTGTTTCAGTCATTAACCGGCTCTCAAAAAAGGGTATATGCATGGACTGGAGATTGCTCAGCAATTAACTTGCTTACTGTGCAAACATGAAGTCCAGAGTTTGGGTTCCCTGAACCCACACAGAATGCCAAGTGGCCTTGGTAACCTGCCTGTAATTTCAGTCTTAAACAACAGAGATGGATGGGATCCCCAGAATAACTTGGTTAGGGAGACTAGACATATTGGTGGACTCTGGGTTTTATTGAGAGATCCTGCGGTGAGATAAGGTGGAATGAGTAACTGATACATCAGACCTCAAACCTCCATATGTATATGTGCACCCCTGAACACGTGTGCTTACATACATACAAACATGCATGCACACATACGCACACCATACACATAAAAAAAAGTATGTTCACTATTCATCTAATGAATATTTACTGAATGTATATTTAGTAATCAGAGATTAGGAATGTGCTTACTTGCTGACCTCAGAAGCATCCCAATGGGATGTATGTGTACAGAGGACCTCCTGGGTCCTCCCTCACTCTTGTCCCTGGCTGGATGGCAGGTGATGGACCTTGGACGGGATGCCACCCGCCGCTTCTTCAACTGGTTCTATTGGAGTATCAACTTGGGTGCCGTTCTGTCCCTGCTGGTGGTGGCCTTCATTGAACAGAACGTCAGCTTCCTGTGGGGCTACAGCATCATCGTAGGCCTTGTGGGCCTGGCATTCTTCCTTTTCCTCTTTGCCACCCCCGTCTTCATCACCAAGCCCCCAACAGGCAGCCAAGTGTCATCTATGCTGAAGCTTGCATTCCAAAACTGCTGTCCCCAGCATTCTTCCAGGTAACAAAGGGTAAGGGTGGCTGCCAAGCCCCCTGTGGGGATCCAGATCCTTTTGGCTCTATTTCTGGCACTGAGTGAGAACCCGCCCTCCAGTCACAGTCAGAGCTACAATGACTAAGGATGGTGGTTCCAGTGAAAATGATGGGGCTGCCGGCGGTCATGTTGGTGGTGGTGTTACTGATAATCCCCTAATTAGAAATCATAAGGACACGGCTGTGGGGATGGCCCTGTCTAAAGCACTTGCCTACCAAGTTCTCATCCCTAGCACCAACTTAAAAATGCCCATCATGGTGGCACAGACCCACAGTCTCAGCACTAGGGAGGTAGAGACAGGTGAGTCCCTGGGACTTGTTCAACATTCACCCTAGCCTAATGTGAGCTGCAGGCCAATGAGAGAGCATCCCAAAGAAGGCAGACAGCATTCCTAAAAGTTCTCTGGCCTCTACATGCACATGCACACATGTGCACCTGTACACACACACACACACACACACACACACACACACACGTGCTTGGGAGATGGCTCAGTTGATAAAGCATTTACTGCACAAGCATGAGGAGCTGAATTTAAAACCCCAGAACCCATATAAAAAGCAAGGCATGGTCACATACATGCTTGTAATCCCAGCCTGTGGGGATTGGGGGGGTGGGGGCACTGGGGTGGAGACAGAAGGATCACTAGTTTGCTGGTCAAAAGCCTAGCCCTGAGTTCAGTGAGAGACCCTACCTCAGTGAGATGCCCTCTGGTCTCCACATGCAACACTCCCTCTCAAATTTAAAACCATGTTAATAATACCCACTGCACCTCCAGTTCACACAGGAATGTGCACACGTACTGTTCTAATTTAATTCTGTTGCTGTAACAAACACCATGATCAAAAGCAGCTTAGAGGAAGAAAGGGCTTTTTTTGGCTCTCAGGTTACAGCCCGTCACTGAAGAAAGTCAGGGCAGGAACTTGAAGCAGAAACCATGAAGGAATACTGCTTGCTGGCTCACTCAGGCTCATGCTGGCTTTTGTATACCGCCCAGGACCACCTGCCTAGGAAATGGCTCCCACCACAGTGAGCCTACATCAATTAAAAATCAAGACATCTCCCCATAGACATTCCCAAGGGCCAGTCTTATCTGGACAACCGCTCGGTTGAGACTCTCTTCTTCAGGTGACTCAAGCTGTGTAAAGAGGTTGACAGTAAAAGCTAAGACACCTGCACACACGTACTGAACACAGAAATGCATGCATACATGAGTGCACACACACACACACACACACACACACACACACACACACACACACACACACCATGTACATACACACTCAAATTTTTAGAAGAAATGCAGAGGACAGTGGTGATATATGATGGGACTGGCAGTAAAAATAAGCACTGCTGGTGGGCTGCCGGTGACAATCAGGATGAGTAGGTAACTTGATGGCCACAGGGAAGTTCCCTGAGGTATGATCTGAATCTTTAGAGAGGACTACACTGGTGTTATCCTTTCGTGAGTCACAAAGGATGACACAAGGCTCTTAGACAAGAAAAGAATCAGGTCAAAGGGCAAAGAGAAAAGGCCAAAGGTGTAGCCACAGTTGATTTAATTATTCTAGAATAAAACAACCATGTTATTAAGTGAAACAGAGTCTTCAGAAAGCAACTGTCATGGCTCCCTCCCTCATGAGTTCCCACCTGAGAGAAATTGATTCCAAGTGTCCTTGGAAATGTTTGGTAGTCTACTGTCCTTTCCATCTGGTCTGGTTTTTAAATGTTATTTACTTGCTTGCTTACTTACTTATTTATATGTGTATGTATGTGAAGCAATTACTATATTGTTCTATTATTAAATAAAACTTGGGAGTAAAATATCGGGGTAAAAACCTGATTGCTCAGAGAAGGGTGGAGAAGTGACCAGTGACCTCCTCTCTCTCTTTCCTCCATCCAAAAGTGCCTTGAATCTTTCTAAGCCCCTCCCTACAACTTCTGTGTTTTTCTGTATGTTCTGGGTCCTCCAAAACCTCTATGGATAATTCTGGTCAGGTAGTAGCTAACTCTGCACTCTAATTCAAGGTAAACTTCATTGACAGTCTCAGAAATGTCAGAGTGTGATCAAAATATTCCACACAGTACGTGTGTGTGTGTGTGTGTGTGTGTGTGTGTGTGTGTGTGTCTGTCTGTCTGTCTGTCTGTCTGTCTGTCTGTCTGTTTGTCTGATACAACAAGCATAAGGAAATCATAGGACAACTCGTGAGAGTCAGTTCTCTCCTTCTACTGTGTGGGGCCCAGGGCTAAAACTCAGGTCGTCAGACTTGGTGCCAAGTGCCTTAACCTATTGAGCCATCTTGTACCTCCAAGCTCTGGGTTTCTCTGTGTATCCCTGACTGCCCTGGAACTCACTTTGTAGACCAGGCTAGCCTTGAACACAGAGATCCATCTGCCTCTGCCTCTCGAGTGCTGGGATTAAAAGTGTGCCCCACCACAATTGTTTCTGATCTCTTTTTATATTAGCTTACAAAATAGCGGCTTTCCTTTTGGCATTTTCATACATTCTTCCCACCTCCTCCTCTCCCTGTCCCCACTCTTCACTGTCCCCTCTGCCCCCATTCTTCCTTCCAGTTTTCTCACATGTTCTATTGCCCTTCCTAACCCCTTCTTAAAGCCTTTTGTTTCTTCTCTCCCAACCCCCGTTCTAGTTCCCTGTGTGTAAATATACTCACACATACATACACATGTATAGTAGCGAGCAGGTGGGACCATGCAGTATTTGTCTAAGCCTAGGTTACCTCACTTAATACAATACTTTCCAGTTCCATCCATTTTCCTCAGATATCATAATTTCATTGTTCTTTATAGTTGAACAAAATTCTACTGTGTAAAATTAACCACTTATGCCAAGCAAATCTGTCTCTAGTTTCTGGCCAGACCCAGTCCCAGCTGGGGTCAGTGGAATCTAGAGAAATGGGTTATGTGCCAGCCTTCCCCAGTCTGCTGGATTGC
The DNA here is from genome assembly GCF_003668045.3 of Cricetulus griseus. Lineage (NCBI taxonomy): Eukaryota > Metazoa > Chordata > Mammalia > Rodentia > Cricetidae > Cricetulus > Cricetulus griseus. The sequence continues at coordinate 49,598,616 of NC_048596.1, read as the reverse complement.
TGGAGGTCAGTCAGTGAAGTTACAGGTGCCAAGGAGTCTGGTGGGTTTAATTAGCCGTTACTGCCTTCACAAACCACACCGCAACTTACCGACTCAAGCACCAGCTTTTCATCCTCTTTCAAATGCTGTGGGTAACTACGGTTGGTTAGCAGGGCGTGTCTTCTGCTGCTCTCGACATCACCAGGTCATTTGGGAGCTTTAAAGGGCTAGATTCTAGAACATTCTCACACAGTGGTAGTAGATGGTGAGCTCGGAGCTTAGCGGGGACGGATGGTGAAAATCTAAGTTTCCCCTTCCTGTGGCCTCGTCTGTAGCTCGCACTTCTCGGGGATGGTGTTTGGGATGTGAAAAAGGATCATTCTAAGAAGGAATGTTCCAGAAGGTGGGTGGTAGAAGAAGCTGTGGGTCTTCTTAAGGGCTGCAGGGGCTTAGACTTTGCAAAGCATGGCATCAGCCTCTGTCTATTGACTGAGGAGTCACAAAGCCAGCCTGGATCTGGCAAGAGAAGCAGACCACAGCACTGATGAGGAACAGCACTGAAGGCTGGGAGGGGAGGAGTTTATGGCAGCCGTCCCTGAAGGAGACCAGCTGGACATTTTCCTTCTGGAATCTCGGAGGACAGCTCAGGGCTTTTGGATGAGAAAGGTTCAGAAACCCTGAGGGCAAAGGGTAAAGGTCGCTCTATCTGGTCTCTTGGTGAAGCTCCTTCCATCTCTGCCTTTTCACTCTCTACTCTCCACCTCACTGTTAAGTCCACTGAGGATAGACTTGGGGTCAGCAGCAAGGGAATTGGGGTACAACAAATCTGGAAGACTCTGAGTCGGATTTGTGTTGGGACTTCCGTGGTTCTCATGGTAAATGGATGTCACAAGTCAGAAGTCAGAAATGAAAACAAAATCCCTGAAGACTCTGCTTTCCTCCCTCTCTGGTTTTACACACACCACCCCGTCCCCCTCCCTGCACAAAACCCGAGAACTGTATACAGTTTGAGAGTGGTGAAAGTCTTATGCCACCCTTGACAGCTTGGGTGACATTGATCACATCACTAGTGGGGGTGGCAGGAAGGGTGGTAGAGTTGGTGTTAGAGGCCTTTACAGTGTAATGGAGGGGAGCAGTGGCTGGGATTCTCAGGGATCTGGGAATTGGTTCTCTCCATCCACTGTGTGGGCCCTGGGAATTACACTCAGAATAAAGGCCAATGCTTTTACCGGCTGAGTCATCTCACTGAAGAGGCAATGGGGATCCTGGGAGGAGGATGGTTGAGGTGGTGGCCTTAGTGCTAGAGAGAGCTCAGTTGTGCCTGTCTCTTTTTCTCTTCCTGTGGCCTTACAGGGACACTGAAGGTGCCCACCTGCTGCCTGACCAGAGGTCTCTCCAGTGGGGTCCTTCTCCACAGGAAGACATGGCCAACTTCCAGGTGCTGGTGAAGCTCCTGCCTGTGATGGTGACCCTTGTGCCTTACTGGATGGTATATTTCCAGGTAGGCGCCTCTGCCTTCTGGTCTGGGGCCTGGCACCCCAGCACCTCATGGGCTCAGCGCTTGCTGTAGAAGTCTGCAGCAGCATTTCCTCCTTACATGCTTTCACATGTGTGGAGCCAGGGCAGCAGTCTAATATTACCTATAGTTGAAGTTTTCTTTGGGTCACCAGAGCACAAATAACAACATTGAGACTTACTATATAAGCAAGCTTGACCTTAGCTTAGGCTTGTCCCACTAGCTCTTGCAGCTTAAATTAACCCATTTATTTTAAATCTATGTTCTGTTGCATGGCTCATTACCTGGTACTGCCCATGCTGCTTCCTCTGAGTCTCGCTGGCAACTCTGCCTTCTTCCCAGAGTTCTCTCTCTCTGTCCAGAAGTTCCTCCTATGCCTTCTGCCTAGCTATTGGTCATTCAGCCTTTTATTACACCAATCATAGTAATACATTTTCACGTAATGTACAAATATCCCACAACATAATCCATCCCTAACCCCCAAGTAACAAGGCCGTCACTTCCCGCACCCTCTTCATTGGAGAGAGCCTAAGACAGGGTCATAGCCTACTGGTCTAGGGTAGCACAGACTGTCCCACAGGATGCAGGAACATGGGGAAGATGTCCATACAAGCTGTCAGGACATTGACATCCTTCCACAGCGGCTAACAAATGGCTGCTGCCCTGACTGACCCCAGAGTGTCCCTTCCCCTTGCATGGTCCCCTTGCTCGGAGTCTCCTGGAACCCCTGCACTTCATGGCAGCTAGAGTACCAGTGTCTGGTACATTGAGAGGCAGGGCCACCAAACCTGTTCCTTCCAGCAGCTGTGTCCAAAGCCATGCTGGGCCAGGCATTGGTGGCACACGCCTTTAATCCCAGCACTTGGGAGGCAGAGGCAGGCAGATCTCTGTGAGTTCGAGGCCAGCCTGGTTTCCAGAGTGAGTGCCAGGATAGGCTCCAAAGCTACACAGAGAAACCCTGTCTCAAAAAACCAAAAATGAAAAAAAAAAAAAAAAAAGCCATGCTGGCAGATCAGTACCTCTACACTGGTTATGTCAACGCTAAGGACTCAGCTCAATTTCAGTGTCATATGACAACTCCCAGTAGAGATAGCCATGTCATTATCTTCCCTCGTTTCAATAAACACTTATGCATACCCACCCCCCTACCCCATGTAGGATCTGGAGACACAATGGGAAAGGCATCTGATCATCTGTGGCCAGGCTCTGGGATAAATTTGTGGTTACTGCTCATGACCTGAGAACATCAGAAAACCCCATCCCCAAAGCTGCCTCCCAGTGAGAAGCAGGTTGGGAGCACCCTTCCCTGACTGGGGAAGGGCCAGCTGCCCAGGAATGCTGCTGAGGAATACGCTCCAAAGCCTCCTGGATTCAGAGGTCCAGTGACCAGCTCCACCCTGACCTGTCTCTATCTCTCCACAGATGCAGTCCACCTACGTCCTGCAAGGTCTCCACCTCCAAATCCCCAACATCTTCCAGACCAACCCTACCGATAGCTCTTCGTCTCTGAGCTCAGGAAAGAGTTACTACAGGGTAAGAGAGCAAGTGTGTGGTCAGTCCCAGCCATGCATCCTGTGAGACCCCCAACCCCTCAGTGATGTGGCATGCTTAGGAGACAAGAGAATAACCAGCAGGGTGGAGGAACATATGCAACAGCAGCCCCTCTCTCAGCATGGTCAGCTGCCCACAGGAACTAGGTGTCCCCGGCATGCTCCTGCTCACTGTCCAGTTTGCACCCCCCAGTGCACACACAGGTCCCTCTTCAGTGCTGCCATTTCCCCTATTTCCCTGGAACCCTTTCCATGCTGCACTCACAATGGAAAGTTGTATCCAGGAAGAACTTTGCCTTCCCTGATATAACCCTGTCCTCTAGTTACACAACTGAGAAAGCTGAGTACCATGGGGAATAAGGGTGGGGCAGGAGCACTAGCCCTGGGTTACTCAGGGGCATTGTCCAGCCCAGAGCTCTTTCTGCTCAGCCAACCTGTCTCTCCTGGCCCTCTCCCACTCAGATCCCAGAAGCCTGGCTCCTGCTGGCCAATGTTGTGGTGATACTGGTTCTGGTCCCTGTCAAGGACCACTTGATTGATCCTCTACTGCTTCGGTGCAAGCTGCTGCTGCCCTCAGCTCTGCAGATGATGGCTCTGGGCATGTTCTTTGGGTTCACCTCCATCATTGCAGCAGGTGTGTGATATACCATGTTCATTCAGACCCTGAGTGAGAGCTCTGCCCTCAAGACACAGTATAAGGGAGTGAAAGGCACTAGGTGTAGTGGTGCACACTTGTAGTCCTCAGCACTCAGGAGGGTTCGAGGCCAACCTGGGCTACATGAGACCATCTGAAAGCAAAGATAAATAAGCAAATAAATAGAGGCTGAAGAAATTAAAGCTAAAGGAACACTGTCTTGGTGATCAGGTGCAACACAAACTAGATTCTTTTGTGACTATCTTATTTATTTAGTATTTTGTCCTAGTAATTTTGGCCTCAGTAATCTCGGGGATTGTATTGGTTCTTGGGTAAGGGGATGAAGTCTCCAAAAGGTTGGGTAACTTGCCTGGGTTTGCACAACAAGCCAGTGGAAGGGCCAGAACTAGAATACAAGTGCCCTATCTGATTGTGATTTGTTCATCAGGGCAAAGATGTCTCCAAAGCATTGTAGGGAGAAGACAATGAACCTAAAATCCAGGCTGGAAACACTACCATAATACCTAGCCTTGCCCTAGAGAAGTCATGTGATCTTAAGGAAAGTAGGCCAGCTTGAAAACCAGATGTACTGGGACTAAGATTTAGCCCTGACTGCTTATAAACTGTGTGATTCTGGGCTGATTGCTCAATCTGAGTTTCACTTTCTTCATTTGCAAAGACTGTCATAACAGATTCTGGATTAATAAGAACTCCTACAAAATACAAAACCTAGCTGAGCTTCCTAGCAGCCAAGGCAAAAAAAAAAAAAAAAAAAGAGTTGGAACTCAAACTCTAAACTGCCTGGGGTGGTCTAACTGTACTCTGTTGCTCCCCACCCGGAATCCCCCAGGAGTCTTGGAGAAAGAGCGCTTGAAGTACATTGCTGCCAACCACACAGTGCCTCAACTGATTGGGCAGGACTTGTACTATGCGGCACCACTGTCTATCTGGTGGCAAATCCCCCAGTACCTGCTCATCGGGATCAGTGAGATTTTTGCCAGCATTACAGGTATGCTGGATTCCCTCCCCAGCTCCTCCTACACTGGTGCTAAGCTCTGCTTGGGTGTATGTACCTCCAGACCAGAGGGAACCACCGACCGGCACAGATAGCATTCTGGCTTCTGTATGGAGGGAGCAGTGATTCTGAATAAGGTCTGTGTCTGCTCCAGTGAGGTTTGAGGGACTTTCTAGCACTGGGTTCAGGCTTGAGCCAGCCATTGCATCAGACCCTTGGGAGTTAGAGGTTAAAAGACACCTCCTATATGTCCCCTGAGCCCTGGATTCTGCCTATCTTTTGCCTTTGTGGTCATTGTTCCTTCTGCATCTTTCCTCAAAAATCTCCTGGGCTGGGTGCTCTTCCCTTCTGGGATTCACACTGTGTCCTACAGTGTGCAAGCGTGCACACACACACACACACACACACACACACACACACACACACACACCAACCCTGTCCCAACCTAGTCAGGAAGCCAAAACTGCAAGTTTGGGTAGGCTTTCCCTCTAGGCCATGGTGGGAATTCTAGATCTTGATGATAAAACTGACCCTATGAACTCAAGTTGCAAGCAAAAACAAACAACAAAAACCAACCAGTGCTGGACTGGAGGCTGCAGAGTGTGGCCGGGCTGAGAGTAAGGTGGGAAGGGTTAAGGAGATGGCTAATGGGCAAGCTGAAGCCAGTAAGTATGGGAAGGCCCTCCAGTGCAGTGAGGACAGCATGAACCAGGAGGCACAGCGGGGAGTAAGCACTGGAGAGGGGAGAGTGTGGAGAGGGAGTCACTGTGGGCCCAGTGGCTGAGCATGGATGAATTCTCCCAAGGCCAACAACACCCGTCGGTCCTCCCATCAATCATATAGGGAATGGAAGCCTCCGAGTTCCAGACAGCCAGGCAGTTGTGGCGCAGGCCTTTAATTCCAGCAGAGGCAGGCAGATCTCTGTGACTTTGAGGCCAGACTGGTCTACAAAGTGAGTTTTCAGGACAGCCAAGGTTACACAGAGAAACCCTGTCTCAAAAAAATAAAATAATAATAATAATAATAAATCAGAGAGCCACTCAGCTTTGTGTGGGTGATGAGGGAAAAGGGGGTTGGTGCCCAGCAGAGCCTACATTTGGATACTATTTTAGATGCTGAATGGAAATGATTTGGTGATGGTGTGGAAGGAAGGTTGGAAAAAAGTAGGGAAAAGCTGAAGAAGCTGCTAAGATGGAACCTACCCCCATCACTGGGATGCCCAGGAGGTAGAATAGAGCTCTGGGGTGGTGTTTGTGATGTCCAGGGAGTGCTCTATCAGATGTGGATGAGGAGGGCAGACAAAATGTGTCACGTCACAGGTATGCAGGTGCTATCAGTCATGGGGACACACCATCCAAGGGAATTAGGATAGAGGCTTGGAAAGGCGGGCAGGAGAATATGACACCTCCCCCCCATACTGGGAGTTTGACAGTGGGGCCCATCTCTGCTCCTGCTGCAGCCCAAGTTCCTTCCCTGTCTCTCCCACAGGTCTGGAGTTCGCCTACTCAGAAGCTCCACGCTCCATGCAAGGTGCAATCATGGGTATCTTCTTCTGCCTTTCTGGGGTAGGCTCACTGCTGGGCTCTGGCCTGGTGGCCCTACTGTCCTTGCCTGGGGGCTGGATGTACTGCCCCAAGGACTTCGGTGAGTGAGAGGGAACCCTCCCCAGGATAGGAATGGAGGGCGGTATAGGGATGGGACGAGCAGTCATGCTTTAGACTCAGTGGCCCTCACAGGCACCTTCCTGCTTCTGGAACTCAGCCATGACTGACTGATGAGTGGTCACTTTCTTCCCTGGTGTTTGCTTCAAGTCTCCAAATAGAGGAATAGGAGATACACCAAGAGACACTTGGGGAGTTTCAATACTAGAGGGCTCTCTACCCAGTGCTCTCAGACGGCACTCACTGGTGTGTGGCTTTAGCTGCTAGCCCAAGGAGCCCCTCCCTACCTACATGTCAGTCTTCCTGTTCACAGGGAACATCAACAACTGCCAGATGGACCTTTACTTCTTCCTGCTAGCCGGCATTCAGGCTGTCACAGTTGTCCTGTTTCTCTGGATTGCTGGTCGCTATGAGAGGACTCGTCAGGACCCAGCCTCCCAGAGCTCATCCAGCAGAGTCAGGGGCTGACTTAGTCTCCAAGCACACGGATAGACAGTGTCACATCAGAACTGGCTGTACCCATTCTCATTTATTCTGTACCCAACATTAGAATGAAGTGGTTCCCATAAATAAGGGGCATGCGCCCTCCCTCTTGACCATGGTCCACAACAAGGGATGGGGTGGAGGGGACCTGGGTTCGGAGGGGACCTTGGGTCCCAAGGGGACCCAAGCAGGGGACTCGGATCAACAAGCACCAGAGGATGAGCATAAGGGCCAGGCAAGAAGTCCAGCCAGACACCCCACTGGTCCCACTGCCTGGGCTGGTGGCTGAAGCTGCACTTGGCAGGCCAGGGAGTAGTCAAGAGCTGCCCCGGATCCTCTCCATGTAGTTACGAAGCTCCTCCGGGTCCTTCAGCCCCATGTCCTCACACACCCAGCGGATGTCCTCCTCACCTGCCACCAGGATGGACTGTACAGCTGGGGCCCCTACAGGCTCCTCCGGCAGCTGGGCTGGGGGTGCGGGCGCAAATGTCACAAACTCTACTCTCTTGCGACGTCCCCCAGCTTCTTTGCGGGCCAGGGTGCTCGAGGAGCCAACAGTGCCCTCTGAAGCACTGGGGGCCACGGTTGGGGCATCCCCTCCTGCTCCACTTTCACAGGGGCAGCCCCCCTCCCCCTTGGGTGGGCCCGGGGAGGAGCAACGGTCCAGCTGACGACTCAGTTCCTCCTGGTTGGTGCCCAGCCAGACCCAGTTGTGCGGCTGCGGGGAGGAAGGGTCCGTAGCGCTGTCGGGAGGCTCTTTGCGCTGGTAGCGCAACACGAAGACCACACCATTGACCAGAAAGATGAGGATGGCCAGACAGAAGATACCCAGCAGAGCATACATTCCCAGCTCTAGGTCGGTGACACGCTGAGGGGCAGGCACCATCTCTTCCTCGTCTTCCTCCTCTTCTTTGGCCTCATCCTCTTCCTTCCCAGCCTCTTCCTCTGCCCGCTCAAACTTGCCTCTAACGTCCACATGGCCCCCCATACCACCCGCTACCTGCCGCTTTCCCTCCACAGTGGCTTCTGTGAATGGTGGACTCCGGGCAGGACTGGATGGGAGGGCAGGAGCTGGCGTGGGCAAAGGGGGCAGCCCCAGCCAGGCAGTGCCTGAAGCCAGGGGCACACGATGGCGGCCCCGGCGACACGGTTCCGGTGGGTGCAGAGCCACGTGTAGGGGCAGCCCTTCAGCACCTACTCCACTCACCACCACACCAAGTCGGGCTCCCTGCTCTTCCGCCGGTAGGACAGCACTGGGCTCCTCAGCTGAGACTGACAGTCCCAGGTCACTGCGGTCGTAGAGCTCGGCAGGGGCCAAAGTGTGGTCAGAGAAGGACAGCCACAGGGAGAGGGCCACCTCCTGCAGGGCACACGGACACAGGCAGAGACACGCGAGGGCAGGCATGCATGCACACACAAACCACTCCCACAGTGACAGGCCACACGGAAGAAAGCGCACAGAGGAAACAGAGACACAGGCAAATGGACAAAACACAGGGAGAGAGGGGATGCGTGTCAATCACCTGTCTGCCACTCAGCCCAGGAGTCTGAGTCCTCAGGAGAGCCTAATGAACCTCCCAGTGCCATACTCCAGCCAGCCACTGCTTGATCACTTCCAGCCTCAGAGAACTCACTACCTCACGGGAAGTAGTCCTTATTTTGAAAACCCTGGTCCAAGTACCAGGACCCACTCCCTCCCATCCTCCTCCACCATCAGCCCCCATCAATAGCTGTTGGCCATGCTCCCTGACCCCTAGCCATCACCTGCTTTGGAGCTGGAAGAGCTGACTGGGCCCAGCTCGTGGCTGTGACCTCCCCAGGGTGGATCATGCCTCGGCTCAGGGCCAATGAGATGCCCATCACCGGCTGCACTCTCAGCTCTAGCATTGAGACCTTGTCGTCTGTCACAGCCAGTGCCTGCTCCCCCAGGATGGAGTCAGATAGTGGGGAACGAACCTAAGAGTGGGAAGCAAATGAAAATTGGGGTGGTGGTGGTGGGGTCTCCTGCACAGTTTCCCAGCATTTCTACACTCTAAAAACTTACAGACTCCAATCCACACCAGAGGACAGTGCCCTTCTGACGGCCTGTCCCCACACACTTATACCCTTGTCCTTCACACCCGCCACATTTCCTGCAGTGAGCATTTCCTTCAATGAATGCCATTCTCACTCAGCCTCCTAGACCTGTTCTCCCCAACCCCTTCTGCAGCCTTCACACCTAATCAGGGACATTCTGGGGACACCGGCACCCTGGGGGGAGAGGACGGAGTCCTGCTCTTTAGCGTCCCCTATGGTGACTCACCTCAATAGAGGTGACTCCAGGCTCCCGACCCACTAGGATACGGCCGCCTTCCAAGGAGGCTATGCGAGGATCTTGCACACGGGCATGGGCTGCCACAAGGTGAGTCACATCCAGCAGCCAGTCAGGGCCGAGTAGGTAGGTGAGGCGGCGGCCACCATCCAACGGGTGGGCCACAAAGGGTACCAAGAAGCGCACACCAGCTCTCTGGTACTGCAGGCGGCAGCCCCGGGAGCGTTTCTCTGCCTCCTCAACAGCGGCCTCAGGCTCCAGCTGCCTGCGGGGTGGGGCGGGGCGTCAGTGATGGCTCCGCCCACTGGAGACCACGCCTTGCCCAAATTCCAAACTCAGCAAGGCCCTGGCCTGCCACCCACCTTGAGGTTCTGAATTGAAGCTTAATGCCTCAGCTTGCACAAATGACAAAACAACAATAGTAACCAGAGGTGCGTGGCTGGTGTTTGCCTCCTGTTCTTCAAACTTTGTCCTGAATACCCTCCCTTCCGGGTCCCAAGTCTTTCTGCTCAGACCCCAGTTGAATTACGGTAAAATGGGCCTTTCTATCCAATTTGCTGCACTTATTTCTGGATATCTCTGGAGTGGGAAGGTGACAAGGAAATGGAGTGACAACTCCGTTTCTACAGGGCATGAGAATTACATTACTTTGAGAGGCCCAGGCACCACATCCTCACCTTCAGGTTCTGGCGAGCCTCCCCACTACCTGGTATAGTTTATTTTTATGGAGCTTGGTCCATTCAAGGCTTCGGGGTATAGTAGTAAACACTCTCAGGGATAGAGTGTGGAGCTGGAGAAGAATGGGCAGAAAACTAAGCAAAGAGAATTTGTATGTGTTACGGCTGATAAGGAAGTTGGGGGAGAAGGGACAGGGAGGTTGCCAGTTTACACTACAGTGGTCAGGGTTCTGGTGGTCAAAGGTAGGTGACGGCTAATATTGTCAACTTGACAAAATCCAGAATCATCTGAGAGACAGATCTCTGGGCATGACAGTGAGGGCAACTGAGGTGGGAAGATCAACCCTAACTATGGGCAGTACTTTCCCATCAGCCGGGATCCACTACTGAATGAAAAGGAGAAAGTAAGCATCTATCACCAGCATCTATCACTCTCTCTGCTTCCTGACTTCGGATGCAATGTGAGCTGTCCAGCTCCCTAAAGTTCTGCCACTAGACTGCCCCACCATAATGTGCTGTACCTTGAACCGTGAGCCAGATAAACCCAGTGTTTCTTAAGTTTCTTTTGTCAAGTGGTTTGTCACAGCAACATGTAAAGTAACTAATGATCAGAAGGCACTGCAGGTGAGCAGGGAGCAGTGTTCCAGACCCCAGCCTGGTTCCGTGGACTTGTCCACTGTGTACCCTCAGTCCCAGAAGGAATTCACCAAGTCCTATGGGCTCCTGCAGAGCTACACTCACCCTTCTGCTGGGCCTGGGACCCTCCAGCCTCGAATCTGCTCCAGAGTCGTGTCAGTTAGCTCGATGTGCAGGGGCAATAGTGGGGCCCATACGGTCAGCTTCAGTGAGGCCCGCAGTCGGCGCCACCAGAAGTCCACCCGCACTCCCTTGGCCCCCCGACTCTCCTGGCCAGCCACAAACACAGCATCACAGGCCTCAGATACCTATGGAGAGTCAAAGATGGGCAGAGACACAAATGACAGGCGTTGATATAGCATCATCTACTCCAACCATAAGGAGGCTACAACTCAAACTCAATTATGTATGGCACAGAAATGTGTGTTGTGGTGCACTGGACAGCAGCTGCTCTTAGTTTAAAATATTTTTGCTGTGCTACCAAAATCTATCCCAGAGGCATTGGGCCATAATTTGGTTCTCCAGCAGACGAGCTGGGCCATTTGCATGAGACACACACAGCCTTCCTCCTGGCAGAGTCAGGGTTGAACTTACAATGTTAGCTCCTTAGTGTCAGTCTCGGACATTGCTGCTGGAGGCATCTAGCAGCCAGCTACAGCTAAGGTTGAAAGCTGAAGGGAAAGATGGGCCCACCCACCCAGGAGCCTCATGGTGCTGTCACTGCTGCCTGGGATCTGGGTCAGTGCTTCCTCGTTAAGAACTCAAGATGGACAAAGCTGTCTACCCTCTTAACTTCACAGGTCATTAAGACAGTGATTATTATGATAATATTCATCAGATTATAACAGTAGTAACTGCTGATGTCTCCGTTCTTGCTATCTGCTGGGTACTGTCTTAGGTATCTTTAACTCTAATAATATGTTAGAGTTGAGGGACCTGAGGCTCAGAGAGGTGAAGAGACTTGCACATGATCACACAACTAGTTCATAACAAAGATGGGCTGTGATGATTAATATTGCCAACCTGATGAGATCTAGAACTCCCTGGGAGACAAACCTCTAGATATGTCTGTGAGGGAATTTCCAGATTGGGTTCACTGAGGTAAGAAGGCACATCCTGGATATGGGCAGCGCCATCCATGGGCTGGGTCCCCTGCCCCATCCCCCACCCCCTAAATAAAAAGGAGAAATCCGTTTTTTCTCAGCACCAGTATTCCTCTCTCTGTTTCCTGACTACAGTACAACATGACCAGCTGCCTCAAGCTCCCATGCTCCTCCTTCCCTGCCATAATGGACTGTATCCTTATCTACAAGCCAGAATAAACCCGTCCTTCCTTAAGTTGCTTTCATCAGGGTTTTCTCACAGCAGTGAGGCAAGTAACTAACACAGGTGTCCACAAAAACTTCCTGATTCCAAAGGACATGAACTCTTCCAGCTCAGCTCCCTGGCTAGCGCCAAAATGGACGATGGACAATGAATATAGCAATAAGCTTAAGGTCGAACTTTCAGAGTTACCACTTTAGAGAGATGATTGGAGCCAAAAAAAGAAGGAAGAAAGGAAAGGAAGAAAGAAAGAAAGAAAGAAAGAAAGAAAGAAAGAAAGAAAGAAAGAAAGGAAGGAAGGAAGGAAGGAAGAAAGAAAGAGAAAGAAAGACAGAAAGAAAGAAAGTTAATTGGTGCCACAACCCTGCCATGAAGTTTGAGTTTGAGAAGCTGTTCTCTTGGAGACGTACTGCTGAAAGGAGCAAAGCTATGTGAGTGACTGCGCATGCTCACACACACGAGTGTTGCCACTCACCTGCAGGACCTGTGTGTTGGCTGACTCACAACCAATGTGCTCTGTCACCTCCTCCAGGGCTCCCCCACTGTCCACAGTGACGAGACGCACAGGGATGCGCTGGGGCACTCCTGTCAATGGAGCTGTGTTCACCAGCTCCTCGGCCTGAGGGTGCAAGGGTCGTTTAGTTTCAGGGTTCTCACCTTCTGGGGTTCCTGAGACCAGGCTTCCCATGGGGATGAGCACAAATGGTAGCCTCTTACCTTGGCCAGGGGGATGAGGGCTCTGATGTCCCTCTCAGACACCAGGATCTCCCACACCATTTTGTCTTTCTCTGCTTCGGGGGCCTGACCTGGGTACTCCAGCTGCCACGTGACAGGGCGAGTGACTGCCACACCCCCACCAGTGCTGTTCTCCACAGCAAAGTCCACCCACAGGAACTCGGACTGTTCAAGGGGACTGCTGGCAGAAGAGAGAAGAGCTGAGTGTTTGCCAGCTGCCAGGTACCATCTGTGTTCATAAGCAACCTCTACAATTAACCCCATTTGACTGACAAGAAGATGGAGGCACAGAGATGACGTAGCTCCGCCAAGATCACAATGTAAAGTGACAGCGCCTAAGCCTCCACCTGGCTACAGAGCCCAACTTAGCCTCCAAGCCCCTCTTAAGATCCATAGAGCCACTGATTTATGTCCCCAAATGCTCACTGGGGTGGGGGGCATCCAGAGGACCCCCTAAACCTGTTCTCTAGCATTCTAGAGCTAGAACTATCTTTTGTGCCTACCTAGCATCTGGCTCTGCAGGTCCGGCACGGTGACAGGTGATCAGGCTGGTGTGGTGCTTTGAGCCCTTGAAGCGGTCTAGCTTAGCAGTCCAGAGGGTAGGCTGGGCTGTGCGGGCAGCAGTCACCTGTAGCCCTTTCTTCACCTTGATCCTGCAAAGAGCATACGGGTTTTGGTCAAGATGGAGACTGAGTTACAGACTGTGTTGGAAAGGCAGACAAAGAGCTAAAGATGTCAACTTCCTGTCTGGCCTTCCACCAACTGGAATCTCTTTCTAGTCTTCTCAGAAGGACCCCACCTCAAGACAGGCTACATCACACTCCTTCTTCTACCATCCAACAGCCACTTATAACTCTCTACTGCCCACAAGATGAAGCTCAGGCCTGGCATTCCAGAGTCTCCAGGTCCTGACTCAGCCTCAATAGGGGCAGTGACATCTCTCCAAATATTGTGGACTTGGGCTACACCAGGAGTTGTCCCTCCCCAGCCAAGCTCACATTCATGACCCCAGGCCTTTGCTCAGACTGCACCTACAGCCTAGTCTGCCTTTCTTCCCAAATACTATTTCTTATAGGTGGTAGTAAATGGCTTCCCCCTTACTCTGCCAACTCGCCCAAGTCCTCAGGGTACTTCATACCTTCATCCAATCACCCCCACCCCCAAACGCTATTTAATCTAGTTCATGCCCTGTCTTCGAGTCCTTGGTATAGATGGGCACTGGATCTTGCATCTCTGTACAACTCCATTGTGGAGACACAGGACTTGTACTATAAGGTCTGTAGAGTCCATGGATGAGTGAGCCTGAGTGGGCATGAAGGGTAGGGAAACATGTCGGGTGGAACTCCCACATACTCGCCCATGGTAGAGGAAAAGTTACACTACAGATCCTTGTCAGTTCATTGGGTCGGGTAGAGGATGCTTTGGTGTAACTCCCTACAGAAAAGGACATAAAGAATGGGAGTCTTTGAATGGCAGGAGCGGGCTTTGTCCAAAGTCCCCCTCAAGCAACAGTAGCAAGTAGAGGACCCTATGGATGCTCGAGCCCAGACAAGATACCCATCTTGTCAGCATCTGAGCATAGCCTAGCTCTGGACACTCCAAGCTCTCAGACTTCCTCTACCACAGGACTTAAAGTCCCAGGGAGGCTTCCCACTTCTGGGCTGTGCCCAGAATATTTGCAACTCTCTGCTGGGAACATTTATGCAGAACTCATGGTTTGTGGAGGCCAAGAGCTCCAGCAAGGACTGCAGGAAAAAATAGCTACCTGCTGTCATCCCTATCCCCTCTCCCACCATGGAGGCCTAGCACTCACCGAAGGGTAAGAAGATTGGCCGTGAAGTTGTGTCGGAGCAGGAGGGTGGCAGTGAAGAGCTGGCCAGGTCGCATTAGCACATCGGGTGCTCGCAAAGTGACTGCTTCATCCAGAGGTACCTCCTGGTACTGTGGGGGGTCTGCGGGGTGCAGCTCCACACCACCCACTGGGAGAGCCTGCTCCCCCTGCTCTTCCTCTATGCCAGGGCCACAGCCCCCAGGTCCCTCACCTGCAGGCTCCAGTGTGTAGGCCAGTTCAGCCCTTGTGGTGGCAGTTTGGGAGAACCAGTGAGACGGGAACTCCAATTCCACCACACAAGCACCCAGAGATGGCTGCAAATACAATGAAGGCAAAGGCTGTGATTGGCCCTAGGAAGGGTAGAAAGGAATCCTTCTCCATTGGCAGAAAAACCTAAGCTGGAGAGGTCTATGAAAGGCAGAACCAAAGATGTTTCCCATGTGCCACAATAAACTAAGGACCCACCAAGTCTAGGGCTCAGAATACTGTAGGTCAAGCAAAATGGGACAATCTTGACCACATCCAAGAACCTACCTAGAGCCCAGAATATCAGAGCAAGAAACAGACCTCACCAGCGGGTCTTTGGGCCTGACTCCACAATCTACGCACAAAGGCTGATGGCTCTGTTACAGTGACTCTTACATTTGTCTCATTTATTTCTTTTCCAGCTCCCAATAGGTGGGAACTGTTGTCAGTCTGTTTTACAGATAAGAAAAACAAACAAACAAACAAACAAACAAACAAACAAACTGAGCCTTAGAGACATTAAGTTATGTGCCCAAAGTCATGCCCCATGGACTGATATCCTCAAGGGAACCTCTCCTAGGGCTATCAGGAACCAAAACGGAGTCGGGTGGCTCATGCCCCTAGACTTCCCAGACTGTAGTACAGTCCTGTCCTCTCCACCCTGGCACCACACCTGCATGGTGCAGCAGCAGAAAGAACTCACTCACCTGGAAACGGCAGGCTTGGTGGGCCGTGCCTGCAGGGTGTGTGGCATGCAGTCGGGCACAGGGCAGGCTGCCAGGCCCTGGTGGCCAATCCTGCCCTTTGAGGTGGAAGAGGACACGGGCATAAGGCTCTGCTGGGGTCACAGCTGCTTCCACTGAAACAGCACGCACATCCCAAGGGACAGGCCGCCGGTGGGGCTCAGTGACCCTAGGAGGGACCACCTGAAAAAGAGCAAGGATGCTCAGCTGCAGGATAGGGAGGAGAGGCAGATAACACGATGGCCAGGTATGGGAAGGTGGGCTTCTAATCTCAGTGTAGCAGGAGATTAGGGGGCCTCAGTCTTCCTGTGTAGGGAATGGGAAAAGCCATGCCACCTCGATGTGCCCAATCTTGCCTGGTTTCAGGAGTTAAGCAGGATTGGGCCTGATTAGTTCTTAAATAGGGGAATAAGAGCCCAAACAACAGAACACATGAGTGTCATTTGCCTGGGAGTCCCTGGGCCCTATCCTTACCTGCTGAGTGGCAAAAGGTGGGTAGGAAGCCCGGAGAAGTGGCTGTGCCCTGGGCCAGGGCTGCAGGAGCAGGAAGGTCTCAGAACGGGAGCCCAGAGAAGAGTTAGCAGGTGGGTAGTGGCCCACCTGCTGCACACGAAAATGCTCGGGGGCATCCAGGAGTTCCAGGGCCACTGGCAGGTAGATGGGGTCCAGGGTGTCTTGGTTACTGCCAACTGAAGAGGAATAAGGGGTAGATATGGGATGGCTCTGGAGCTAGCGGAGATTGAACTGAGCTCCATCCTCACTGTGGGTCTGGGTTGGAGAAGGGGAAACTACAAATGTGCTGTCTCCCAGATGTAGAGGAATAATCCCATTTCACAGATGAGGTGACCAAGGTTCAGGGAGCCTCACAATGAGTTTGAGAACCAGGGATTGGAAGTAAACTTCCCAGCCATTCTTTCTACCTTTCACAGACCTTGCCTCTCTCTCCAACAGAGCCTGTTTAAAATCTCCCCTACATGTTCGTACTACCCACCTGCCTCAGATACCAGGTATTTGGAGGGCAGGACTCCTGCACTGGCATCTATTCAGTAAAAGTCAGACTGTGAGTCGAGCTTTGTAGGAAAGGAGACTTTTGTTGTGTCTGGGTCCTTTGGTCCAGTTATTGCCATGGCACACCCACACCAAATATCCAAACTTGATCCCTTCTTCCCTGCCCCAGTTGGGGGTTGGGGGTCGGGGGTCGGGAGTAAGACGTGGGGAGGGTACCAAAGAGGTCCATGAGGCTCCTGGCACTCACTAAGGGTGGGAACCATAAGCCTGAGGAGATGGAATATTCAATCATAAAAACCACAAAGGCCCACTAAGGCTATATTGATTTGTACTACAGTCCCTAAAGAGTAACAATTTCTAAAGCACTTAACCCCACACAGATTCATTTTTACATGCATTAACTCTTTCAGCTCTCACACAGTTCTGTGGATTAAGTTCTATTACTACAATCTCTACTTAATGGATTTAGAAACTGATGTGTGAGCGTTCTCCAACCTGTGGTAGACCTGAGAAACTAGAGAGGAATTCACTGCCAGGTTACCCAGCCTTTCCATCCAATGCAACAAACACCATTAAGCCACATGGGCTTCACCCCCTAACTGTGCCTCTACCCTCCTTTAGGGTCAAGAGCAAACGGTGCCTCCTTGAGAAAGACTTCTGTGATCATTTAACCCCTTGCTAGACACCTTGTTCTGGCTCTGCTTGTTGCTACTGCCTTTCTGAGATCGGGAACAATCCTCACGTGTCTCCAGAGTGCCTGGAACCACAAGTACAGACGATGTGCCTGGCTCTGTCTTAACTCATTCTGGAATTCCCTCAACTCTCCCTGGAGAGGTTTCCTGGGAGCCCAGAGAGCTGACTTCATGTCCTAGCTGTACTCCAGGAAAGACTGGCCAGTCACCAATATCTTGGAGCCTAGGTTTCCTCAGTGGAAAAGGGGGTGGGAGTATTTCGTGACCCCGTGGGCAGGAAAGGGCTTTGTAAATTGCTGTAGAATCCCATGGGAAGTGAGATTCTTGGTGAGCAGAATGGCTGTGACAAAGCTTCCCTCCCTCCCCTCACTGTGGAGGGGTTATTAAGGCTCCCACTGGGTCTGCAGGTTGGGGAGCAGGTGCCTGAAACAAGTTCCAGAACCAGCTCACTCTCAGCCACACAGCTGAGCTGGGATGGGGAGGGGGCGGGGATCTTCCCTAGAGCTACCATCACCACCCCCATATCCCTGAGGGTAACAAGTGAGTGACTGCCGGCCCCCGGGATGACTCTGGTCCACCTTCTAATTCACTGCTTCCATAATTACAAGATGCTCAGTAGCCCAACTCCCACAGGCTCCCATGGTGTCCCATCATTGGGAGTCCAGCTCTCTTGGTGGGGCAGGAGGATAGGATGCTCCACCATCTTCCAGTCTCCCGTAGCATATTCCACCTTTCAGCCCTAGCTCGTGTCAGGCACGAGGTAGCTGCTGCCCCTTACCCAGTGATGGGTACACCCACAAGGGCTCGGAAAGGCAAAGGCTGGGGCTCTCCCTGAAGACTCCAAGGTCAGAGATCTCCTTGGGACAAGGAGAGAGACGCACATCTCTCGGGTCCCAGGCAAAGGGGCTGTTTTGCATTCCTGTGACTCGCGGGCAGGCTGGTGGGGGCTAAAACAGCAGGTTAGGGAGGGGTGGTGCACTGGGAAGAGGGTTAGAAGCCGGGGCTGGAGAGGAGGCTTGCAGAGGAGTTGGGACCGGGCAGGTGAAGATGGGAATGAGAAGACTTTAGGCTCAGGTAGCAGTATCCAGGTGGTGCCCAGGGAAGGCAAAAGAGCAGCTAGCTGGGAACCGGTTTCCCAAGGTTGGATCTCTCCAAGACACCTCTCTGGGTTTAGTTCCAGGGCCCAAAGGCTTAGGGGCATCTCTGGCGCACGGCCTCGGCCGAGCAGGCTTGCCCCTCCCCTCCCCTCCCTTCCCTTCCCGCTGACCTCTCACGACTTCCAGGGCGAGGGCCACCAGGAGGCAGAGCCAGGCACCGTAGGGCCCCCGAGGGGCCGCAGCCGCGCATCCAGCCATCGAGGCGCACATCCTTCCCACAGAAAGCGGGTTCCAGGCGCGCAGCTCAGGTGGCTGCTATCCAGCCCGCATCTCCCGCGCCTGCTCCGCGCCGGCCCCTCTGGCCAGCCAGTTCCCTGCGCTGCCCGCCCGCGGCAGCAGTTCCCAGACAATGGAGCGGGAGCAGTAGGGTGGGAGGGAACGCAGGCACATGGGCTGTCCCCTCAGTCCTGCCGGGTCCTAGTGCCCTTCGGATCCCAAACCCAGAGCGCCCCCGCGCCTAAAGTCGAGAAGAAGTCTCCCCTGGAGACTGTGCAGATTGATGGCCTCTGCCAGGAGGCACAAGCTGAGGTTCTTCTGGGATTTCTCTTGGAAGCTGATGATCAAGAAAAAAACAAAAACCAAAAGAAACGTTTCCTTTGCCTCATGCCCTCCTCACAAGCATCTCAGATGTAAAAGCATCTCTCTTTAGAATCAGAGTTAGAATTCGGGGACATAGGGGAAAAGAGCTGTGCTCGGGGGCGGGGAGGGGACGCAGACATGGACAGGCCAAACCAGGCAGGCTGACAACTCTGGGCAGCTGTGTGGAGACAGCTTGTTTCCCCGTCTAGCCCCACCCAAGGGAGAAACCCAAAGGGTGAAGGGTACAGGCTGGTCAACCCTTCTGAGGGAGACCTGACTTTGGGTCCCGCCCAGCTTTGCCCCCAGGTAGTGTTGGGAGAGATCCAGAAGAGCTGGTATCTCCATGGCAACCTAAAAAGGAAAAAGAAGCACAGACATGCCTGGGCCGTCTACAAAACAGCAGAACCACCTGGAGCCACAGTGAAAACCTTGGTGCGGTAAATTCCTGAGTCTGGGAGGGAAAGTCAGTCTTCGTTGGCTCCCCAGGCCAACAGGGCACCCAAGGGAAGGAGCACCTTCAATTCCCCCACACTGCTGCCAGATCTGCAAGTTTTACAAGAGTGTGCATGCCTCCCTCCAAGGTCCTGGAGGGAGGGGAATCAGATACAGCCTGCCTTCCTGAGCCTCCCTTCCTTCCAGCAGCTTCCTGCTAGAGAAGAGAGTCTGAAAGGAGAGACTTTGAATACATTTTATTCAGAAGATAATAAAATAGCGTGCACTTTATTTAAAACCAACCAAGCGCTGATACAAATATATATATATCACTGCAACCATGATTCCACATCAAACCTTATCAGTCAGAATGGGCATTTATTTTTCACATCTTGTGTTGGACCTGGCACAGGACACCTTCCTCCAGGAAGGCTTTACAGGCCAAGGCCAAGACTGAACAAGTGCCCTGGTGGAGAGGGTTAGTGGCAGGCTCCCCCTGGGCCCCATAGAATAGATCAGGGCCAGGCCATGCTCTTCCCAGCTGCTGGGATGGCAGAGTGGACAGGAGGAGAAATAGACATTGGGTCCTCCTGCCTTTTTCAAGGTCCCTGAAATCCCCAAAGGACATTTGACAGTCTCCCACAGGGCCCCAGCTGCAGGAGAGCTAGCCTTTGCTTTGGCTGCAGGAGAGTTGGGATTCTGCAAGGGACTACTCTTTCTGAACACAAAGTAGCCATAGCACACTTTCCTACATTCAGTGTGGCAAAGGGCAACTGGAGGGTGCTATTGACTCCCATTAAGGCACTTGTAACAGAACCCAGATGTGCAGGCCTCCAAGGGCCCTGTTTCTCACTTATCCTCGAGTCTAGCCTCTCCTGTCCCTTCCCACTGCTGTGCAATAAGGAAGGCAGCAAGGGTCTTGAGGGACTTGGGATGGTGGTGTGATGGGAGTCTGAGTAGGAAGAAGAGAGCTGGAGTGTGGTGAAATGGTAGCTTCAGCCTGGAAAGGCCTTTTGTAAGGAAGCCAGGCAGCAGCAGGTTAATCATCATGGAGATCAGTGGCAGTGGTACTGGCTGAGAGCAGAAGCTGGAGCCGAGGCCCCTCCAACCTGCCCTGGGGGATGCAGGCTGGGAGCAGAAAAGGGGCAGGGAGCCATCCCTTGACTGAGCACCTGCAGAAGGCAGGTTCTCTTCTCTCAGCTAGGGACTAGTGCAGGGGTAAAGGGGTGAAGGGTTTGGACACAGGCAAGGCAAGGGCAAGGGGCTGCAAGGAGGGCCATGAGACCCAGAAGCAGCTCAGCTCTTTGGTATGATGAGGGTGTCACTGTGGGATATCCCTGTCATTCTTCCTCCATACTCCGGGGTGCCTTGGTCGCTCGCCTCTGCCTCCCTCGAAGCTCTTCTATTTGGCGCTCCAGCCCTCTCACCTTAGCTTCCAGGTGTGTCCCCGAGCCCCTGGAGCCAGTGAGCCGGCTCAGCAAGGCATAGAGAGTCAGCAAGGCCAGGAGCATCAAGGCCCGGGTGGAGGGGTCAGGCACAGACCTCACCAGGCCCACAAAACCAGCCACAAAGAGGACAAGCTTCAGACCCCCCAGGATCCGTCCTAGCAAGGCCAAGACCAAGCCTAGGAGCAAGGACAGCAGCCAGTAGATGACCAGTGCTGCTGCTCCCCACAGTAGAAGGGTCTGGACTTGGCTGGGGCTGAGCTTCAAGGACTGGGTGAGATTTTCACCTGAAAAGGAAAAGGACAGAGTCAGCAATCTAGAGGTGTGATGAGGGCAAAGAGGGGCAAGAAATGATGAAACAGAAGGAACAACAGCCTTGCAAAAGCACAGCCCACTGTTACACACTTGGGAAACCGATTTGAATCCCAGGCTCCTGGCCGTGGGACTCTTGGAAGACTACTTCTCTTGTGGAGATGGAGTTTTATTTATTATATGAGGACAGTTATCTGCCTTCCAGGGCTTTGGTTAACCAGAGAGGAAATACTACACCTTTGTACAATGTTCAATACAAGTAAACTGCTGGGACAGAGGAAGAATCTCTAGCCTCCCCTTCCACTGTACTTCTCTGGTGATAGCTGCAAACAGCTGGGGGAATGTCTAGCCCCACACAGATAAACTCCCACCAACAGCAAGGTCAGACACAGCCTGGCTATCTAATTCTCTGCCACTCACCATCTAGCCCCAGGGCACTCAACAACTGGGCAGCAATCCCAGACAGGGCAAAGCAGGCCACAGAGATGGCTGATGAGATGGCCCACATCACCTGTAACAGGGTCTGTGAAAGAGACAAATCCATTATGAATGAGGCTCTTCTCCTCCTGCCTGGTCCTCACCGCCTCCAGACTACCTGCAGGGAGATCTCTGACTTGGGCTTGGGTCAAAAGTCCCCAGACTCTGAGTCTGATGAGGGGGCCCTTCTGTCATGTCTCCTTCCTGACCCAGGATCCAGAACACCTGAGACAGACTTCAGTTGCTCAGCTGAGATGTTCTGGAGGTGGCAGGAGGTGCACTTTTGTGTGAAAGGGGGAATCACCATATCCCATGTTAGGCACTCTAAGGAACTGGAGGCCTCCAAGCCTCCTAGGGAATCAGGAAGGAGTGTGAAAGAATGTCCATGCAGAGCTGGGACATGTGAGAAAAGGAGTCAATCAACTGCACTGCATTGTGGATTTGTTTGTGTGTCTGCATGTGTGCCCTCGAAGACCCACAGGGAGACTGCAGGCTGACATCAGGATGCCTTCCTCAATTCTCCACTGGATTTTTAAAGATTTTATTTTTATTTACATATTCATGTGTGTTTGTTTATGAATATGTGTGTGTATGGGAGGGGGTAGGGATGTGATCAAAGAAGCCAGAAGAGAGTGTTGGATTCCCTGAAGCTGGAGTTACAGTCAGTTGTGAACCACCTGAGGGTCGTTGAAACCAAACTCTAATCCTCTGCAAGAGCAACAAGTGTTCTTAAATCCTGAGCAGCCTCTCTATTTTCTGAGACAGGATTCTTACTAAACCTGGAGCTCTAGTTTCTGCTAGCCTGGCTGGCCAACCAGCAAGCTCCTGGTGTCTGCCTGTTTCTGCCCACCCCACTTTCCCATTGCGGAAGGTTACAGACATTCACAGCATGCCCAGTCTTCACATGTTCTAGAGACTGAAACTCTTATCTGCATACTTGCATAGTAAGCACTTGACCCACTGGCATTTCCCCGGCCCTATATTGTGGATTTTATAAACCACTGTCTGGGCACTTTGGTATGAACTATCATATCAGAAGGGACACCACACTAGAAAAGGCACTGGGTGGAAGAACCAAGCCTTCCATAGACTCTTCATGAGCCCCATTTCGCTTTTACAGATGAGGACTTAAACTCAGCTCTCTGTACACTGCCAATTTAAGATGCTAGGTCTCGGGGCTAGAGAGATGGCTCAGAGGTGAAAAGCACTGGCTGCTCTTCCAGAGGTCCTGAGTTCAATTCCCAGCAACCACATGGTGGCTCACAACCATCCAGATCTGGTGCTGTCTTCTGTTGTGCAGAACTCTGTATACATAATAATAAATAAATCTTAAAAAAAAAAAAAAGCACTGCCTGCTTAAAAAAAAAAAAAAAAAAAAAAGATGCTAGGTCTGACTCAGATCAGATCAAAGACTCCTTGGGGACCCACTAACCTGCGTTTGTAAGAGTAGGTTATTTTGCAGCCTTTCTGGCAAAATGGACAAAAACTGGAAAAAGATAGGGTGGTGCTAAAAGGCCAGAAGGTAAAAACCAGGCAATCAGCCAGCAAGCAAGCAGCAGGACTGCCAGGCTGTATTTGTGGAAGGTGGAGCTCTCCACAGTGTGGACTAGGACAAACAGGTTGTGGTGGCAAAGGTAAGGTGGCGTTAACAATGTCTCTTCATTTGTTTATGCACACAGCCACTACAGTGGTTTTGTTTTTGTTTTTAGTTATTGCCTTTTAAGCTTCAGCTATCCTATAAAGCAACTGTAACTCTTCTGCTATCAGCAGCGTTTAAGATGCAAGAGCCCGAAGTCTGAGGGAATTCTGTGTCCGCATGCACCAACTCTTTCAAAGCTACTAAGAAAACTTATTTAAATCTCTGCCCCCGATAAAGAACTCAAGATTCAAAGATTGAGGTAGAATTCTGCTTCCCAGAGAGGCTGAATAGCAAGCAGCTCACCTAGTTCACCTCCTTGAGTCCCTGGAGAAGTCCTTGTGCATTTTCTCGCCCCCTCTTTATAAACCCTTGTCCACCTGGCTCCTCCCTACAACTTCCTGTCTAGTTGCTGACCCATCCTCCTGACAGCAGGTGAATTTTATTTAATCAAAAACATCTTTGCATCATTATACAAATGTTCCAGAGCATAAACACACCTTAAAATAATATTCTACAACACTACAGCACCTTCTTTACCTCTGAAATCACATGCATGGTCTCTGGCCCCAGCCAGGTATCCAGCGTCTCCTTCAGAGATCGGCCAATCTGGGTCAAAAGATCAGCTGAGGCCTCCCTCTTCTGTTGGCCAGGTGGGTCTCGATAGGACTGGGATGATGACGATGAGTGGAAGAGGAGGACGAACACGAGGACCACTAGGACAGCTTTGAACAGATGCCTGCTCCATGATGGACTGCCATGTGAGCCTGCCATGTTTGTGTCTGTCAAGAGAGGGCCACAAGGTAAACAAGTGGTGATCCAGACCTGATGGATACTTTTAATCTCCCAGCTGATCTGCCATTCCCTACCCCATCCCTGGTCCATAGCAAGCATCCCAGTCAAACCTAAAAGGAGCTGTGTGCTGAAAGAAAAAAAAAAAAAAAAGATGAAGCAGGACTTTCGATCTAAACTGGCACAATTATCTGATTCACAGCTTCCTCAAGATAGGCAAGATCTCAATGCAGTCTATTCCTGCAGGCCTAAAATCTGAAGGCCTGTCTCCACGTGGGTCTTAGGCACCATGGACGTGAGCGAATTACAAGTCTCTAAATGCTTCCTCCCAAGAAGCTTATAATGTACTGAAGACAAAGCCGATAGAAAAAAAGTAACTTAAAAATAGCTCGTAAGTAGGATTACCACTGTACATTACCAATGTAAAATAAAACACTTGGTTAACAGAGCATACAAGAATGACTGCATTTGCAACAGTATCTCAGCAGGGTTGTTATGCAAGGTATTTTTTGTCCCTCGCCCCTGTGGGCATAGACATTAAGAAACAGTCTGCAGATGAGCACTTGTGCAAGGTCACTGGGTTTAGAAGGATTTCAAGCCAAGCCTCTTCTTCCAAATCCTACCCTTGCTGGGGGTCAGAGTGTTCAGTGGATCTCAAACAGGACTGTTCAGTGACATCACCTGAAAGTGGCACAAAGTGCCAATGTCTGTGTCCAAGAACACTGGTTCTGATGGCATTGTCTCTCTGTGACCTGGTCTTGGACATGAGTTCCTCAATGTTTGGACTATTCAAAGTTGAGAACCATTCTAAGAATATAGAGAAAGGCTAAACTCTGTTTCTCCTATACTATCACTTAACAGTCCACGTAAGATTTGTGTTTATTTGTGTGAGGTTTTTTTGTTGTTTTGTTTTTTCTGTTCTCATCCCCAGCAAACAAGCAATCCACTGTGCACTGGACATCTTCTAATTCAACTTGGTTTTGACACTACCTACCTGGAGGCAGAGTCATATCCCTTTGCCTGTTTGGGAGTGAGAAGTTGAGGTCATTCTGTGTCAATGGCTATGATAGTGTGTACACACACACACACACACACACACACACACACACACAGAGAGAGAGAGAGAGAGAGAGAGAGAGAGCGAGAGAGAGAGAGAGAGAGAGAGAGAGAGAGAGAGAGAGAGGGAGGGAGAGAGAGAGGGAGAGAGGGAGGGAGAACAGCAGTTTGGTTTTCATCTATCCTTCCTGGCTTAGAGCTCACATCTTATATAATTTAATATAAGGAAAGAACAGAAAAGATACCTTTTGTCAAAGTAAACAGCCTTTTAGCCAGCTTCCTGCAACATCTTCAGAGGATGAAGGGTGAAAGACAGCCCTTTTCAACATACAGTTTATGTTAATAAGACCATTTTTAGAGATCTCCCCAGATAACTTAGGATTGGAGGGGTAATTGCCAGCGGGACCAGCCACGCCTTTAGAGGGATAAGACTTTCATCTTTAACCTCTGGGGAAGAATGGTGGCTAATGATTGAATTGATTCCCATGACCAATCATGTGGTTTAACACAGCTATATAATGTGCCCGCTCTTTGGTGGGTTCTCCTTTTCAAGATTGTTTCCTGTTCTTTTGCCCACTGATATATTACTAACATATGAAGAGAAGCTGTACCATAATGATTAAAATGTTAGCTGTTGCCGGGGACAGGTAGCTCAATGATAGACAGATGGCTTGCCTAGTATGTGCATGGCCTTGGGTTCAAACCCTAAAACAGGTAGGTAGATAACTGCTAAATAATGTTTATATTTAAAGAATCCATAACTTCTGGTGACTTTTGGATTACGTCAGGATGTATAATATCCTTCCTTGTTCTTTAATTCTGTGCTTCAACTAATAAGAAACATGTAAATAAATGGCTATGAAGTCTAATTTACAGACAAGTAATGTCTCTCTAAGAACTATAGGAACTAGCCCCAGGAGGTTGAAGTCAAGATCTATCATGATGTTCTGGCCAGAAGGAAAAAAAGAGGGAGCTGCATGCCTTGGATGAGAAGACCCCACTCAGCATGCACCACCCCCACCACTCCAAATTTACTCTCTACAAAACCCTTTTATGTATCTGCACTCTATAAGATGGAGATTTGAGGTCAATAGGCCCTGAATGAATCTGATGTCCTCCCCACCAACTCTCTCCTGAGTATTTGCTTTCAAGCAATGAGAGGCAGGACCTGTGTTCACAACCTCAGATTCCAGTCACCAAGTCCCAGCTTATTTTATCTGTTCTCTGTTTGGATATAAGTCAAGGTTCCTACAACCCCTTTATCGGGTTCAGATAATGGGCTAATGAGAGTCAAGAGTTCCGGGAAATGTAGAAATTACTTTAACTAGGCAAAGATGTGTTGCCTTTGTTTATGCTGCACTTGCTTAATTATGAAAAGATGTGCTGCTGTTGCATCTTGCCTGACTAAGGCACCCGATCGGTCTAATGAAAGCTGAACATTCAATAACTAGACAGAAAAGGGATAGGCGGGGCTGGCAGCAGAGAATATGTAGGAGGAGAAATCTAGGCTCAGGAGAGGAAGAAGGAGAGAACAAGGGACACACTGGAGCCAGAAAGCAGGCAGCTGCCAGACACATATGGAGAAGCAGTGAAAGTAAGATATACAGAAGAAAGAAAGGTAAAAAGCCCTGAGGCAAAAGGTAGTGGAAGACAAACAGGATAATTTAATTTATAAGAGTTAGCGGGACAAGCATAAAATAAGGTTGAGCATTCATAACTAATAAGTCTGTGTCATGATTTGTGACCTGGTTGGTGCCCCCACACACACACCAAAAAAAAAAAAAAAAAAAAAAAAAAAAAAAAAAAAAAAAGCCTGGTACAGGGAAACACTTAGGTTCACTGGCTGAATAATTGCAAATGTTTATTATAAAGGATATTGATGTACACCAGCTGTAAAGATGGCAGCACAAGAGATGGGGGAAGGAGTACAGAGATTCCATGCCCTACCCAGTGTACCACACTCAGAGGCCTCTCTATATGTTTAGTAATCTGGAAGCGCTACAAACCCTGTCTTTTCTGGATTCCCCTAGAAGTTTCATTATATAAGTATGATAAACCAAATCTGGGGCCACTGGGATCAATTCAATCATTAGCCACTCTCCTCCTCAGAGGCACCAACTCTTTAAGACATGGCTGGTCCCCTGGCAATTTTCCCCGCCAATTCTGTGGTTAGCTAGGGAGCTTTTTCAAGACATTGCAGAAAGTCAGGTCAAACAGCTAATGATTTAAAAAAAGGTATCATCCCATATATTAAATTACAAGGGATATGTGAGCTCTGGACCAGAAAAGACAGATGAAAATCAAACTTCTGGTGTGTGTGTGTGTGTGTGTGTGTGTGTGTATGTGTGTTTGTGTGTGTGTTTGAGGGGGAGCGTTCGTGCAAAGTGCTGGTATGTGTGTGTTATATCACACCATTGACACAAAATGACCTCAACTTCCTGCCAAAATAAGCAAGGGGTTAAGGAACAGCCCAGAAGGAAAGATTATCATGAACAAAAAGCAGGCACTGCACTAATCTCAACCTCCTAGGTACTTACCCAGGTAGGCATTGTTACCCCTGATGATGAAATCCAGGAAGAATAGGCAGTATGTGGGAAAACCTGGCTGTGAATTCAAGTGCGTCTATCGAGCACTCCTTTGTCCATAACCACTCTGTTGTGCTGTGTTCAATTTTGAAGTTATTGATAAAGCCATATAATAGATTATCCATAAGCTAAAACGCACTTGGCATCTACCAACCATCTCAGGAAAATACGGTGAAAATTTACCCAAGCACTTTGTGCTTTCTGCTCTGATCTCATTCATAACAGGATGCCATGGATGAGCTAAGATCCAGCAAGTATCAACTTATTGAAGCAGGTGAGGAGCAGGCAAGAAGAATGTTTGCAGCACCTTCTTTTTTTGCCACGCTGCTGGAGAAATGTCAAAGGCTCTAGCAAATCCTGTTCTCCCTCAGGCTCAAAAAAGGTCCCTGCAGTTCCAGAGTTTCTGTGATTCAGGGCTGATGAGTAAAGGCCCAGGCAAGCCTCTAAGGTGGAGGAGAGGCCAGGTTTTGAAGTGTTTGTGGTTGCCAGGGTATTGGGAGAGTTGGCCACAAACCTAGAGCCATCTGGATAGCAGGGAGGGAAAAGAAGATGTTCCCATTTGGGCAGAGAAGGCTCCAAAAAAAGACTTCTAAAAATACTACATTTGGGGTAACTTCTGGCCCAGAAACAGCTGCCCAACACCCCTCCAGAGGCCTGTAAGGTCAAGTGGAGTTGCAAAACACATAGTTCAAGTGGAAGAACCTTAGGCTGGGAATGCCTTCTACTCTTTGGCACAAATCAAGAGCCAGATGGCTCCCACCTGCCACTGGTGGGAGACATGGGAAACATGGGCTAGTTCCTGAGTTATCTGGGTCATGATGGGGCCTTAAAGAGCAGGGTTGCTATCTTGGGTTGGATCCTATATCCAAGGACCTCCAACAGAGGAGTCAGGTGTCGCCTCTTCCCTGCTAGAAGGTCAGGGTGATGTGAGCTGCAACTCCCATGGCAGCCTGCTATGTTTTCTGTGCCAGCTTCAACTTGAAGTAGCCATCTGCCCCAGTCTGGAGGACCCTGAAATAAATCCTCCACAGTGAGGCCAGCACTGTTCTGCCAGGTGACCTGAACTGTTCTAGAAAATGTCCCTTACAGGGTTCTGGAGAACACTGGTTGTTGAGAGGTATTGAGCACAAGTGACAAGCTGCTTTCTTTACCAGTTCCTTTCCATCTTTCTTTTCTTTTTTGTTTTTCTTTTTCTTTTTTGAGAGAAACCCAGGCAATATGAATCTTATTCACCACCATTGTGCTTCCTCATGCTTCTTAAGAACTTCACAGTTTTTTTGTCAGGCATTTGGTGGCACACGCCTTTAGTCCCAGAAAAAAAAGGGGGGGGGGGCTGGAGAGATGGCTCAGCGGTTAAGAGCACTGCCTGCTCTTCCAAAGGTCTGGAGTTCAATTCCCAGCAACCACAGGGTGGCTCAACTATCTGCAATGAGAGTTGGTGCCCTCTTCTGGCCTGCAGGCATACACACAGGCAGAACACTGTACACATAATAAATAAATCTTAAAAAAACAAAACAGCAAAACCTTTACAATTTTGTTGTTAAGCCAGGGTGTAATGTAGCCAGTGCTGGCCTGAACTCCTTACGCATCTGAGGGTGACTTTGAACTTCTGATCCTTTTGCTTCTACCTCCCCAAGTATTGAATTTACAAGTGTGTGCCACACATTTGTTGCACTAGAGATTGAACCCAGGTCTTTGTGCATAAAGGCAAACACTCTACTAATCGAGATACATGCCAGCCTTCACTGAATTATTATTGGTTTTTGTTTTTGTTTTTTTGAGACAGGGTTTCTCTTTGTACTCCCAGCTGTCCTAGAACTTGCTCTGTAGACCAGGCTGGCCTCAAACTCAAGAGATCCGCCTGTCTTGGCCTCCTGAGTGCTGAGCTCCTCGTCAAATTATTAATGCAGAAAGATGCTATGGTCATTAAGAGCCAAACAGTTTGTCCTCTAAAAGATGGAAGCATGTCTTAAACTTTTTGCTTACTCAGACAACTAGGAGGTGCTCAATAGTAAGTGGTAATATGTATGTTATCAAAGTTTTGTTTGTATAGTAATTTATAATTAACAAAGTGATTATTATCTACCTCATTTAATTCTTATGGCAGTGTGTGTGTGTGTGTGTGTGTGTGTGTGTGTGTGTAGTGTGTGTACCTGGAAATCAAACTCAGAGCTATCGCACAGGCAAGCAAGCACTCCACCACTGAGTTACAAAACAACAGTGTGTATGTACAAGTGTGCATGTGTGGACACCAAAGACCAAGTGAGCAAGTTAGTTCTCTCCTTCTGCCATGTGGGTCTCAGGGATCAAGCCCATCGGGCAGGTGCTTTTTCCCCATGGAGCGTCTTACCAGCCTTAATTATCTTTATTGTTATCATTTATGCCTCACTTTGCTTAGAGCAGAAGTGGGGACTTGAAGCTCAGGCTTGCCCTTTTGTCTGTCTCATACTTCAGTACTGCCTTGGTAATGCCTGCTCTCTGCCCTCGGGAACATACAGTCCCACCAACCACCATCAGGCTCAAAGCAGAAAACACCCAAATCTCCCAAGAGGAGCCCTTATAGCAGGAGATGGCCCACCTGCTCAGTTTACAGGTTATACACCAAGGAGGTAAGAGGAACCAGCCAAACGTAGCACTGAGACTGGCCACTCCTATTCAGACAGCTGCAATTCAGCTCAGGCAGGAGCAGTCTCAGCTGGGGGAACTGCTTTTACTTACTCTGGTGATGAGAAGTCGATATATGTTCAGCTGTGGTTTGCTCAGCCAGGGTAGGGTGGGGCTGTCCACACTGGTCCCAGACAGCACTCCTTCCTCTTCTTTTTCCTTTCTCAATATAAATCACTACCAGAGCAGGAACTAACGTGGTGCCCTCTGCTGGCCCCACCTGTCCTTTCACTACTTACAGCAGTCCTGTGGATCAGCGGTCCTCAACACCGGACTGCCCATCTAGACTGCCTGCATAGCCTGTTAAACAAGGATGTCTGCCCCACCCAGGCAACCCACTCAGACTCTCCCAGGGAGGAGCTCAGCCTTTTTGTTTGTTTGTTTTGTTTTGTTTTTAAAGCGCCCCAGGATTCCTGAGGCAGAATCAAAAAGGTTAGAAGCCCAGAGAAAAAGTGTACTTTAAGCAAAGCCTCCTTAGAGCTCTCTGTACAAAGGACATAGGTTCAATTCTATCACAAACTAGCTGCCACTACCTTTACACCTGTTACTTAACTAACCTATCTGACTTTCAATCTCTTCAAATGTAAACCCTGTTGAAACCGGGTTAAGAGTTGCTTTGAGAAGTTGAATCCTTTGTGCAAGCACCCTGTTCACAATTTGTGCCATAACCTCGCAACAACTCAGTCTAACTTGACATTAACTTTTCTCGGAAACCTCAGCACCTAACATAGAATGACTAATTAATGCTTGCTAAAAGAATATCTGAAGCCCGCCAAGAAGCCACAAGGGTAAGCCATAGACTTGGAGGGGGGGGGGCGTATTTGAATAGTGAATCCAAATATACAACAGCCACATGAGAAGCATAGCTGAGTTGGAAGATCCTAAACGCGGAGAAGTCACCACTAAGGAGAATGAAGTCAGCGTTCTGGCAGGTCGGAGCTAAACCCCTGACAGCTGCCGCCAGCAACTGTTTTGGGGGTAGGGTGACTGCAAAGAGGGGCAGCCTTGCCGCTCCCTTCCCAAGGCCCAGACTCCCGACGACAGGTTGTCAGTGGCATGTGCTATTTCGAACAACACATGCCCTGCCAAGCGCTTCATAGTGGCGTCGCAAGGCCCATGAGATCTGGGTACCCAGACGGGGGCTCCAACTGGGATGGTAAGAGGCTGGACCATGGGGCTAGGGTACAGCTCAGCACTGACTTCACCCCCAAATCTGGCAGCTGCTCCCTCTACTGGACCTCAGCGCTCGAACCCACTTTCTCCGGGAAACACTTTACTTCTGGGTTACCTAGTAACAACGCCCCCGGTTGCATAGCAACGAGGTTTCGGGTTCCAGGCTGGCTGAGCCCCACGCTCCACGTTCGACCCCTCCCCAATCCGGCTCACAGGCCTCGCGGCTCCGCCCTGTTGCCGCTTTGCAAATCTGTCCCATAAGTAGCATCCAAACCACAGATCTCGGGCCGCACTCACCCTGCTCCAGCCACCGCTATCCTTCACGTGCGACTTCGCTGAAAAACGCGCCAGCAAACCCGCGCCTCAACTCCCGGGGTGTTGGTTTAGACTCTGCGCATGCGCGGGGCGATTGCGCTGGGAGACTGGCGGGCCTCTTTGCTGTCCGAGAGGACACCGTGGACGCATGCGCTTTGCTCGCCCCATTATGGCTTGTGTGTGTGTGTGTGCTTCCCTCCCAAGCATTTCCAAGAGAAGAATGGCGTCGGAAATTGGAGCTGGAACGGAAGCGAAGCCTTTGTCAGGAAAGGGAAAAAAAAAAAAAAAAAAAAAACTGTCGAAGCTGTGGCGTTGGTAGAGTCGGTGTTTGGTTCGGGATTCGGTGCTGATCCGAGTTTGCCACGCATTTAGGGCAGCACAATTTCCCCGAGCCATGGATGCGGCTCCTGCGGCATCGCGGGAAGTGTAGTTCTTAAGCGGGGTTCTGGAGAGCACCTGGAGGGTTGAGAAACCTTTTGTGATGAAAAGGCACAAAAGGTCTCAGTGGACACTTTAGCGGTGCACTGTCTTGGGCAAATGCATCCACCACGGGAGAGAGCAAAACCTCACTCCAGTTGTGCAATTCCCCCGCCCCGACCCCTCCAACCTTTGCTTAGACTTGTAGAGAAAGGAAGAAACCCCAATCCCCCACCCTCCGCCGCCGCCCTTTTTAGAACCACTAAGGTAACTTTGTGAATGGGATAGGCACAGAGATTTAAATGTTTAACTTACATGTATTTATTTGTTTTGTGTGGGTGGGTGCGCGCACCACAGGACTGCTATGGAGATGAAAGGAGTCAGTTCTCTCCTACTATGTGGATCCCATCGGATTCAGGTTGTCAGGCTTGGCAACAAGCACCTGTATTGTTGCGCCATCTCAGCTGCCCAGTGTTGTCGCTGTTGTTTTTGAGCCCCATCAAAGGATGCCATAAGACAGCCCCCCCCCCTTTAATGTTAAAATTCCTTCTTCAGAAACAAACTCTGCCCCCACCCTATCCTTGAATCAGCCTTCAGATTCTTTCTTCACCCCGTATCTGTCACCTCACGCAGTTGCTTCTCCATCAGATGCTTCTCAGACTCATCATTTTCATCTACATCTTTGGTTGCTTCCTGTGCCTCTCAGTCCGGAGTCTTCCTTCCAGAATCCGTACTGGTAGAATCCTCATCCTGGAGTCTTCTAATAGTTGCAGCTTGCTATTTGCTTGTGAAATTTCTTCCAATTTCAGTTTGCCTCTATAGAAAAGATTTCAGGCATGGTGGGGTGGTGGTGGTGTTTCTAGGTTCTTACCAGGTTGCAAGTACCTTGGGAAATTAACATAGGGCCAAACATTGAGGTAGGATGGAAAAATGGAAATGTTTGGGAACATGGGATGGGAAAGGAGGCCCTCACTCTGAAGTTTGGTTAAAGCCTCCTTACCAGCTAAGAATCAAGATTCCAACACAATTAAAAATTACTCAAGGCATTTCTCGCCTCCTAACTGTAAGCGTACAAGTTTCTAGGAACTTCACTAGAAACTCCCATTTACAATAAGAAGGACCTGTCATAATCCTCCCCCACCTATGTAACCCTACTAGATTATACGACTAACTCAGTCACTTCTGGAGCCACCCTATAAACTTACTTACCAGAAAGAGAGTAAAGGATATAAAAAAAAAAATTCTTAGCATTCTTTTAATGTAACTTGAGTGTCACCAGAATATTTTGTAATTGTGACTCTTGAGAATCCTGTATACACACTTGGTTATGTCTTATTCTTTCCCTGGGTGTCTTTCTTAAATCTAGTTCCATATATATATTTATTTAATAAACCTCAACTCTGCTTCATACTAGCTAGACTTAAATTCTTTTCTGGATTGAAAAAAAAAAAAAAGGATCAAAGCCGATCAGTGGTGTCACAAGCCTTTAATCACAGCACTCTGGAGGCAGAGGCAGGTAGATCTCTGGGAGTTCAAGGCCAGCCTGGTCTACAGAAGGAGTTACAGGACAGCCAGGTCCACACAGAGAAACCCTGTCTGCCCCCCCCAAAAAAAAACCAAAAGCAAAAAAACAAAACAAAAATGCTGAAACCCCACTTATTTAAAAGAAGAAGAAAGAAAGAAAGAAGGAAAGAAAGAACGACAGGATCAAGTTTTACCTGTCAGGTTCCCTAAAAGATTAAAGGAACTCTCCAAGCTTTTGTGAGTGACAGTGTGGAGCTGTAGTCCCTGCCACCACCAACCCACGGAAAGGGAACAAGTTCATCCAATCCTGGCTGTCTGCTGTTTCAGCTGGTAGTTTCAGAAACTCTGCTACCTTAGCTAATCCTCTGCTCTTCGTCCTCATCCATGGCTACTGACTCTTCCAAGAAACAGAGAAGCTTTGGGGATTTTTGCCGATCTGCCTCCATATTTCCTGAGGAGCAGCAGAAGCTGTTGCTTTAGAACAAGGCATAAAATTCCCTTTTCAGGGACTCATAACACCTTATCACTCCTGGCTTCCTTGCTGGAATTCAGGAAAATGACTCACCAAAGTATGGTGCTTTGGCATACGTTCTAGTTTGCTTTCTATTGCTATGATAAACACCATGACCAAAAGCAACTTGGGGAAGGCTTTATTTGGCTTACATGCCCTGATCACAGTCACTGAGGGACGTCAGGGCAGAAACTCAAAGCAAGAACTTGGAGGCAGGAACTAAGCAGGAGAGGCCATAGATGAATGCTGCTTACTGGCTTGCTCAGACTGTTCTCTTACATAGCCCAGGACTACCTGCCCATGGCACTGCCCACAGAGGGCTAGGCCCTCCTACTTCTATCATAAATGAATAAAATGTCCCATAGATTTGCCTGTGGGACAATCTTGTGAAGGCATTTTCTCAATTGAGGTTCACTCTTCCCAGATGATCCTAACTTACATGAAGTTGACCAACACCAGCAACTAATGTACCAGAATGGCATACTGAACTGAGACTACCAGGAGCAGACTGAGAAAGCAATGTCTAAGTGCCTATTGGACTAAAGATAGTCACCCCCATAAAGAAATCCTTTTGTCATGAGTCCCTTGCCTGGAATTCCAATCAGCCTGGGAAGGTTCCCTCACAGGAAAGAAGGCATGTCAATTTAACTCTCCCCCTTTCTTGTTTTTATTTGTTTTTCAAGACCAGGTTTCACTGTGTATCCCTGACTGTCTTGGAACTCACTCTGTAGACCAGGCTGGCCTTGAACTCAGAGATCCACCTGCCTCTGCCTAACAAGTGCTGGGATTAAAGGTGTATGCCATCACTGCCTTCCTTCCTTCCTTCCTTCCTTCCTTCCTTCCTTCCTTCCTTCCTTCCTTCCTTCCTCCCTTCCTTTCTTGTTGTTTCTTTTAGTTTTGAGATAGAGTTTCATATAGTTCAGGCTACCCTCAACTCAACTGCTTAGCTGAGAATGACTCATCCTGCTTCTCCCTCCAGAGCACTGAGATTATGGGTGTTTACTGCCATGCCTGCTTCAGTGCTAAGGTGGAACCTGGAGCTTCATGCACACTAGGTAAGTCCTTTAACTAACTAAGCTAAGTCCTCAGTCCACAATTTCACTTCTGAAGCATCCTCAGAGACAACTTTTATTATCTGACAGACTGTGTGTGTGCAGGAATGGAGCCCATGGCCTTGATAAGTGAGGCAAGTGCTCTGCTCTCTGCCTCTGAGATACATCCCCAGCTCGCCCCCTCCCAGCCGTGGTTTATCCCAAGTTTATTTCTCCTTTCTTTCTCATTACTTGTTACCACTCCACACCCAGAGGCCCTGAGCTCCCACTCCCCACTGCAGCCCAGGGTGGTGGATGGTGTCAAACTCTCATTTCCCTGGCCCTCCCTTCTCTGCTATATTTTTTGTTGGACTCTGGCATAATTATATATATTTTTTTAAAAAATGTTTTACTATTTATCTGCAATAATTTTATTTCATAGACTCAAGTATTAAGACGTTTTCTTTCCTTTATACCCTGAATCCTTTCCATTGTTAGAGGAGCTGGCCTTTGAAACTAAAAAAGGCTTCAAGAGCCTTCGTTTTCCCTGACTTCACGATACCATTTATATCACAACTATAAGTTCCCTAGTATAGACACACATGCTGCTCATGTGATATTGCCAATTTGTAATACAATATCTACAAGGCACAGGGGAATAATAATTAATCACCAGAGGTCATACCCTATATTTTGTTTCTGTAACAGAATACCAGAGGCTATTTATAAAACAGTAGAGGTTTGTTTAGCTCTTGTTTTTGAAGGCTAGGAAGACCAAGTGTTAGGAATAAGGCGAGTGGGGGACCTTTGCTGAATTCCATGGTGGTGAAGGACACACATGCCAAGGAGAAAGAGCTTGAGTGGGAAGTTTTATTACAGAGGGAAGGGAGGGGGGAGAGAAGAGAAAAATGAGGAGAAAGATGGAGAGAGAGAAAGAAAGAGACACACACACACACACAGAGAGAGAGAGAGAGAGAGAGAGAGAGAGAGAGAGAGAGAGAGAAGGGAAGCAGGAAATGCCTCTTCAGAGGAACATTGGGAAAGAGAATAAAAGTGGGTGGAGTTTGTTTTTAAAGGGTCCTTTGCACCTGTGTACAGACCAAGTAGTGATGTAGCAGCCATGGAACACTGGCTGACCACGGTACTCCCTGAGTGTATTCTGCCAGGTGACAGGCCAGCAACGTGCCTGAATCCTTACACCAAGAACAAGGCTCCAATACCTGAAGAGTGCCACAACATATAACATAACAGACAGAATCACGTGGTAACTCCAAGCAAGTATTCCAGACAGGTGTGTGAGTTAGTTCCCCCCTCCCTTTTATGTGGGAATTGGACTTGGGTCATCCCGGCTTGAACAGCAGACGTATTTTCCTGCTGAACCATCTGGCTGGCCCTATTTTATCTTTGTGGTGCTAGAGATCTAACCCAGGATCTTGCACTAACTAAGCAGGCACTCTGCTACTGAGCTCTGACCCCAGCTCTATAAAACAAGTTTTTATAACAAAGCCACTGCTTTCATAATCCACTAACCTGTTAATCCCATAGTATATGAGGTCAGAGCCCTCGACACCCAGTCACTTCCCAAAGGCCCTCTCTCTCAACACTGCTGTATTGAGAGAGAGCATGTTTCCATCATACCAGGTCTCTCTTTTTTTATTCCATTTGTGTGTATGTGGCTTTTCCTGGGGAGATGGCAAAGAAGCAACTCCACCCAAGCCTAGCTTGGTGAAGCAGTTAAGTTTATAGGTGTCACTTAAAGGCCTACGGGTGACTCAAAGTCAACTGCATGCCTAAAAAGCCCACCCCAGCATGAAGGAGGATTCACAAGAACTGCTTTTCTGGGGCTCCCTGGCCAACTTGCAAGCAGTTCCACTAAAAGTTTTTCCTCTCCCCAAATCACTTGCTGCTTTATAACACTAGGGAGGGCTTTGAGAATCTTTTTTTTTTTTTAAGATTTTATTTATTTAGTATACAGTCTTTAGCCTGCACACCAGCAGAGGGTACCAAATCTCATTCAAGGTGGTTGTGAGCCACCATGTGGTTGCTGGGAATTGAACTCAGGATCTCTGGAAGAACAGTGCTCTTAACCGCTGAGCCATCTCTCTGCTTTGTGAATCTTAACAACATTCAGAAGTTATTGAGCCTGGTAACTGTCACTTGAGTCTTAGGGGACTCCTTTCTCCCTCTTGAGGAAATGTTTCAATTCACAGGAAACAGATACTACACAAAACTATCCTGTTCCAAACTATTTTGTATGTATCTTCCAGAGGAAACTTCTGAAAGTATGGTTATCACTTCATAGCTCAAAATGCAGTGAAATGCTACTTTGTTGCCAGACCAATCTAGTCTAATCACCTTGGGTTCAGGAGCCCCACTTAGACTGATTTATTTCCTCTCTATATCTAAATACTTGAGATGCCTGGCCTGTCAGGCAGCCTGCCATTCAGTAAACAATACTGGCAATGTCTCTGCTAAGTGTCAGGCACTGAGCGACACTCTTAGACTCTTGAGAACTAGTAGAGAGAGTAGTACAATCTAGTAGAGGACCCAGGTGCTAAAAGGACTTTCTAAATAAATAATTAAAACAATAGTTACTAAAAGTGTTTTGGAGAATTCCAAAAACCAGTGAGAGGTCAAGAAAGGGGCTGCAGAAGAGGCTATACTTAAGATGAGGCTGAGGTTTGCACTGGAGGGTTTGGCCAGGGAGGCGAAAGGAATTGATGAAAGCTGTCCACATAAACATTTTGAGCCTCCACATGCCAGTATTCTGGGGGCATTGAAGGGCGAATATGGCTGAGAAGATGAGGTAAGGCTGTAGAAGAGGTTGGCTCATTAGAAACCTGTGGTCTCAGGACTGACACCTGTCCTTCATTTAGGTCTCATCAAAAATGTCACCACCCTTTGGGCTGGTGAGATAGCTCACTGGGGAGAGGAACTTATTGCCAAGTCTGACAACCTGACTTCAATCCCAGGATCAACATGATAGAAGGAGTAAACCATTTCTCCTTTGATCTCCACACATGTGCTGTGACACACACACACACACACACACACACACACACACACACACACACACACAAACAATTTTTTTTTCTTTTTCGAGACAGGGTTTCTCCGTGTAGCTTTGGAGCCTATCCTGGCACTCGCTCTGGAGACCAGGCTGGCCTCGAACTCACAGAGATCCTCCTGCCTCTGCTTCCCGAGTGCTGGGATTAAAGGTGTACACCACCAATGACCAGCTCTAACTTTCCATTCTTATTACTTATTTAGAGACATGTTTCTATGTCTTTCTACATAGCCCAGACTGTCCTGGAACTTACTATGTAGACCAGGCTGGCCTTGAACTCACAGAGATCCACTTACCTCTGCAGCTGAGTGCTGTGATAAAAGGCATACATGAGCATGCCCAGAAAATTTCCATTCTTTTAATATCTACACAAGACGTTGGGAATTAAATTCCTTCCAGTCTAGAAAAGAGACTGTGTTTAAGACGTGGTAGACGACGAAGCCAGTGACTTGTCTAAATTCACAGAATAAGAGTAGAGACAGAACCTGGGCAGCGTTAATTTCTTTACTCATTTGTGCTTTATTCACAGGGTCACCTGGCATTGTTTCTCAAAAAGAGGCCAAGGAACACAGGCTTCAGAATCACGCCCACAGATTCTCTAAGGCAGACCCTAGAAATATGTATTTTTATAAGCTCCTGAGGTAATTGTCCTGCACACGACCGTCTCATATACTGCTGTGCCCTGGGTGACAGCAGCACCACGTCAAAAGCAGCCTTGGCCAAATTCCTGGGTTTATGGTTCCCACAGCCTCATGGGAAATGTAGTTTCGACTGACCTTCCCGCCTCCGGCCTCTGGGTGAGCTCGCCGGAAGGAGCCGAGCCAATGCGGAAACAGCCGAGTGTTCCGAGGCGGGCCTTTTCCTGCTCGATTGCATGCTGGGAAAGGGCAGTTTCCGTTAGCTGCTGAAGGCTGAGGCGCGCCACCGGCCACCTCCCCACGTGAAGCAGTTGTCCGAGCATCGCCAAGCCGGGCAGCTGTCTAACCCGCGTCCGAGCGCCCCGGAAGCGGCGGGGGACCGGAAGTGGCCCGCGGAGGCTGCAGAGCTAGTCCGGGAGCCCGCTGTGAGGCGACTGGCAGCGCTGCGACGGCGCCATGTCCCTGATCTGCTCGAGTGAGTGCTGGCTGCGGCGGGAGGCGGGAGCGTGGCTGCGGCCGGGGCCCCGGAGCCCGCGGCCCTGCGTGCGGGGTGCATTTGCGCAGTGCCGCGCAATTCACGTAGCTGGGAAGAATGACTGTGGTTGTTACACTGAGCGGAGACGGGCCTGAACGGGGTGGGGGGGTGGGAAGGGGGAGTTGGTGCAGGGAAAAACAGCTCCTGGTGTGGGAAAACCGAGGACGTGTCCAGCATCCGCCTCCGATTGTGACCTGGTCAGCAGCGGTCCAGGGCCTCAGTTTCCCCATCTGCAGCAGCATCCATTGAAAGCGTTGCAGTGGGTATTGCTCGGGAACGTCGCTTAGGCATCGATGTGTCTGCGATTTGCAGGGATCACGCAGTGACTTGGAGGCAAGGCTGGAAGCCAGGTGTCTGGCTTCTAGCCTCGCGCAGTATGACTAATGAAAACAGCGACCATTTAGGAGACCTGTATTGATGTACGACGCACTTCCAAACGATGATCCCATTTTATGCTTACAAAAAAAAATTGTCTGAATGGAAATAAAGATCCGTGATTTAGAGAGGGCGTCAGAAATCTTAGGAAGCATGAGGTTTATCCAGGGGTGTGCGGCACAGCTGGGCGGTGGAGCTCGGTTCTTTGAGCCCGGATCCATGCTTTTTCCATACTGTATGCTGTCTTGTCATTGGGTGTTTTGTTAACGGCATTGCGGGTGTTTACCTTCTTGTTTACCACATCACTAGCTTCCCCTCCCTCTCCATTCTCTTCTCAGAACGTTGCCATTAATTCAAAGAGGGAAAGGAAGGAGGGAAATGACAAACAGAAAAGGGAATTCACATCACACATAAGAAATTTCAGTTTGCAAAGTATTTTCGAACGATTTGTTTCCTTTTAATCTTGAGAGAGCACGCTTACATGCCCTGGGCCATCCTTCCTTTTTGTAGGGGAGGGAAAGCTCACTCAAGTGTTCAGTGGTTGAGTATGTGAGTGAGATAAGCCAACAGAATAGCACAGGAAAGCCATGTTTCCTCCCATACTTCATTACTTATGCATGGGAATCCTGCAAAAATAGGTGATTCTAAGGGAAGCTTGTACAGACCCATGTGCCACAGAAGAGAATAGGAGCTTGAGGCCTCAGGTGGGAAGGCAAACAGAATTATGTGGTGAATAAGAGCTGTTCTGTTACGTGATAAGTCTCTCGGGCAATAAATAATCTCTCTCAGAAGAGTCTTGAGTGTGGAGGTTGCTTTCACTCGTCTGCTGAGGTGAACCAATTGTCCCTGTTTAGGGGACGTTAGAGAAACAAGAGGGCCTGAGAAGGTCAGAGAGACCTTGATTCTGAGCTTGCTTTTGAGTTCTTCCTTTTTGGTAGTTCAGCATTACCAGGCTCCATACTTTGGGATATTTTTTATTGAGCCCCAGGATGTACCATGTTCTGATGTTTATCAAGTGTCTGCTTAGTATCTGCATTGTCCTGGAGGTCAGTGACAGCTGTGGTGCCCATCTTCAAGGGTACACAGACTATTCTGTCAAGTGCCTAGAATAGAATCTTGCTTGGCACACAGTAGCAGACACTATAGAAAGGTTTTTTATTTATTTATTTTTTAATTTATCAGTGCTTGTCACATTGCTTAGAAATTTTTCTGCCTGTTCCATCTAGGGCTCCAGACGAATGGCAGGGGTTTGAGTTGTGTGTACTTATTTGTCATATGCCTAGTCAGTCATATTTGTTCAAAAATGAGATGGCAGGGCATACTGACCACTCTTTATGGGACTGACATATAGTTATTATTTACTGGCTTTTATTATCAGCAGACTAGAGAACCTAGTTAAGTAGTTGGCAAGTATTCTAGGGCCAAGTACCAGCTGGCTTGCTGTCACAGACCTTGCTTTCTGATAGCTGAGTATGAGGACAGGGTCTTGTGGGGGCCGATACAATCTAGCCCAGGCCTCCTTTTACCCTGTGTTCACTACCTGCCTTTCTCTATAGTCTCCAACGAAGTGCCAGAGCACCCATGTGTGTCCCCTGTCTCTAATCATGTGTACGAGCGGCGGCTCATTGAGAAGTACATTGCAGAGAATGGCACAGATCCTATCAACAACCAGCCTCTCTCAGAGGAGCAGCTCATCGACATCAAAGGTGCCCGCCCGACCGATAGCCTAAGTCCAGGGCCAGCTCAACTCAGCCTTCAAGAGTGGGAGGAGGAGCCAGTCTGGTGGAGAAGATGGTGGCTGTGAATGAATAAAGAAAGGAGGGGTGGGGGAGGGGTGAGCCCCCGGGGTTCTGGTTCTTCATACCTGCTTTGCTGCCTCTCTTGGCAGTTGCTCACCCAATTCGGCCCAAGCCTCCCTCTGCCACCAGCATCCCAGCCATTCTGAAAGCCTTGCAGGATGAGTGGGTGAGTTCTTTGAAGAGTATGCACCTCTGGGCCTGGGGATTAAAAAGGTGGGACTGCCCTCCTTTTCTTTTTAATTTTTTATTTTATGTGTATGGGTCTTTTGCTTACATGTATGTCTGTGTGTCACTTATGTGCCTGGTGCTTGGGAGGCAGGGGGAGGGTGTGTGATCCCTTGGAATTGTGGTTACAGACCGTTGTGAGCCCCCATGTGGGTTCTGGGAATTGAACCCGGGTCCTCTGGAAGAACAGCAAGTGCTCTTAACTCCTGGACTGTCTGTCTCTCCAGGCTCTCTTATTTTCTTGAGATAGGGCCTTGCTTTGTGGTCTAGACAGGTCTGGAAACTCATGATGCTTCCTCCTCAGCCTCCTAGTGCCTAGGATTACAAGTGCCCACCAGGCCTGACTCTTTGGGGGGATGAACACAGGG
Source organism: Cricetulus griseus (assembly GCF_003668045.3). NCBI lineage: Eukaryota > Metazoa > Chordata > Mammalia > Rodentia > Cricetidae > Cricetulus > Cricetulus griseus. Next base: position 49,556,463 of record NC_048596.1, on the reverse strand, counting down.
CTAATGTAAATGCTGTACCACTGAGCAGCCCCCTCATTTCTTGCCAGCCATATTTCATTTGTGAGGAGCAGGATGGCAGCACAAGAGGAGCCTGCTTGTTGGAAGTCTTGCAGACCTGGATTCCAAAGTTTTCTCCACTGTCAGCCTTTGTGACTTGGGGCACACTGCTCAGTCTCTGAGGCTTGACCTTCCTGACTATAGGACATTGATTAGTCCTGTCTGTCTGTACTCTGTAAGAAGTAGAATAAAATTGACAAATTTGCCTTGTGACGTCAGGGACTCTCTTTCATTACTGAGCACTGCACTTGCTGAGGGTAGCTAGTAAATAACCACAGCAGCATTATTTCCTTTCAGAGAAGTGATGGCATTAACATATGTGCTTTACTGCTGAAGTAAAGCAAAGCTGGGGGTTGGAAGGAGCCAGATCTTGCTTCTGTCTATGTGTCCAGGGTGTGGTGTGGAGTAGGAGCCTGAATGCCTTACAGGGCATTCAGGGTCACTCATATGTTAGCTTGGGTCTCTGAGTAGTTCAGGTTGGCTTCAGTGTAGAATAGGAGGTGGTGTCCTCTTCTCCAGGGCTGGCCGAGTTCTCCAGCTCTCCCCCAGTCCTCACAGTGGCCTACCCCCTCCCAGGATGCAGTCATGCTGCACAGCTTCACCCTTCGCCAGCAACTGCAGACAACCCGCCAGGAGCTGTCCCATGCTCTGTACCAACACGATGCTGCCTGCCGAGTCATTGCCCGTCTCACGAAGGAAGTCACTGCTGCTCGAGAAGGTGTCTCCTCTTCCCTGCTGTTCCCTACCCTTTGCTGGCTCTGCTTTGTAATGTCCCATTTCTAACATCATCTTTTCTCTCAGCTCTGGCTACTCTGAAACCACAGGCTGGTCTTATTGTACCTCAGGCCGTGCCAAGCTCACAGCCCAGTGTTGTGGTAAGTGTTCCATTCCAAGCCCCAATAGCTGTCCTTACACAGGTGCCTTTGGTATTGTGAGTTCCTCCCATTCTCCCTTTCTTTTCTCCAGGGTGCAGGAGAGCCCATGGATTTGGGTGAGCTGGTGGGAATGACCCCTGAGATTATCCAGAAGGTGAGTCATATGCTCTTTTGCTGGGAATGCCACATGTCCTCCTAACTCAGTGCCATGGGTCTTGGGGCTAGAGTAAGAATCTCACCCTGAGCAGTGGAAAGCCTGCCCTGCCACTCTTGAGTTTTCTGACTAGGCTGACTTTAGCCTGCCTTTCTCTGTCTCATTTTCCTTGCTTCTTTTTTTTGTTGTTGTTTGTTTTTGTTTTTTTGAGATAGGGTTTCTCTGTGGCTTTGTAGACTGTCCTGGAACTAGCTCTTGTAGACCAGGCTGGTCTCAAACTCACAGAAATCGCCTGCCTCTGCCTCCCAAGTGCTGGGATTAAAGGCGTCACCACCGCCCGGCTCCCTTGTTTCTAAATAGAGTGAGGTATGCACTTCACAGGCTTGTTGTAGGGAAGACTTAATTACTGATAAGGGCAGCTTATAGCTCTTGCTGTTTTTGTGGTCTTTGCTGATATTAAACCACTTTGTGACAGGTTTTGCTTACAAGATAGAAGTTATCTTAAGATGAGGAGTCTGTGACTGTAAGTCATAGCTGAGAAGGGGCAAGGCAGGCTTCCAGACTGCATCGCAGGGTTCTGTTGAATGTACAGTCTGCATTTGTGGGGTCCAACAGTGTCTGAGTTCTAATTTTTGTACCTTAGACCTGGTCCCAGAACACAACAGCCTAGCTCTGTCCCTACTAGTTCTACCATTTGTCACTTTAGTAACCTTGGGTGGGGGGAGGTGAGTCTTTTGATGTTCAGTTTTTTCAGTTGTACCATAAGGTCATGGATACCTCACCTTATAAGACCAGAGTGGAAATGTGTCAGCTTTAGCACATAACCTGGCAAATAGCATGTTTTTGGTGATGCTTATGATACCAGATGTACCAGCACCCAGCGTGCTTTGTCCTTGCAAAATCATTTCTCAGAAAATTGTTCTCCACAGCTTCAAGACAAGGCCACTGTTCTAACCACGGAGCGTAAGAAGGTGAGTTGACCCCTGGTGTGAGCATTTGGCTTTTTGGAGGAGGGGCTAGTTGAAACCTATATTCAATTGCTGCTCTTTGGGGTCTTTTCTGTTTTCTCAGAGAGGAAAGACTGTGCCTGAGGAGCTGGTGAAACCCGAAGAGCTCAGCAAGTACCGGCAGGTGGCATCCCATGTGGTAAGTAGCTGGAGGTGACTCTATTTCTAGGGCAAGATGGGCCAGCATGAGGAGCAGGGGCAAATGCTGCTCAGGCCTCTGACATGGTTTCTTGCCATGCAGTGAGGGAGTTGCTGCATCCAGGCAGCCAGCCAAGCTGGATGGATAAGGGATAAAATTCACTCTTGTTCCTTGCCTGAGGAGGAATACCAAAGGGTATAGGGAGTGGAGGAGCTGTGTGGCTCTCTGGTCTGCCTTGATTTGGCTGTGACTGGATTTTGTGTGGTTCTGTCTGCATAGGGGCTACACAGTGCTAGCATTCCTGGGATCCTTGCTCTGGACCTCTGTCCTTCGGACACCAACAAGATTCTCACTGGTGAGTCTGAGCCTGGCCTGATAGGTCAAGGTGGGAGATGGCAGGAGCAAGGGAAGGTGCAAGCCCCTGGTTCTCTGCATGGATTTGAGGACAGAAAGACCTTCTTTAGCACTGGGATCCTTATAGGCCTGATTCATTTTTTTGTCTTTTTTTGGATATTTTATAGGTGGGGCAGATAAAAACGTTGTTGTCTTTGATAAGAGTACTGAGCAAATCCTGGCCACTCTTAAAGGCCATACCAAGAAGGTCACCAGCGTGGTGTTTCATCCTTCTCAGGTAAGGTACTTTCACAGCCACCCTTGTCCTTTCCTAAGTCCTGTTCCAGTAGTTTTGAGTTTCAGAACCAATCACCCAATCTCTACCTTTTTGATGAACTGAACTGGGCATTGATGGGTCTCTGTGTAGAACCCCAAAGCTGTGGCCCTCAAACCAAAGGAGAAGGAAAATGCAACCAACAAAGCACATTCACATCAATTTTGCATTAGGAAAAGAAAACAAACATCCTAGAGCGTTTATAGATAAACTACAGACAGTAAAGCTCTATATAGTCCTGACTGCTAGGTGTCTGTTCCCATGACACCCTGTGTGGTTGGGTTCAAAATTAAATGTTGGCTGTTGAAAGTGGTGTGAGTTCAAATAGAAAAGAGGATAAAGGTAGCTATTAGAGGAGATTAATGGTCTCATAAGAGTTGAGTACTGTGGCTTGGTATGCAGCTGCATGGGGTGCTGAAACAGTGCCTCCCAGTTAAGTCTTTCTCTTAGACTTAAGGAACTGAGAAATAGAGGACTATTTGTGTCTTAGTGCTCTTTTGCTATGAAGAGACACCATGATCACAGCAACTCTTAATAAAAGAAAGCATTTAATTGGGGGATTGCTTCTTACAGTTTCAGAGGTTAGTCCATTATCATCATGGCAGGGAGCATGGTGGCAAGCCTGACACTGGGCCAGTAGCTGAGACAGACAGACAGACAGACAGACAGACAGACACACACACACACACACACACACACACACACACACACACACACTGTTTGACATGGGCTTTTGAAATCTCAAAACCAACCTATTCCCAATGAGATACTTCTCCAACAAAGCCACACTATTAATCCTTTCAAATAGTGCCGTTCCCTGGTGATTAAGCAGCCACATATATGAGCCATTCTCATTCAAACCATCACAGCTATAGCAAACTGAAAAACTAATTCAAATTGAAGTACTTTTTTTCCTGTTTATTCGTTGTTAGTATTACTTTTGGCTTTTATGAGTATGTGTTAATGAAAGGATAGTTGCTGTTATATTCTGGCTGTTACTGTCCTAACTAGTGGAAATAATTTATTTGGGAAACTAAATAAGCTCTCTGTCTGCCCCAGGTCTTTTGGACAATCAACATGCCCTTGGGTCTAAGTGTGAGGAACATGGGAACATGACCTTATATTCCTTTACAGGCTCAGTCTGCTCGGATCTGTGCCATCTAGTCCAGTAGTCTTTAGCTGCAGGTGCACATGATTCCAGTCCCTCAGTTCCACCCAGCTTTAAAAGGGGGCAAAAATAGCTCTCAGCTGCAGTTGCCCTGTTTACTACTAAGTAGTGAGGGTCTCAACTTGGCTCAGTGTGGCCATTTCAGCAGCATTTATTTTTCTTGGCTTTCTTAGGCACTGTTGTTTAGATAGGTGGTTACAGGCAGAGAGGGACTAGAAGGAGAAGCAGTTGCTGGTAGTTATGGCTGTCCTTTTCACTGTGGAAAAGGGTGTTATAGTACATTTCACTTCCTAGGATCTGATTCTTGGTTGCTTTCCTTTCAGGAACTGGTGTTTTCTGCATCCCCAGATGCGACTATCAGGATTTGGTCGGTCCCAAACACCTCCTGTGTACAGGTTGTTCGAGCCCATGAGAGTGCAGTGACAGGCCTCAGCCTCCATGCTACTGGAGACTATCTCCTGAGTTCCTCTGATGATCAGGTACAGTCCCAGCTAGGGCCCTGAGGAGGCTGCCTACTCACCCTGGGAGGAAGGGCCATCTTGCTGGGGCAGCCAGATTCCCAGAGTTCTGGAAAGGTTTTTTCCCTGTTGTGGGAGCTATCTTTGCCAGTAGGTGCTGAATCAGGGTCTCAGCTACCAGACCTGCTTACTCATTGGCTTCTTTGTCTCACCTCCAGTACTGGGCCTTCTCTGACATCCAGACAGGGCGCGTGCTCACCAAGGTGACAGATGAGACTTCCGGCTGCTGTAAGTGTCCTTAGAGGCACTGAACTCTTTTGTTTGCAGTTTGTCTTTAAGTTTTACTTAGTCATTTGCTTATTTGTTCTAAAGACAGTGTTTACCACTGCACCAGTGTAGAGGCCACGGTGACTACTGACTACAGATCCCTGTCCCCTTTCCTCAGCTCTTACCTGTGCACAGTTCCATCCTGATGGGCTCATCTTTGGAACAGGAACCATGGACTCCCAGATCAAGATCTGGGACTTGAAGGTAGGACATGCAGGCCTCTTAGAGAAGGAACTGATGAGGTGTGTCAGCAGGCCCCAGGATTTCTCAAGGCTTAGGAAAGCCTGGCTTTGTTTGTGTGGCATGGTAATGTCACCAAGGAACTGTGGGTGCACAGGACATGAAGTTTGGTAAGCCCCTTCCTATCTTAACCCGTAAGTGATAATTTTTTGTCCAACCACCACCTGTAGGAGCGTACCAATGTGGCCAATTTCCCTGGCCATTCTGGCCCCATTACCAGTATCGCCTTCTCTGAGAATGGGTACTACCTGGCCACAGCAGCCGATGACTCTTCAGTCAAGCTCTGGGACTTACGCAAGCTGAAGAACTTTAAGACATTGCAGCTGGATAACAACTTTGAGGTGCGCTCCTCCCCAGTCTTAGTTGTTTGTCCTCACTCCCTGATGGTTTCTGAGTTCATGTGAACTGCTTCTCTTTGTCCCAGTTGTTCTGTGGCTTGACATTTGTGTAATTGCCTTTCTTTGGGGTTTGGCAGGTGAAGTCACTGATCTTTGACCAGAGTGGTACCTACCTGGCTCTTGGGGGTACAGATGTCCAGATCTATATCTGCAAACAGTGGACAGAGATTCTTCACTTTACAGGTAGAGGCTGGCTGTGGCTTTCCGGGGCCTTGTACATCTGCTCTAGGAAGCTTCACTTGGTGGTGAAGCTCTGGGCTTGGCCTAGATAGGCCCAAACTATTCCTACTTTTGCTGTCCTGGGAGTGGAACCTGACCAAGTTTCCTACTACTGAGCCCAACCCCCAGGCTGCTTTTACTTATGTCTGGGGGCAGTAGAGCATTGTAGCCTAGGAAAAGCATTTGTGAGTCTGTTTGGCTGTGAGTTGTGTTACTACCTGGCCTCTCCCAAGTTGTGTGTTGAGGAGCAAATTCTGTAATTTGTAATCTCTCTGGTGCCTTAGGAAAATTGAAATGATAATTTCAAACACTCAGTAGGAAATATAGGGGTTTACATGAAAGTGCATGCAACTCATAGGTTAGCAGTGTCTTGTGGTATATTATTTGGTATTGGCTCTTGATTTGAGCAATGAAAAAGAACCAGTCTGGGAAGTAATGAAGGTTTTTTTGTTTGTTTGTTTTGGTTTTTTGAGACAGGATTTCTCTGTATAACAAACCCTGGCTGTCCTGGAACTTACTTTGTAGACCAGGCTAACCTTGTACTCACAGAGGTCTTCCTGTCTTTGTCTACCAAGTGCTGGGACAGTAGATGTGCACCACCACACCTGGCATGTTTTTTATCTTTTTTTTTTTTTAAGATTTTATTTATTTATTATGCATACAACATTCTGCTTCCATGTATATCTACACACCAGAAGAGGGCACCAGATCTCATAATGGATGGTTGTGAGCCACCATGTGGTTGCTGGGAATTGAACTCAGGACCTCTGGAAGAGCAGTCAGTGCTCTTAACCTCTGAGCCATCTCTCCAGCCCATGTTTTTTTTATCTTTTGTCAACTTTATTGGGGTCTATCATGTGTGAGTGATGAAGTTTAAAGTCAAGTTAGGCAGTTTTCCTTTGTGTGGAGATGGAGTCTGGGGCCTTTCCCACAGTAGCAAGTATTCAAGCCCCAACACAAGTATAACTACAACACAAGGATAACTAGAAGTAATAAAGGGAAGTCAGGCTGACAGTGGTGCACAAGAGGGTTTCTCACCTTAGAGTCACCTATGGCCTTGAGTAGCTGCTATAGCCTCAACTTTAGGGGATCTTGCTGGGTGTGATAGCTCACACCTGTAATCTCAATTTTTGATAGCTAAACTAGAGAATCACCTTGAGTTTAGGCCAGCTGGGAGCACAAGAGGGCTTTTCTCTGGAGAGTTGGTGAGATCCGGGTGTTTTCTTAACTCTGGAAAGAACCTGCCCTGGTTCTCCATCTGAGTCCTGTGAGGAAGATAGCTCAGCTTTTTCTATTCTGGATCCAGTCCTGTATTGTGTGCCCTGGACTTTGACATGTTTGAGCTAGAACTGGCTAATGGACCATTCCAGGTCCAAGCAAAGAGCTAAAGGTAAACATACATACTGAATGAACACTGAGTTTTCCAGCTGAAGTATGCTTGCCCAGAAAGCTCAGGTGAAAGGGAATTGGTATTCCTCTGTTAATTTATCCCGCCAACAAAAGATTGAGTACCTCCGCTTCTTGCCAGGTGCTGAGTCCTGGTTAAAATAAGTGGTGAACAGAACCCTGTCTTTGGGAGGGTGTCTTACAGTGCCTTCTGACCCTTACCATCTGGGTTTGTGCCAGGGTCATGGCATTCAATGTCATTCTTCAGCCCCGAAGAAGAAACAGCCTTCTTTCTTATAGTTCCCTTTTTTCTCTCCTCAGAGCATAGTGGCCTGACCACTGGAGTGGCCTTTGGTCACCACGCCAAGTTCATCGCTTCAACTGGCATGGACAGGAGCCTCAAATTCTACAGTCTGTAGGCCCTATGCCTTCTCACAATTCTGGGCCTCATCTCAGTAGTGGGTTAGAGTTGGGGGGCGGGTGGGACCTTAGGAAGAGGGAGGTCTGGTGGGGCAGGGGCATTCACGTCATTTCATTCTGGTCTGGATGATGGTCTGAGCTAGGGTACATGGAACACTGCTATCCATGCAGCCTTCAGGCCCCAGGGAACGGACATGGAGGAACTGTCACCCTATAAATGCTCAGAGTTGTAGTCCGGCACCTCCCCCAGCAGTGGCAGCTGTTCCATGCCTGCTCTGTTTCAGCTCTTCTGAGACAGGGAGGTGAGCCAAGGGAACTGTGAAGGGGAGGGGCAGGAGAGCTTGTGCTGGTTTTTGTAAGCAGTGATCTAGTTTCATTAAAAAAAAAAAATCCACTCAGTAAATATTGTCATCTCCTTGCGTCCGTCTGCCAGAGAGACCCTGAGTTGGGAAGAACAAGGGGAGAGACCAAAATGTGAGACACTGGCTATCAGGAAGCCTCCCCTGCAGCAAAAATAAAGCCTAGAAGCCATTTGTCAAAAAAGTCTCCCCTGCTCGGGCAGGACCTTGTTTCCAGTGCCTCCATCAATCATGTTGTGCTTACTCTCTCACAAGCCTGAATGAAATGTGGTGAGGAATTAGATTAGCCTTAGCCTGTTGGTGGTTGCTGTGAATGGATTGTCAGGGGAACTTCAGTTGTGGGTGATACAAACTTGTTCCCAGCTGGCCAAAGAGATTTTCTTGACTGGCAGCTAATCCGCTGAAGTAGAGCTGCTCCCAGGGGAGACAGTTAATGCACAGTAAATAAAAAGTTAGATGGAAACCCTGGTGGGGAGGGGGGATTAATGTAGGGTCCTGTGACTGTGCTACATTTGGAAGTCACCTGGGGACAGGGGGCTAAAGAGGAGGAGAAAAGTTGTAGGTTCTGAGGTTAAGATAAAGGAGATGTGGAGTGGAAGGGCAAGTTACCATTAGGTGTGCCCAGGAGGGCCTTGGGACCATCCCCAGGATGCTGGTGTTGGGAGCCTGCTGTGAGGTGAGGTGTGTGTGCAGGGTTGGGGTGAGGAAAGGGAGCTTGTGTGTACAGATGAGAGACTGTTGGGAAGGAAGAGCTGAGAAGTGAGGCGTCACCTAGAGGCTGTGGACAAGTCAAGATAGTCTGTACTGTAAGCACAGCACAAAGCCTCTGGATATGTGCTGCCAGCAAGTCCTGGGATCCAGGAAATTCAGAGTTACCCGATCTGCCAGGATAGAGAAACCATCTGTTGTAGTTACTGTGCAGCCTGCTGCTCCCTGAAAGTGTATCCAGTAAACTTACAGTGGCTGGGGACATAGTTCAGTTGGTAAGTGCTTTCTAAGCAAGCATGAGACCCTAAATTCGATCCCTAGTGCCTAATGTAAAAAAGCCAGAAATGTCCTTTCTAAAAAGAGAAAATAGGTTTCTGAGACTTGGGCAGTAAGGGAAACACAAGGCCCAGGAGGGAAGACAGCTTACAAGGTCAGGATGCACTTGGAAGTCAAATGATCACTGAGGCCCCCCCAAGGTAAGCAGCAATTGTTCTGCAAATGATACAGGACCACAGGGAGCATCTTTGGTGAGTCATGGCCCATGCTGGGCTGGACTTTTCAGTGGTGAAGCTGCCTTTGTATCATCTGTGCTCCTTGCTCAGATTCCTACACATCTCAATAAACTTGATAATTCACCAAAAAAAAAAAAAAAAAAGCCAGAAATGGTGTGAAGTATGTGGTATGTGCGCAGATAGGGGAGTCCTAGCAAATACCAGAAATGTAAACAAATAGCCACCCCTCTTTATAGCATACCAGTTTATATAGTACATACAGATGGCCAGGAGTTGCAGGAACAAGTGAGGGTTCAGCGACTCTCTCCACCTACTTGTATGAGAGAATATTGACAGTCAATAGGCCCAGTCTCGGGGGTCTCTTGCTCATAGTTGCAGCTGCTCTGATGGGAGATAAAGCAAGCAACTCTCAGTTGGGGCTTGATGGCTTCTAAATGGCTCCACCTTCCTGTAGTCACCAGCCACACCAGTCCTAGTATAGGGTCTAGGAGCCTTACTAGGCCTGGTGAACAAAGAGAATGTGTTTGCTATGAAATGGATTGGTGCTTAGTGTACTCTAGAAGCATTTGAGTCTGTAAACATTCAAAGCCATGTCCTTTTACTGTGAAACTGACAGGGGGTCTATATTGTGCTTGAACTTGGAGCATCAACCAAAGAGGCCACTTGGGTGCAGTGTAATTAATCTCTGGCTCCCAGCTCAACCTGGCACCTTGGCAGAGCCCCTGCATCGCATGCCCCGGCCAGCAGGTGGTGCTAGTACTGTTCTGCAGGTGATGGTGTTCAGAGAAGCATCTTGACCTAAGCATCCCGTGAGTTGGCATTTGAAGCCTAGTTTCAGAGACAAAGCTGAGGCAGCAATGGGCAGCTAGTGACCTCCACAGGTCTCTGGGAGTCATGGTTAGTAGCCACTGGCATCAAGGCTAGGTTTGACCCCCAGCTCTTATCTTTTTACAGTAAGTCTGTGTCAGTTTGTCTATGAGTCTGTGGTATCCACCCTGTAGGGCTGAGAACTAAGTGAGCTATTTCAAGGTGTGAACACAAGGTGGCCCTCAGTAACTACAGACTGCTTCCCTGCTTTGTGACGGCTGCCAGTGACACCTATAGTGGTAAGGCTTGGCCTAATTTCTCCATCCTTAAGCCTGATATTAAAGCTCATCAATCCAGCTGGGCGTGGTGGTGCACATCTTTAATCTCAGCAAAGATCTCTGAGTTCTAGGACAGCCAGGGTTATACAGAGAAACCCCGTCTTGAACAAACAAAAAACCAAATGCTCGTCAAACCAAGGAGGGAGGCAAGACAAAGCAGAGTACATCCAAGACTAAAACTTGCAGGATTCCTCTGCCCTTCTACCCCCATACTAAGAATTTAGACAGCACACATTAGAAAAAGAGACTTGTACTTCTCGTTACTGGGGCAGAGGATTTTTTTTAAAAAAGTCCATCAGCACCAAGATGGGCAAGCTTCCTCTTTGCCCAGCTCCGTGCACTGGTCTGCCCCGCCTTACTCTGGATGGAGCCTCTCGGCGCCTAGACACAGACTTCCCTGCCTTTGGCAGGCTCTCAGCTGCATTTTTGATCTCTGCACTCATCTAGGCAGAATGTCAGCATCATCAGAATTCTGTAGAAATTCCCAAAATAGAAGCTGTTTTTACTTCCCAGAGTTTTTGTTTTTATTTAATCCCATCTTTGTGACTTGCTCTTTTCCCCCCTCACATTAGTTCAACAGTGACTTAAGTGCATATAAACATTCATAATTTGGCACTTTGTTGTTTACATCTACAGACTGGTCTGGTATGTCTCATTATTGGAAGAGAAAAGGCCCATTTGCAGTCCATGTTCCTGCAGGAATGCCTGGATAGAGTGCTCCTTGAGCTGTAGTACTCAAATCTGAAATATTCATATATTATATATATATATATATATATATATATATATATATATTATCTCATGTATGTGTGGCTTGTGTCCTTATACCGTGACATACGTGTGGAAGTCAGAACACAGCTTGTAGGGGCTGGTTTTCTTCCACCACATAGGTCCCAGAGACCAAACTGAGCTGTCTGGTCAGCCCTCACTTCCTTTAAGTCAAAGCACATGGAAATAATTTGCCCTCAGTATCTAGTGGGGAGTATGGTGAGGAAGGGAACCCCTTGAGTCTCTGGTAGCTGTGGCCCAAAGGCAGGAGAGGAAATCTAATGGGCTACAAGCAGCCCTGCTTTCTGGTCAGGAAGAATGGCTGGTTTGCCCATCAGGTCTGACACAGCCTGTCACAGACTCAGGTGCCTGCTCAGGCCAGCAGGTGGAAACAAGTAACTGTTTTCTTCCTGTTTTTTTGTTGTTGTTGTTTTGTTTTGCTTTGCTTTGTTTTGTTTTCCGAGACAGTGTTTCTCTGTCCTGGAACTAGCTCTTATATAGATCAGGCTGGTCTCGAACTGCCTCCCGAGTTCTGGGCTTAAAGGCGTGCACCACCACCGCCCAGCTCTTCCTTTTTTTTCCTTCCCTTTGTCACTCCCATTAAAGTTGTGCACCACTGCCAGAGGGGAGCTGTTTTCTGTCTCCCCTTTTTTCTCTCCCTCTCCCACTGGGGTACTCCACTGCCGCTAGGAGAGCTTTTGGTATCTAGGCATATACCTTCCTAGATACCAAATGCTTCCCCATCATTGACAGCATAGAAAACTTAGTGTTGCAGAGTTTGTTGTTCATGTGTAATATGTGTTTTATCCACAGAACCCTTTGATACAGAGGTATTGACAGAACCTATATACCATTTGAATAGTCATTACAGAGTACCCTATCAAAAAATCACATGCTCATGTAACTTCAAAGTAAGGGCAGCCATTGCATTGTCAAAGTAACAGCCCCAAAGGAAGGGAACAGAGGAAGGAGGATGAAACACATAAAGAAAAGCCCATGGCCAGTTGCTGAGAACTAAGGAGGTTGCTTCTTGGGTTTGTGAATGCTCTCTGGACAAGGAAGGAATGGAGAGGAAAGACACAGCAGGTTATAAGATGCAAGCGGCTATGAAAATGTGTAGCTTCTAATAGCAGAACCAGGGGCTGGAGAGCTGGTTCAGTGGTTAAGAGCACTGGCTACTCTTCCAGAGGTCCTGGGTTCAATTCCCAGCACTCACATAACTGCTCACAACTATAACTCCAATTCCAGGGGATCTGACACCTTCACATCAGTGCACATAAAAGTCAAATGAATTTTAAAAGCAGCAAAATCACTTTAAGACAGTGGTGGCTGCCTCTGCTGCTCAGATAGGCAAAGATCTAGCGTCATCTGGAGGGACAGGGAGGACAGGTCCCCACACAGTCTCAGCCCGCAGTCATAGGGATGTGGCTTCTGTCTGACCCAGGAGTTCTACCTAGAAAGCAGTGCACAAAGAAGTCCATGCTTACATAACTGCATTCAGCACTTGGTACCTGAAGTTCTAGGCTTGGTTTCCTTCAGTAGATCAGATGTGCCCCTAGTTCAGCAGAAAGCTAGACAACACAGATGTTTAAAATGATATAAAATGGGGCACTAGGGCTGGGAACATAGCTCACTCAGCTGAGAAAGTGTCCTTTCCCACCCCCAACCCTCCCCCAGACACACACACATACCACCCAGGCTCAGAAAGTGCTTTCTTGCTTGCACCCAGTACTGAGTAAAACTGGCATGGTGGCACATGACTGTAATCCTAGCATGAGGATCAGAAAGAAGTTCAGGGTTATCAGGTCAGTCTGGGTTGTATCTCTAACAGCCCTAGCTGTCCTGCATCTAACTTCGTAGACCAGCCTGTCCTTGAACTCAAAGAGATCCGCCTGCCAATGCTGGGATTAAGGGTGTATAGCACACACACACACACACACCTCACCCTGGCTCAGAAAGTGCTTTCTTTGCTTGCACCCAGTAAAACTGAGTAAAACTGGCATGGTGGCACATGACTGTAATCCTAGCATGAGGATCAGAAAGAAGTTCGGGGTTATCAGGTCAGTCTGTGTTGTATCAGACCCTATCTCAAAAACAAAGGATTAGAAAGATAAATACTTAGAATGTAGTTAGGGATGATACAGGTATAATAAAGTGACAATTGTGAGCTCTCCAAACATACACATTATAGATAACATATAGACTGAGCAGGTTGTATTTATATATTTAAGAATACACACACACACAAGGCTATGAATTTCAAAGAGCAAGGGGGGAGTATATGGACAAGGTTAGAGGAGGAAAGGGAGGAGGGCTCAGTGGGTAGTGATGTGCAAGCCTGACAACCTGGGTTTGATCCCCAAAATCCATAGAAAGGTAGGAGAGAGCTGACTCAACAACTTTTCTCTGACCTCCATGTGCGTGCTATGGCATGCTCATGCCTCACCCTCCAGGCATACACAGTCTTAAAACAGAAAAACAAGCTGGGCACTTGGGAGGCAGAAGCAGGTGGATCTCTGTGAGTTCAAGGCCAGCATGGTCTACAGAGTTCCAGAACAGCTAGGACTGTTACACAGAGAAACCCTGTTTTGGAAAAAAAGAAAAAAGAAAACCAAAGGAAAGAATGATGCAAGGTATTTCATTTTTTAAACTTGAAAGTGACAAAGTGACTCCAGTTGGCAGCACCTGAGTGGTAATGTTTTATTTAAACATGGATGTCAATCCTAGGTCCCTCTTAATTGGTGGGATCAGCTTTCTAACTCAGCCATGCTGGTCTTCACATATATCCTACACCTGCCTGTACCTGCGCCAAGTCATCGCTAGCCACAGCTGGGGGGCAGTCCAAGAAGGGAAGTTCAAAGTGTGTCTGGTGTCTGGGTCTCCCGCCCTCTTCTAGAAAAAGCCTAAATGTGGCGTTTTCCCAGTCCTGGATCTTGGCCTGTGCACTTTACCTCAGACCCAAACAAAACTAAAAACAAACCCCCAAAAGCTAGGTAAAGTGAGGTGTGAGGATGAGACATTCCAGTCAGTTGCTAACATCCACAAAGTGCTGGCTGGTGCCACATGATTCTAAGTATCTTCATCAGCTGGTTTCAACTGTTACTCCTGTGAATTCGACACTAGGCTCAATTTAAAAAGTGAAAACAGGTCCAGGGAGAAGCAGAGATGCTCTTAGGCTTCGGGGTTTCATGTTTCACCATAACTCAAAGATTGATTGAGCAGGTCAGAGCCGTGGGTGAAGAATGGACTTGTGTTGAATGAGAGCACTGGCTTGTTGCCTTTGTGACAGTTAAGATCATGCCCTGCCACAGGCCTAGAGATGACTAGTTTTTTCCAGATTCTTCTTGTACCTCTTGCTGAGCCCACCTTCTTCCCAGCCCAAATCAACATGACATTCTGGAACATAGCCTGGTTCTATCCTGTCTGATGGCCATTCCCAAGTGGCAGGCAGGGTGAAGGCCAGCTTGTTGCTATCCAATGCTGCCAGCTGTTGCTGTATGTGCTAGTATGTGCTAGTTTTGGAGCCCAAGAAGGGAAGTTTGAAGTGTGGCTGGTGTCTGGGTCTCCTGCCCTCTTCTAGAAAAGGTGTTCTGCCGCCTTTAGTGCTCGATTAATTGGTGCAGTGGGACTTAGTTCAGGCTTGATGCTTTTGTCCTGGGACTCTGGGAACTTCCCCTTGCCATGAAGGCAGCCTTGCCGGTGCTCTGAGGATACCCACATCTAGACAAGCTGTTACCATTGCTGAAACTGCCAGGTTTTGACCCTCCCTTACCCTCTACTTGTGTTGTCCTTCCCAAAAGAACACCTTCCCTTGTTTAGAGGCATCCTCTCAGACCCTGACCTGGGAGAGTAAAGCCAAGCTACAGTGTATGTTAAGCACTGTTGGGGCTTGCTTTGAGGACAGCATCACAGGTCCTCATTATGTGAGCTAGTGAGGCTCAGGCAGTAAAAAAACACTCTGCAAGCCTGACAAGTTTCATCCCTTGCATCCACCTAGTTAAAGGTCAAAGAGAACCGACCCCATAGAGTGTCATCTGGCTCCCACATATGTGCACCTCTCCCAATAATAAAACAGATTTTGTCAGTTGCTCCATATAGTCTTTTTAGCTTTTTGAGACAGCTGAAAGCCTTGACTGTCCTGAAACTCATGTTAGATCAAGCTGGCCTCAAACTCAGAAATCTGCCCACTTGTGCCTCCCAAGTGCTGGGATTAAAGGCATGGGCCACCATGCCCAGCTTCCCTGAAGTCTTTTGGTAGTAGGAAACACTACAATTGGTGTAACAGTGTCCAGTTTTACAGTCAATTTTTGTAAAGAGGAGTACATTCTAAAATGGCAAAAGTCAGTGAGGTGACTAGTCTAAAGACACTTGCTGTGCAAGCCTGATGGCCTGAATTCAATCCCCAGAGCCCTTGTAGAGGTGGTAGGTGAGCACTGACTCCACAAAGTTGTCCTCTGTCCTCCACATATGCACCTACTCATGTGCAGTAATTTAAAAAGTTAAAAGGTAAAAAAAGGTGGTTAAAAATAATAGTGTAAGGAAATATGTAAGCTTGTTAACAGTGCTGTATTGTGTGTGGGGGTACACTTGGGTATAGGCTACACTAGTGTACACTTGGCACAAGCTGGTGCATATCTGTGACACTATATCTCATGTCATGGTGGCTGTGGAATCAGGAGTGACAGGAGTTTCTCACTTGTGTCACAATTTTACAGAGGCACTGTCTTATAGGTGTTGACTGAAACGTTACAGGGTACCCGACTGTATTAACGGGGTCAGGATTCTGAAACACCACATCTGAGTCCAGGAACAAGTCTCATGTAGCTCACCCCTGCAGTCCCATCACTCTGAGGCACAAGAATCGCTGATTTTAAAAGCCAGCCTAGGCCATAGAGTAAGACCCTGTTGCCCCTCAAACACACACACCCTTGGATAAGACATACATCGGGTTTCATAAATAACTTCCCCACATCTGCATTCAGTGGTTTTCAAACAATGGTTTATTGAACCCACTTAACATCTGCCTTCCTGTAGTTTCTGGGCCCAGGCCCAACTCAGACCCACAAAGACACCAGCCCCCAGGACAAGGGTGGTGGCCAGCAGGAGGAGGAGCACCCAGAGCAGGGGTCTTGAACTAGAGTTCCTGCTGGAGCCTGTCAGAGAAGGGGTGGGGAAGGTACACCTGGAGCTGTCTGTCGGCAGATAAGGAGCTGGGCTATCTTTACTTAGTTCCTTATCTAGTGAGTTACACCACCTCTGAGCTTCCCTGTTTCATCAGCATTTTTAGAGAAGGCCATGGCCCTTGGGGTACCCACAACCCCTGGTACCTGAGGGCTGGAGTTTAGCAGCATCCTCAAAGCCCACTGCTCCTGGAGAACTCACAATGTCCAAAGCCTGGACAGTGCTATTGTGGTGATCAGGGGACCGACGGTGCCCTGCCAAGGAGGAAAGCTGTCTGGCTTCCAGCTGGTGGTCTGAGAGTCAGCCACGGGTCTAAGGTTGCATCAAAGAACAACTAACGCCCCCGCCCAGACTCACTTGCCACGCCAGAGTCACATATAGTAGAGCATGTTTCTGATCCCTCAGGGTAGCAGACAGAGGCACTACAGAAGAAATAGACCTGGTAGAAAGAAAAGCAGTCAAGGAGTGGACTAGTTTTGTGCAGCTGGGCTGGTAGCACAGAGGCAGGGTTGAGGGATTCCAGTGCAGGACTGCAGGAAGAGACATGGGCAAGCAGACTAAGACCACAGCTGGTCCATACTGGTGGGGATGCAAACTATGTTATTTCCAATTTAGAGTTCAGATCGTCCTCTTCCTGAAAGCCCAAACCTGCAGTAGAAGACACTCCCTGCAGGCAGGAACTGCTGCATTCAAGAGAACTACAGTCCTCCTCGGCCTGTTCTCTGCCTTCTGCCCTCAGGAGCAGAACTGTTGGAAGGCAGGGCGTTTTTCTTCCCACCCACCCAGTTAACAGGAGATGATGTTTAGCTACAGAGCCAGGCAACATATGTCTGCTGTTTTCTCTTTACTCCTGAAGAAATACCTGGAGACAGAGGGGAAGGAAGACAAGGCACCACTGCTTTCAGGAAACAGAGCCCAGGGGAGGTGACCAGAGGCAGCACCGGCAGACCTCAGCCATGGCACCCTTCATATAGCAGGTCAGTGCCTCTTGGCTTGGGAGGCAGCACACAGGCAAAATGGGAAAGATGCCATCCTGAGTCACCCTCAGCTCTGCCTACCAGTCCACACCGGATTAGTTAAGGGCAGTGATTTAAATACGAGAGATCTGTGAACAGTAGGTGATCAATAGGATATGTTGGGCTATCAAGCACGGATTGGACTATACTAGTGTTACCTACGGTGTCATCCATACACCACACAGAAGGTTTTTTCTGTTTTGTTTTGTTTTCAAGACAGGGTTTCTCTGCGTAGTTTTGGAGCCTATCCTGGCACTCGCTCTGTAGACCAGGCTGGCGTTGAACTCAGAGATCTGCCTGCCTCTGCCTCCTGAGTGCTGAGATTAAAGGCGTGCGCCACTGATGCCTGGCTCACACAGGTTTAAACACCCTAAGTGCATCCATTTTTTTTTTCTTTTAGAGAAGTTGCTATGCTATAAACCAAAGCAGAGGAACAAGGAACACATTATCATTTCTAGAATCAGAAGTCAGGCCACACGAGAACACCACAACTGGTGTTCAGATTTAGGGTCGATTGAAGAAGCCACGCTCGGGTGTTTCCCTCTCACAATTTCTTTTGTACAGATTTGCATGTGTAGGGGAGTGTGCATGCCACAGCACACAGGTGAAGGTCAGAGAAAGTTTTGGGAGTCAGTCGTCTCCTTCCACAATGTGTTTCCATCCCTTTGCTATTGTCCAGCCCCCATGCTGGGATCTTTGCATTAGTTTGTAGGGTGCTGACTACCACTCAACAGGTGGGATGGGGCATGAGGAACGCAAGGTCTCCCTACCAGTCCCCCTAGGGCGTTCTGGGAGCTGGAGTCATGGAGAGCAAAGGTGGTGATGGTGAAGCGCTGGTAGTGAGACCAGAAGAGCAGCTCTGTCCTGTCCAAGGCCACCATTTGTGTTCTGTAGTTGTCACCCTTGAAGGGACACCTAGATCAAAGAGAGAAGTCCAGAAGCCTTCTTAGGGAGATATGGCTGGCAGGAATCCCCTGGGGTACAACTTAGTCACTTGCAGCCACTCACCCATCTGACAGAATGGGCCACTGGGGCTGCTGGAAGGGGCTGGCAGTGGGCGTGGCCCAGCACTGGTGTAGCACCAGGACCACACTGGGGTCGGTTCTCTGCAGGAGATGGATCTCCACATGTACTGGTTCCTGGAGCAGTCTCACAAGGGGATAGTCATGCTCCTGATAATAGGAGCTGAAAGTGTTATCTGTGGAGAGAGGGGCTTTCGAGCCTAGGGCAGACTGTGCATCAAGGCATTAGAGGCGGGAGGAAAAAGCAGTGGTGGGGTGGGATGAGGGAGGGGGGGCTGTACCCTTGGCAATCCTCAGCTCCAGCCGCAGGGGTCCAGACTGGGTCACAGGGGCAGGTGGTTGAAGTGAGAAGATAGATGCCTGGACAGGCAGGAAGTCACTAGCGTTGAAGATACAGCGAACATGAAGCCTGAAGTCCAAGAGCAAGATGTTGGGGAAGGCCACATATCAGAGCACCTTGTTTAATCAACCACATCCCCACCAGGGATGCAATGGACAGCATCTTCTGCAGGGTGCAGAGATGCTCCCTGAGCCATCACTAGAACCATGGGCATCACTGTTCACCCTTTCCTTCTCTTCTGCCCACCTGGCCTACACAGGACAGCTTGAGCTGGCTATACCAGGTCTCACTCTGGGTGCCAGGTAACACGGTATCAAGACAACACTTGAAGGTCTTTGAAGCCTGGTATGAAGACTTGGCTTGCAGAGCCAGGAACAGCCTCATTTATCCCCTTTGTACCACTAAAGGGTTCTAGTGAGGACTGTGAGAGGCCACAGGACTATGTCTCAGGGCCTTGCTTTGCTTGTCTTTGCAGGTAGCCTATGAATGTCTAGTGTCTCCCTCAGTAGCCTGAGTGTCGTGTAGTCACCAATCCATGCCTCAGGGTCCCATGTCCAGTGCCCATGGATGGAGTGTTATACAGATGTAACTGCACCAGCTGTAAAGGCCTCACCCTCTGCTGTCTTGTACCCCTCTAGCCTAACCGACAGACTCCAGCTGTTCCTCTGCACTTCTGTTCCCACTCCCCCAAAGTCCCCAGTGCTATGCTGAAACTGGCTGCCCCAGCACTTAAGTCCAAAAGCTTAGAGCATGCTACAAGACTCATGTCCCCAGCTCTGGGCCATAAGTACTTTGTGCTAAAGTAAAAGACTTTTGTTCTCTGACAGTCTCAAACCCCAACCCTGTGGCAGATAGAGTCTCGGTGCCTGGGAGCCCCATTCTCCAAGCACATGGCGCCAAGCACAGGCTCTGGACAGCCCATGGCTGACGTACTGGCCCTCTGGCAGAACACACTGGCTGGAGCTAGCTGCCTTGTCCTGAAAGCTCAAAGCCAGGTCTAACAAGGACAGGCGCCCTTGGGGTCACCCCTCCTGTTACCCTAGGCATCTGGGATGATTGTGGTCCCTAAGAAAACAGGTTCAGGAGGCCTCTCCCTTTAGGACTCCTCTCCAAGTTCCTTAGAAGCTTCAGTTTGAGGTATAGTCACCTTCACCACATCCTTAGATGCTTCAGTCTGAGGTATAGTCACCTTGTATGTGGTGTCATAATCTGGAGGCAACAACCACAGCTTCCTGGGGCCTGGAAGGGTTGCCTTCAATTACTGAAAGCTTAGTTCTTAGAGGATAAAGACAATGCTCATTGGGAGAGCTGCAGTTGGCTGTGCCTGGGCCTCATATACAGACAGATAAACACAAAGGACTTAGCCTCTCATTTGCACACGGTAGGGGAGGCTCCAAGAGATACATAAACTCATTCAGGGTCACACAGCTAGGCAATAGCAGAGTGAGGATTTGTCTCAGCTGCCTCCAAATCTGTGCTGAGTTCTGCACCTCTCACACCCAGGCCTGTAGCCCAGCTAACACTTACCGGAAGACACCGTCCCGAGTGATGGAACCCTGTGGCCCCTTTTGGACATCAATGTTAGACACCAGCTGGTTCTCATAGATGAGCTGCTCACCAACCACCTACGGAGGAGGTAGTAAGTGAGACACCCCCCACCCCCACCCAGAGGTGGGACCTTGCTTCCAGCCTGCAACCTACCCCGAGAGGATGGAGATGTAGCTAGCAGGTGAGGCCCCTCAAGAGGTGGGACTCACCTCTAGCTCAAGTTCTCCTCCTACCTGGATTGTCGTTCCACAGAGGGTGAGAGGGACATGGAAGACCACAAAAGCACTTGTCTTCTGGGTAGGGGGGCATCCATTGGGGGCATAGGCCAGGTGGATATTGTTCAACATGACCCTGTGTGTCAAGGCTGTTTCTTGGGACATGACCAGGGTGAAGTAGCCACTTCCGGAACACTGGAGAGTGGCTAGGACAAAGGCAGATCAGAACACTGGGACTCAGTGTCTCTCCAGTGCAGAGGCAGGGGATGGGCTCTGTGGGTGACAATTGATTTAATCACTGCTGGAGTCGAGGGACCTGAGCTCTTCTTCCCCATGTTGACCTAAGCAAATGCCCTCCCTATGCAGCTGATGGAACAAAGGGCTGATGAATGAGATAGGTCTGACTTATCTAATGCAGATGTTTGAGATCTGTAGGTCAGGGTCTCTAAGGAGGAGCCTAACCATTCCCTGGGGCAGGTACTCTTCCTGACTGAGGGTGTCTGTGTGCACCTGGGAGCTGGGTTCTCTTAGACTGCATGCAAGGCAGTTCATCTGGGTGGAGGGGAGACTTCCCCTGCCAGGATCCAGAGTAGCATGCTTGGGATGAGAAGTTGTACCTGTGTTGCCATAGTAACAGGGTACTTCTCTGGTGTTGTCATAGCAGCAGCCAGCTTGCTGACAGGCTTCCTTGGAACTACTTTTTACCATGCAGGGGATGTGCCCAGAGGCTACCTGACACTGCTCCTGGGACAGATGGGTACCTAGGGTTGGTGACAGAGCAGTGAGAAAATGACTGCTTAGAGCCCAAAGGCCCCAGACACAGGCATGTGCATGCAGAGGGCTCCCACATACCTACAGAATCCAGCTTAGTCAATTCCAAGGGTCCCAAGGTGCCCCACTGGGGATAAGGCACGGTGGGTCCATCAGGTCCAGGTCCCAGGGATGGTGGAGCAGGAGTTGAGTGGATGAAACTGTGCTCTGGGTACAGCGTGCTGAGAAGAGTGTGGCCAGACCCAGCCAAGGTGTGGCCAGAATTGGTGTGGGGGGCAGCAGTATGAGGAGTAAAAGGCTGAGGTGTGGTGGATGGAGCCAGGTAGGGGTCCGGAGTTCCAGTGTGGTCTGCTTTAGGACAGATCAGAGTGACATCTTGTGCTATATCCACATGGCCATTGGGTAGTACAGCTTGCATGAATACCCTCAGGTGGAACCGTCCATCCTGCAGGTGAGAGCACCTTAGAGAGCAGCTGAGTGTGGCCACCTGACACTTCAGGTGAGCACTGGGCTAGAGGCCAGAGCATGGAGCCTGTCTGTTGGCCTGTCCGCCCAGCCCTGGAGTGGTTGCCTGTGGTGTTAATGGGAACTGAGCAACTCTGATAGAGGGAGCCCATTTGTGCTGTCTCAGGACCTAATCTGACACCTACCCACCCCTCTGCCCATCATAGGCTCTATCTAATCTTATAGCCACCACAGGGAGCTGTTAGGACAAGCTACCTCTGTCCTTACAGGTATGACTGTCCTTACCTTCTGCAGCACGTGGCAGCCTTTGTAGTCAGCTGAGAACACTGCAGGCTCACCGGTCTCAGAGATGACCCAGTGGTAGCAGATAGAGCAGTTATTCACCTCAAACCGATTCCCAAATTCATCTGGGTAGGGAGAGGAGGCAGGAGGACTTGAGGTACTGGGGAGTGAGAGGTTGCTGGGAACCTCTGAAAATCTCTGGGCAGAGGCAGGACCTAGTTTTGCTTGCTAGTTTGTCTGTGTGGCCTTAGACAAGTGTCTTTCCCTTTCTGGTTTTCACTTCTGCAAGGGGTTAAGTGATCATTGGCTCTTTGTACCTGGGGTAGAGAGTATTCCCAGGGTGTCAGGCAGACTGAACGCCTTATAGTTTAAGTTTAGTTATCTCAGATCTTGGCTGAGGCATCCGAGATCCCCAGGAGCCAGAATTTTCTTAGGGGTAGACTGAGGGCAGAGTAAAAAAACCAAGCTTATTTGTCATATTAAGTGGCTCTTACAGTGTCTTGGGGACCATGCTAGATGCCCACTCACTTTGTGAGCTCCAAACAGGGGCACCAAACACCCCCACCCTGTGGGCCTGCCCCTCACCTTTCCCTTTCAGTGCACAGGGCGGGTGGGCTGGGCTGGGCTGGGCTGGGCTGGGGTGGGGTGGGGGCCATCTTTGCAGATGTGGCTCTGAGGCTGCAGATTCAGTTGTCACACGGAGTCCCCCATCCCTGTTCTCTAGATCAAGTCACACTCCTCAGGGCTCTCGAATTCAGAGTGTGGTTTGTGGGCCGAGAGCTTTGCAGCCACAAGATAAGGCTGGAAATTCAGAGCCCAGCAGTTTTGAGTCATAACCCCCCTTTCTCACGGATGATCCCTGTGCAAAGAGCCTGGGAAATTCTGCTCTGGTTACCTCCCCATCTCTGGGTGATGACAAGGCGAGAGGCTAACTGCTGCAACCTTCGGGATGGCCTCTACTCTTCCTGCTCTGGCTCCGGGAAGAGGTCTAGCTCCCTCCTTGCAGCAGGCTGGTCTTGGGGCAGGGGATGGAAGTTGGGATAGGCCTATGCCAGTACTCACCCAGCACCTTGAATCGGATAGTCTGGTTTGACCTGGGGATCACCAGCAGCTGCATGCCCTGCACTCCACAGTCATAGCTGTATTCAAGGCCAGGCTTGGGGTGTAGCTGCTGACCCAATCTCAGGGGAGTAGCCACCAGCAGAAGCACGGCCCCAAAGCAACCCCAGGCCATGGTGGAGGCTCCTGCCAGCACACACTACAGATACCCACAACTGCTAGAACCTCCCTATCAGCTGGGGAGCCAGGCCCTTATATGGATCAGGTAGCAAGTAGCAGCCTTTGAGGGCAAAGGAGAGTCACCTGCAGGGGCAGCTGCTTAGCCTACAAGGGGCTATGGAGAAATTCCTTCTCCTGAGGCAGCAGAAGGCATCTTCCATCCTTGGTCTATCAGAGAAGTTCAGAAAAGCTGCACTTGACCCCTCACTCGGTTCTCTGTGGCATCTGGGACTGCCTAGGAATTTCTAGCCAAGAGGTTGCAGGCAGGCTATAGGACTGCAGTTACATTCCTGAATGTCTCAGTCTACTGGCTGGGTGCTTCCAAAGTCTCTCATGGGTGTGGGAACTTCCTGCCTAAGCAGTCCTGCAGGGTCACCTTCTTCCTGTCCTGGGCCTTGGGACCCTGGGAACTGAATGCAAGGTTACTTCCTGCCCCCATCTGACCCCAGCTTCTGGAAGAGCTGGCAGTGTGCAGGGTGGTGGGTGGTGAGCAAACAGATCAGTGGTAGCACCTTTCAGGGTTCTCTGGGGTTAGGCCAGTTAATCGTTAGCTGTCACAGGTGGGCATCCTTTGTTTGAAAATGTAACATTTCAAATGCAAGAATAATCTGAAATGTTGTGAGCATAAGTATGATGACAAAAGTGGAAATCTGTTCTTGACCTTGTGGTGGGTCACTGTGAATATGCAAACACACACACACACACACACACACACACACACACACACACACACGGGCTAGGAAGGTGGCTCAGTGGATGAGAGTGCTTGCTGTGCAAATGTGAGGACCTGAGTTCAAATCCCAGCACCTGTGTAAAAAGGGATTACAGCATAGACTGATAAAGCAGGTTTGCCCATTCATGTTTTGACACTTGACACAAGTTAGAGTCACCTGGGAGGAGGAAACCTCAACTGAAAAGATGCCCCCATCAGATTGGCCTGTAGGGAATTTTTCTTGATTGATGATTGATGTAGGGGGGCCACTGTGGGGGTTCCCTGGGCAGGTAGTCCTGGGTTACATAAAAAAGTAAGGCATGTGAGATATTGAGGAGCAAATAAACAGTGTTCTTCCATGGTTTCCTCCTGCCCTGACTTCCCTGAACTGTTACCTGCAAGTGTAAAATGAAACTTTTCTGCTCCAGTTTTCTTTTGGTCATGGTGTTTATCACAGTAGCAGAAAGCAAACTAAGACAGCAGGCTACCAGATGTCATACTCATGCATGAGTAAACACACACACACACACACACACACACACACACACACACACACACACACACACACACCTGGAGGTGGTGCACACACCTGTAACCCCAGCACTTTTGTCAAGGAGGCAGGAAGATCAGGATTTCAAGGTCATCCTCTGTTATATAGCAAGGTTGAGGCTAGCCTGGGCTATATAAGACTCTGTGTCAAACAACAACAGCCAAACAAACCGCACACACAACCCAACAAAAATAATAAACAAACAAAACACAAAACAAAACAAAAACAACCCCAAACCACACACGCATTAAGTAAGAAAGGATGAGGAGGATGGGGATGGAGAGAAGATGAGGCAGAGAGGGAAAAGCAGCCAGTAAAGTGGGATTTTCTAGAAGAAAGATGTTTTGTTTTACTTCATTGTTTTAGTGCAAGGTGAGCACTTTGCCATGAGCCACATTCCCAGTTGTAAACTGGTCACTTGAAAATAATCTTAGGCTTTGCAAGCTCTCAGGACAGAACTTCCGTGTAGCATCCCCCCACAGTGGTATGCCACTTGTTTGCATTTGTTCTAGGCCCTGTTTTCTCCAGCATCTGTGTGCACTATGTGTGTGTGCACAAACATTTTCTTCTGTGCTGCTTGAAAGTCCTGCAATGGCTTCTTCTTTACCTCTTGTTGAGGTAAACATTAATTATGTTGGTAAATTGTCACATGCTGTGCCATTTGATCTCACTGAGAAGCCGGCTCTGGAAGTGGGGTTGCCCTCCCCCAGTTCAGGTCCAAACACGTTTATGTCAAGTGTCCTCCAAAATTCCCTGACCTGGGTTAGGCTGGTCCTCTAACTCTCACAAGTAGGAAGGAAACCAACAAAAAGCCCAGGAATAAAAACAGTGCACCCTGAAGACTAGCAAAACCGTAAACTATTTGCAGCTGAATCAACACAGCTTATCCCATCATATAACATGTCTGCAGTGAGAAAAGAAGGTGCACTTCTTCAATCAAAAGATTGATGCACAGAGAGTGGTGTGTGCTGCTCAGAATGATAGCACGACTGACTGTTCAGCAGGGCTCCGCAGTTGGTTTCTGCTGGATGTCTGTAAGTGCTGGGTTTGATGGTAGCTATCTGCTGCTAATTGGTTCTTTCTTTGGAAGTTTCAACCAGGTGGGGCTTCTTTGCACTACCTGGGACTCTGTCAATTGGGAACTCCAGCTGTCTGCCTCAGTGGGGTTTCCCCAGTCATTTCCGACTGGAAATCTCTAAGCCCCAGCTTTGATGATGCTAGTGCATTCTCTCTCTCATTTGGGCTACTCCAGTCTTCTCTGCTGGATGCTCTTAGTGCCTAACTTGATGGTGTTTTGCTGTCTGTTATGGCTCTTCATCAGCTCCACATTGCTTGTTCTTTTACTTTACTGTACACTTAAATTCATTCATTCATAGACCACTCTTCAGACTGTACAAAACACCTCTAATTACTTGAATGCACATTTTTTTTAAAAGGATGTATCTGCAGTAAACTGATCAAAATCAGGAAATCAACACTGGTTGAAGCTCATTTATCTAATCTATAAACTTTATCATGTAACATTTGTTCTGATAAAGACCCACGTGAGTGACTAAGTGTGTGTGTGTGTGTGTGTGTGTGTGTGTGTGTGTGTGTGTGTGTGTGTGTGTGTGTTGTATGTATACACTGTCATATACAGGCATATGTGAAGGAAAGTTGATTTCAAGAGTAGGGGTGTGGAACCAAGCAAGCAAAGTGGCACACACTTTTAATTTCAGCACTCCAGAGGTGGAGGCAGGTGGATATCTATGAGTTCAAGGCCAGCCTGGTCTACACAGTGAATCTTAGGATAACCAGAGAGAGAGCTCCACAGAGAGGGACTATCTCAAAAGCCAACCAACCAGAACAGCAACAACAAAAACCAAGATCCAGTACTCCAGTAGGGAATGTAGTTGAGAAGGTAGAGTGCTTCTCTAGTGTGCATGTGGACTCCAGAGATCAGTCTTGTGTGTCATTCTTAGGAGCCACCTACCTTGCTTTTTGAGATAAAGTCTCTCTCTAGCCTGACCATCACCACGTCACCCAGGCTGACTGAGCCCTACACCCCTGCTTGTCTAGGCCTCCTCGGCACTGGGTTCCTAGTGCTCACCTCCATGCCTACATTTCTGACTCGTGTTCTCAGGATTGAAGTAAGATCCTCGGGCTTGCCAGGCCAGTTAACAACAGAGCCCTTTCCCCCAACCCTGATACAGACTTTTATAGCACAGGACAGTGTTTCCTAGGCTGGGATTCCATCCAGGATCAGGAGTGCTTTCTCTGCAAGGGACAGTCCACCTGTCTTCCTTGTCATTCACACTCTTGGCTTTTGGACTAGCTAGCTACTTGACTGTATGGATTTGCCTGGTATTTTCCCCATTAGACTCAGGAATTAGATTACACATTTCTGGCAGTTTTAGTCAACCTGGCTGCTGCAATGGAACACCAAACACTGGCTGCTTAAGCAAGGTATTTATTTTCTCACAGTTCAAGAGACTACCAAGGCCAAGGTGAAGAAGGCAGCAGGTCTGCTTTCTTCCAAGGCCCTCTCCTGGGTCTGCAGGAAGCAAGGGGTGGACAAGACTGGATTTTGTCTGGTGTTCACTGCCACAAATGAGCAGAGAGACGAGAAGGAGTTCATGTAACCGCTTTTCTCTCTAGACAAAAAAGAATGGGAATAGTAGTGGCCAGGGTGGAATTAAGTAATACCCAGAGAGGGGTTTTCTAACTGTGGGCCCATGGAAACAGGAAGCAGAAGAAAGGGTAGCTGGCTCACTGCTCGGGCAGATGTTGTTTGTTTAAATGATCTTCAGAGGGCAGGTGCCAAAGGCTTGGTTTCCAGCCTGTGGCACTGTTGGAAGACACTAGAACCCTTAGGAGGGAGGGTGGAGTAGAAGGAAGTTATGGGCAGGGAGGTGATGGCAGTGGTACACATCTTTAATTCCAGCACTCCAGATCTCTGTGAGTTCCAGGCCAGTCTGGTCTACAGAGCTAGTTCCAGGACAGCTAGCTAGGGCTACACAGAGAAACCCTGGTTCAAAAAACAAAACAAAATAACAACAATAAAAAAATCAAACAAACAAACAAAAAAACAGGAGTTATGACAAACACATTGAAAAGGACCTTGGGACTCCAGTCTCTTTGTTTTCTCTCTGCTTCTTGGTGTCACGAGGTGAGCCATTTTGCTGTCACAGTCATCTGCCTCACAGCTATGCCAGGACAGTGGCATGAGGAACCACAGATTGGTAGCTCTGAAATAGTGAGGTAAAAGGCAAAGCCTTGGTCCTCATGAGCTGACTTTTTTCAGATGCCTTGTCACAGCCATGATAAGCAGACTCACACAGATGCCTTTGAGAAAATGGTACCAAGACAATTCCCGGTTACAATTCCACAGCCTGGAAATCTCCTGGGCACTAGGGGATCCAGCTGCTCAACTGTCAACTGGAGGTTGTTGGAAGTGTCTCTTATCTGTTCTGTGACTTGGTTCCCTCCTCTGTAAATGGTAGAGGGACAGTGCTCAATTCACAAGGTTGCTACAAGAGTTTTTCTTTATTTAGTTATAGACTGGCTGGCCTTGACATGAGGCTCTTTCCATCTCAGCCTCTCCAGTGATTCGATTACAGGTATGAGCCATGATGCCCAGATCGCACTAAAAATTTATTTATTTATATTTATGTATATTTGGTTTTTTTGAAACAGGATTCCACTCTGTACCCCTGACTTGTCTGGAACTGGCTGCATAGCTCAGCTAAGTCCCCAACTTATGATGCTCATCCTAGTGCTGCCTCCAAGTGTTGGGATTGCAGGAGTTAATTAATTTGTATGTGTGCGCACATGTGCCATGGCACACATGTGGAGTTTAGAAGACACCTTCTGAGGCATCAGTTTTCTTCTACCTTGAGGGCCCTGGAATTGGACTCAGATTGTCAGACATCTTGACCTGTAGTTCTTATTTTTATTTATTGGCTTATTTGAGTCAAGATCTCACTACAAAGCCCTTGCTGTTCTGGAATTCACCATGTGGTCCAGGCTGGCCTCAAATTCAGAGATCTGCCTATCTTTGCCTTCCAAGCACTGGGATTAAAGGCATGAGCCATTACACACCCTGTGATTTTACTTTTAAGGGCTGCACTTTGCTTCTTTTATTTCCTCCCTCCTTCCCTCCCTCTCTCCCTCCCCCCCCTTTCTCTCTTTCTTCCTTTTTTTCTTTTTTGATAAAGTCTTACTATGTAGCCCTGGCTGGTTGGGAATTGGCCATGTAGACCAGGCTGGCTTTGAACTCACAGCAGTATTGGGATTAAAGGAGCTTGCTACCAGACCCAGGATGTAGTTCAGTTTCTTTCTCTTTTATTCTTAGGTTTTAATTATGTGCACAGGTACGTGTTTGCATGTGGCTGTGTGAGTGCAGTGCCTGCAGATCCAGCAGAGGGTGTTGGGTTCCACGGAGCTGGAGTTACGGTGGCAGTGAGCCTCCTGACATGAACGCTGGGAATCAAACTTGAGTCCCCGGAAGATCAGAATTTGTTCTAAACCACTGGGCCATCTCTCGGTTGCCTAACCTGTAAAGTGAGACTAAGAAGAGGGGTGTTGGTGGAAGCCTGTAATCCCAGCCTTTGTGAGGTGGAGAGAAGAGGGTTGGCAGCTCAGAGTGAGTTTGAGGCCAACCCTGGGCTACCTGAGACCCTTTCTCAACAACCAGCAGTAACAAGCCAACGTAACTGGGGTGCTGGAAGAGTTGAGCATCACTTATCTGTGCCCTTCATCTTCTCTGCTTACTCAATTCAAACTAGTGGCAGAAGGAGGATGTTACAATAAATCTTTTTGCCAAAAGCCGCCTGAGCCCCACCGCCACGTGCAAGCTTTACGCCAGCCGCCCGCCCGAGTTAGGCCCAAATGAATACACAGAGAGACTTGTATTAGTTACAAAGCTGCTTGGCCAATGACTAGGATTCTCATGTTAGCTCAGTCTCAATTACCATACATCTATATATTTTATGGGACTTATCTTATCGGACACCTTATTGGCATCCTTCCTTGTTGGTGAATCACATCGTGCTGCTGGAGCAGGAGCCGAGGGGAAAAGAGAGCGACATTTCCTTTTTCCTCTTCTTAAATATGAGTCTCCTTGCTATGTCACTTCCTGTCTGGAACACCATTTCTCTACGACATTTCCCAGAATCCTCTTTGACTCCTAGTCCAGCCTAACCTGCTGGCCAAGCAAGTACTTTATTTATAAACATACACAGAAGTATTTCCCCCATCAGGAGGATACCACAGGAGGATGGCTGGGAGAGTCCAGCCTGTGGTAGCCGTCGGGCCCTTCTGACAACTCCATTTCAGACTTCTCTGGCTTCCAGATTACATGGAGAATAATATCTACCATCAAAAGTCCCCAAGTGTGTGAGAATTTGTTATGACATCACTTGGCAACTAATATGTGGCTTAAATTGTATGTGGGCAGGGGGTAGGTTGAGGGGGAGCCTAGGCCTGCCTGCTTTTCCTCTGTCTCCTGCTCCTGCTCCTGCTCCTCTTTCTTTCCCCCGAAGGCTGGCCTTAAACTCCCAGGAATGATCCTCCTGCCTCCACCTCCCATGTGCTGGGATGACAGGCATGCAATGCCATGCTGGATGTGTGCAGTGCAAGGGATGGAACTCAGGACTCAGGCATGCTAGGCAAGCGCTCTGCCAACCGAGCCACATCTACCTTTCCTTCTTGCTGTCTGTCCTGCATTAGTTTTCGATGCTGTACTTATCACAAGCAGCAGACAGAGTTACAGCAGGCTCTGAGCTGGGCGCAGGCCCACCGGATGGAGGAAGTGTGGGCCACTTTGAGGTCTGGTGGGACCTTTGGGTCTGTGCACAGATTCCAGCACCGGAGGTTTGTCTGTTCAGCAGGCATCCTTGGGACTCTCACATGCCCCCCGCTCAGCTTTGGAGCCTAGGAATGAACGGGAGAACAGTCTCTCATATTGTTCATCATGAGGGTGCGGTGCAACTGCCAAAGAGAGTGACCACAGAGGATGAGGGTGGCTACTTAAAGTGAGGTAAAGACTGGGAAGGACGGAGGAGAGGTGGGATCTGCTTCTCTAGAAGGGTAAGCAAAGATATTGTAGAGGAAGCAACTTTGGTGCAGGGCTTTGAACAAGCGCGATTAGGAGTACACCAAAAGGTGGGGGAGGGGCACTACTATTCCGGAGTAGGGGACAAACATCAAGAGCAAGGGCATGGGCATGGCCTGGTGAGTACAGAGCAGGCAGGGGTGATGATAAATGCTGACTGTGATAGACAGGACTAAGGAGGGGTACGGAAAGCAGAGGATGAGTGGGGTTACTGGCCATGTGAGGTAGTGGTCTCTTTCCATGGTTGACACTAGCTTCTGGGGGCCTCCCTGTCGGTCTCCCACAAGATGTCATGTAGAATCCCACCAGCACCCCCAGAGCCTGCTGAGCTAGGGCTAGAAGATTTAGGGTTTCCTGGCTGCATCTCACTTCCTCTTTGGTTAACTTCTTTAAAAGTGGCCAGAAAGGAAATAAAAAAAAAAAATATGCTTCTTAATGCAGGCCCTGAGGGAGGGAGCCTAGCCCTGCTGGGAGGCTGCATTAGCCTCTTTTCCCCACAGGCATGGGTGGGTATTCCAGGCAGCAAGATCCAGGTAAAGGCAAGAGTCAGGGAGAAGGGTAGAATAGTTGAGTGTGGAGAACAGTATGCAGGGGCTGGGGCTGGGGAGACAAGGCGCTAGATTTTGGGGGGCCTTGGATGCCCCAACTAGGTGTTTGGACCATACCTCACACATGGTCCCATGCACTAGGAAGCCGTAGGCTCTGATTCTGCATGGCAGAAGAGGGTGTTGGGGCCCTGCTGGCCCTGCTCTTGTTAGTCCTATAACAGTGAGATGGACACCATGAGTGCTGCATTCAGGGACCAGGACCTGTGGCAGTGGAACAGGCAAGGTGTGGGGGGGAGGGTGGGCAATGTCTTTCTCCAGGTGTCAGGGATTGCAAAAATGGAACTGGGCACGTGGTGGGGCTGAAGGCCTCCTCCTCCTTGTCCCCTAGCTGCATAGGGAAGCCAGGCTGACTTGGATTTGCAACACCAACCCTGCCCCTCAGGTCAAAAGGCCTCTGACTTAAGCCATTCTTTCTAGTTCATCTGTCACTCTTTCAGGGCAGCTATAGCCACTCAGTCATGCCACCAGGCAGGCTGAGTCCCACCAATGTGCCACATCTTGACAACACCAAGAGACAACCACAGTGGCTAGCTGTCATGGCCTCTCTCTGGGCCAGGCTGGGACCAAACACTTACTTGTCTCATCACTTCTTTTATCCTTTAGGGCTGGGGAGAAGTGGCTTTGTCTAACGTGCTGCTGATAACACAGGTTTTGGGGCCTCACATTCTTGCTACAGTGGTTTAGTCCTTTATGTGGTTTGTGTGGTCCCCTGTCCAGTAGCAACACCCCTCCCCCAACTTGACCAGAAATGCAGATTCCCAGGCTGTGTCCAAGTCCTCCTGGGTCAGACACCCTAGCAGATAAGGCAGGCCCAGATACTTAGGTTCGTTCATTCATTCATTCATTCAGTCAGTCAGTCATTCAGTCATTTATTGAAAAAGCATAACAAAATTAAATAAGATAAAACAAGGCCTGGAGATTGTGGTACACGCCTTTAAGCTCAGCACTTGGGAGGCAGAGGCAGGGAGATCTCTGAGTTCCAGGTCAACCTGGTCTACAGAGTGAGTTCCAGCACAGCCAGGGCTACACAGAGAAACCCTGTCTCAAAAGAAAAAAAAAAAGATAAAACAAAATCTGTCACATTGAAAAAGACAAACCAACAGAAGAAAAAGAGCCCAAGAGAAGGCACAAAAATCAGAGATTCACTTGTTGACACGTTAAGGAATCTCACAAAAACACCAAACTGGAAGCCATAGCAATATACTCAGGAGCTGGCGCAGACCCATGCAGGCCCTGTGCTTGCTGTCTCAGTCTCTGAGTTCATATGAGCTTTGCCCCATTGATTCAGAGAGCCCTGTTCTCCTGGTGTTCTCCATCTCCTCTGGCTCTTACGTTTTCTGCCTAGTCTTCCTCCAGGTTCCCTGAGCTCTGAGCGACAGGATCTGACATCCCATTTAGGCCTAAGTGTTCCAAGGTCTTTCACTCTCCTCATAACATTTGGCTGTGGGTCTCTCCTGCAGGAGGAAGCTTTTCTGATGTTGCCTGAGCAAGACCGATCTATGAGAATAGATAAAATGCCATTAGGAGTTATTTGTTGTTCTTTTCTTTTCCTTTCTTTTCTTTTTTTAGAACAGTAGTATTTGGCTTTACCCTAGGTCCCTGGCTACCTAGTCTCAGGCTCTTGGTCCTCCAAGTAGTGTCTGCATGGGTTTCTTCTTGTGGAGTGGGACTAATGTTCAATCAAATGTTTTTTGTTCCTCTCACAAGCTTTGTGCCACCATTGCACTAGCATGTCTTACAGGTAGCAGACCATTGTAGATAAAAAGTTTGTGGCTGGGTTGGTGTTTATGTTTCTCTTTTAATAGTGTGCAGTGTGTCTTCCTGTACCAAGGATGCTGGGACATAGAGGTGAAGGCTCTGTGTAGGCACCCGTTTGACAGCTCCATCTTCAATGAGTTGTGTAGGTGTCATCAGCAATGCGGGCTTGCTGTCAGTTTGTTCAGAGCAGCCTATAGTCTTGGCACCCTCCTGGGTTGTTTAGGAATTCCAGTGGGGCCCTTTTGGCCAACAACTGAATTAGATATAACCAGTCCTGGCACTGGAAGCTACATTTGGTGACGAGATAGACTATTGGGACTCTATCTCCCCCATTATTTGGTAGTTTGAGATTACCTTCTTATATGTATATATTTTAGCAAGTTTCTACTGTATTATATTTCCATACCATTCCTCAAATGCCCCTTATTTTAGCTGTCTCTCCTCATATTCCCTCTCTCCTCCCTGCTTTGCCCTTGATCCTCCCATGGCAGCCCCATCCAATCCTTCCATAACTATCAATTCTTTTTCTTACTATTCCCTACAGTCCCTTACTCTATATCTACCCTCTGTGGTTTTATGTATTTTGTCTTGGTTATCACTGATGTAACAGCTAATATCCACACGTAAGTAAATGCACGCCATATTTGTCTTCTGAGACAGTGCCTTTCAGATGAACCTGGAGCTCGCCAACTTGGCTAGGCTGGTGGACCTAGTGGTCCGGAACCCAGTGGGCTCCGGAACCCTGCCTGTCCCCACTTCTCCAGCACTGGGATCACAGGTGTGCACTGATGTGTCTAGCTTTTCATGTGGATTCTGGGGCTCCAAACTTAGGTCCTCAAGCTGGTGTGGCAAAACACTTTACAGAGTAGGTCTTCTCCCCAGCCTGGGGGAGCTTTGGTCCGTGCTATGCTAGCTCCTTCCTAAGGCTCCAGTCACTGTCATTAACACTCCCAGGGAGTACTGACAGCCTCCTGTCCTCCAAACTGGCCTAATCCCCACTTGACTGGTCTTTCTCTCCCTTGTCTCAGGCTAAGCAGGACATCTAGCTAGTCAGGTTTTCTGCCTGTTACTCCCAGTCAGTGAACCTGGCCCCCAGGACCCCCATTGGTCTGGCACACAGTAAAGACTCTTGGAGTGGCTAATGTTGAATCAGTTCCTGAGACTCTAGCTAGGGTAAGGAACATGAGGCACGAGAACACCAACATCCTTTCCAGACACCTCTGCTGGAGGAGCTTGGCTCTGAGAACATGTGTAGAAGCTGCTTCTTGCCACACAGAATCATCCAGGATCCCTCAAGGCCCTCTGGGACAAGGGGAAGATGCTACGTGCCCTTCACAGCTTCAGAAAATGCCTCAGAGATCCATTCCAGGGAATTCTTTTTCTTTGGTTTGTTTTTGTAACTTTATCAGTACTTAGAAACTTTTTTATTTAGCAATAAGACATCCTCAGGGAGGGCTGGCTGGGAAGCAAGACATGAGGGTGATGACAGATTAAAGTGAGAATTGAGAAAAGTCAGGGGAGAAAGACTTTTATCTGGAAAGAAAGCCCCTTAACATGGTTGCCACAAGAATCTGTGCAGGATGTTCACTGCACGCAGGCTCTCGGGGGAGGACTCGGGTGGGCTGAGATCCTGAGGGAAGTCTGTACAGGCCTCATGCCTTGGTGCTGAGATATGTATATTAGGGAAAGAAGGAATTCTTTCTTAGTTCAGTCAGCAGACTGCACACCAACTCCTGTGAAGGTTGGGGCCAGGCATAAGGAAGACCTTGAGAAGACTCATTTTTAATTTTTCCTGCGTGAGAGTGTGCACGTGTCCATGTGCAGATGTGGGTGCAATTGCCTGAGGAGTCTAGAAGAGGGCACTGGGTCCCTGGAGCTGGGGCTACAGGTGGTTCTAAGCCTCCTCAGACAAGTGCTGGATACCAGACTTGGAAGCTGAGGTATTGCTCCAGTCCCAGGAAGATTTTTTTTGTTTTTGTTTTTTTCGAGACAGTGTTTCTTTGTATTGCTTTGGAGCCTGTTCTGGAGCTCACTCTGTAGACCAGAATGGCATTGAACTCACAGAGATCCACCTGCCTCTGCTTCTCGAGTGCTGGGATCAAAGCATATACCACCAATGCCTGGCTTCCAGGAAGACCTTTTTTTTTGTTGCTGTTGTTTTTGTTTTTGTTTTTGTTTTTGTTTTTTTTCGAGGCAGGGTTTCTCTGTGTAGCTTTGGAGCCTATCCTGGCACTTGATCTGGAGACCAGGCTGGCCTCGAACTCACAGAGACCCACCTGCCTCTGCCTCCCAAGTGCTGGGATTAAAGGCGTGCACCACCAACGCCTGGCCCCAGGAAGACCTTTTAAGAGTCATATTTTACTGCTATGGAGTTATTCACTCCAGGTCACATAGCTAGGGAATGGTAGGGCCACTCTGACCTAACCACCACACCATCTGCGTTATGGCCTTGTCCATGCTTATGTAGGTTGGGCAGCATATTAGTTACGTTTGTGTTGCTGTGGCTAAATACATGACATGACTGCTTAAGGGAAGGAAGGTTTATTTTGGTCCATGTTTTAGAGAGCTTCAGCCCATCATGGCAGGAAATGCCTGGCAGAGCAGTTCAAGTCACTGGAGTGTGTTGGGGGGCTGCTCATATGCTGGAACAGGAATCAAAGTATGAGCCAGGAACTAGGGAATGGATCTAACCACAAAGTCTTGCCCCTACTGTCCTACTTCTTCATGCTAAGTTCCACACCCCCAAAACTGCACAGCCAGCTGGAAATCAAAACATGAGCCTATGGGCGCAATCCAGACTCAGGCCATAGCAGGGATAGATGAACATTATCCTGAGAGTGTGGAGGTCTGTGCACTTTTAGGAAGGACTGTGAGCATCATGGCCCAGGGGAAGGGAAACATTCTGTGTGGCTAAGGGTCTGGACCAAGGCCCTTGCTGACCCATGTCTTGAGGCACTGTGAGGAACACGCATGCTGGCATAGCACTGTCCTCACTCCCTAACCCTGACATATGCCTTAGACAAGTGTGTCTAAGAACCTATGTCTATGCATGCATGTGGAGGCCAGAGTGAGCAAGGTCTTCTTGCCACAATCTGGGGACACTGACTTTGTCACATGTTTTGTTGGGTATGGGATGTTGAAATTGAAGGAAGGTTTCTGGCTCCAAGAAACCAAGGAGAGATAAGGACTTAGGTGATGCGCTGGAGAGTTTGGTTGATAAAGTACTTGCTGAGGAAGCATGAGGACCTGAATTTGCTGGCCAGACAGATGGTCTAGCTTTTACAAAGTGTCTGAATCAGATCCCAGCATCCACACTGGACAGCTCACAACTGCCTGGGACTCTAGTTCCAGGGTATCGGATGCTGTCTTTTGTCCTCTGCTGGCACTGGTGTGTATGCTCTGCACACAAATTCATGCAGGTGTGCACATGCGCATTCACAAATGAATTTTTAAAAATATACAAGGTGGAGCGATGGCTCAGTGGTTAAGAGCACTGACTGCTCTTCCAGAGGATTGAGATTCAGTTTCCAGCACCCACCTGTCAGCTCAAAACTGTCTGTAACTCCAGTTCCAGGGGACCCCACGCCCTCTTCTGGCCTCAATAGGTTCTGCATGCACATGTTGCCCAGACATGCATGCAGGCCACATACCTGTACACATAAAATACAATGATTAAAAAATGAAAAAGAAAGAAAAGGGGGAGGATGATTGAGGAAAGCACCTGATGTTGATCTCTGGTCTCCACACACACACAAACGCATGTGCACCACCATGCATGCATGCACACACATATATACTACATGCGCGCGCGCGCGCGCGTGCGCGCGCACACACACACACACACACACACACACACACACACACACACACACACCAATAACAAGGTGAATGACCCTTGATAATCAACAGCTGGAGTGTCCTCTGGCCTCCACATGCATGCATATCCTCACCTGCACACACACACACACACACACACACACACACTCAACCTTCTCCTACCTTGAACTTGGGGGTCTATTTTCCATAAGAACCCTCACGTTTGCCACTTTTCTGTGGTTGGGGAAGAAGCTGCTTTTGTCAGCATTTAGTATGTGCCAGGTGTTCCTGTGGCCCACCTCATCCCACCTTACCACTCGCTGTGAGAAGACTTTGCTCCTGTTCACAGCGACAGCACCCAGCAAGGGGAAGCAACCGACCTCCAGGCCAAGGGTCTCTGCACTCTTCCCATGGCCCCACACTGCTTCCTCTGTTCCCTAGGGGCAGGGACCTATGCTGCTTTGGAAGCTCAGAAGACCTGGAGTGCTTCTCCACAGAGGACATTTATGTCAGGGTATTGGCAGTCATGAACTTACACTGTCCTGTGGGTTACAGAATCCTCCACGATGAGAAGGGGTGGATCAGGGGCTTGTGAATGTAGTGTCCCCGCCCCTGCCCTCTGGGTTGATAGCTATTTCCTCCTTCAGCTCATTCCTCTCCTGCCACTTGCCTGGTGCCCAGTCTTGCTGCTTTCAGGAGCTGCTAGCCTCCCTGGCTCAACCCTTGCTTACTCTGTGGCTTGGTAAGTAGTCAGTCTCCTTGGGGCTGGGAAGCCTTGGTGCCCTCTCAGGACTAGAGAGAGGGCTGCTCCTAGCTAGGATGACAGGGGGATGAGCTTAGGAGCCTGGTGAGGGCTGATGCCCAGAAGGAATGCTAGCTAGATGGTAGACACAATGGTGAACTGTCCACTCATGGCCATCATGCACAGCCGTCTCAGGTGTGGGGACAGGGTCACACAGTGACACTGCTTAGAGGAACTGACAAGGTCACCCAGCTGGAAGCTGAGGAACTGGGATCTAAGCTCAGGACTTTGCAAAGCTGGGGTTCCCACTACAGCAGGGTCGTGACAATGTCTCCATGCAGCCTGAGGGCTTACACTGGGTGGTTCCCAGGAATGTAGCGGCATTGTCCTCTGAGCATCCCACATGATATGGACACTACAGCTGACAGGGACCATCCCAGGGCAGAGAGAGTGGCTCGCACCTGCTTGCTGGGAGGAGAGCCTCAGTCTTCCTCCAGGGCACTGGCCCAGCTGCTGTGCCTCTCTGAACCTCAGTTTCCTCTTCTCAAGAGCTACTCTCATTGGATTAAGACGAGTGTGATTGCTCTGTAGATGCTAAAGCTTAGAAAGAAGGATCAGGAAGAATTCGGAGATTGCAGTCTGCCTGCTCCTGCTGACATAGCTCCAAGAGGTATCCTGTCAGGGAAATTCTAGGTTGGTGTCCCAGAACCCCACCCTAGGAAGGACAGAGCCACAAGGAAGCATCAGAGGATCCTACATTCCCTGGAAGGTCACGGGTGCTTGGCACAACCTGAGTTCTCACAGCCTGCTTTCATTTCCCGCCTTCTGCAGAGTCCACAACCTGATTCCCTCAGCGCTCCCTGACTCCAGCTTCATCACAGGGCCCTGGGTTTCTCCATGAGGCTGTGAGCGTGCATAGAAGCCGGCTTTTCCAGAGCGCCTGAGTCGTTGCTCAATGTGGCTATTGGCCGAG
Organism: Cricetulus griseus; assembly: GCF_003668045.3. NCBI lineage: Eukaryota > Metazoa > Chordata > Mammalia > Rodentia > Cricetidae > Cricetulus > Cricetulus griseus. The sequence goes on along the minus strand of NC_048596.1, from coordinate 49,518,085 downwards.
TGTGGGAGTGAGTGAATGGGGATGGGTTTCCTGGGACAGACAGGACTGCCGCTGCCCTCCCTGGGTCCCCAGAAACCTCATGTGATTGTTCCTCCCAGCCAGGTCTCACGCTTATCTCTCTTATCTTATTTCCTCTCCTTCTATCAGAGGAGGGGCCGGCTCCCCTGATCTCACTCCCAAACACACCCAAGCAGTCACCTCTGAGAAGACAGGCTCTCTAGGAGGAACTGCATCCAGGTAAGGCTTGGAGTGTTGGGCGATACAGACCTCCCATCTCATATGAGGGGCCACACCCATCCCTCTGTGTTCTGGGGATCAGGAAAAAGAGTCCTGCCTGGTCTGACCTTTGTGATCTTGGACAGGTTCTTAATATTAATCACAATGGTACTGATACAGTGCCTGCTTTATGCTGGTTCCCTTGTTTGTATGTGTGTATATGTGTGTGTGTGTGTGTGTGTGTGTGTGTGTAAGCCAGAGGTCAACCTTGAGTGTTCCTTAGGAGCAGTCATTCTAAAAAGATTATTATTTTAAAGTGTGTATGTGTGTGTGCACATGAATGTAGGAATATGTATGTGTATGTATAAGTCAGATGTCAACCTTGAGTGATATTGCTTAAGGAGCAGTTAATAAAACCTTAAAAAGATTTTTATTAGCCAGGTGGTGGTGGTGCACGCCTTTAATCTCAGCACTCGAGAAGCAGGTGGATCTCTGCGAGTTCAAGATCAGACTGGTCTACAAGTGAGTTACAGGACAGCCTCCAAAGCTACACAGAAAAACCCTGCCTCAAAACCAAACAAAAAAGATTATTATTTTAAAGTGTGTGTGTGTGTGTAGGTGCCTATAGAGGCCAAACACTGGTCCCCTGGAGAAGCCAAATGTGCTTTTCTGTGGAGCCATCTCTCTAGTCCCTCCCATGTCTTTTTGAGTTATGGTCTCTGGGACCTGGGGTTTCACTGATGAATTTAGGCTGGCTGGTCAGTGAGCCCCCAGGACCCACCTGTTTTTACCACCCTAGCAATGCGATTGCAAGCATATGCCACCATGCCCTACTTTATATATGGGTGCTGGGAGCAAATTTAGATCCTCTTCTATTTGTCCCATCTACTGCATACCCTTTTTTGCTTTGTTTGTTTGTTGAGATGGGGTTTCTGTGTGAAACAGTCCTGGCTGTCCTGGAACTCACCCTGTAGACCAACCAGCCTGGCCTTGAACTCAGAGATCCTAGCGCTGGGAGTAAAGGCATGCACCATCACTGCCTGACTACCTCACACTCTTTCAATAGTCCTCATTTTGTTGTTCCAGTAGTCATCCAAGCTGGGGACTGCTAGGAGAGACAGTAATGTTAGGACACAGGCTCAGGAAGGCTACACTGGGCTTGCCCAAAACTGCACTGGGGGAAGAGGGCAGCTGGGATGTTAGTATCTTGCCTTGCTCAGCCTCACTGATTCCCAGTGTCTATCCTATTGCCAGGCCGGACTGGCAGCTCTGAGATAGGTTCCTCTCTTGCCCAGGCTGCAGGCTTCTGGTTCCCGGGTACCAGGCTCAGCTCTCCTTTCTTCCATCTCACCATGGCCAACATCACACAGAAGCTGCTCTGTCCACTCTTGGAGGAGATGATCCAGCTTCCAAGCCACAGCAACTCTAGCATCCGCTATATTGACCACGTGTCGGTGGTGCTGCATGGGCTGGCAGCGCTGCTGGGTGTGACGGAGAACGGACTCATCCTGTTTGTGGTGGGCTGTCGCATGCAGCAGACGGTGGTCACCACCTGGGTGCTGCACCTGGCACTATCCGACTTGCTAGCCTCCACCTCCCTGCCCTTCTTCACCTACTATCTGGCAGTGGGTCACTCGTGGGAGCTGGGTACCACCTTCTGCAAGTTCCATTCCTCGGTCTTCTTTCTCAACATGTTTGCCAGCGGCTTCCTGCTCAGCGCCATCAGCCTGGACCGCTGCCTGCAGGTGGTGCGGCCGGTGTGGGCACAGAACCACCGCACGGTGGCGGTTGCGCACAGAGTCTGCCTGATGCTCTGGGCTCTGGCAGTGCTAAACACAGTACCCTATTTTGTGTTCAGGGACACCATCACGAGGCTGGACGGCCGCATCATGTGCTATTACAACATGCTGCTCTTGAACCCGGGGCCAGACCACGAGGCCACATGCAACTACCGCCAGAAGGCCCTGGCAGTCAGCAAGTTCTTGTTGGCCTTCGTGGTGCCTCTGGCCATTATTGCCTTGAGCCACGTGGCCGTGAGCCTGCAACTGCGCCACCGCGGCCGCCAGAGGACAGGCCGCTTCGTGCGTCTGGTGGCGGCCATAGTGGCGGCCTTCGTGCTCTGCTGGGGGCCCTACCATGTCTTCAGTTTGCTGGAGGCACATGCACAGGCTGTCACCACGCAAAGGCACCTCGCCTTACGTGGGCTGCCCTTCGTCACCAGCCTGGCTTTCTTCAACAGTGTGGTCAATCCCCTGCTTTACGTGCTCACCTGTCCGGACATGATGCACAAACTAAAGCGCTCCCTGCTGGCGGTGTTTGAAAGCGTGTTGGTGGAGGACAGCGACTTGAGTGGTGGGTCTGGCAGCCGCCGCCGCCGTGCCTCCTCCACTGCCACCTCAACCTCCACCCTCCTGCTGGCGGGCCGCCTTCCCCCGTTGCATCCTTCAGGCTTGATCCGCTGGATGCGGGGTGGTGGTACAGAGTCCCAGCAGAGAGTCCCAGTGCAGTCCCTGGAGAAGCAAGGCTCACTGAACCACGCTCTGAGCTCCACCTCGGATTAGACAAGCATAACTGGGATGGCACACCAACACACCCCATGGCATCTCGCCACTCTGTTGAAAATGTACATAGCCAATGCTAGGTGAACCAGCTTGTGGACTGCATCTTCAGGAGCAAAGCAAATAGAAAGCAGCCTCTCCTAAACATTTTAATCTGGCAGTGTGGAGCTGGGAAGAGGATCCGAAGGGTGCAGAAGTGGCTTTTGAAGGAGTTACCGGGTTCCTGACCACTGGCCACCCGGGATTTTACACTTTGAAGCTCCTAAGGATCTTGCTAGGGTAGCTGATGAGGGTGGGAATGAGATTTTGTACTTCTAATACCTCCCAGGCAGCTGCCCCAAGGACAATTGGAGTCATACAGGTTAAACTCACAGCCCACATGTCATTAAGGCACTGCTTTGTGGATGGGGAGCAGGCTCTGCCAATGAACAACAGTGTATCTGGGGGTACAGTGGGAGAAGGGTTGAGAAGCAGTTTTCAGCCCACTACCTTCATTTTTTAACCCCCAGTTGGCCTTTGAACCAGATGCCTGTATCACACAACCTTGCTGGTCAGCTTGCTAGCCTTATAGGTGTGTCAACTCCAGCTCAGTTTCAGTGAGGCATCTTCACTGCCCAGTTTCAGAGCTGAGGCTGCTAGAACCTGCATTCTAGCCTTCAGCATCACAGGTTCAAGTCTATCCAGAGAAAACATCCTCCAACTACCCTCAGTATTACAGCTGTCTCACAGGACAGGGCCTGGCAGCTATCACTTCCAACCTGCAGGTAGGAGGGCAGGCACCTTGTGTCAGCCATGGACCTTGCACCACACTCATTTAATGTCTTCCCCACCGTGGATCAACTGCAGGACAGCCAGCTGTGACTCATCTCTCCATTCCAGGGGAAGGGGAATTGGATGTCACTAAACTGGTGATGTGAAAAGCAGAGGGGAGACATTCTCAGCCTCTCCCGAACCACTTAAGGCCAGGCTGGTTGTCAGTTCTCAGTGCCAAGCAGGCCTCAAGCCCAAGGCAAGTGCTTCTCAAACTGGACAGTAAAATGTCACTCTCTACTCCCTCCTGCTTTACTCAGAGCACATCACACCTGTTACACCATGCATTTTAATTGGTTATTGTAAGAATGAAAGTCCAATGGGGCAGGGACTTGTGTCTTTTTGGAAGTCCAGACTGTACTTGTGCAGACATCAATAAACGCTTCTGTGGAAGACCAGCTGGGCCTGGCTCAAGTCCTAAGGCTACAGTCCATTGTGGGAAACGGGTGCTAGAGAGGAACCCAGTTCTGCAACCTCCCCACTTTACAGGGAGGGGCTGGTTTCAGTCAGCAGAGGGGACAGAAGGTGCAGAACAGGTGGCTGGCTTTTGGGACAATGGGGGCACTGACTTGTGACATCAGACCTCCAAGTATGGACTAGACCCAGGACCCTGAGACAGGGAGTTAGTTACAGCTCACTGAAGAACACGAATTCACAGTTCAAGATCTTTTTTTTTTTTTCTCTTTTTCTTTTTAATTGTTGTTGGAGACAGGGCTTCTGTGTAGCCCTAGCTGTCCTGGAACTTTGTAGATCAGGTTGGCTTCAAACTCAGAGATCTGCCTGACTCTGTACCACCCACCCCCCAAAGTGCTGAGATTAAAGGTGTGCACCACCACTACCCTAAGGCACTTTGGCAAAGACCTGAAAGGAGATGGAGGCAGCTAAATCTCTCCTGAGACCCTGTGAGGTCCCTCTGGGCTGCTCTCCCTGTCTTAATGCAACACAGTTGGTGTGCTGGCGCCAGGAGAGATGTCTGACAGTGGCCTGAGAGGTGGCTTGTCTGCTGTGGCTCTTGGCTTGTGGAGGCTCCAGGCTGTCCTGAGCTCAGACCTTGGCTACAGGCCTCTGGGGGGGCTGCTTCTGGAGCAAGGCTAGGGTGTCTCTCTTCTGAATGGAGCGCAGCTGCTTCTTCTTCGCCTTCTTGAGCTTGGCAGGGTTTCGGATCTGGGAAAGAAGGGAATAGGAGGCATCAGTGTGGCTGAGGACCCTATGTCTGTCCCTGGGGCCAGGACTGCAGCAGGACAGTGGGCCATGAAAGGCAGGGAGCCCAAGCACCTTAAAGGCCTCTTTCACCTGGCCACAGCCTGCATCTCTTGCACAGGTGTACTCACCACTTGGACAATCTCAGCCTTTCGTTCATTCTCTAGGCGGCGTTTCAGGTTCTCAGCCCGGCGCTCTTTCTTCTCCTGAAACACACAGAAGGGGATCTCACACTAGGAGCTGGGGGCTGGAGTGAGGGGTGAGGGGGTGGTGCTAGTATCTCAGGACCCTGGTGAGACTGGCACAACCAGGAGAAGCCTGCTTGGACTTCCAGGTTGTTCCTAGTGGGGAGGGGTGGAGGCCTAGGCACTCCTGGGGAAGAACAATGGGGTACAATGCCTATGCTGTAGGCCTGGAGCTGAGGCCCACTGTGGCAAGAGAACCTGATTCTAAATTAGAAAGGTGGGTAAACAGATGTCTGAGGGCAGGGGCCTACACAGATGTGGGTGCCTCCCCACCCAGAAGTCACATGCAGGCAGAAGGGCCTCTTGTACCATCCCATGCACTAGCTGCCAGGGAGAGGGCTAGGCTGGTTCCCTCCTTTATGCTATGTTCCCAGGTTTCCTTCTGCCCAGGCTCAGGTGGACCAGAATGAGAATGCAAGGCCAGAATATAGCTGGGCTCTGCACCTGATCCCAGGTAGGGTTGGGCAGGTTGAGCTGTCAAAAGGCTATGGAAGAACCTGGAACCTGGTCCAGTTGGAGTTTTCTTTCTGCTTCTTTCTAATTAGGTTACTGTCTACGCTTCCACTTCCTCACCTCTATGGTAAGGCTGACCACAGGAACTGACTAGAGAAACAAGTGTGTGAGCAAGGCTTGGCATAGAACCGGGTCTCTGGGAACACCCAGAGCCTGTCTGGGGATGGGAAGCCCAGGGCTTCCCAGGTATGCTGCTACTGTACTAGCAGGGCTAGGACAGGGATGATGGCTCCAACACTAAATGCTATGTGGTCAGGGCTTTTGTGGCTTTGACAACTTTGAGTCATTCATTGGGCCATTGGGGAGGAAGAGACCTTTGTTCCTATGTATTAGGAGGAGAGCTGGGAGGATGTACCTCCAGTTGCTCATGAGAAGGCAACTGTTTTGCCCGAGAGGGAGCTAAGGCTGTACAGGAAAAGAGATGAGGGCTCAGTAACAGACAGATCTGGAGTGACTCAAAGCAAGGTGGAGAAATGCCTTAGTGGCCGGCCCATCCCTCTTCTCAGTGGCCAAGCTGGAACCATAGATCTGAGACAAGTTGTTTGATACTGTATCCGTGTTCCTTCTACACCTTGGGCTCTTCAGACTAGTAGTGACACCTGAACTTGATGCTGGGGACAGTGCTGCTGACCAATCCAGCATGACCTTGCTTTCTCAGTACTGCCTGTTGAAGTGGTACTGGGGCTCTTTCCAAGGCTTCCTGGAGGCCGAAGGTGCTGGAAATAAGCCTCTGTGGTGCTGGAACTCAAGACCTTGTGCATGCCAGTCAAGCGCTCTACCACTGAGCTATGTCCCTAGCTCACAGGCATGAACCTTTCACAAGGACATTTTTGGTTATGGATGGGCACCAGAGAAGTGGATTGAAAGGCAATGGTGTATAGGAGTCTCTTCTAAAATGACAGCAGCAAATTTGAGACAAGCTTTTTCCTTGTAAGTACATTGAATACTCCTGCCACCAAGATGGCTTGTTGGTCTTCATCTTGGGCTCCTCATTCTACTTCCAGGTCTCCTGCATGGCCTTGGGCCAGAGGTTGAGTTGGATGGTACAGTGGGAATGCTACCATGGCCCTAGACCACTCTTTTCCCCCTGGGACCCTCATGCCCAGGGCTCTGAGTAAGTCATAATCCTGCAGCCATGTCTGTTGCAGCACACATGTATTTGGCATGTATGATCCAGACTTGGCCGGATGTCCTGTTACCTGCCGGCGCCTCTGTTTCTCCTCCTCTAGGTGCCGGGCAAAATCCTTGGTCAGCTTCCTCTCCTGACGCTCCTTCATTTTCTGCTGCCAGGAGGTACGCAGGGGCTTGTCCTGAACCATCTGGGAGAACCTTGGAAGGAAAGGAGGCACTTAGGGGATCTCTGTGGTGTGGCCTTCACCCTCTGCTCTCACTGAGCTCTGGGTCTGCTTCCTGGCCTCCCCTGCCTGCCTGGCATTCAGCTTTCTATAGGAACTCAGGATGGAACAGACAAACCAATAAGTGCGTGGCTCTAACTCTGAGGTGGGCTTGGGCTTCCCATTTCTAGAGGAACAAACCAAGACTCCTAGAGTCTTCTTGTTCCTGAGTATAGGTTGGGACTTGAACTTTTCTGTGCTTGCATGTCCTCAGCTATAAGGTTTTGTTGCCACCAAACATGGCAACCCGTGAGTGAATACCTCTGAAAATGAGATGCTCCCTCCCTACAGGGGTGTGGCTGTACTTCCAAACAGCAAGAACAAGGGTGCTTTTCTGTAACAATTCTAATTCTTTCCCAGCTTGGGGGGGGATGTGGGGGTGCGAGGTGAAGGTGGAGGAGTGGGATTAGGGGATTTCAGCTTTTCTTTTCTGCAGAGTCAAATGTTCTTAGGAGCCATAGAAGAATGGAGGTGACTTCTGTAAGAACGTATTAGGATGGTAAAGTTAAATTAAAACATTCTAGGAGGGTAAAGTGCAGGGCAATGAAGCTGGGCCAGGAAAGGCTGAGAACTATTGAAACTGGTGGTGAGACTCATAAAACCCAGCTCTTCCCATTTCTGTACCATTCAAAAGTTCCGTGATAAAAAGTAAAAATAAAATGAGGACAAGTCTCCATGTGTGCTTCCTCCTCCATCACCTGCCAAGCCTGCTGGGCATCCCATGGTCTTGTTCTTTCCCCTAGAACTCCAAGGCTCCTCAGCAGATCCTTTCATGGTGCCCTTTGCTTCCTACACTTCGACTTTGACTCCCACAGGTGTTCCTATTTACTTCTGTCTGTTAGTAGGGTATCTTGAAGCAACCCTGTCTCTGAAGGTCTGGGTGCATGCTGGGCACTCTGTTCCTGACCAGATGAAGGTCAACACTGCTCTTCTGAGAGGTCTGCTCCCTGACACTCATAGTCTGGAACTTGGCCCCAGGCTTATTCATAAGCAGTCTGGTTCTACCCTGCCCCACTGCACTGGTAACTTCTGATATCCTTCCCTGCCAGGTCCACAGAGGCTTGCTCAAGACCCCACTACCTAAAAACAGAGCAGTGGGTCTGTGGTAGACTTCCTTCTTACCCTTAAAATCTGAGATTCAAGAACCCAGAAGGAACAAGATGATGGAAGCCCGGAGGAGTCAGAGCCACAAGACATGATGCTATGTCTTTTTAGAGCAGCATCATGGAAATGGTCCCCATCTCATCTTTCTTGAAAGGGAGTCACTACACACAGGCTGCTGAAACACTTAAATTGTGGTCCATGTTAAGAAAACTCAAGAGGATCTTTATTTCATTCAATAAAGTTAATGTAAATAATCACACATGGCTGGTGAACTCACTAAAGTACTGAGACAGTGCTGATGGACAGCACCAGTTACTGGAGATGGAAGACAGGCCTAGATGCCTGGTCCTGAGCCCATCACTCACTGCCTGTGTGACCCTGCACAAGGAAGCCTCTCAGCCATTGCACCCTCCTGTGTGCAGATAACAGAGTATAGAGTGGCAACAGCTTGGGAGAGCTGGGACCAAGTATCCTCCTATCCCTTACTGGTGGAGTGTTCCAGGCTTACTTCCCAGCTCTGCTGGTTCTTTTCTTCTTCCCACTCAGCATATCACAGCCCCTTCTTACTCAGTAAACCTACCCTCCCCATCTGAGGGTGAGTGCAGGGCCCAAAGCTCTACACTGAACTCAGCTAGCTCAGTCACTCTCTTGCCAGCCTGAACCAACCTCTTTGGCTGTTTATGTGTGGCCATCAGTTGCCTGGCTACTGTGACTTGCTGACACAGGGAAAAGGGGATGCTTCAAAATTTCTGATTGGTGCCTTTCTCTCTAAGCTTCACCTGCTTCTGTTTAATGGGGTGTGCATGGGGGAGGAGCAATACCCAGTGCCTAGGGTTTAAGACTATAACAAAATGGTATCTGTGAAGAGCCTGTGCAAAGCCTGGCTCAGTCCACCCCCAGTCAATGTCATTTTCTCTAAAAACCCCCATGTCAGGTTCCCTTTCTGTTACAAATTCTTGTCTCTGGTAGAAATTTCAACAGAACCCTACTTCACCTTCCCCCAGCAGAAATTTCAAGTAACCCCACTACTACTTCTCTGCTGTTCCCTAATGATGCCTTTTCCTTATGAGACTCCTCATTCCTTCACCCAAAGAGATGAATTGAGCATTTATGATGCCCCAGCACTGAAAGGACAAGGAAGATTTCTTGTTTTAAGAAGGCTGCAACCTGAGTCAAGTCAGATCAACAGAGGCAGGTTAATGGGTTCTGATCACATGCTTTGTAATCAAATCCATGCTCACATCCTGTGTCTCCTTTAGCCTACCTGGGCCTTGGTTTCCTCACATGTACAACATCAATAACAGTAACACCTGCTCCAAACGGCAGAGATAAAGATTAAATGTGATTACATGTGCTGCTGGGTGTCAAAGACTCTCCCTTTGGTCCCTCTGTCCCTACTGAAAAGTGCTACATAACCAGTGTCTGGTGATACATTTTATCAAAGACAATCACCAGCAGACAACAGAGGAAAGGACTTCGCTGTGTCCAAGCAATGGGTGCTTTTCTTGTTCTGCCTCCTTCACCAGATGTGACAGACAAAGTAAATATTTTTGGAACTGAACTCCGGACAAGAGGATTGAAGGGCCGGGTGTGGTGGCGCATGCCTTTAATTCCAGCACTAAGGAGGCAGACTCAGGCAGATCTCCGTGAATTCCAGGACAGGCAGTGCTACACAATGAGACCCTGTCTCAAAATAAAAAAGATGGAAGGGAAGTTCAAAAGAACCCCGCTTGAGGGCAGACAACCTTAGAGAAATGACCACCGAGGGGCTCCCTCATTCTGACTATGATATGTTTGTTAACTTCACTGGGATAAGCGCTCTCCCAACCCTGGGATAGCATTCGGGAGAAGGCAGGGTCCGACACACGGATAACCCCACCCATCGCCCATGCTACCCCCACTCGCCACTTTACCTTTTCTTGGAGCGGTCTTTCCACACGCGCCCGGATTTGGGCTTCCCCTTCGGGATTACAGGAAGCTCCTCCTCCTTCAATTTCTTGGGTGCCGGGGCCTGGGGAGAAGGTATAACTCGTTTCTTTACGTCGAGGCCACCTGTCACCGTCTTGCCAGCTGGAGGTAGCTTGTTTGGTTCCTGTTGGCGCTGTGGGAAGCTGGGTGTCTGGGATGTCAGCTCCTGTACTGGCTGAGAGGGCTCGGGACCCGGTGCTTGCTGGCCCGGGCAAGGCTCTGGGGATCCTGGGATCAACTCCTTAGCGTGTACCACCTCTGAGTCCAGTTCTCCTTGTGTGGGAAGAGATTTGGATGACGTCTCTCGTTGGGGGGCTTCCGGACTCGATTCTGTCTGTTCTGTAGGTGACCCCAGGCCCAGATCTTGCTGAGATTGCAGGGACCCGGGGTCAGGCTCTGGCTGCCTTTGAGGGGACCCAAAGCCTGCTTCCTGTTTCAGACACGGTGATCCGGGACTTGTTTCCAGTGGCTGCACTCTCGGAGACTTGGGTTCGCTGGTTTCTTCTGGGTTCGACTCAAACTCGAGAAGGGCCCGTCTCGCTCGGGAAACTGCGGGGTCAGGAAGGGTCTCTAGAGACAGAGGTTTTAAGCCTTCAAGCCGCCGGCTGCGCCTCAACGGTGTATCCATGGCTCACGTGTAGCCTCCGTCGCATTCGGAAACGCCGGCGCCTACATATGACGTCAGACGCACTCTCTTCCGTACCAGGACGGAAGCGCACTTGCGGACGTCCTGCTTTCTTCCGGCCTCGGTTTTTTCTTTTGTAACATAGAGGCTTTGCGTTGTTACAAAGGAGGATGCACCCGGGCCTACAGGAGTGGGAAATCTAAGTCTTGAGTTGTGTTAAACGTTTCCGCCCTTGCCACCTCCCTGGTCAGTTCCTGCCTCTGAGGGTCACTCTGTGGGCTCAGAGCCCTCATTTTCCTTATCCAAGGACAACTTCAGGGAGTTGTGCTTCAGGCACCAACTCTCCCAGCTCGTCCAGCCTCTCAATTCTCAAGGGGTAGTTTCTGTTTACTTACTTAAATTCCTGCCCCTGCTGGAATGGTCCGCTACGCAGAACCACATCGTGGGTTGCCTGGGACTCGGGAGGAGCTCATATGCCTCCACTCCTGCTCCAGGCTGCCGCAGCTCACCCTACTTCCTGACTCTTAACCTCTATCTGGAGGGATCGCTTGCAAATGTTGATCAGATCACATTCCCGGTCTACTTAAAATAATTCCGCTGATTTTGTGTCCCTGTCAGGGTAGTGTGTGTGTGTGTGTGTGATGGCTTTTGAATAAACGACTTTGGGTGTGCCTTTGACATGTATGCAAGGCTCCACTTGAGCCCAGACTGCCTTTGCCATTGTATGCAGGGTTCAGGGGAGGCTCCTGAAATTTGTAGAGTAGTTGCTTTCTCCCTTACTTTTATGAATCAAGCCTCAAGAAGGGGCTTCTGTGTTTCCCAGAGACCTGAGCAGGGTTCAGCCCCAGGCTTTTGTGAAGGTAACCTAATAGTTCACATGCTCTCAGGCTTCTCCCAGGTTCATTTTCCCATTCGTTTATGGTTGCTTCTGGGTGGGTGGGGGGACAATTTGAAACAGATTATTTACACATAAATCTTCATCTCAATAGTTGGCACCTGTTACTGTATCAAAGATCTGCACCTTGAATTTCCTGGTAGAACAGTGAGATGCAGGGGCCTAATGAAGGTCTGTCTGTTTCTTTGTGTATGTCTGTCTGGACTTGTCTTTCAAACTTTCTTGGCTCAAGCATGCATGTGCTGTGTGCTCCTGCTTGTATAAATCACATGTGCCTCTGTGTGTGTGTGTGTGTGTGTGTGTGTGTGTGTGTGTGTGTGTGTGTGTGTGTGTTCATGCTCGCGCATGTGTGCATCTGTCAATGCAGACCAGGTACTAGAATTGACAATCATCCTCCTGGCTTGGTACTCCAGGGGACTAAAGGAGCACCAGGAGACCCTTGGTAGGCAGCAAGTGTTTAGTTAGTGCTGGAAATTTAAAAATCTCAACTGTGCTGCCCTTATTGGGTGAATGATGAAGCCTAGGAGAGTGTTTGATCTATATCATGGGTCCATCTGTGGGCACTGGTTTCCTTCAGTCAGCAGATCTCAGGTTACATAAATAAACCAGGTCTTGCCCAGTAAGCACTTCATGGCATGTGTGACATGCCCCTCCAGTGCATAGGCCAGGGGCAGTCAGGAACAGGAATGTCTGCAGGAGGGGCAGTTGCCAGGCAGCTAAACCTTCCAGTCTGTGACTAATTCTGGCGCACAGTGTCATTCACTGCCTGGCTTTGGCCAAGTGCCTTATCCTTTCTGTGCCCTGGTTACCTTCTGGAGAACAGGGACACTTGCCATGAAGAGTCCAGGCTTCCGAGTCAGACAGGTCAGGCGTGACTCCTGCCTCTACCGCCTATTTGTTTCCTGGCCTTCACCAGGGTCCAAGCCCCTCTGTGCCTCCGTTTCGCTTTTAATAAAGTGAGAGTCACAAGATCAGTGCACTTGCCTTCTGGAGTGGTTGTGCAGACTCAACAGGGTTGCCCATGTAAAAACCTGGCAGTAGGCTTCCCTCTGCTACTCAGTTGCTTGCATATTCAAAGACACATTTCCTATAGCTTTTCTAGAATTATCTTGTAGTCAGACTGAAATCTCCTGTCTCTCCAACTGTCCCCCAGTTCTCCAGAGGCCTCCCTCCTCACTCCCCCAGAACTGACGACAGTCAGCACTATGGATTCATCATCTCCCTACTCCATAGTTTCCAGCACTATGACCTGCACCCTGCCCTCATGCTCTTCCTGGCAGTAAGCCACAGTGTGGACCTCCAGTGGAAACCCTCCGTGTGACTCCAGCTGTCTCCCAGTGTTACTTTAGATACTGTAATATCCCCTCCCCTCCCTCCCATCCCTTCCCCTCCCCTCCCCCTTTCCCATGTCCCCTTTTTCACCCCCTCCCCAAGCCATCTTGGTTGGCCTGGAACTCATGGCAACCCACTTATCTCATCCTCCTCTAAATGCTTGCTACAGGTGTCAGCCACCATGCCTGACTAGTGTAGGACTTCTGTTGAGTTGTTTTGACATCTTCAAAGTCTAGCTCCTCATATAACCCTTGATCCCCCTCCTTTTTGACAGGTGTAAATAGCTGCTTTCAGGTGTATAGCATGAATTGGTCCCACAGAGTACATGGAGCAGGACAGGGGCCAGCTCTTATTGAAAGTGCTCATCTCAGCCCCCATCCCTTTTGACTCTTGAGATGGGAAAGAGGGCAGGAGTGGGAGGAGAGAACCATTCAGCTGTGCCTGCAGGGCATTCACGGGGTTCTGGGAAGCTGCTGGGAGCGGGAAGGGCCACCCCAAAGCTCTCTGGTACCTGCTGCTCAGGGTGGAGGAGAGTAAGTAGAGCTTATCTCTAGATCCTCTGGAAGCATCTGCAGGTTGTGCTGAAAGAGGAAGGGGCACTGCAGCCATCCCCTGGTTGGCAGCCAGTGGGGATGCTTGTATGTGTATGGGTGGGTGGAGCTAGTTTCTCTCTCTTCAGTCCCCTGCTAGTCTCCACAGCACGCTTCCTGCCCTGAACAGGTCATAGAAGGCGCTAGCAGTGTCACCTGAGCATGTGGATGTAGGGACCCTAAGAAGGTGGTATCTTATACCATCCCATCTGCTTCCTGGTGTATCTAACAACACTCCTTCTCCAGCTTCAGTGAGAATTAGTCAAATGCAATGTGTGTTCAAGCCCAAATGTTAGGATTCAGTAGGTTTGGGATGGGGTTGTGGTTTTTGATTTCTAGCAAATTCTCAGGTACTGGTCCTGGTGGCAATGGTACTGTGTGTGGTGTAGTGGTCCACAGCCCACACCCTGAGGACCAATGTCCTAGAGAAGGGGATGAACAAAACCTGAAGAGCCTGCCGCCTTTATCTTCCACACAGTGCAGACACTAAGTTCACCATCATCCCATTATGCACCAAGAACTAGTTATTTCCCTAGTGCCTGATACTAGAAAAACATCAGGAACAGGTAGTCATGGTCCCTGCCTTGGTGGAACTTATCACTTTAGGGGATTCCCTGGAGAACATAAATCCGAAAGTCCAGAGGTCGTCTGAGCAGGAATGTTTCCCTAATGAACAGGCAATGACATCTCAGAGAGGCCATGAGGCTTCCCGAAAGTCACTCAACTGTGACTTTAACTCAGATTCCTCAGTCTGAGACCTGGCTCCATCAACTAGCTGGGAGCCACCACTAGAACTGCCTGGGGCTGGTCTTGAATGGGACAATGACAGACCCTGTACAGATTACCAGAGGGTGTCAGCTGGAGCTTGAATATAAAAGGAGAGCTTATCCAAAAGACATGCAAACATGTCTGAGTGTTGCACACAATCAGACTCTCAGTTCCCAAGATCTGGTCAATGACAAAGTTTCAGAATAAGTCACTTCCCTCCTCTCCCTCCCTGTTTACTAGCTAGCCTTCTCATTTCCTCCACATCTGGCATCTTGACAGTTCCATTTTTGCCACAGTCTGATTTTCACGTTAGTGGTGGTTGTCCCTCTCGGTTGGCATGATGGCCTCATCTCCATGGCAACCTCTGGAGATGGAACCCAGGATTTCACACATGCTAAGCAAGGATTGCAACACTGAGCCATCCACCCCCTAGCCCTTGGAGACATTGAATTGGTGACCAAGAAAAAGCATCCCAGAACAAAGTATGAGGTCCCCTTCCCTGAACCACAGATGAACTATGGATTAAACTGGTCCCTGATTTAGTGGTGGGGATCTCTCTTCTCTCTACCCACTCACGTTGCAGTAGCTCAGACCAGCCCCAGATCTCACTCAGATGGTGCATTCAGCCTCAGGTGGGTGAGTCTCTCTCCAAATGTCTTATCCTACACTAGGTACAGGAGTACGTACCTGGATCACAGGGCAGAGCCAGCGTTCACCATCATCTTATCATTGACTTAGCCACCAAGAACTGATTGACTGTGTGCCCGTGATCATAAGTCTGAATCTCAGATGTTCTGATTCTCTCTACGGAAAGAGTATCATAGAAACGGACAGATTGTTTCCTCCACAGACACCATGTGGGGGGTTGAAAGGCATGCCACTAACAAGATGCTCAGCAATACAGATAAAAATGCATTTTATTGTGGTAGATTAGAACGTCATAGAAGCGTTCCAGTTTGGCCTGTAGTTTAAGACATCAAGATTCTGTCCGCATCTAGCACCTAAGGTTGGTGCTTGCAGGTCTTGTCTGATTCTTGGGGTAATCTCATTTTTCAGAGGTGCAGGGATAGAAGCTGGCCAGTGGTCCAGTGAGGGTTTAAATTAAATTCAGAACTCTGCTTCTAAAACACTTGTGATTTTTACCCACACCTCTCTGCCTTTGTGTCTTGGGCACTTGATCTAAAGTTAGAGCAAGTTCCCACTCTAGCCTAGGCTGACGGTTCTTTGTAAATAAGTCAGAAGTTGCAGGTATTTAAAAGTGGTTCTCAGCTTGAAGATGGTGGAGCTGGAAGATGGTGGTGCCTGCCTTTAATCCCAGCAGTTGGGAGGTGGGGGTTGGGGCTGGTGGGTAAGAGGTGGAGGATCAGGAGGTAGGGGCCAGCTTGGATATTTAAATAAGTGCACTAAATTAAATTAAATAAATAAAACAAAAGCATGCTTTCTATAGAGATAAGGGCAGATTAATCAGAGTGATACTTTGTTCTGTACTTCTCCACATAATACTCAGATGTTATCATTTTCTGCTGTGTGGTTTTACCTCTCAACTTTAAGAATGACTCTGCAAAGATATAGAGAGACTTTCTTTTATTTTTTTAAAAAAGTAAAAATAAAAAGTAAAAGCAGTAAAGTTTAATTAGTTAAAAACAAACAAGTTTTGGGGGCGGGGGTTAGGGTCAGCATCACTTCTAGGAGCCAAGAACTGAGCATGTGGGAGAAGTACACCAGATGCTCCCTGTACACATCCCATTGTGCCTTCAAGCCACTGAGCACAGAGTCCTCTGCCCAGCACCAGGTCAACTTCTAGCCATCATTGGTAGCTCAGAGATCCGCAGGGCATGAAGTTCCCATCCATACCTTCTCCACAGGCACCTTTAGATCAGAGGCACCTGAGGGGCATGCTGCACTGGGAGCCCAGGAGAGGGGTTCCAAGGGAGGAGGGGTCTTTAGAAGGACCAACTGTGAGGTCAGCATCAGAGGCACAAATAAGGCAAGAAAGCTGCATCAGGACCCAGTAAGGTGAAAGGCTCAGGACACAGGCAGGCCAGGCTCAGAGAAGCGGATCATCTGAAGTTCAGGGCTGAGCAGAGAAGGAGGGACTGTTAAACTGGAAGCCAAGGCAGTCCTCCAGCTTTAGGACTAGTTGCTCTGTGACACCAATCTGGATATGGTCCACTAATTTCCAGAACATGGAGTCTGTCCCCAGTATAATACCAGAGAATATTGCTGCCACATCCTGTGGAGACAGATCAAACTCAAGGAGAAGGGGGACGGGGGTAATCTGCTCACCTGCCAGAAGCTGATGGTCAGAGAGGTTCCAACCATCCAGAGTTTCTTGTTCTCATCCTTGTAGAAACCAGATCTTACACAGTAAGACTGAGTGGGGGTGGCCCCAGGGGAGGATCAGCCATTGTCTAGATAGACTTTCTTGGAAAGGTGTTGAGGACTGGGTTTTCCAAAGCTGGCCTGGGTGGTGTGTTCTCATCCGTGTGATCTTTTTACTGTGTGACCTGGATACCCCTCCGGTGCTAGAATCTATGTTTCTTTATCCTTCAAACTCCAGGATAGCTCCAGCTAATGGAACACAATGGAATTATTGTTATGTATTTCTGAGGTTAGATCATGGGCTGCTGAGTACTTCTGCCTGGCTCTCATGGGATGCTGGCTCTCATGGGATGCTGGCCCTTGGAACTCAGCCGACATGTGAAGAAGCACAAACCACCCTATGTGGAGAGACTGGAGCTGTCTTTGGTAGCCCACCAGGCTGCCAATACCCTTTATCGTCTATCAGGTGGGAGTGGAGAGGGAGTGGAGAGTTCTGTATGATTCTATGCCCCATTCGTCAGGTCATTCCTAACTTTGGGACTAGCAGAGTTCCAAGAAATTATACAATTATGAAACAGAGATACTCTCTCCCTTCCTATATCGGTACTGCCAAAATCAACACAGTTACTTCACTAAGTCTTGGGATGGTTTGTTAAGCAACAATTGTGACTGATATGGAGAGTACATCTGTGGCCTTTTTGGTACTCTTTCCTGGGGAAAAGGTTATGGGCAGGGGTGCCACCTATGCATCACTATATTACTTCATCAGAGGCTGAGTGGGTGGCAAGCTCTTTCTTGATCCTTGGCCATAATATATTAAGATATTCTACTGTCTTTCCTGGTGCACAAGTGTGTGTGTGTGTGTGTGTGTGTGTGTGTGTGTGTGTGTGTGTGTGTGTGTCTGTGTGTGTGTACATGAGCACACATGTGAGGGCCTGCACATTTCTTCATGTGTGCATATGCATGTGTGTGGTACAGTACCAGATCCTTCTTTATGTCTGTTTTTTACTGATTAGAATGTCACTTCTGGGAGGTGGTGGTGCATAACTTTAGTTCTGGCATGCAGGAGGCAGAGGCAGGTGGATCTAGTTTGAGGCCAGCCTGGTCTACAGAGTGAGTTCCAAGACACAAAACAAAACAAAACCTACTAGAATGTCACTTTATTGTGCATAGTTTTTCATTGCTTATTTTCTTTGTTTCTATATACTTCAAACATACTTCAAAAACATAGTAATATTTACTACTTAGAAAATAATCATAAGTAATTGTTAAATGAATGAGTGAAGATGAAATACTACTTTGGCTGGGGTGGGGACATCTGGAAAGATGGCTCAGTAGTTAAAAGTACTTGCTGCTCTTGCAGAGGACCCGGTTCCTAGCACCCATAATGGTGGCTCACAACTCAGGGGATCTGATACCCTTTTCTCACCTCTGTGGATATCAGGCATGCATGTGGTGCACAGACATGCATGCAAGAAAAACACTCATACACATAAGATAAAAATAAATAAATCTTTTGAAAAAAATGAACCTTGGGGCTGGAGAGATGGTTCAGTGGTAAAGAGCACTGGCTACTCTTGCAGAGGTCCCAGTTTCAGTTCCTAGTACCCATGTTGGTTGGCTCCCAGCCATCTGTAATTCTAGCTGCAGGCCATCCAATACTCTCTTTGGGCCTCCATAGGCATTGCATGCACATAGTTCATCCAGGCGCACACAAATACACATTAAATAAATAAAAAATAAACATGAAAAACTTAAAACAATCCTTTAAGAGCATCTCGCTAGAATCATCATGTTCTAGCAGCTATGATCATGTAAAATCATATCCTGGGCAAAGACAAGTTCACATTGTGGTGGGAATAATAGCTTCATAATAATAGTTCCAGTTGTTTTGTTTTTTGAGACAGAGTCCTTCTATGTAGACCAGGCTGGCCACAAACTCACAGGGATCTGCTTGCTTTTGCTTTCCAAGTGCTGGGATTAAAGACATGGCCACCACACCCTGGTCTTCCTTCCTTCCTTTCTCTTCCTTCCTTCCTTTCTCTTCCTTCCTTCCTTTCTCTTCCTTCCTTCCTTTTCCTCCCTTCCTTCCTCCCTCCCTTCCTTCCCTACCTTCCCCTCCTCTCCCCTTCCATTCCTTTTTTAGAAAGATAGTCTTGTGATGCCTAGACTGGCTTGGAACTTGCTATGGTACCCAAGGTGGGCTCAAGCTCACAGCAATCCTCCTGCCCCTCCTGACTGCTGTGATTATAGGCATGTGCTACCATACTTGGCTTCAACTTTAAATAAAGAAAAAGGCAAACAGAAATTGAAAATACTCATATTGGTAGATTTCAGGTCTATACCAAAGATTTTAAAACATTAGTTCCTAGACACCCTGATAGTACTTGCCTGGGTCAACACATAGGATTTAGTTCAGGAAACTTCTTTTGTTGGTGGTATAAACTGGTGAATCAGAGACTACACCCCCCTACCCCCGCCACACACACCCGTGTATAGTGGAGATGTTGACCTTGAGCTCTGTTGAGTTTGGTTGGAGAGAGAAGACCCTGGTGTGTGTTGTGTGATCCTTGAAGTTTGGCATCTTCTAGGGCCATGGAGTTGCAAGAAGTCGTTTCATGTGGCTCAGGCTTCCACCTAAAGACCTCACCCAGAGGGAGAAAAGAAATTGGAGTCCTCTTCCTTGGAACATTAGTGTTTTTATTTTCCTAAACTAAACAATCCCCTTACATAGAAAGAACAATGACTGACTGCTCTAGCCCCAGTGTCCACCTCTGAAGACTTCACAATGTGCTTCACAAATTTAGGACCAATGGCCTGCCTGGCTCAGGACTTAGCAGTGGGCAGCTCTTGCCTGGCTCAGGACTTACCAGTGGGCAGCTCAGGTCTCAATGATCTGCTCAGATGTGATATGCAAAAGGCCATTTACCAAGAAGGACTCTATCAGCCTTTAAACACATTTTCTAAAAACTCACCTGGGGTCTGGAGTGATGGTTGGGTGGTTAAGAATAAATGCTGCTCCCGCAGAGGACCTGAGTTCTGTTCCTAGTACTCTGGTTTGGTGGCTTACTAGGGCCTGTAACTCCAGCTCTGGGGATCTGATGCCCTCTTCTGGCCCCCAAGAAGTCTTGCACTTATGTGCATATAACCCCACACAGACATACATACACATATTTTTTTTAAAGTCATCTTTGGTAAAAGAAAATGATAGAGGTAACAGCAGAGAAGAAAAGTCACAAAAAAAGAAAAGTCACAACCCCAACACCAACCACCCCAAACCAGTAAAAGTGTATTTAGAATGAGCCTTACTATTGTCCTTCAGTAAGTCAGCTCTGTGATCTGTGAATGGGGAGAGTGGGGTAAGAGCAAGGGAGGAAAGTGTTCTGTTGGTATGTGCACATACAGCGCCATGTTGAACAGAAAGAACGAGGGCTATAATTTGTATTAAAGGGACACTGGCTTCTACTCTCCCCACTCAACTAAATTAGACACACATCAGAAGTTACCACATCCCAGGATCTTATAACTCCAGAGTACCCCAAAGCCACAGCTTGGTACACCGGTGAGTTTATTAGGGTAAGAATCTACTTCTAGGAACATGGGTGACTTGAAGGCAGTTGCATCACCAAAAAGCCCATGTCAGTGTAGGCACCGACTCATGAAAACTGCATCCCTGGAGTTCCCTGTCCAGCTCTACAGAAGAGTCTCCTTCTCCCAAGTTATTGCTCACCGTGTGTGTGTGTGTGTGTGTGTGTGTGTGTGTGTGTGTGTGTGTGTGTGTTTAGAGAGAGAGGGGAAGAACATAAAGTTGGGTGGGCAGGGAGTTAGGGAAGATCTGGCAACAATTGGGAGAGGAGAAAAATATGACAAAATGACAAATCTATTGAATGACAAAAGACTTTTTTCAATTAAAAAAGAAAAGAACTGACTATCTGGGAAAGACAGAAGATCAAGCACTTGAGAAAGGCACAGTAACAGCTTTATCCCTTTGGGATGGGAGAGGTGTAAGGCAGGAAACCTGTTAGTGGGATGCTGGCTTGGGTCTTATATAGGGCCCCTGGGTCCTTCCCTTTCCCTTATTGAACCTGTTTAGATACCTGCCCCTGTGCCTTCCCACCATTTCTCTTTGCAGTGTCTCTGGGAACAAGAAGCTGCCACCTCAAGGGGCTTGCCTTTGCTTTCCCTGCCTACCGTGATCCCTCTAACTCCTCTTTGAGTCGAGGGCATTTACAATTTCTATCTGTTCCCAGAGTTCTGTAAGGCTTGTAAGCTTTCTAGAAGGTGTTCACTAAAGATTCTGAGGTACTTAGATGTTTCTCAAACCTGACCAAGCAGCCTGGAGCTCTTGTCAAATTGCAAACAAACTCAGTGCTTGGAGAAGTTGAGATTAAATTTCTTTCAAACTCCTGGGGATGTCAAAGCCCCTGCTTCCTGGACAGGGCTTTTGGAAGGGAGCAACCACTCTTGGGCAAGCACTGGACCCCTGGGCAGCCCTCTTCTTAATGTCTGTGAATTTTGTGCACCTGCTATGTGAATTTTGTGGGTGGATGTTTTTAATTGGAGACAACAACACAAAGAATGTCTCTGACAAGTCCAGACTGATGACTAAGGAGTTTATTAGCTGTAAGTTTAACAGGGATATTGCATCCACACACAAAAAAAGCTAACGCCGCACCTGTAAGCCTCTGTTTCACATGACTGAGTAATCAATGCAAACCTGGACTTAGAGTGCCACCTAGTGTCAGTACATTAGAAGTAACTACAGGGTCAGAGAAGCTGCCTAAATCAAATTCAGAAATCCGTTCTCATGTGCACTGGGCCCTTTCCTGACTGAGCAAATGTTATTAGGTCAGTAGCTGTGTCTCCCTGGGCAAGTAACTCAAGCTGCCTGAAGATGAGACTGACTACAGGAGCAGTGAGGGATAAGACTGGACAGGCAAGAAGTCTCATATGCCAGGCTTGTCCTTGAGCTGACTGATGGGCCAGCAAGTAAGCCAGCAGCTGGGCTGGAACGTCTCCAGATTTTCCATCCCATGGACCCAGACAGATTTTTCTATAATACACAAAATGACCCCAATGATCTATAGCACCATTCAGGAGGCCAGGCTTCATCTGAGCATATCTGTTCCGATATTGGAATTTGGATAATTCTTTGCTATGCCACCCTGTCCTGTGCTCTCAGGAGTGTTCAGAGTGTGACTGTTCTCCATTAGAACCCATCCCCCTCCAGCCACAGTCTCTCCCCCCTCTCAACACAAAGAGAAGCGCTAACAGTCCATGCCAAGTATAACAAGCCTGGCAGAAATGAGGAGATTCTAAGGAGATGATGTTTGTCTCTCAATCTGACTACAGACTAGTAGAACAGTGGACTCCAAGAAGAGGGGATTTCCCTAGGAATTTCATGTTAGCAGAAGGAAAAAGCATGGGTTATGGTGCTTGTCTCCTAGAAAAATGATTTTACACATTCAAGGTTTTTTTCCCTTCAAGACAGGGTCTCACTATGTAGCTCTGGGTGTCCTGGGGTGGTTCACACATTTCTAATAACTTGTGAGCCCAGACACTGATAGGACTTTGACTAACTGCTTAGATGTGCATATGGCTGTCCTGGAGATGGCTGGAGACGGGTGCCACCGGATCTCTCTGTCCGTTTTCCCAATGTGGCTACATTGAATACATCTCCCTTTTCTGTTTTTACTACTAATTGGGCTGTTTCAGCGGGCTTCTCAAGTGGCTGGGGAATTGGCTCAATAGCTGAGAATACTTGTTACTCTTGTAGAAGACCCAGATCTGGTTCCCAGCACCTATGTTGGGAAACCCCTGTTCTAGGGGATTTGATGCCCTCAGCTGCATGCACACAGTACTCGTACATACATTCAGGCACACATGAAAAAAAATGACTTCTTGAAGACAAGTGGCTCAACCTGGGGTCCAGACTGACTCCCAAGTTTGGCAACACTAGCTATAGCCTTTCCCCTCTCATAACTTTCACAAATTGTCAAGTCACCTCTACACTGATGTCCAGACCCATTAGAAGCAATGGTTCCCAACTTGTGTGTCATAACCCCTTTGGAAAACCTCTAGCTTCAAAAATATTTACATTATGATTCAAAATAGTAGCAAAATTACAGTTACGAATTAGCAGTGAAAATAATTTTATGGTTGGGAGTCACCACAATGTGAGGAGCTGTATTAAAGGGTTGCAGCATTAGGAAGGTTGAGAACCACTGCTCTCTAAATGGAGACAGATTACAGGCAGGACAAGTGACCATGGTCTCATTGCATGTGAGATAGGCCCATTGTTCTTCTAGAAGGCCCTTATTCAGAAATGTCTGTGGGACAGCCAGGAATAAAAGATTGTATATAAACACAAATGTCTGTATTCCCAGCCAGGAATACAAGAACACACAATGTCTCTTAGTGTAGCTGGTGACATCAGCTGACCTTGGACCCATTGTCTATGGCACAACACCTCTGATCCCTCTTCATAACGGCCCTAAGAGGGCCGGAAACTCACTGCTTCAGACCCCCCGCCATGCTGTGTTGCCCGTCTGCCTGCTGAAGTTAATAAATCTCTTGCTGGAAGGACAATTGGCTCAGTGCCTCTCCCCTGGACACTCCCTTCTCCTCTTGAACCCTGGGACTCTAAAAGGCTCTGTCCCCTATGCCAGTAGCACCGCTAGTTGTGACAACCAAATACACTAGCAGACGTGGGAGTTGCAGCAGGGCGGGAAGGTCTGTGGGTGAGGCTCTGTCTCTAAAAGGCTCCCCAGGCAATCTAGATCCCAGAAGGACCTCTTATCAAGGTCCCTCATGTTTTTCATGTCCCCTCACCACTGACAAGTTCTATCTTGTACTTCAGCCTGGTCCCATCAACTCAGAGCAGATCCCATAGATGGCACTGAACTCTGTCAGGTTCGACTGTGAATGCCTTCTCCTCCTGACTTTCTTACCAGTTGAAGGGTTGGGGATGGGGAAGAAAAGTAACACAAATAACCAGTCACCCCTTTCTTCCACTTCTTCTCTAGAAGTTGACAGAGAGACTCTAGTGGGAAATGGAGGCATGTGCTATTTCCTTAGGTGGCTTGGTTTTACATGCTGGACATTTGGAAATTTAAGGGATTCTCTCTTTGTCTCTCTCCATCTCTGTCTCTGTCTCTCTCCATCTCTGTCTCTCTCTCTCTCTGTGTGTGTATTGGGGGCTATATGTGCACATCTGTGTGGTGGTTTGAATGAGAATGGCCTCCACATGGGCTAATATGTTTGAATACTTGGCCCCCAGTTAGTGGAACTGTTTGGGAAGGGTTAGGAGGTGTGGCCTTGTTGGAGGAGGTGTGTCACTGGGGCCAGGCTTTGAGGTTTCTAAGGCCCACAGCATTTTCAGTTAGCTCTCGCTGTCTTGTACTTGCAGATGAGATCTAAGTTCTCAGCCACTGCTCCAGCACCATGTTTGCCTTCCTGCTGCCATGCTCCCCACCATGATGGCCATGGCCTCACCCTTCTGAGACTGTAAGCCCCTCCCCAAATGCTTTCTTTTATAAGTTGCCTTGCATTTTTATCATAACAATAGAAAAGTAACTAAGACAGAATGTAAGTGTGCATTCATGTCTGTGTACATGCATGTGGAGGGTAGAGATTCACTGCGTGCGTGCGTGCGTGCGTGCGTGCGTGCGTGCGTGCGTGTGTGTGTGTGTGTGTGTGTGTGTGTGTGTGTGTGTGTGTGTTGTTACTCTCTCCTTTATCTTTTGAGACATGATCTCTCTTTGAACCCTGAGCTATGCTGGCTGGCTAGTGACTGCAGCACAGCTGGGATTTCCAGGTTTCTGCCTCCCTAGAGACAGAGTTACAGATGAGTGCCTCTGCCTTTGCCTTTTTCATGGGTGCCAGAAGTCTGACTGAGTCATCCCCCCTGGTTCCAATTTAAGAGACTTTCAAGGATGATTTTGACTATGTGGTTTATATCTCAGCTGCCAACTTGGAGTGC
The DNA here is from genome assembly GCF_003668045.3 of Cricetulus griseus. Classification (NCBI taxonomy): domain Eukaryota; kingdom Metazoa; phylum Chordata; class Mammalia; order Rodentia; family Cricetidae; genus Cricetulus; species Cricetulus griseus. The sequence goes on along the minus strand of NC_048596.1, from coordinate 49,493,564 downwards.
ATACATCTGTGTAGTGGAGTCTTCTGTATTTGGAGGGTGTAATTGCATCCTGCTCTGTTTGTGCCAAGTCTTTCTGTATACTTCACCAGGAGCCCTATCCCCAGATCCAGTTTACACATCTAGTTCTCACATATCCCTTCTGCTCCATCTCAGGGTGAACTGTGGATTCCCTTTCTATGTTCCCAGGACTTCAGGGCTCCAGTTCTAGCAATTTTACACTTTCTTTCTTTCTTTTTTTCCTTTTTTTTTTTGGTCAGAGTCTCACTATATTGCCTTGGCTGGCCTAAAACTCCCTATGTAGACCTGGCTGGCTTCAAACTCACAAACATCTTGCCTGCCTCTGTCTGGATTAGAGGTGTGTGCCACCACATTCAACCTCCTGTTTACCTTTGCACTCTCCAGAGTTTTTCCCGTGGATCTGCTCACTTCTTTTTTCAGAGGTGGTCATCAGTCAGATGAGGCTCCACACCCTGTTTCTGGCACCATGGATTTCATCATTTGTCCCTGGAGGAATACCATCTTTACCTGCAACCACGGCCCTTTTTTCCCACAACACCCTTGAGAACCAAGAGAGGATGTCAATGCCCTGCTCAGACACTTCCAACATACATGAACCAGGAGTGAGTGACACAGTTCATAAAAGATGCACCCAGGGGCGGGCGGGGCTGTCTAACTTGTGGGCAGATCCAAGGAAGACTGGCTTCTTCCTGGGGCTTGTCTATTGTTTTTAATCCCGGGGAGTGCCCTCATGAGACTCCTGACTTTCTGAACTCCCTGAGACTGTAAGCCTGCTGATTATAAGATGGCAGAATGATCTTGAGTTCAGACTCCAGCCTGTGACTAAGTGGGATTCCTGGTTCTAGCACACTCTTGTGTGTGACTGTATTAGTTACTTTTTTTGTTGTTGTTGTTGCTGTGGTAAAACACAGACCATGACAACTAAGAGAAGACAGACTTTATTTTGGTGTATTGTGCCAGAGAGATTAGAGTCCACCAAGGAAAGGAAGGAAGCGTGGCCACAGGCACAGTGGCAGGAGCAGGAAGCTGAGAGCTCACATCTTTAACCAGAAGCATGAAGCAGAAAGCGAACTAGACTTGGCGGAGACATTGTATTCTCAGAGCCCACCCCCAGTGATGTACTAGCAAGGCTGCACATCCCCATTACCTCTCCAAACAGCACCACCATCTGGGGACCAAGTGTACTTCTCATTTAAACCATTTAACTATGAGGAAATGGCTTAACCTCCCTCTGCCTGAGTTTCCTAAGACTTTCTTTCTTTTTTTCTTTTGTTAAGAATATCTTACAAAAGTTGTCTTACAATGGTGTCTGGCACAGAGAAAAACTTAATAAATGGTCGCTAGTGGCCTGAAGTAAAAAGCTTAGTGTGGGGATGTTGGAAAGCCAACCCCCTCCAGCTTGCAAAGGTAATTCTGTAGATTCTAGTCTAATCACCTGGTCTTGTGCTGCTTTGTTTCCGTGTGACTATGACAGGCTTCTGGTAGGTGGCCTTGGTAAGATTCTTGTGTTGTTTATTCCTAAACATTCCTACCTGGAGGAGGGCGGGGACCGCATATGACTCGGAAGCACACAAGGAGTCCAGGGAGTCAGGGAACTCTTGAGGACCCAACCCCAAGGTCACTGGGGAGAGGAGATGCTTCCTTGGGTCTGGTGCCAAGTTGCACAGGCAGCGCCAAGTGAAAGGTTCAGGCATTTTGCTGGCCTGCCCCTGTTAACCTGGTGGAACAGGCAGTACCCTGGTCAGCCCAGGGTTCCATGGGAACTAGGTCTGCATGCAGGTGCAGAGGACCCCTTTAAAAGACAGACTCAATGACCATTTACGCTCTCTCTACTCTTCTCTGTCTGCTTCTGCTTCTCTTCTCTCTCTCTTTCTATGGCGACCGGCCATGGTGGTCAGCCATTAGCCCTGTTTCTCTTCTCTCTTAATCTCCCTACTCTGCTGGGCCTATAATAAACTGGTTACCGTGTCTAATAGTCTCATGTCTCATCTCTCGCCTCCTTTTCTCTATTTCTAATTTAAGCAAAATAACAACACCCAAGATGCAGCTGTTATGAGCTGTGTCTCCACGCTGGTGGCAAGTTGCTTTTGAGTCACTCCTGCAAGTGACCCCAATAAATTCACTGCTTTACTAGGGCGGGATCCTTTCTTTGCTTTGTCATTGATTCCCCGTTTTCAGTGAAGAGATGTTTGTTCACAGGCTCTCAAGGAAAGTCATGTCACAGTCCAGTTCCCCAGCTACTCGGAAGAGTCGAGTCTGGCTTTTGTTGTGAAGATGTTCTGGGCCTGTGATCAAGTCCATAACTGACCGAGAGAGACTTTCTTAGCTAATCAAGATGGACCTGACTCCATCTGTGGAGAGGCAAACAAAGCAGAAGCAAGGCTCCCCTGTTATGTAGGTCTCCTCCCAGTAGAAACCTTGCATCCTGGAAGGAGGACAGAGGCTTATGAGTCTCAGGAAGTCCCCTGTGGGTGGTGACTCCAGCCTTCCAGACTGCCTCCTTGTGGATGGCCTGCCCTGTGGATGTTCCACCCATCCAGGACTTGTTCTGCAGGCTCTATAATCTCATGTGCCAATTCCTTGCATTAAATCTCAGCATGTATCCTCAGGGTGTGTGACTGTTCAACCCTTGACAGGGACCTGGTACACTCAATTAGTTTGCTTCAGAGTCAATGCCAGGCACCAGGAGAATTTGGAAGGAGAGAGGGATGGGGGAAGTGACTTAGATCTTGCCTGGGAAGGACTGAGTCTCTGTGAGAAGGAACTAGCAAGACTGAGGAGACTGCTCATTGGTTAAAGTACTTGCCACAACACAAAGATGAGGATTGGAGCTTGGATTGTGACTTAGGGTTTCTATTGTTTCAATGAAACACCATGCCCAAAAAGCAAGTTGATGAGGAAAGGGTTTATTTGGCTTATACTTCCACATCATAGTCCATCATTGAAAGAAGCCAGAACAGGAACACAAACATGACAAAAATCTGGAGGCAGGAGCTAATGCAGAGACCATGGAGGGGTGCTGCTTACTGGCTTGCTCCACATGGCTTATGCAGCCTGCTTTCTTATGGAACCCAGGGCCACTCACTCAGGGATGGCATCACCCACAATGGGCTGGGTTCTTTCGCATTAATCATTAATTAAGAAAATGCTCTACAGGGTTGCCTGCAGACCAAACTTATGGAGGCGTTTTCTTTTCTTTTCCTTTCTCTTCTTTTCTTTCTTTCTTTTTTGTTTTGTTTTTCGAGACAAGGTTTCTCTGTATTGTTTTGGAGCCTGTCCTGGCACTCGTTCTGTAGACCAGGCTGGCCTTGAACTCACAGAGATCTGCCTGCCTCTGCCTCCCAAGTGCTGGGATTAAAGGCATGCACCACCAATACCTATCGATGGAGGCATTTTCTTAATTGAGTTTCCCTCCACTCAGGTGACTTTAGCTTGTGTTAAGTTGACATAAAACTAGGCAGCACAGATTCCCCAGAACCTATGTAGACGGTGAGAGGGCATTGTGGCTCACCTGTAATTCCAGGCTTAGATGGCAGAGAGACACAGGATTCCCAGAGCAGGCTGGCCAGTGGGAACAGCCATATTGACAAGCTCTGGGTTGAGAGGACCCACTGCCATGAATAAGGAGGATTAATGAGGATAAACCCCAGGCTCCACATCCGATCTAGGATGGTTTCAAATACCAATAGCTTCCACATGCACACACATGTATGCATACCCCCACATACTCCACACATGCAGACATGCATATGCACACATGCTCACCACATACACTCACAAAAAGAATAAGAATAAGAATAAGAATAAGAAAAGAATAAGAATAAGAAGAATAAGAAGAATAAGAAGAAGAAGAAGAAGAAGAAGAAGAAGAAGAAGAAGGAAGAAGAAGAAGAAGAAGAAGAAGAAGAAGAAGAAGAAGAAGAAGAGAAAAAGAAAAAATGGCAGAGCCTGGACAGCTGGACCTGTAGGCTTCCCTTGACAGACCTCCACTCCACTTCCCTCTGTTTCCATCACACTCACAGAACATCTCAGTTTCTCTTTATAGGAGTTATACATTTATTTATGCAGGTCATGTCTGTCTCAACACTGGAGTCCAGCCACTGGGAGGTGGGGATGGATTTGGCACAGTAAGAATTCAGTGTTTATCTGCGGGACAAAGGAATAACCATTAGGCCTCCATGACCTGTCTCAGGGCTGAAGTATTCTTCATTGCTGGAGGAGGAGGCCCATGTGTGGGTTTCTCTTAATGTTTCTGGGGTGGCAGTGGGGCTAGAATCTCAGACTGGAGGAAACAATAGGTTTGGGAGCTATGGTGGGTGCTGGGCACAAGAGGTGATCTTCTTCTAGCTCTCGGGGTCCCAGGAAGCAGGTGGGACAGGGCCAGGGAGATGATAACATCAGACATGGGGTCCAGCCTCATGTCCATCAAAGCCACCTTCTGGGTAACACTCAGTGAGCCTACATCACCCATCTGGGCCTTGGTTTATCCTGTGGCATGAGGTTAACTAAGATGATTCACAAAGATTCTTTTTACATAGCAGTTTGATGAGATTGGAATCTAGAATTACAAGTTCAAGGGCCATGGGAGCTGTAGCTGAAGTCAAAGTTCATCTCCACGTTTTTTTTTCTGCAAGCTGAGTAAGGTGAATAGATCCATTTTGGTTATTTCCCAGCTAGGAAAACACTCTGACAACTGAGCTACAAACTCTTATCATGCACATGTAATAATATAGTTCTTTAAATGGACCCAAGCCATTACAATTCAATGATGTTTAGAATCAAATAGGGTGGGCGTGGGGGGTACTTGGCAGTTCCTTCAAGTCAATAGCAAGGACCGAGTGCTTTCTGGACCCACATTCCCAGAGGACTCAGTGAAAAAATCTGGGCTGATCTGTGCTAAGCCCTTGCTGTGTGGGAGATAGGCTGCTGGGAGGATGGGCTCCCAAGAGCTAAGAGGGCTGATGTTGCAGGTATTCCTTTGAAAGTACTGGTCTCCCTTCTCGATGAAATGTCCCTTCTGGAGAGCCAGAGCCATGCTGCCACCATCTTGTGTGCCATCAGTGGGGCAGGACTTCAGTTTGGAGCTCTACTAGCACTTACTACTGAGCATTGTTAGAGTACTCTCAAGCTACTGGGGCCTGTGAGAAGTGGAGATTGATGGAAAGTATCTACAAGGCCAGCAGTGGTCCAGAGCTGGTGGCCTAGGAAAGACCCAGAGCAAGCTCTGCCCATATCAGAGGAGGAGGAGGAAGAGGAGGAGGAGGAGGAGGAGGAAGAGGAGGAGGAGGAGGAGGAGGAGGAGGAGGTCCAGGTGAGGAAGGGCAGGGGTTATGGCTCAGGCAGGGTGTGCTTGTGTGTTGGAGAATAGCAAGGTCCCTTAGGAAGGCTGCATCAGAGAGTGGCAGATGAGGTTATGGCAGAGGGGGTCAAGAATCTGGTGATGTTTAGGTTCACCATGTTTGTTATTTGGGGAGCTTACTTTGGTTATTAAAGTGTTTATGGCTAAAAAGAGACCACTTAAAATAATATAAGAAACAAATCAATTTAAAGAAACAGAAAGAACCCAGTGTGGCCCACAACTCAGCCAGCCCAGCCAGAAATTCCCTATGAGCAGTGAAGGCTGGGGAGGAGGAGGGCAGGTCCTTCCCTCGGCTTGCCCGCCAGCATGACTAGGTTTAGAATTCCTAGGTCAGAGTCTCATCTTGAACTCTGCTTCTGACCTCAGGTTTCTAGCTTACAGGAGCCTCCTGGATCACGGCCATCACTTCCCCTCCACTTATAGATGGAGACAATGAGGTCCCAGAAACAGAGACCTTGTATGGTTTTTGATTTGATGTCTTTCTGGATGTCCCCAAATCCCATGATTCGTGACTCTAGAAATAGCCTATGACATCCATCCCAGCTATGGGCAGCCATTGCACACCCACTGTGGGTGGGAGGCTGATTGTTGTGGGATATTTGTACACTCTGTGAAAATGCATAGCTGTGATTGGTGTAATAAAAAGCTGAATGGCCAATAGCTAGGCAGAGGTATAGGTGGGACTTCCGGGAGAGAGAGAAATCTGGGAAGAAGGTGGAGTCACGAGGCAGTTGCAGAGAAAGCAGCATGGGCAGTTTGGAGAGATGAGATTACAAGCCACATGACAGAATGTAAACTAAAATAAATGGGTTAGTTTAAGTTATAAGAGCTAGTGGCACAAGCCTAAGCTAAGGCTGAGCTTTCCTAATTAATAATTAGTTTCTGTGTTACTTGTGAGCTGGTGGCCCAAAGGAAAGTCTAACTACATTGGAGTAGGATGGCTCACCTAAGAGCTACCCTGGAGGCTGGCAAGGAGGGCATCTGGTCCTACCCTGATTCAGCAGAAGAAGCTTTGTCCAGCTGAACCAGACTCTGAGGTATCTGGGACTGGGGTTGGTGGCATAGGGGAAGGGACCACCACCTGTTTCTAGGTGGACTGTTTTAACAATAGCACTGTTTGTCCTTTCCCCAGGGGAAGTGGCTCCTGTCTGTGTTAGGGAGAAGAGACGGTGGTGACTTCTGAAGATCTGGGGAGCCCAGGCTGAGAACCTCTTCACCTCTTAATTTGCTCATTTATGTGTTACCTTGGGTCACAGCTTCATAGGATGGTGGCCCCATTGACAGACCTTCAAGTTCCATAGGTGTGTCAGGAACAAGAGGGGTGTCATCCTGCAAATGAGAAATCATTGTTGCCATTGGCCCAGTACATGTATGATCAGCTATTTATGAAATGTGTCTTGGCAGAGTCACTTTTGAAGTCACAAGGTTCATATGAGGCTTGATGAGGGAACTTCCAGAGGCTTATTGTGCCTGTCTCTCCAACACTGATCAAGCTAGTTGGTGGGTTCTGAGTTCTAGTTCCACCTCCAGTGGACTGTGGGCAAGCAGCTCACACAGCTGGGATTCCCAACATGGGCTGGGCTGGGTCTAGGCTTTAGGAGGTGGTGTGATTTCTCTAAGTCTCAGTTTACTTTCTGTGTAGTGGGAAGAACATACCTGCCTGAAAGGATGATGAGAAGATGAAGTAAAGCTATTTTTACATGTGTCTCTATGGCTCATAACTATATTAACTATATGGAGATTCATGCAGTGTTCCACAGAGGTCCTGCTATCTTGTTTGTGACCCCTGCCTGCTGCCTGTCCATTCTGAGCTCTCTGCTGCCCAACATTCCATGTCTTGAGGGTTTGTCTTCAGGAAGGCCTCACCTCTGCATGCAGGCGTTCTGTCTTACAGGCTGTGATGGCTGTGGGCCCTGGCAGAAAGATCTCCAGGAAGGTGCAGCACAACAGGGTCAGCTCCAGTCTCTGGATATAGACCTGCAGGGAGTGGCAGGAAGACGGGGCAGGGCTTCGTTGGTACTTGCCTGTCATCTGGGTCTGCTGGGCAGATGAACAGCAGAAGCAGCAGGGCTCTGGCTCCCCAGGAGGGTAGGGAGGGACTCTGAGGGATTGGGGCTGTTTCCATCCTGCCTCACGCCTAGTGCCTGGCACATAGGGGTGAGTGGTTTCCCGAAGTGTGGGGACCAGAGAGTTTATCAAGACCCTGGGAGAACTGGAAGCAGCCCTAAGGGTGATCTGGACAATTCTACTCAGATGACGGGGTTGTTTTGGCCCAGAGAGAAAGTGTGTTTTATAGTGGGGTGAGCTGACATTCACTAGGGAAACATGTGTGTGCATTCACTGTGTGTCACCATGGAGCCTGGCCGAGTGGCAGTGCTTCCTCTTGTTGTAGAGGCAGCCATGGTATAGTGAAAGACCACTGGACTCGATGTTGAAAGCTTAAACTTTCACTGTACCCCAGACTTGCTGCATGACTTTTGGCCACTGATTTATCCTTTCTGAACCTCAGTGTTCACTGCCACAAAATGGGGGTAATAAAGTGGTTTGAGCCAGTTCTGCAAAGCTGTTGGGAAAAGGTGTCTTAGCTATAGAATCAGCAGTTCTAGGGTGTGATCCTACAGCCAGCTTGCTGCTCAGCATCTAGCAGGACATTCCCCTTCTCTGGGCCTCAGATTTCCCATGTATAAAAGTAGGGCTGGACATGGTGACTCAAATCACAGTGTGATGTGGACTCAGGAGAAGGTCAGCCATGCTGCTTCCACTGTGCCTCTGGAGGCTTGTGTACAGATGGGCAGTGCCTGGTTCCAGGACAGGCTTTCTGAGACGTGATTGTTTCTGCTCAGCCAAGCTCAAGGCTGTTCCCCCTTGGAATCAGAGGACTCACGAGGGGAGGGGAACTCACTGTGCTGTTGGGGTATGGTCTCCAGATGGGCCATGGGAAAGGACTCTCCAGAAAGAGGTCCTTGGCCATGACAAAGAGGCCGGCCAGTGCACAGAAGAAGCTGATGACATTTGCTGTCACACACAGAATCTTCTGCAAGCAGAGTTGAAATGTTAGAGTTTAGCGATCCAGTTCAAGGCCTGCGTTCCAGGAGCTTGGTCTGTGACACCCTCCCTCGACACCTGGAGACTCTGTCTGTCTTAAGGCTGCTAACTTGCATACCAGGCTTTGGGTTTCTGATTGCTGGGAAGGTCCTGGCACGAACATCCTCTACAGGACACACTGGAAGGACCCAAGAGCTGCTGCCAGGTGCATGGGGTTTATAGTAAAGAAAGATGCATCATGACACACTCCCCAATGATCATCTTACACTAAGCAAGCCAGTCTGAGTCTAACATTCAGAGGACCCTACAGGGAAGGGCAGGGAGAGCCTGTAGGTGTCCTGCCCATTCATAGCTGAGAGTCTTTCCTCCTCTCCATCTATCTATCCTGCTGGGCTCCTGAAATAGGCCCCATCCTGTCATGCAGGTCTCTGCGAGGTGTCTCCTGCGTCTGCTGGGTGGTGCACCACCCCCTGAGAAGCTCAGTATACTCCAGAACAAACCCTTGGGCTGCTGTGAGGAGACAGTGTGGATGACTCTCCCAGATCAGAGTTGATGGGGATAGAAGGGAGCTAAGAGAGGGTGTGGGCTGGAGAAGGTGTGGAGCTGAGGGGCTGTCTAGAAGCAGCCCCAGGACTCAGGGAAGGGGTACAGAGCCAATTGGTCCTCAGCTGCTGGCTTAGGACCACATAATGAGTGAAGTCAAAACTTGATAGATTTGCCCTTGCTACAGCAAATAAGGCCCATCCATAACCATGTAGGCAGCATTAATTAAACACAGTGGGTTCCAAACACAAACCAAGACAGCAAAAAACAATGAAAGACAGGAAAGGAGCGGGTCTTGAGGGGAGGAAGAAAGGGTTTTGTGGGAGGGAGAAGTCATAGGAGAGGATAAAATGGTGGGAGAGATAGGACCAAAGTACATAAAACAGATGCATGAAATTGTAAAAGAATAAGTAAATTAAAAAGAACCTTGATAGATTTGGAAGGAAGCTGTGATGGTTTGTCTTCATCGTTAACTTGAGTAGAGTTGGAATCACTGAGGAGACACACTTTTGGGCGTTTCTCTGAGGGTATTCGGGAGAGTTTTAACTGATGAGGGAGACCCACCCTGAAGGTAGTAGCACCATCCCACGGTGCGGGAGGGTGGCCCAGACTGAATAATAAGTAGTCAGGTGCGTACCAGCATTCTTCTCTCTGTTTTCCGATCCACTCAAGCAGCCTCCCGCTTCCACTGCCAAGTCTAAGTCTTCCTCACCACTGTGGACTCTACCCTCTTAAACCAAAGTCACTTTCTATCAGGTATCTTGTCACACAGAGAGAAAAGCAACTGATAGAGGAGCCTCGGTCTAGTCTGGATGGAGGGATGGGAGCCTGGAGCCATTCCTGACAGGCTGAGCTCTGGCTGGGGCTCCCCTTCTTCCCTGTCAAATCTAGTCAGTTGTCTGCATCTGGAGCTTCTCAGATGCCCTCTTCCGGCTCTTGCTCCCGGCCAGACCTCCGGTCATCCCTGTACACAGATGCCTTTGTTTGCCCCCTAGCTTTGAGGGAAAGATCTCCAGGTGCCAACTCACCAGAGGGGTCTTGGGAAATGTCACTGTTGCCATGGCCAAGATCCCTGAAATGAGAAACTGCAGACCAGGTGTGAGGGTCAAAGGAGAGAGCTGAGGTGCTTCAAAACCCACAAAACCACCTTTACTCCTGAGCAATCAAACCCCTGTTGGCCGGTGGGGCAGAGAACACCACTCTGTGGACAGAGCAAGCCCACAACAGGCTCTGCTCCTCAACATGCTCACGCATGGAGGACACAAACCTCCAGACCTCATGCAAATCCACAGCTGGGGTCACATTAACCCCCCTCCCTCACCTTTCCCTGCACTTGGGGGGTCAGTGCTCTTGGATCTCAGGTCTAGTGTGTTTTGGATCGATCTTTCACATGTGGGTTGAGTCCTTGCTATGTGCCCATCCTGGGGAACACAGGGTGATGGGCACTTCATGTGTAGAAAGCCATGTCTCCATGTTGGGAATGCAAACTGGGGCAGTGGTGATGGAGGACTGAGGGGAAACTGGAGATAGGGGTGAAAACATTTGCCCAAGAGGACAGTATGGAGCTGAGGCTAAGTGTGAAGGCAGTTTTCAGGGCCAGGACAGAGGCCCTGGAGTCCTGGAGGGGCATGGGGCCTCTGGGGAACAGTGTGTGTGTGAGTCTCATATTGTCTGTCATCCTGGCTAATGCACCAAGGACAGAGTTGTGAATCACAGTTGTGTGTTGCTGCAGGGACAGCCTGATAGGGCACTAGGGTTGCTGTGGCTACAAAGGTAGCTTGGGTGCTCAAAAGCCTTGCGAACCTACCCCATACTGGCTCTTCTCCCTGCCCAACATACATGCTTCAATTAAAGGAGGGTCCACAGGGTCCACGAGTGACAGGTGCCCCCAGGAAGGAGCTATGTCTAGTGTGACTGAGGGAACGGAGCAGAGAGAGGGGAGATGGAGACAGGATGGGCTTATGCCTCCAGTGCCAGGGTCTCCCAGGGGCCCCGTGAACCTCTGTATCCACCGATTTGTGCTCCTACTTACAGAGACAGGTCCCCAGATTGGATACCAGCACTTCAACACCACCAAGTGAAGATTCTTAACTGTGGACACGAGGTAACTGCCAAAGGCCAGGTTTGCGAAAGCAATAGCAATGTGAAAAACCTGGGTGGGAAGCCAGAAGTCACTAAAGTGAGGTGGCAGACGGCTGGACCTGCACGGCCATCAGTGCTTGGACTTACTTACTGGTGGTAGCAAGTTCCTTTCCCCACTGCTCTGGTGTCCTGGTCATCAAGGAGGGACCCCCTTCCCCAGGGCCTGCTATAGTGACAGGTAAGGATGTCAAAACCCCAGTTGGGGCATCCATCCTGTCCTGGCTCTGTTGGCCTGGTATCCTGGGCCCTGTTCACATCCCACAAAGCACCAGCCTCCCCTTGTACTTGTTTTGATTTTAGGATGAGTGTAAATGGAAGCTGGGGGCTTCCGCTCAACTTCCTCCCTGGGAGTCACCTTCCTACTCACCCCTAACTTCTGCAGAAGGTCACTTCTCTCCTGGGCCTTCTCAAAGTGCCCATCTGGAGCCAGATGCTGGGCCACTTTCTGCATAGGTTGGGCAGGTGCTAGGCCCTGCCACTGAGAGACTTTCTCATTGCCACTGCTGGAAATCACCTTGGGAGCTTGTGCAGCCATTGACTCTGGCAGGGTACCCTGGCTGTGAACCAAGAAAAAGGCCTTGTCAGAGTTCAGCTTGTGTCTGAGGATTGAATGGGACTCTCACTGTCATCTCTGCCCCTGGAAAGTGGAGGCCTTGTCCAGTAGCTTTTGAACTTGATTTATTTTCAGAAGGCAAAGTAAGGCTTTTATTAGGGCTGGGGAAACACACACACATATAAGCACACACAGAAAAAGGTCCTCCGCAAAGCCCAGTGGGGACTCAGAAAGTGGAAAGCTCATTGACTTTGATTTAAATGGAAGTAAGCTAGAACCTGGGAATGGAGGATAGCTGCTATTCTCAGCCTCTCTGGGGTTGCAGGGAAATGAAGACCAGAGGAACTTCATACCCACTATAAGAGAGTGTTGTATCATATTTTGATCGTATTCTGACAATGAAGTTTGCTTTGAATCAGAGGGAGGAGCTAGCTACTAGCTGACCAAAATTAATCATAGTGGTTTTGGAAGACTGAGGACAGATAGAGAGACAGGAAGTAGTAGGGTGGTGCTTAGAGAGGGTTTCTGCCCTTTTGGATGGAAGAACAAAAGAGATTGGAAGTCACTGGTTGCTTTTCTGCCACTTCTCTGATCATTCAGGTTCTTATCCCGATATCTGACTCCCGAGTTTTTATTGATAAAGAATAATTAGATAAACCCTTCAAGAGAGAGCTCCCACTGGCTATAATGCAGGCTGGCAGGAGCTACGGGCCAATAGGCCTGGCTCATGAGGGCGTTTTGTGAACAGTCCCCATTCTGTGGCTTAGAATGAGACAACTGATGGTGATGGGAACCAAACCATGCCCATGTCTTTTGGGTTTGGAGAAATGGGGGAGAGAAGAGAAGGTGTGGTGGTTTGAATAGGTATGGCCGGCATAGACTCATGTGTGTGAATGCTTGGCCCATTGGGAGGGGCACTATTAGGAGGTGTGGCCTTGTTGGAGGAAGTGTGCCCCTGTGGGGGTGGGCTTTATGCTCCAGCTATGCCCAGTGTGGCTCACAGTCGGCCTCTTTCTGCTGCCTGCAGATCCAGGTGTAGAATTCTCGGCTCCTTCTCCTGCACCATGTCTGCCTGCATGCTGCCATGCCTTCTGCCATGGCGATAAGGACTGAACCTCTGAAACTGTAAGCCAGCTCAATTAAGTGTTTTCCTTTAAAAGAGTTACTGGGGTCATGGTGTCTCTTTACAGCAATAGAAACTCAAACTAAGACAGAAAGAGACTTCTGTCCAAGGAGTACTCTGAGCCAACATGGAGCCAGCGAATCAATATTTAATACTGTCTACAATAGCAACATTCATGTACCCTTTCTTTGTTCCAATCACTGATATAAGCATCTTATATACATCATCTGAACATGTCTGCATCCCAGTTCTATGAGGAAAATGCTTTTCTCACTCCAGTTTTGTATATGAGGCTCAGAGAAGTTAAATCATATGCCTAAGGTTGCACAGACAATAAATGGGATTGGAAGCATAGTAGGCTGACCCAGAGCCCATGGACTTAAAGCCTTCCATAGTGACCATCTGTCTGCTGTGTCCTGAGATGACAAGTGACTGACATTTATGTGAGTTCTGGGAATCTGAACAATGGTCCTCAGCTTGCTGCTTTTGTGATGAGAGCTTTGCTCCCCATTGAGCCATCTAGCTCCTCTGTCAGATTCTTTATCAAGGAAAAAGGGGGTGAAGTCTGATTTGTGAATTCAGAGGATCCTTTTTAATTCATTAAAAATTTCTGTGCTTCCATGGAGATATGGGGATTGCTTTCTTTCCACAGATGGGGAAGGAACCTTGGGAGGTTGGTGAGGACAGGGAGGGTCCAGGTGGTGGTCCTGATGCCAGAACCATTTGTGGGGTTTTATAGGCTGACCTCCTTCAAGCTCCAGGACATCAGCACTATTACATAGAAGAGGAACCCAATGTTCAGAGAGGTCCAGGGCCTTGACCGTAGTCACATGATAGGAAGTGCCTGGGATTAAAGCTACTTGTGACCTGATCCCATCACTCCGTGTTCTTGGCCTGGGCTGCTGGTGGGAGCCCCTGGTCCATATCTCCATTATCCCACAGGGACAGCCCCTGGTTTAGTGGGGAGGCTGAGTGAAGCTGAACCCAGAGAGCTGACCCTGGAGTGTCTACAGTCCATCAATTGTGTAGCTTTCTGCAGACCTTTCTGAGGTAGCTATGACTTCAGATGAAGCTTCTTAGGAGAAGAGGTGGGATGAACTGTGGGGTCTAAGGGGTGGTGACTGTGGGGGTTTGAAAGAAAATGACCCCCATAGGGAGTAGAACTATTAGGAGGTGTGGCTTTGTTGGAGTAGGTGTGGCCTTGTTGGAGGAAGTGTGTCACCGTGAGAGTGGGCTTTGAGGTCTCCTTTGCTCAAGCTATGCTGAGTGTGACACACAATTGCTTCTGCTGGCTGAAGATGAAGATGTAGAACTCTCAGCTCCTTCTCCAGCACCATGTCTGCCAGCATGCTGCCATGTCCCACCATGATGATAATGGACTAAACCTCTGAAACGGTAAGCCAGCCCCAATGAAATGTTTTCCTTTATAAGAGCTGCCATGGTCATGATGTGTCTTCACAGCAAAGGAACCCTAATTATGATAATGGCTCTCTGGGCACTGGGGATGGTGAGGTGTATCCACCTGGGCACTTGCTTGTGGGAGCTGTGGCAGTGGAAATGGTTTAGATACCCAGTAAGGAATTAGGACAGAGTACTCTTTCCCAAAGCATATCCCATGGAACACTGGTCCTAATGGATCTGCCTTAAAGGGGTCCATGGTTAAATAAGTTTAGGAAACCTAGCACATCACCTTCTTACTTTTTCAAGGCTCCGAGGACTCCTGCAGGGATGCGCCCTGTTTTGATACTAAGGACATTTTTCTACATTTAATTTACTGTAGAGGATCTTCTTCCTTAGAGTCTAGGCATGCTCTGCAGTTGATATTCTGTGGGCCTGCTTTGGGTTAAACGACAAACTTCCAAACCTCTGGTTCTAGGTTTTTGGGCATCTGTTCCCTGCTGTTGGTGTTTTCATGGGTGTGTATCATAGTGGAACTGGGGGCTGAGGGTTGGGCTCTGACTTCAAAACTTATTTCCAACTTGAAATTGGAATGGAGAGGCACTAAGAGGAACTTTGTATACTCGTGACGGGGAGGGGCCAGATGCAGATCTTGGACACCAGAGGAGAAGGGTTGTGTGTTATGAAGTCCCTTGCCACTTTCTAAGATGAAGGGGATGATGGAAGCAAGCTGTTGCCCATCGGTGACTCCATCCTACTGTGTCTTTTTACTGTTTTCACTTCCAGGCTCTAGAATTCACTCTCATTCCAGAATCATGTCCTTAAGATAAGGGCCTCGACATTAAGAGGTTGTCATCACTGCTCTACAAAACACAGGCTGCTGACTAAGCCATGTCCTCAAGATAAGGGCCACTCAACTAGGAGATCACCATCACTGTTCTGAAAAAAACAGACTTCTGACTTCCACATGTAGCTCCCAATGTAACCCTCTTGTGAAATTCCCCACTTCCCTAGACCTGAACTTGAGACCTTAGCCTGTCCCCTCTTCTACATGTGTTAGTCACTGTTCTGTTACTGTGAAGAGACACCATGACAAAAGTAACTCCTATAAGTGAAAGCATTAAGCAGGGGCCTGCTTACAGTTTTAGAGGTTAGTTCATTGTTACCATGGCAGGGAGGGAGCACGATGGCACTGGAGAAGTAGCTGAGAGCTTTACATCCTGATCCATGGGGAGAGGTAAGGGGGTCTGGCATGGGTTTTTGAAACCCCAAAGCTCACCCTCAGTGATGAAGCTCCTCCAACAAAGCCACACCTCCTAATCCATCTAAACCTTTTAAATAGTGCCACTCCCTAGTGACTGAACATTTAAATATGTGAGCCTATTGAAGGAAAATTTTCATTCAAACCACTACATTCTACTCTCTGTCCACCATAGGCTTATAGCTATATCATAATACAAAATGCATTTAGTCTAACTTCAAAAGTCCCCACAGTCTTTCACAGTTTCAACACTGTTTGAAAGTCCAAAGTTCAAAGTCTCTTCTGAGACTCATGGCAATCTCTGAACTATAATCCCCTATAGAACCAAGATCAAGGCACAGTTCACATAATTCCAACATACAATGGCACAGAATATACATTGCCATTCCAGAAGGGAGGAAAGGGAGCACAGTGAGGAAATAGTGGACCAAAACAAGACTGAAAACTAGCAGGCAAACTCTAAAGTCCACATCTTCATGTCTGATGCTAAAACACTCTTTAGATCTCCAACTCCTTTCATCTTTGTTGACTGCAACATACTTCTCTCGCTTGTGCTGGTTCCACACCCAGTCTGCAACTTTTCTTGGCAGGTATCCCATGACTCTTGTATCCCCATCTTGAGGTCTCCAAGGCAATCAAGTTACTCATACCTTTACTCAATGGCCTGTCTGGCCATCCATGCAGGGACACCCCTGACACATATTTGGCCACATTAATGGCTTCTCTGAGCCATGGAGGAGGATTCCACAATCCCCTTCCTTTATCCTTGATTCTAAAGCCAGAATCTCATGGCCAGAACTCTCAAGTTCTGCTGTTGATGGGACTGGAACTTGGCCCCCTTGTTCAGTTACGTTTGCATCAGCTTTATATTGTTGTTGGTCTCTTTTACTGCTTAAGCTTTTCTTTAATTCCTTCTCACAAGCTGGAAGCTTAGCTTGGTGGGGTCTTGCCCTTAGTTCACTACTTCCTATATTTTATTCAGTATCAGGATTTTCTTTAAACTTTTTTTTATCTCCTTGAGCACTGGACTTGGCTCTACCATCACTTATCCTAGTGTTCCTTTTCTTCTCACACTGTACATTTTGTATTTCTCTTTGTCCAAGTTACTTTTTTCCATTAAAGACCCATATAAGAGTGATTGCTAATAACCACACGACGTAGCCGACACTGGGCTGTCTTGGAATCATCTCTGCCAACACCTTTAATCCAAAACTCTTCAATTTAGTCTCCTGGCAGATTTTTAGGACAAGGGCAGAAAGCAGCCACATTGTTTGTTAAAATATCTCAAGAAAGCTGTCTAGGCCATTTATTATTATATTCTTCCCTTCTGAAACTTCTTGAATCAGCTCTCATTATCTACATCGCTCTCTGTCTTCCATGCTTCTCTTACTATGGCCCATGGAACCCCACTTAAAGTGTTCAACTATTTTTCTAGTTCAAAGTCTCAAAGTCTGTATTTCTTCAATAGTATGGTTAGGCCTGTCACAGCAATATTCCAGTCCCTGGTACCCACTTTTATCTTAGCCATTGTTCTATTGCTGTGAAGAGGCATCATGACAAAAGTAAAAGCCTCTAATTGGCAGCTTGCCTATAGTTTCAGAGTTTAGTTCATTCTAAACTCTGGTGGGGAGCATGGCACTGGAGAAGTAGCTGAGAGCTTTTACATCCTGATCCTCATGCAGAGAGAGAGGGGAGAGAGAGAGAGAGAGAGAGAGAGAGAGAGAGACAGAGAGACAGAGAGAGAGAGAGAAAGAGAGAGAGAGGGAGGGAGGGAGAGAGAGACACAGAGAAAGACAGAGAGACAGAGAGAGGGAGAGAGAGAGGGAGGGAAGAGAGAGGGGGAGAGAGAGGAAGGGGAGAGAGAGGGAGGGAGAGAGAGACACAGAGAGAGACAGAGAGAGAAAGGGAGAGAGGGAGGGAGAGAGAAAGGGAGAGAGGGAGGGAGAGAGAAAGGGAGACAGAGAGGGAGACAGAGAGGGAGAGAGGGAGAGAGAGAGACACAGAGAGAGGGAGAGAGAGAGGGAGAAAGAGAGAGGGAGAGAGAGAGGGAGAGAGAGACATAGAGAGAGGGAGAGAGAGAGAAAGAGAGAGGGAGAGAGAGGAAGAGAGAGACACAGAGAGAGACAGAGAGAGGGAGAGGGAGGTGGGGGAGAGAGACTGGGTCTGGCATGGGCTTTTGAAACCTCAGAGCCCACCCCAGTGACACACTTCTTCCAACAAGGCCACAACTCCTTTTTGTTTGTTTGTTTTTGTTTTTCAAGACAGGATTTCTCTGTATTGCTTTGGAGGCTGTCCTGGAACTAGCTCTGGAGAACAGGGTGGCCTCAAACTCACAGAGATCTGCCTGCCTCTGCTTCCCTAGTGTTGGGATTAAAGGCGTGCACCACCAACGTCCATCAAGGCCACAACTCCTAATACTTCCAATCCTTTCAAATAGTGCCACTCTTTGGAAACTAAGCATTCAAATATATGAGCCTATCAGGGCCATTCTTATTCAAATCACCACACCAGGCTGCTAGCCTCCCCAATAGTGCCTCTCTTTCCTCCCACCCTCATAGGTTTCTCTAGGAGTCCATCTTTTAAAGCTGTTGTTGGCTACAAGCCTCTAGAATACTTGTGCCCTGTAGCCTAGTCCATCTTGCTTCCAGGACTGGGGCAGAACTGCCTTGGGGATGAAGGTGGACTGGCAGGATGAGGGAAAATTTCTTTACTTATCCCCTTTCCGAGGCTCCTTAGTCAGCTGAGGACCCACAGATACATCTGTCTGGTATCTCAGGGACCACTAGGGTCTTGGATTTTCTGGACCCTGCAAACATCCCCCCTTTCCTTAGGCTCTGGGAAGCAGAGACAGCTGGGAGAACCCTTCAGTCCCTCAGTGGGCCAGAACATGAACTTCCAAGCGGGCATGCCAGGTCCAACCCTGGCTCTACTCCTGTATCTCAGTGTCTAAGTCTGTTTCCATGAGCACACAGGAACGCCAGTGCCTGCCTCAAGGGTGGGCTGTGAGGATTACATGGTGCCAGGTGCAGAGGCTGGAATTTAGCAATAAAAGCCAGGGATACCACCAACTTTCCCTATAGCTGGAATCTCATCTGACCTTTGTCTAGTTCTCTGTTAAGACAGATTCTATTTTAATTACCAGGAGTAGGAAGTTCATCGCCTCCATCTGATCTGTGCTCAGAGCAGGGAGAGGAGTAAGCTAAGGGCTCCTGCTGCTTGGGAAGGTTGTGGAGAGGGGAGAGTACCTGGTCTGTGGAGAAAGTGAACTGGGAGCCCACATAGCCCTTCAGGACTCGTCTGTAGAGCAATGAGCTGGACACCAGGCTACATGTGTTGGACCGGTAAGATTTGTCCATGGGAAGTTGAGAAAACCTTGCTGTGAATGTGACCCTAATTAGATGGCGCAGAAGAAGCCAAGAGAACAGGAGAACAGTGTTTACAGACATGTGTATGCATATATATGTGTATGTAATATGTGTGCATATATGTGCGCGTGTGTCGATGTGTGTATGTCATGTCAGGCAGAGAAAGGAACTGAGAGGTATGGAGTCACATCGTGTGATGGAGAGGCTGCTGTCAGCCGCCCTAAGAAGATGCAGTTTTTAGTAATGTTAGTTCAGAAGGAGCCCAGGAATGCGCAAAGCAACCTTTCTCTGGGCCTGGGGCCTATGTATTTGGTGTAAAGCATGGTTCTGGGAAAGCGGACTTCCACAGGTCCCTTCCTCTGTCTGCTTTTCAAACCTGGCTCTCTGTGTGCTCAAGGTCAATCCTCTCAGCTCTCAGGATCTCCAACGGGCAGCTGGCTGGCGGGGTAGCAGATTCCTCCTTGGAGAGAGTCTGATGGTAATCCTGTTTCCCAGGGCTCCACAGCATGGAATATCTGTTCGCCAGCTACTGCCACTGTTGCTTGATAAACAGCACCCCTGCTCCCTTTTGGGGCCCCCCCCGGGTGGGGGGGCAGTCAAGTTACAGCCACTCACCTCCAACTGGCAGCTATTGACTGAGTAGCCCAAGAGGCTGGTCTCCTGCTGAGGTTGAATCCTATCTGAGGCCCTGACAACCCCCTTGTTTGTTTCTGCTGTGGAGGGGGGTACTCACCCGGCCCAGGAGCCTCAGCTGTGGGCTTCCGCCTTGCCTTACCATCTAGAGCTGCCTCAGCAGAGCCAGAGGAGGAAATCAGAACATCTTTACAGCTTTAGACTTTGGATCTTTTCCTTCGAGGGCCCGCCCCCTTGCTCAAGCTCCCAGCTCAAGAGAGCTGCGTGTGGGGACGAGAACCTTTAAAACCACGTCGCTTCCAAACCTGAGCAGTTGAGAATCCGAGTCCTCTCCCTTCGACAGTGGAGACAGTTAATGTTGCAACGTTGACAGCTCAGACAATTAATGGAGCAGAACTGATGCACGGCATCTGTCATGTTGCTGGAGTCAGCCACTGAGTGATTTGATTACTAAAATTTTCAATTTTTTTTTATTTGTGTGCGTTTGACGTGTGTGTGATTGAAGTATGTGGGGGGCACCCTTGCTGTGGTGTGTGTGTGTGTGTGTGTGTGTGTGTGTGTGTGTGTGTGTGTAGGTCAGAGGACAGCTTTGACTCTGTGAAATTTATTCTCTCTTTTCACTTTTATTTACATGGGTGCCAAGGACTGAACTGATGTTGCCAGGTTGTGCAGTAACTTTAGCTGCTGAGCTATCTTGCTGCCCCTGAGAGAATCTTTCTAATGTTTTGAAAGTCCAAGTATCCACACAGTAGAGAGATTAGCATTATGATCCCTGCCTCCCCCTCCTTGTGTCCCTCCCAAAGCTAGCTAGGGCCATCCTTAGTTCTTGGTTGATCTTGATCTCTGGTGGTAATCAAGACTCAGCTATACCGTCATCTTTGTAAACATGTCTGTGTTTATCTTTAAAAGATATGATTTTAAAAACTATGGTCATGTGACCATAAGTAAAGGATACCCTGAGAATGAAGTCCAGCCACCACCAAGCTTGCAGCCTGTGTGACTCAAAGAGGATTACCCATCAAAGGCACGTCTGGATCTTGACCAGGGATGTGGTGAGACGGTGAATGTGTGTGGCTTCAAGCTGTCCAGGCTGTAGCATGCAGAATTAGACAACACCTGTGCTTTTCCTATTTATCTTTTCTCCAGTTTTTAAAAATGGAGGTAATAACACATACGGAAGGGCACGAAGCATCCCAGTTAGGTTAATTTGTGTGTATGTGTGTGTGGTTTATTTGTGTGTCCATATCTCTCTGTGTATGCACGTTTATGGGTGGGTACGGTGTATGTTTGTGCCTATGTACAAGCATGCACACATGTATATGTTGAAGCCAGAGGTCAATGTTGGATATCTTCTTGTAATTGTTCTGCATCTTACTTTTCTTTGTGTGTGTTCAAGAAAGTTGGGTTTTATTGATGATGACCCAAAGTGGAATTAACCTAGCTATCCATCAACAAGTAAATCAATTAAAGTGATAGAATAAAACACAAATGTTTATAAAAGTGTTAAAAACAATAAAATGAAAACACAAGATGTTACAGATAAATCTTTGACACATTTTATTCAGTAACAGGATTCAGGCACAAAGAAATGCATATGCTATATAACTCCACTTGTGTGAAGTTTAAGATCAGGCAAAACTAGTAATGTTTAAAGAAATAAATAGAAATCCAGCTTTTAAAAAATACTTCCTACCTGCTCTGGGAGGAACTGACTTTATCATAGGAATAAAGCCAATAGTCAGTTTCCATGCCCCACCCCCTTTGATCATTAAGTATAGTCTTAACAATTGTGGAACCGACCTAATGGGAACTAAGAGCCCCCTGGGAAGCCATGAGAGTGCCCCCTCAAGGTCCCATGCTGAAGTACCATCCTTTATGTCAGCTATGAGATACTCAAACTGAGGACAGTGGTGAGGGGTTAGTGAAGCCTTTGGGATGCGATTAGGATTAGAAGGGCATCAGAGGGAGCCCACATAAATGACTCCTAGTGGCTTTATCAGGAAAGGAGATAAAGTGGACCTACACACATGATCTTTTTTGTCTTTTGCCATGTGACGCTTTGTGCCATCTTTAGACTCTGCTGGAAGGCCACTGCCACATGTGACCTTTTGATCTCCAGTCTCCAGAGCTGTAAAGTTAACAAATCTCCCTCTTTTATTTTGAATGTTACACATCCTTGGGTATTTGACAATAGACTGCTGCAGCATCAGCTCCCTGAGGTAGGTGAGCTATGATGCTCCCATAGAAACTATTGAAGAGATACTGACGTGTGCTCTGCCAATGTTGGGCTGAGTTTTCTCTCATATTTTTATCCAAAATCTTTGCTCATTGTCCCGACCCAGAAATGCCCATTCCCAGATGGAATTTGGGGATCTCTTATTCATATCTGTCTCAGCATAAACCTGGTAGAGGTTAGCATAGATGCTGAGTCCTCCATCTAGACATGAGGAAGTTGGAAGGGTATCATGGGAGATTACTCCATGGGATTCTGGGAAAGGAACAAAGCTATATGGATTTAGGTAGGTCAGAAAATGGGCATCCAAACTAGACTGGGGTGGGAGCCTGGGCAAATCTGGTAGAACTTTCATGTGCTTAGTTAGGGTTAGTACAATTGGTCCTTGTGATTAATGTCAGAGTTTGGCAGGCAATGTGTTATGGAGCTTCATCAGAGTTATCCTTTACGCACATACTGGCTGTATTTGAGAAAAGTACTATTGGCTAAGCTCAAGCTTCCTAGGGCTTCCTTTGTTCTTCCATTTGCTCATCTTTCTTTTCAAGCCAGGGTCTCTCACTAACCCTGGATCTCAAAGATTCCGCTGGATCGACTGGTCAAGCAAGCCCCATCCAGGGTTCTTCCTGTCATTGCCTCCCCAGTGCTGGGATTATGGACACATGTCACTGTGCCCCTCTTCTTACATGTGTGCTGAGCATCTAGACTCAGGTTGGGTCCTTACCCACTGAGCCATCTCCCCAGCCTCTACTTTAGTTAATTTTCATACAGGCAATTACCCATGTAATCATCATTGAAGTCAAGGCATGGAAATGTCCCTGGCTGCAAGAAGTGACCTCCTGCCTTCATGGGACACTTACCCAAACCTCTGATTAACCATGGACAGCCCTCAGGAGACCTCAAACTTAAAAAAGAGAAAGCCACTACATTGAGACCAACTCAAAATCTAAGCCACACTGTTTATTTTTCTCCACAGTGTGGATGAAACAAACCATATGCCAGGGCCTATGAACACTGGGCTGAAGGTGTCTTATTCCTGTTGGTACCCACCCCTGTTTCCATGGTTAACTCTCAGGGACACCCTTACTTTTCAGGCAGGGGTGAGGTATGAATACAGGAGGGTCAGTGAGGCTTTCCCTGTGTACCTGTGGATGATGACCTGGGTGCAAGGGTCAGTCAGTCTCCTCTGCAACCTCCTGTCTGGGATGTGGGAAGGGCCAGAGCCAATACCAATGTCCTATTAAAAACCGGGAAAGGAGGTTCTGGAAGGGGGTGAGGGCAATACCTGGCTTAGACCCAAGGACCCCAGAGAGCCCAGGAGTGTTGGATTGGTCTTGTGGTTATGCAGTTTAACGTTTTAGTTTCCAGGTGAGAAAATGAAAACTCAAAGATGTAACAGCAGATGAAAAAGGACAGAGCTGGTTTTGGGGGGCAGGAGCCTGGAGGTCAGTCAGGCCCACTGTCTTGCTGTGTGGTAGGGCCAGAGCCTCTGAAACGCCAGTCTATTCTGGAACATTCCGAGTTCTCTGTGCTTAATGATCTCCTTGAAGGCAAACCCGTGAAACCTCCATGATGCCAAGATTTCCCTCCATGAGCTGAGCGAGGACAGTGCAGAGGAGCCCAGGGGACATCTATGTCAGGTGACAAGGCTGGGGTGGGGTAGTGCTTAGGGACACACACCCTGGACATCAGTCTTATGTCCTTTTTAGAAAGACACTACTGGAGGAAATGGGAAACTGATGGAACACATCACTCGGTGACACAGTGTATGTCACTTGGAGGGCCTGGTTGGGGAAGGACTGCCCCAGAACGAACAAGGTGAAGATGGAGAGATGTGGGTAGAGTGGGAAGCCTGGACTCCAACCTGAAGCAGAGGAGTTGCGTCTTCTACTCCGATGACTCCTTGGGTATATATGCCACATTGTCATAGGCAGGGGGTGGAGAGACTGCTGGGCTGGGGATGTTGAAATCCGTGCCGAAGGCGTTGGGTAGGAAAATCACAGACTGCAAAGAAACAGAAAACCCCAATCCCGGATGGCTCTGCGGTCTTCCGGGAGTGTTGCAACAGTGCCACCTAGTGGGCACTCTGAGAACAGCTCCTTAGTACCGAATGCTCACACACACACAAAGCACCGTTTAATAAACATTTCAGAAAATACTTTCTAGGGTTAGTTATGATCCAGGGCTTGGACACACCGCAGTGAGAAAAGTGGAAAAAGTTAATTTCTCTAGGGCCTAGTGAGCTGATGTTTCCTGTCTGCACAGCAGCTACTGAGTTCGGGGCTCTATAGCTCTTGTCTGAACCACAGCGCTGGTCCCTGGCTGCTTCCACACCTGTAGCCCTTCACTGTGCTCCTTGAATCCGTCTCATCCCCCTGCTCCAACCTTAAATGGCACCAGCTAGCCCCTGGCTGCATTTTTCTGCCCAGGCAAGCCTTTGTGCTATTAGTACCCTCCCTCCCCCCTTCCCACTCTCATTTTGTCCCCCTCTTTTTCCTCCCTTTTCCAGGGAAAAATGAATTTAACTTCCACCGAATCGTACTGTCTTTTCTGATGTGCCCACCTGTTCACAGTCTGTGGACACCTCTGTGCAAGGTGGGCCCCTTACCAGTCCCAACCCTGTCCTCCGGAAGTATCTCAGCTCTGCCGCTAGTGCTGGCGCCCCCTGTGGCCACAGGGTGAATAGTCCCATTTCACAACTTTGGGCCCTAGTGTCTTATTGCAAACTCATAACAACTCAACCCCAAAGGGGAAGTGGGAGGGAGGGTCCTGGAGGCGCAGTCTCTTCCCAGGCTACAGGCATTCCTCAGGGGCTTGAACATGGTGTGAGAGTACTCACCGCGTTAGTCTGAGCACGGGTGGCTTGGCACCCAAAGTGGGTGGCAATGACAGCGATGAAGAACTCCAGGATGGTGAAGATTGTCAACACAGCAAGGTAGCCCCTGCCCACATCCTGGGGACCCAAAGCCACAGTCAAGTCAAGCTGAGAGTTTAAAAGTAAAGGGATCCACTGAACCAAGAATAACTTGCTCAGGCAAGAGGCAGAGGTAAACCTGGATCCCGACTTCCTGACTCCAGCCATCCCCCGCCCCCTCCCTCCATTCTGCCAGGCCTCATCTTCCTTCCCCCCCACACCCTATCTTGGAGTAGAGCCACAGTGTCAGGACACTCATGAGGTCTATTGGAGCAGCAGACTCTGCAAATAGCCTAGGGCCGCGGACAATTCCATCAGTTTCCTGACTGCAGTCCTAATCTTTCTAGGTTTAGTACCCTTAGGGACCTGTGCCAACACACCCAGTTAGTGACACCGAAGTCCATGAGAAGAATGGCTGTCCCAGCGAAGGCTGCCATGGCACTGAGGATGTTGGTCCCCAGACTGCTCCTCACCTGTGGGAGGAACAGGGGCACCAAGAAGAGGCAAAGAGGAGAAAGGACAAGGGGTGCTAGCTCACTATGCTGGCCTCCTGCTCCCTCCCTCCCATGGGCCCAGGGTTGGGGCCATGAGCCCTGCACAGCTGGGCTTCCATTCTCACTCTTTTTTTTTTCTTCTCCATCTCTGGGACCCCAGGGAGAGGTCCTGATGCCTCTTTTTGCTTATTCCATCCCCTTGGGAGCTGTTGTGGAGGAGGCCTGACCCTCTTGGTGGCTTTCCTGGGCCAGGTTTGCAGCAGGTGCCTGTCCTCCCCCTGTCTGTGCCCCCCACTTCCTTTTTCCCTGGCCCAGGCTCACCTACTGAGACAACTTGGTGTCTCTTCTTCCAGGGACCCTTCCTGCATTGACTTCCCCTGGATATCTATGAGCACTTCCAAACTTGGGTGGCATTTTGCAAGTGTTCCATCACTTCCTTCTGTATTTGGATATCTAACTTCTTTACACGGACACTTAGAAAATCCCCAAGAAATGCTTGTTGAATGGGACAAATGCATGGGATGATGGGGGGGTGTCCTGAGTGGCACCCAGGTGAGTGGGCCCCATCCCCAGTCTTGATTCTCTGTCTCCATTCTTACTTACCAGGCAACTGGTGTGGTTTTTCTCAGCTGCTACGGAGAGGGACCCAGAGATGATGAACTGTGTGGGGAAAAGAGGGCCCAATGAGGTTTTGGCTGGTTACTGACCAGGACACATCATGTCTAGATTCCACCAAGAAGACACAGGTGTAGGCAGAGAACCATAAGCTTTCTTGTCTGCATCCTGGCCAGGCATCTTGGGTATATTTCTAAGGGTGTGTTAGTGGTTGTCTAAGAGGCCTTTGTCCTCTGGCATGGTAGCATATACCTTTAATGCCCGCACTTGAGAGGCAGAGCAAGGAAATCTCTGTGAGTTTGACGCCAGCCTTGTCTACATAATGAGTTCTAGGACAGCCAGGGCTACAAATAGAGACTGTCTCAACAAACAAACAAACAGCAACAACAACAAAAAGAGGCCTCTGTCTTGAGACCTCAAGCCATAGTTTGCAAGGTATGCATTTTCATTGACATTACTAAAGCCTCATATAGCATGCACTTTCAAATATTCATTGATCAAATATTTACCAAGTAGTAGCTGGGTGTCAAAAACATAATAGTTCTGGATAAAATGGATCACCCTTGTCAAAAACCAACCTGAGCTTGCACTCCCGGGGCTGGAGAGACATAGACAAGCAGCCCTCCCTGGGTCTCACTGGTCAGGCCTGCCAAGTCCAGGTAAGAGAGCCTGTCTCAAAGAACAAAGCAGGCAGCTCTTGAGGGATTGCAAGCTCAGGTTGGCTTTTGACAAGGATGATGGAGACACAAGTCAAGCCCTCATTCTTTCCGTGCAAGTGCTTTACACTCCGAGCGATCTCCCTAGCCCTGTGAAACTCTAGGGTAAAGACTGAATACCGAGGTTCACATGCCTTGCCCAGGCCTCTGCTGTCCCTGAGAATGACAAGCATGCTCTTTTTTATTTTTCCCTTCCTACCATGTGAATGGGGCACATTGTGTGACAGAATTTGAAGCAGGAGGGAGCTCAGAGAGGGACCACTACCCTTGTTTCTTTCTGAGGCAGTGTCTTCCTTGACTCCTGCTTATCAAGATTTTCCTCCAACTTGGGCCCACTACAGACCATTAGAGCTGGGACTTAAAGTTTCTTCCCAGCCATTTAGCTCTAGCTGGAGTGTTAGCAATGTTGGCCTCTCTGAGCTCCGTTTTTAGGGGCTTCTGAGCCCTTGCTGAGATAGTCTGGTGTACGCAGAAGGGACTCCACCATCCTACAGAGTGGGGCTTCAGTGTAGACCCGGTTAAGCTGACCCTAAAGCCCGTGCTTCCTGAAGGTAGCTGGAGCACCCCCACCACCACCACAGCACTGGCACCTTTGGTAGAACCACAGACAGCAGTGCCATCTTGCAAACTCTTGTTCTTTGGCATCCCGGAACAGACATGGAAGCCCTGATTTGGTTCTCCAGTGGGGTATGTCCAGAGGAATGGGTGCAGGGCAGAGAGACTCCCTCGAGTTCAGCTCAGACAGGGCTGGTACACACAGAGGAAACTGAGGGTTTTCTGCGGGTGGGGTGTGGATGCCGGGTTGGGATGCAGGAAGGGCGGCTGTGATAAGGACTCTGGCCTGCTTGAGCCTCACTGTTTCTGGTGGAACTCTGCCTGTTTGCTGGGAGTGGGTCAGGCTGAGGTTTATGATGGTTAGGGGTGAATAATAACTGTTACGCCCAGGTTAGTCTGGGAGGTGAGTTAGACCCTGACCTAGGATGGGCTAAGGCTAGGGGAATGTTGGGAGTGGGCCAGATAGAGGTGACCTGGGCAGGACCAGCCCCAGCCTAGAATGGCAACTCCCGCACTCACGCAAGCTCCTCCCCAGAAGGGGACGCCACCTTCGATGAAGAGCATTCCCAGGTGGCCTCGCCGAACCATGAGCAGGACACTGCCGAAGCCAAGGTGGATGAGGCCGATCAGGATCTGCACCGTCTGTGGGAGGCATTGAGCGCTCAGGCCTTTGGCCTCCTGCCATAAGCTCCACAGCGCTCCCTACTGGCCTCTCAAGTGAGCGCCGATCCCCGCTGGTTTGGCTTTCCCTTAGGCTGAGGCCAGAGCATTAAATCAAGATAGAACCAGCTCTCCTCAGCCCACCAGGAGTTCCAGGCCAAATAGTAAAGTATGAGTGGGGCTGTAGTTGTCAAGCACAGCTCCGAGCTGCTTGTCTGATTTTCTGAGCCCTGGTTCTTTGACTCTCAGCACTCTGGTAACCAAATGCCTAGCTTGCCTTCTCCCTGTAGTCTTTTCCTAGCCTATCCTTGGGGGTTAGGGGTGGAGTCACGGCTGCTTCCATTGGCTGAAATCTCCACTTGATTTTCTTTCCATCTCCCTCCTTCCCTGCCCCCTCTTGCCTTCCTCACCCACCTCTTTTTCTTCTATTTCTCAGTGCCCCACGGAAACATTCCCAGATATGGGATGGTTTTCCTAAGGGTGGGAACTCTCTGGGAAGTGTGGCCTTGTGGTAAGTTCTGCTGCATTGCTTTCCAAACATTTTTTGGTGACCAGAACTGAGCAGAAAGAGATGTGGAAGATATTTGAGTTCAGCCTATGCCCAGCCCTGGCACTCTTTCCATCGCATCAACTCCCACAGGAGCTCCTGTGGCGGGCAAGGGAGTCGTCTATCCACGACATCTCCGTGAGCAGTGACAGTCACATTCTTGGAGTCATGGGGACTGTATATCACTTTCTAATTTGAGTGTAAAGATTTGGGATATTCATGGACACAAACTTGAGTATTCTGTTGCTTTCTCTCCTCTATTGCCTACCTTCCATCTCTCTAGCTTCGCTGGGTGGAGGTGTGTGTGTGTGTGTGTGTGTGTGTGTGTGTGTGTGTGTCCCACTGCCAACAACACCATTTTTTTCTTCCACTGGAATAAGTCCTGTGAAGCGTCAGCAGCCCATTAGTACAGCACTGTGCTGGCTACTTTCAGAGAGGTCCTCTTTTAACCGTAACACAATGATGTGAACACCATCTTAATTTTGGAACCCAGGAAACTGAACTCATAGACACTCAGTAACCCATGGGTATGTCGAGTTTTTATGTCAGTTTGACACAAACTAGAGTAATGAAGAGACCCTCAATTGAAAAAATATCTCTCTAAAATCAGGCTGCAGGCAGTAGGGCATTTTCTTAATTAGTGATCAGTGAGGGAGGGCCCAGCCCATGGTGGGTGGTGGCATCCCTAACTGGTGGTCTTGGGTTCTATAAGAAAGCAGACAGAGCAACCTTTGATGAGCAATCCAGTAAGCAGCATCCCTCTGCCTCCAGGTTCTTGCCCTGCTTGACTTCCAGTCCTGATTTCTTCCAACAATAGACTACAATGTGGAGGTGTAAGTCAAATAAACCCTTTCTCCCCCAACTTGGTTTTGGTCATGGTGTTTCATCACAGCAATAGAAATCCTGACTAGGACAGGTAGTGTTCTTCCCTTTGGCTCATACTCCCAGTTACTTATTTAGATTTCCTATAGATTTGCTTTGTCTCACCAAATTTTGTGTTTGTGTGTGTGTGTGTGTGTGTGTGTGTGTGTGTGTGTGTGAGAGAGAGAGAGAGAGAGAGAGAGAGAGATTGAGACAGAGACAGAGACAGAGACAGAGACAGAGAGTTCAGTTCCCAGAGCCTTCTCTGTGGTTTCAGGGTTCTAGAAACAATATTTATTTTTTTCAAGGCGGGGTTTCTTTGTGTAGCCTTGGCTATCCTGGAACTCTCTCTGTAGACCAGGCTGGCCTCAGACTCACAGCTATCTGCCTACCTCTGCCTCCAGAGTGCTGGGATTAAAGGAGTGCACTACCACCAGCAGCCAATATCTTATTTTAACTTACTATCCCCAGTCACCTTATGCACCATAACCCTGATTCAGCTTTTAGGATGGAGGTCTACATTCTAGCAGGTTTGAGTTAGAGGTCCTGGCATGATCAAACAGTGGGACTGAAAGTAGAACTCTATGGACAGGCTGTCCTGGGTCACAGGATGTCACCTACCAGCAGTCTGGCCTTGGGCAAATGACTTATATTGACAAGCCTTGGGCTCTCAGTCTTTCCAATAATAAGGGGACTCCCTGGCTCACAAGGCGGTGCTGAGAATTGAGAGTTTGAAGAGATGATGTGATACAGTATAGGTGTCTCTCAGAGCTGTCACTGTCACCATTGCGTACACTGTTTCTGTTGTTCACACAGAGAAATATATATGCATATATAATATATGTATGATTTAGCAGGATCCCATTAATGTCTCTTCCTATGCAGCAAATTGCAGTCTAACTTAGAATGGAAACAAACATAAACCCAACTTAGGGGCATATATTTTAAATAAACAGTAGAGTTTAGCCCAACACAGACAGCTGAGCACAGTAGTTGCAGGCACCCTAAGGATCAGATCACACTCAAATTAGGCAAATGTCCACTGTCATCACTGCTCAAGCAGGAGACCGCCCAGCTGTAGCCAGTCAGGTGATCTTTCCACTTTGTTACTGCTCACACTGCTGGTTGGGACTTGAACCTCTTTTGATTCTGAGGCCTGCCTGGCTTCATGAGTTCTTGACCCAAATAGACGCTGTTATGATTATGTGCAAAGAACAATGATACACAAGAATAAAAACAGCATTGTGAAACTCATTATTTTGTATACTAAGAAAAACCTCAATTGAATTTGAAGCTTTTGTTTTTAGCAATTCACAAGCCTATCTCTCCATCACTTATCACTTAATCTATCATCTATCTTATCTATCAGTCACTACCTACTATATATTATCTAGTCTATTATCTATTTGTCTTACCTATATATTTGTCCTATCTTATTTATCCATCCTACCTATCTCTCACCTGACAATCATAGCTTATCCTCTTAGTTATACTCATCTGTCATCTATCTGTCTTTCAGCATCTATTATCTCTCTAATCTGTCATCTGTATTTTCCATTTATCTGCCACCATCTATGTTTTATTCCCTCTTAGAGAGCACTATTTAAGGCCATTTGAGATAAGAGGAGAGCGCCTCCCTTCGTGGACTGTCATCTGTACAGAAGTTGGCTCTTGCCTACCATTTCATTCTCACCCCTGCAGGTCTTCCTTTGTTCACTAAGTTCCAGCTATGTCAGTATTCTGCATCTCCCTTCAATGTGCCACACCCATTCCCATCTCAGGGCCTTTGCATTTGCTGCTCTTCTATACAGGCAAACTCACCCTTCACCCATCCAGCTCTTGCTGGGCTGACTTTAACACCTAGGATTTAGCTTCAGTGTCATCTCCTCAGAGAGTCTTTCTGTCCTTGCCAGTGTTGCAGTCCCCCATCCATCATTCTTCATCCTCTTTGGAGTTCTGGTCCTTTGTTTACTGGTGAACTCCAAGAACCTTTGTCTGTCTGGTGTATGAATGGATTCTCACATTTATCCCCTGCCTGCGCCCCTCCCTGTAGAGCATGAGGCTCACTACCTGCCCGGCCGTTTTGTCTCAGGTCACATAGGGAGCTTCTCTTACCCCTAAAGCTTTGGGCTCTCCGGTCAAGAACGTCTCTATTGGTCTAAGGTCAGGTGGCTGGGTGGCCCTGGGCGCCTGCGCCCCCAGTGGTGACTCTTCGAACTGCATGATCCCTGGAGGCTGGCACATGGAGGTGGGCAGAATGGCTGGAGGCGGGCGGAGGCCGCTGGCGTTGCTGGGCGGGATGACGACAAACACACCATTGCTGGCAGGAGGTGTGGACATCGTGTTCAGAGAGCCTGGGGGACGAAGGCTCAGGAGATAACAAGGCAGTAATGGTGGTTACACATTTGCTTAAGGCTGTGGGTTGATAAATGGCGCACCTCCCCGCTCTTGCTTACTGAGGCCTGGAGATAGTAGAGCCCAAAATCCCAACTAGATCTGGGAAAAGAGAAGAGACTCCCAGAAGAGAAGTAAGCTCTTGGTGAAAGCGGGGACTTTTTTGACTTGAATCTTAGGCTTTTTTGACTCTTGACTCTGATCTTGATTTTTCCTACATGACATGGAAGGAACTTTTTATTTTTTTCCCCACTGCTGCGCATGGAACCCAGCCTACAGGTGAAGTAAGCTCACTACTGCTGAGCCATATTCCCAGCCCAAGTGGATCCTTTGAGAGGAGCATGTATTTAAACATCCTCCTTTCCCCAGAAAGGGTAAGAAACTGCTCACACACAGCCCTGGGAAGGTGGAGCTTAGCTGAAGTACCGTTTTACTTTATTCACAGAAAGAGAAGGGCCAGACAGGACAGTTCCCTTCCTTCCTTACTCTAGGCCTACATCTGGTGACTGTCTGTGCGTAATCACCCGGGGGCAACCCATCCTGCTCCCCCTGACTATCCTAGGAGTAATGCTATTGTAGCCAAGATAAACAGGGATCGTGGAAACCTTAGGTGTGGCTGTCCTGGGAAAACACTCTAGGGAATGAATGCTAACTTATTAGCTAGAAAACAGTCATCCTCCTTGCTGGCTTTCACCTGTGGTGAAGAACCCAGCAGTCCAAGTCACAGCCTTGTGACAGAAGAAGACAGGATTTGAACCCTGGCCCATGCAGTTACTATGAGACAAGGGGCAAGATGGTCACCTCTTCCTGCCTCAGTTTCCTGACCAAGAATAGGGGTAAGGGCACTAGACCCTGTCTCATTATAAGCCTGGTAAAGGCCATGATTTACACAGTGAATTGTTCTAGCATCTTCACTTGGAATATGTTTTTAAACCTCATATATTTAGTGCACAAATGTGTATTTGCCCACTGTTTTTAGGGCTGTGGTTTTTTGAGTTCATGAGGCATTGCAGCTCGTAGACTGCACAGCTTGTGGGGGATCAGGCTGTGCTATGCTCTAAGTTAATTCATATTGTGTAAAAGAGTGGCTTTGGGCTGTGCCTTTCTTTCCCTGAGTGACTCCATTTGAAAGGCAGCGTTTGGCTGCTCTGGGGGTTCAAACAATAGGCAAGATGACTGTGAGTCTCACTGTGCATGTAGACAACCACCTCCTGCCAGTGCCATCCATGAGGCACAAACAATTTATAGGGTCCAGTACCACCTGGACCCTAAAAAGAAGACACCATCACTGTGGTGGTGGTGCCCCATTGCCCTGGCACCTGACCACCCAATGTGTGTGTCATGGGACCACCAGGCAGAGTGTCTGGCACTTCAGCTCAGCTTGGTCTCCACGGTTTGATACAGCCTCCTGAAACTACTGCCAGTCTGTCTCTTTGACCAAAACAGCCCTATACTGCTCCTCCATGGTCCTGTGTCTCTGTAGTCCTGTGCCTTCAGCTCTCCAGCTAGGGGTCCTTAATATCGTATCCAACTAATGCAGCAACTTTTTGTGTCTCTAATAGCTTGCTGTTTCTGGTAAGGACTCTTTGAACTGTGCTGTGGCCTCTCTGTACTTTTATAGTCATTCTGTAACCTGTAACACACACACACACACACACACACACACACACACACACACACACACACACACAGAGTCAGGTGTATAATGTGTCATCTGAGAGTTAACAGCCAGCTATTAAGGGAAAATCAGGAGTGCTTGGCAAATTGCAGCAAATGAAACTGACTCGGCTTGTAATTTTACTGCTAGTCAATACATTCTGGCACCATGGAAAACACAAATGTGTCTGTGCCTCTGAAATAGCAGGCTCTTGGCATAGCCCATTCTCTGTGGCTCTGTGAGGGAACTCAGTGATGTGCATCTCTATGCTGGGTGATGGGGCTTGCCACAGGAGTGTCTTCTGGGTTGCTTGCTCTATGATGGGCCTGATCCATATTGGTGAATGAAGTGCAAAGGTTCTGTTGGGACTGCCTTTGAGAGGCATAGCTGAGTCCCCACAAGGAGTGAAACAGGGTTCCAGTGGCTGGAGTACCTCCACGGGAATGGCAGAGGAGGCACAGGTAAAATCTGCCAGCAAAAGCATTTCCTATTCACTGGAGGTGATTAATAAACTGTTTCATGGGTTGGGGAGACAGCTCAGTCGGTAAAGTGCTTGCAGCACATGCAGGAGGACCTACCGGAGTCTGAATCCCAGAGACTCCTATAAAAAACTGGGCATGGGGGAACACACTTGTAATCCCAGTGCTGGGGAGATAGAGCCAGTTGGATCCTTGGGATTCTCTGGCCTGCCAGCCCAGCCTACTTGGTGAGCTCCAGACCAACAGAGAGTCTCTCTCAGAAAACAAGGTAGCTGTCTATACCTCCAAGGTAGAGTGACATCCAGAGTGGACCTCTGGCCACCACATACGTGCACGAACTTGCGTACATACATACACACACACATGTGCACACACATGCATGTACACAGATGCATTAATATGTACATATGTGTGCATATAGACATACAGATATGCATGCTTGCACACACGTGCAAAAAAGAACATGTTTAAGGTAAATAGTGTTATTGAACGACAATCCCATACAGAAATCACTTGACATCTTCAAGGATTTCAAGGAATAGTGCTATTACTTCCCACATGGTGGGATTTAGTTGGGGCTCCAGTTTCTGGACCCTCACACTGAAATGATTCTTAGAAGACATGAACACTGCTTGGGACAGCACCACCAAACATTCCCTGCAGACACTCAGCTAGTAAACATTTTGAACTTTTGTAAGGTAGTTTCTGTTCCAAGTAGGAGAAGCCTCTGTGAACCAGAAACAAGCAATGAATGCATAAGTAGGTGGGGCTGTGTTTCAATAAAGCTTTATTAATATGAACAGATAGGCTGGGTCTGATTGGTGGGCTGGAGTTTTCCAATTCCAATCTCAGAACACTGCCTGGACCATAGTAAATGGTCACTGGAATTTACTTGTTGCCTTAAATGTCATTTACATTAATTTCTGTGTTTTGGAATAGGAAGGAAAATGCATCCAGCTACCAAATATTTCTATACAAAGATGGCTGTGGTGGCTGTGACTAGAATTTGGGTCTTGAGTGTCCCTCAAAGGTCCGCATGTTAGACAAAAACTTGGTTCCCCGGATGATATGACTGGCAGGTGACAGAACCTGGTATTACTTAATTTTCTTATTTCTGGGAGCAAATACCGAAAAATAAACAGGTTAAAGCAAGGAGGGTTTATTTTGGCTTAGAGTTCAAGGGAACACTGTCCGTTGTATTGGGGAAGGACTGGTGGCAGGAGCGTGTGGCGTCTGGTTGGGATACACCTGCAGTGAGGAAACCCTGAGTGGGGAGGAAGTAGAGCCGGGCTGTTAATCTCTAGCCCTGGCCCCAGCAAGCCTCTTTCTCCAGAGAGGTTCCCTCTCTTAAAGATTCCACAACTTTGCAAAACAGTGTCACCAGCCTAAGACCAAAAGGAAGGCCAGGCACATTGTGACGTGAGTCACAATGGACACCCAAGAGACAGAGGCTGGTGGAGGATCCTTTGGCCCTGGGGGTCAGGGCATGTCCTTGAAAGGGGTTTTGGGATCTTGACTTCTTCTTGGCTTACTAGCCATATCCTCTGGCTACCATGCTCTACCTCTCCACAGGCTCAAAACACAGGGGCAGCTAAACATGGGCTGATCCAGGAACAAATCTGTTCTCTTTAGATGCCGGTCACCCCAGGCATTGTTATAGCTAGCACAGCTGCTCACTTCATCTCAGAGGTTGGCAGTGAGGATCAAAATGGACCAGAATGTCTTTAGAAACTTGCAAAGGGCTGTGGTGTTCTCGTTTCAAAGTAGTGTTGTTATCAGTTCTGGATCATCACTGACATTTGAAACTTTTTGAACTCTTCACAGGGGCACTAGCTCTACCCTGCCCCAGGTTATGGGATTAATTAACAGCATGTGTTAACTGTTTTTTGAGGACACCTTGTCTTTGGATGGTTCTGATACAGTGCTTCTTACTTTCCCA
Source organism: Cricetulus griseus (assembly GCF_003668045.3). Taxonomy (NCBI): domain Eukaryota; kingdom Metazoa; phylum Chordata; class Mammalia; order Rodentia; family Cricetidae; genus Cricetulus; species Cricetulus griseus. Next base: position 49,458,063 of record NC_048596.1, on the reverse strand, counting down.
GTGACCTGATAATTCCCACAGTTTATCATTTTGGTGTGATGACTGAGGCTTGTGGCAGAGAAGGGACATGCTTAAGGCGACTCACCTAGTGAATCTGAGGGTAAGGATTCAAGCCCAAGTCTGTCTGTGTCGCAGCCTGCACCTGTCCCTCCTTGCTGCCTCCAGGGGGCAGGCTCTGTTATTTGTTCAATTGTTCTAGCTATTATATTCTGTGTACCTTGAAGTTTGGGGTGAACATGCGACTTTTTTTTTTTTTAGTTAAAACCACATGAGTTGTCACTCATGTGTAAATTCACAACTTCTAAGCTACGAGTTCAGTGGCCAGTCCAGGGCACTGTGGAGGGCCTTTCCCCATTGTCACAATAACTAGCCATCCTGAAGACAGAGGTTAATTTATCTGATTGGGTTCCCAGGTGAATGACTTCTTCTGGGCTGTGAAACAGGAGGAAGTGACCCTTCTCTGCTGTCCTATGACACTAAGATGGGGATGGAGTTGCAAGCCATGAGGACCCAAGTTCCAGACAGAAAAACATTGGGCAGGGTGTCATCCTTAGACTCCCAGTGCTGGGGAGATGGAGCCATGCAGATCCCTAGCCTCTACATGTATGTGTGCACACTTGTATATGTACTTACACATGTGTGCATACACACACACACACACACACACACACACACACACACACACACACATATATATATATATCCACCTATACATGACAGCCATTATTATTAAAGATACCCTTGGTATTTCAGGTGATCAAATTATAAACCAAAGGGGCCTGAGTGAGCCAGCCACTGCAGCACTTCCCTAAGTAAGGACATTTAAAAATTACTAAGGACAGAGTCAGAACAGGCAGAATTTTAGGCTAAAAGACCATACTAGCTTTCATAGTTGTCGTTTCACCAGGGACAGGTGAAGATCATGTTTGGGGCCCATGATGAGTCACATGTGTACTGGGGACATTTTCTGGGGTCAGAAGAACTCTCAGCTCCCACAGGGTTCAAGCCACCCAGCATGGAGCACTTGCGTCATTAACAACATCTCTCCCCGGTGGGTGGTGAGAAATAAGATCAAACACAGAGCCCCGTGATCCTCAGGAGAAGGAAACACCTACAGAAATAGGCTTTGCACCCTCTGCAGGGTAAGTGGCAAACCCAAGCAGGAATGGGTGACACAGATCCCGAGATTCTCACACTCCCCTCCCCCCAGCTCCTGTGAAGCCAGTGACGAATCCACCTGTGGTATTCCAGGTGACTCCACCTCAGTGCTCCCACTCCCATTTCTTACTCACAATCAGCCAGCATATCCACCACTCACGCACGCATAGGAAGGAAAACCACTGCACCCTGCCTTAAGCGAACAGCTGCCTGGAAACTCAGGGCAACTGTGTCAGTTATGCTGAAAGAGATGCGGTAGTAACAGCCCTTCATGCAAAGCCCTTAACAGTTTATAAGGAGCTCTCCTACAGACCCCAGGGCAGCCCTGGGAAGAAGATATTTTGCAGCCATTTTGCAGAAGCAAGTAGGGCAGGTCAAGGGCCTTGAGGGCTGATGTGTTGGTTGGAGAGCAGACTCTGAAGTGACTGATGTCACCAAGGGTGCCAAGGGACTTGCAAAAGGCAGGTGGCTGAGAAGCTGTTGGCTGGTTTTTATACTCTTTTCCCAGGGTTGCAAGTGGGGTTGAAAGTAGACTTGACACCCACAGGAAGGAGGGCACATGTCTTTGGCTGTCTTTTGCTGTGGGGGAGAGGCTTCCTTGAGGAACTGGCTGGGAGAAAGCCACATGTAGGCTCTTTCCACTGGACCTGCGGATTCCTAGGTTGGGTGAGGGCTCTTTTGCAGAGGGGTACACAGGAGAGAGATCCTTTCAATGGTGTGTGTCTCTGTAGAGACACCCTTTTAGAGAAGTGCCTACCTCAGGGAGGGCGGCAGCAACTCACAAAGCACCTAACAGGTGCAATGGCCCCTGTCCTTTGTCCTCATTTAGCACTGCCCAGCCTTGGAGATGTCACTGTTAGTCTGTTACTGTGTGTGGGAGGATGGCGGAGAGCAAGAAAAGGCATGGTAAAAGGTGACAGCCATCCATCATCCTCCTTACCTGCTTGACTTGGGCTGAGGAGCAGCCCCAGGTTGTGACATGACACAACACAAGACCAGGAGGGCTAATTGCTAAATTGCTGCGGTTTGGCCTGAGAGTGACTGGAAAAGCCACAGGACTGCCAAAGTGTCACCCTGCTATAATCGCCATGAATCTTTAAAAATTAATGTAAACAGTTTTACTTAGAGATAGATACCCATTTGCATCATAGAACACAAACATTTGATTCACACCCTATAAAAAAGAATCAATATCCAAATTCTAAAGAGTTAGCATTCACAGAGCACACTCTACCTTGGGCTTGATTGGAACCACAAAACAAAACAGAGCCACCAACACTCCAGAAGAGAATAAGGACCACCTAGCAATGTCCGGCCTCATGCCTGCTGGGGAGGAGACCTTCACTCCTGGGCTTCAGCTGTTAACAGCCCCAGTGGCAGGGGGACCGTAGTGGTGGGCTGCCCCAGTGTGCTGGCTGGAGCACTCTCCAGCAGCCAGCCCTTGTCTTGAGAGTGACTTTCATCCAGGTCCTGAGCAGTTTTGCTTACTTCCCTGTTGAAGCTACATTTTGAGAGGTGTTGGCAGCTGGAAGGAGTGACTCTAAGGAGTGGGGGTTCTGGAATGAAATGTATGGTAATATATCTGGGGTTTGGCAGCTTTGTCACAGCAGTTAAGACACAGATCCTGTGCTCAGCCTGCTAAGAATGCACATTATGAGGCCAGCCTGGTCTACAGCACGAGTTCCAGGACAGGCTCCAAAGCTAAGGATAAAACCCGTCTTCAAAAACAAAACAAAACAAACAAAACAAAAGATGAAGTAACTGAGTGAATTTGAGGAAATAGCCTGATCTCTCTGGGCCTCTGTTTCCCCACATATCACAGAAGTGGACGTGTAGTAGTGAGGTGAGGTGTTTCAGGCTTCTAAGTTTTCCTGTATATATACATCCTGTGTCTGCAGCCATTTCTCAGGCCAGGCAAAAACTTGCATCTATCCAAGACTGGCCCTGTGGCACCAGGAATCTTGTATCCAATCTCAGCTTTTCCAGGACACCCAGGCCTGTCCCAGGGTCCCAGAAGCGATGCCACCAGATGCAAACATGCCACGGGGGGTGGGGGGAGATGGAGAGCATATTTCTCAGTAATTTTCTCAGGTTGGCCTTCACATACCCCATGGCTTTCTGCTATACCTGTGCGCTCCTCCGCTGAGACTGGGCAGCAGGGATGCTCTGCCTTTCCCTGACTAATGTGTCCCATCTGCAAATGACACAGTATTTGCCCAGAAGAGTTTTTTTGCAGTGACCCTTGCCATGCCCTTCTCCTCCCCTCAGAGAACACCTGTACATGGTTTGGAAATACCTGCCTAGGCTGGACTTCTAATATGAGTTGGCTTCTGGAGTAAGGGAGTCTCTCTCAGGAGGGCGATTATCTCCCTGGGGTCCCTGGCAGGTACCTGAGTAATCTCTGGCCCTGTCTTTGAGGAGAGAAGACAGATATCTCTCCTTTTCCCCCCTTCACTGTGCAGTGGGTCTCTCATTTCCCTGAGTAGCCCTGGGATCTTCCTTCCTTCCCAATCTTAGTGCCAGGTAGGTTTCTGTCAATGATCTCTTTCTCTCTCCATCCCCGGGGGGCCCCTACAGCCCCCACCCACCTCTTCCCTGGGTGGTCTTTTTAGAAGGACAATGGGGGTACTCACCGGCTTGCCACGGCTGCTGTGCGGGCTGCTGGCTCCCCTCTGCTTCTGCGCTCCCACATTCACACATTATCCTGTGAAAACCTTGCTATTCCTGTGGGGCTTGGAAATTACTGCTTGGGAGCTGCACCTCTGGTAGGTTCTCAGTCCTTGCCAGCTCGGAGGTCTCCGCCTGTCTCCCAGAGGTGGGGGCCAGAGGCAGCCGCTTGTGTGGTCACTGGCCTCCAAAGGGCCCAAGAGCATCCCATTGCTTTGCTTCAGTCTCTGGGAGGGAACATCAAGGCCCAGAGAGGAAACTGAGTTGCTTGGCACCCACTACTATGTCAGAGCTGAGATGAGGATCCATAAGGCTTTCACCTTCCCCTTCACCCCACTGAGATGCTCTGAGAAGACTAGGCTGCCTGTGTTCTGTCCTCCCAGGTTTGACCACAGTTAGGCAAGGAGGCTTACAGATTTCCTATGGCAGGCAGAGGGAGGGTCTAAGCATGAACATTCATGTGAACATATGTTAGTATGTGTGTGTGTTTGTATACACGGTGCCCTTCAAGTACTTGGAAAATGAGTCTGTGTGTTTCAGGGTCCAGGATCTCACAGAATATCTTATGAGGCAACTGGGAAAGCCACATGATTGGGTAGGACCTAAAGGCTCAAGACATCCTGGGGACAGGCCTCAGCTAACCCTGGGATAGATCAGCATGGCAGGTTGAATGTAAAACTGGCCTTAGTCCTCAGGCCAATGTGTGTCTACATCTTCAGAGGGTTGGAGTTGTTCTCCCAAGTCCTCAAAACTGGGCTGCCCTGTGACTTCCTTTGCCAACAGGAAGTGGGAGTGATCAGTTCCAACCTGAGACATAGGAGACTGAGAGCTCTGCACCTAGCACTGATGGTGTCTGGCTTCCCTGTTGGAGGCTGATGTACACGGCATGACCCAATTGTCCCTGGTGAGGCCCCATCCATGCAGCCATGGTCAGCAAGGCCATGGAGTTGGCCTTGCACTGAACACAAATGCATGAGATAGTTCTGCCAAGTCCAGGTCAGACCAGACATGCCCAGGCAACAGTAGAATGGGAACAAAATGAATGTTTTGTCTTTTTTTTTTGTGGTATAGAAGAGGATCTGCCTCTGTTATGGGCATGGATTTGAGTCTAGAGGGCACATGATAAGATTCTAGACTTACGTCCCTGAATGAGGAGTTAGGTCAAGGACACATGGGTAGCGATAGACAGGGAGAGTTATTAAGTAAAAGAAAAGTCCTTCTGAGAGTGGAAGTAGGGGACAGCTCAGAGTCTCCGGTGTGTCAGGCACTGCAGCATCAGGGCCATCTATAGGTCATTTGCGTAGAACCTACCTTTCCCACATTTGCCATCGCTACGTGGTGCTACTCTGTTCCTTCCCTGTAGCCTTGGTAGGGAGGTTTCCAGTCTCTGCCAACTGGCTTTTCCTGTTAATCTTGATGCCTCTTCCCCCATGTGTCCAAATCTCTTGAGATAATCTTTGGGGTAGCCTGATTATCTCTTAATATCAGCAGCCCCAGCTTTGTCTGGGGCTTAGGAAACAGACACTCCAGAGCACAGCTTTGTACCTCTCTTGCCTTACACCTTGCTCCTCAGGCGTTCTTCAAGTTCCATTGTCTAAAGACAGATTCTTAGCCAGGCCTTATGGCCACTGTAAATTGTGCCCTCATCTCATCAAGCAGGGGAGATTAATGTCACAGGACACTCACTGAAGGCCAACACCACAGGCTGTCACAAGCCATTGCCTACAACTTTTACTACCCGAGAGAAACTTTATCTGTTTTCCTGCATTGAGGCCACTGTCCAGCCTGCACCCTCCTCCCCTCCTCAGCCCATTGCATCCCTTCCATCAAAGCCTCAGCCACTTATTTCTTGCCCTTCTAGCTCTTCTCCGCAGGAATGTGTGAGATTCTACAGCAGGCTCCTAATAAATTTAAATATCTTTTCATCTGTTAATGTGTTTATTGTCTGCTGTCTTGAAAGATCCTGGAAACTTCAGAGAAGAGAGGTATTTCCCTTTCCCCTAACCAGACCCTGAAATTTCAGAACAGGAATGGCGTCAGGTATGGCACATCCCTGTCACCCTAGTGCTTAGGAGATGGAGGCAGGAAGATTAGGAGTTTAAGGTCATCCTCAGTTACAAGGGAGTTTGAGGCCAGCCTGGGAAACAGGTCTTGACTTAGATCCCTCTTAAACCCCATCCACCTGTACAAAACAAACTATGGGGACAGGATAAGTTGGAGATGTGGGAATGTCCAGGCAGAAAGCCCAGTGCCCAGCCCTACCTACCTTCCCCTCCAGGTCACAAAGCCCATGACCTGGATGATTTGGCCAGTACAGTCAGATCTCCCTCTCTTGCTGAATGGTTCTTGTCTTTGCTTTGTCTTTGGATATGGCTGAATCTGTTAATTCTGCTTGTACACTGGGCTAACGCTTTCCTGGGAAATACTACATAGCAGACTGGCTACTGCAACACAGAGGTGTGCTCATTCTGCTTGTCCTGATCCCTGAGAGGTTCCTTCCTACCTTCCCTGCCCTTATGCTGCTCCTCAGACTGCTGTCCACTGTGTGATCCTAAAGCTAAGTGTTAATGGCTACCTCTGCAGTTTAGCATTTGCCCATTTATCTCCACTGCTGGTTGTACCCTCATGGCTAGCACCGGGGACACACAGTTGGTAAACAGTTGTTGCACATAGGAATGGATGTGGCCACACTTTTCCCTCCCTGCATGCTCTGAACAGGGGCTTTGAGCAGAGAGGTGGGTTGAGGCACAGGTTCTGACTAGAAGTGACATCGAGGAACAGAGGAAGTCTTAAGTGGCATGCTTTGGAAGTGGTTTGTCTTACTGGTGGAATGATAATGGCTTTCCTCCAGAGGATTCCTATGCCATGCACTTTGAGGACCCAGCCCCAAACTGGTTCAACAGGGACAACTCTTCAGCTAGTGTGTGTTAGCTTGTCCTGCCCTGGGGTAGACATGGAGATATTTGGGGATCGGGGTGGATGGCCAGCCGGGCAAGCTATTGTGGTATGGTAGAAGGAACTGGTCTGTGGCCCAGGTGTCAGGGAATCCTATTTTACATCTAAAGAGAAGGGCTCTTGTCTCAGTTAGCATTAAGTCATTGTGAGGTATCCACCAAAGACTGCTCAGATAAGGCTTAAGAGCCACTAGAAAGTCTTTATTAGCTGGCCAGAGACTACACTGTGTGTTCAGGACCCAAGTGCACTCCTGAGCCTTTCTCAGGGTGAGCATTTGAGCACAAAACCCACATCTTATGTTAATACTCCTCAGGTAGAAGGAACAGCTAGCCAGAAGTGGAACTACAGAGGCCAAAAAGCAAGGTAGTACATTTAGGGCCTTTCCCAAAACTATGCACTTTGATGGGTTAGGTCTTCATTCTAGTTTTGACAGATGTTGCTTATGTCCTGGGTTCCAAGGCCCAATGGTACTCCCATCATGGTGGCAGTAGTGCTAAGGTCTGGGGGCCTGTTACAAACTGTCAACTTAAATAGCTTACGATTACCTGGAAAGAAAAGAGTCTCAGCAGAAAAATTGCCTTTGTCAAGTTAGACCATAAACATGTCTGTGAGGGATTGCCTTAGTTGATATAGGAGGGTCCAGTTCACCGTGGACAGTGCCATTTCCTAAGAAGGACACTCCAGTATGCATTAGAAAGGTAGCAAGGCATATATGAGCCAGGGAACAAGCCAGGAAATGGCATTCCTACATGGTTCCTACCTCCAGGTCCCTGCCCTGATTTCCCTCAGTGATGGACCATGATCCAGGATCTGTAAGCTGAAATAAACCCATTCCTCCCCCAACTTGCTTTTGGCCATGGTGTTTGCCATAGCAACAGGCAAAACAGAGCATCTTCTCTCTGAGTCTCACTTTCCTCTTGTGAGTGATGGACTGAGGATGTCTCTATATTGTTGCTGGACATTCAATCTCTGTGAATAGTGAAGTAGAGGCACTGTTCACATGTTGGCTGCCCACTGCCCTTTACTTCCTAGTGCTGTGACTACTGCATTTGAGTGGACTTAACAACCTCATCTTTAAAGGTTATGACAATTGCAGGGCCCTCTGGTGACTGATAATGACCACTGGGAGCTTCAGGCTAGTGGATGCTGCAATATGGAAGTTCTTGAGCCTTTCATTTTTTTTTGCCCTTATTACCCTTCCTTATTGCAGGCAAAAAGGAGATGCTTGAGTGGCTGAAGAGACAGTTAGTAAAGTGCTTGCTTTGCAAACACAAAGACCTGATTTGATTCCCATAGTTGATGTTAAAAAGAAAAAGTCAGGCATGATGGCACATGATGGTTGTCCTAGGCCTGGGGAGGTATGACAGGCAGATCCCTAGGCCTCATTGGCTTGCTAGCCTAGTATACTTGGTGAATTCCAAGCCAGTAAAAAGACTTCATCTCAAGGAAGAGGAGGAAGAGGAGAGTGCCTGAGAAACATCTGAAATCGTCCTCTACATGCATGCACATACATATACAAGCACACTCACACACACCCTTGAGCCAGTATGTACCCCTGTACACATCAAACACATATGCACACACACGTGAAATAAAAAGAAATGCTTGAACATAAGCACTTAATGAGGCAGTGCCAGGAGCCAAGGTCACACTCGCGAAAGAAAGATTCTTTGGTCTCCGTAGATTAGCTGGAAACAGTCTTGTGGATCTGATAGGAGCCATGGTCATGCTGTTAAGTGGCACCAGGAACATGGATCCTGTCACTTGTGCATGTTGCCCATTATAAGGACTCTGGGAAAAGACAGAAGGACAGAAGAGGAGGCTAGAGAGTGTTAAGGGAATACCATGGTCTGAAAGGTCTTGTTACAGAGCCTCTTTGTACAAGTAAAAGAGGGTTTTACATTTGCATCTCTACCATTGCTCAACCCAGACAGCCCTTTTCTTGGGCTTGGGTGGCTTGCCTGTTACAGTTCCAGCAGGCAATATGGTGTCCACTGGCTGTCTCACCCACACACTCAGAAGTGCTGGGGACACATGCCAAGCAGGGTTGGGCAGTTCATACTCTCTGTGCTGCTCCCATGTTCCTCGGGTGGTGGGGAGTTGCCTTTCAGGATTAGAGTTGGAGGAGGGCAATTAAACTAGTAGATAGTTGGGCTGTCTACTAGTTTAGAATTGACTTCTCAACAGTAAGCATATAGCAGAACAAAGAAAATGCAACCTTATATGCAGTTTGTTAAAGTAAAAAGACACCTAGAGTCAAAAGGAAAATATTTATGAATTAAAAAAGCACACTAATAACAAACCAAAGGAAAGCTTAAGAGTGAAGAGGAGGGAAATGGGTGTTAGCCTTGGCCTGGTGGTGATGCCAGGGTGAAGGTCTCAGGTGTTCCATGTGGAAGTAAAGCCACCATTGCAGTGGCACTACTGTGTCATTGAAACGGGCAATCTTACTTCTGGGCAAGATTAGCTCCGTTTATGTATAAGTTTTCAGGTGAAGCATTACTGGGGACGGCGGGCTGAACAGTGGCCTGGACTGGGATGTTGGTGGCACTGGCTGGGCTGGTGGTGTTGACAGGTCCATTGGTCGTGTTGACTGTGTTGCCACTGAACATGGGTGGGATCACAGTCATGCTCTGAAAGACAAAGGTCAGGAAGGCATCAGTGTCCTCTGTAGTGAACTTCAAGAAAAGCAGTAACTTCTTTCCCTTTCTCTTTCCATGCTTGGGGTAGACCCTCTCTCATGGATGCTGGGCTTGGTCACATGACTTTCTTTGGCTAAGGAGACAATAGTAATGGGATATAAAGAGAGACGTGTGAAGTGTTTGCCTACTGGGGCTTGATCTTTCTTGCTGCTCATTGGAACAGAAAGCAGTCAGGGCTGACATGATGAATAGTGAGGTTTTTTTTCCCTGTTCACAGCCAGAGTTTGCCAACTGCCAGACACATATGTGTGTGTCTCTCCAAGACCACACAACCATTGGGTATCTCAGCAACCAACTGTCAGCAGATCAGAACTGTCTGCAAGGCCAGAGGATCATGAGCTAAATGTCTGTTGTGTGAGCTATTACATCTTAGGGCTGTACTTCTGAAGTTATCAATGATAAATGATATTAATAGCAAATTTTAGGACTAACAACAAATGTCAAATTAGGGTTAGACCCACACAGACAGGACTGTGTCTGCACAACTCGGTGCTAAGTTAGACTGTGTATGTGTTCACGTGTGTGTGTGTGTGTGTGTGTGTGTGTGTGTGTGTGTGTGTGTGTGTGCACAAGTACATGGGGACACATGTGACTGTGTATACACATGTGTATGGAGGCCAGAGACTGACACTGTGCCTTCCTCAGCTGCTCTCCACTTTAATTTTTGAGACAGGGTCTCTTACTGAATCACTGGAGCTCAGTGATTGGTTAGATTGGCTGGCCGGTGAGCTCCATCTACCTGCCTTTGCCCCACCTTCCCTGCCCCCTAGTGCTGGGATTATGGACATATGCTACAGAGTCTGCCTTTTGGTATGAGTGCTGGAGGATCTGAATTCAGGTCCTCATGCTTGTACAGCCAGCACTTTACTGACTGAACCATGTCTCCAGCCTTTAGTGAGGCCCCTTGGATACACTGAAAAGCTTCTAAAAATCTTATGGGCTTGGTTCTGGAGAGGCCTGATCCCAAAATAGTTGTTGGTAGATTTTGAGAGAGGTCTGTCTAGAACACAGCTAAAATGAGACTTTTGTCAAGTTGCAAAAGCCATCATCTGGTACATAAAACATCCCCAGAGATTTTGAGGGACTTGTAGTAGCAAAAAGACCACTAAATTTGAATTGATGTTACTCAAAGTGCAAACATGATTAGATAATTGCCCATCTTTCCAAAGATGGAAAAGATGGGCTCCTTCTTATGAGAAAGGAAAAGTGTTGTTGATAGTAGAGCCAAGAGACCCAGAGAACAGTGGGAGACACACACATCCAGGAAGCAGTACAAAATAATGACAGGTTCTTCCTCAAGGCTGAACTGATTCCTAACCAAGCAATATGAGCTTCTTAGGATTAAATTAAAAAATATTTTGTGTGTATGGGTGTTTTGTCTGCTTGTATGAATGTACACTAGGCATGTGCCTGGTGCCCTGCAGAGTGCAGAAGAGGGCACCAGATCCCCTGGAACTGGAGTTACAGACAGTTGTAAACTGCCATGTGGGTGCTGGGAATTGAACCTGGGTCCTCCAGAAGACCAGTGAGTGCTTTTAACCACTGAGCCATGTCTCTAGACTGCTCCACAGTATTTTAGAATTTCATGGAGCCTTGACTGTCCTGGGCCTCTTATAAGGTCTTTCTCTATTGAATGGGAGAGTGTATTTATCTGGTTCTTGTCTCACTAGACCCCATTGTGTAAGTTAATGGAACTTGTTTATTGTTATTGTCATTTCTTTGAGACAGAGTCTCACATAGTCCAGGTTGGCCTCAAACTTGCTAAGTAGCCAAGGATGACACTGAACTTCTGATTCTCCTGCCTCTACCTCCCTAGTTCTGGTATTACAGGCATACACTACTATGCTTGGTTCATGCAATGCTGGAGGTCAAATCCAGGACTTCCTGTATGCCAACCAAACTCTCAGCCTGCATTTTCAGCCCCAAAGTTGTTTTTGGTTTCCAGGTTGCTGTGTCAAGAAAATCCATATTCCAAAACAGGACCCTGGACTTCAAGCATGGTGATAGATTTGGGTGGGATGCTTGGGATTCCTTGGATGGGGATAAACATGGTTTGCTTTTTTTTTTTTTTAAAGAAGCGTTAATAACTTGATTGAAAAAATACCCCCTCCCCCAAGTCCTCCTATTTATGCCTCTTAGGTGACTTTGTAGCTTTTCTCCCCAGAGCCAGAGCTGTTCCTCTGCTCATAGACTTAAAGTTTGGCCACCTGAATGACTTTGGTCATGGGACATCAGTAAGCAGAGTACAAGCAAGGACTAGAGTGCTTGCCTGTGAGGGATTACATGTCTTGCTGTGCTGGAATCCAGCTGCCTTGTGAAGAAACTCAAGCTAGCATACTGGAGGATGAGGTAACTTAGGAGCTGAGATGAGCTGGTACACTAAGAGACCTGAACACCAGCCTTCCTGAAGCCCATTGGGCAGCAGATTAAAGAGGGAGTCCATCTGAGATCAATTGACGAGCAAGTCACGTATCACCGTACAAATGGATGATACTCAGAACCAAGAACTAAGTGAATCAGTGGTTCTCAACCTAATGATGTGACCTTTAATACAGTTCCTTGTGTTGTGGTGACCCCCAACCATAAAATTATTTTGTTGCTACTTCATAACTGTAATTTTGCTACCATTAAGAACTGTAATGTAAATATCTGATATATGACCCCCACAGGGGCCATGACCCACCCACAGGTTGAGAACTGCTTAAGGAAATGCTTAGTGGTTTAAGGTACTTGGTTTGGGGGTGGTTTGTTATGCAGCAAAACTTATCTGATACACCCTTTCAGTCCTCGCTTTTCTCAGACTCTTAGTCGTCTTTTGCTAAACCTCCCCAGAGTAGGCTCTGATTCATGGAATAAAGCCCAATACTCACCTCAAAATGGGTCCAGCAGGTAGCCTGGCACCCAAAATGTGAGACCACACAGGTGATGATGAATTCCAGCAGGGCGAAGGGGAGGAGACCCCCAATGATTGCCTTCAAACAACCCTAGGGGCAGGGAGGAAATGGGGGCATTTCAGGCTTCATGGTTGACTGGATGGCAGTCTGTATTTGCAGCTCTCCTAAAGGAAATGCCATATGCCTCATCTGGAATCCTGGAGAAGCCTCTGTGTGTGGTGTCTTGGCATAGATGCTGCCTTTACATTGTATTTTCAGTACACCTCAACTCCCACCTGTTAGACACTGCATTCCTTTATTGTGACTTTTATGGCTTCAGAAGCCCATGTTACTGTTTATACCAAAAGCCTGAAGCTCAAACAACCCTCTGCAGAGCAGTTTTCCATTGATGGCTAGTAGGGTTGGTGATTCTCTGGCCTGAGGTCATGCTTACTTCCTCTCTCTACTAAAGCTACTTGTCTTAAAGTTTGCTTCTGAAATTACCTCTACCTGTGATGTACCTAACAAGTACCATGGCTGTGAACCCATATGAGGGGCTGGGGTCCTTACTGTGAGTTGGTGATGTACCAGTGAGGCCAGGACCGTCAGCTCTGCTTGGCTTCTGGATGTCTTAGTTCAGTCTCTGGTCTTGCCTGAATCAGAGCTTTGAAAGCAGGACTGAGCTCAGTGTGCTTCCTGCTGTAGCCCTACCCATAGTGTATTGTGGAGGCAGGGTTCTAGGAGTACTTGTCCTCCTCACTCTTCCCCTTCAGCAGAAGATGGGACCCCAGGGTTTGGTCTCTATTGGAATTCTAAATTTCTGTTCTACAGGAGCACAATCTACTTCTTTGTCAGTTCATCCTGTTGCCTAGGGCTGGACTCCAGATGCCAACCAGCTTGCATGGTTTCCCGCCCATGCCCTGTCAAGTTGGACTGGGCTTCTTCTGGGACCTCCTACAGGGAAGCTCTCCTTTTGAGGACTGTGCTCACCACTATAGATGGTTCTCTTGCTCTGTCAGTTTTCCTTGGTCTGCTTGATTAATCCTGAAGGAGGACCAGGTTGCAGCTTGAGACAAGCAACCATATATCCACCCGAGACAATTTGCCTCTTAATCTCAAAGAGTCCTCATTGTGGTGTGAGGAACACTGTGGTTGTCTTAGCAGTTGCAGGGCTTTGGAGGAGATTATGCAATTTATGGATCATATTAGTTTGGAATTCTGTTGCAATTCCTTCCTACTCAATAAACAGCCGTGCAAACTTTCCTGATCCTAAAGAAGCTTTGGGACGAGTCAGTTGTAATGCTCACCGTCAGCGAAGAAAAATTAGAGTTGAAAATAACCAGATCTATAATGATAAGGATGATACCAACAAGGGAGAAGATGGAACTGACGATATTCATGCCGATGCTGGCGTTCACCTGAAGGACATAAAGGAAGGGAATGGTGAGCAAAGGTCAAAGCTCAGCATTTGGGAAGACTCTGGACATAGGACAAAAGAGGAGCAGGGCAGAAAGGAGAGGGTCAGGATGGTTGGGGGCAGAAATCTGTTAGTTTACCCCAGGGCAGTGAGATAATGATTGTTCATGCTGTGTTTCTTCAGGACAGGAACCACCCATTGGTGTAAACAGAAGTTTCTTTCTGTCCCAGTCAACAGCCGTTTACTCCCAAACAAGCACACAAAGACTTATATTAATTATAAACTGTTTGGCCAATGGCTCAGGCTTCTTAGTGACTATCTCTCTCTTAATTATTAACCCATTTCTATTAATCTGTGTATCTCCATGTGCTCTTGGCTTACTGGTGATGCCTGGATCTCTTGCTTCCTTGGCAGCTACATGGTGTCTCATTGACTCTGCCTACATGCTAGTTTTTATACACATCTTTTCCAGGTAGGTAGAAGTATTCCTCACCTAGACTAAAACTGCTCAAATAGTAGCTAAAAAGCTCCCCTAGGAACTGGTCCTCCAATTTGGCTTCTCTCTAGCAATGAGGTCTGAAAATGGCCTGACTTTCTTTACCAAAATCTCTTAATTAATACCTAAAGCTTTAGGCACAGTTTGGAAATGTCATTGGGCCTATAAACCCCATAATTCTGGGCAGGACATTAAATGAATGAACAGGACATTAAAAAAACAACCGAAACCCTAACCAAACCCTCATTATAGTCCATTGAGGGGTATATAGACCTATTTCCTTGGTTTTGTTTTGGGTTTTGGGCTCACTGCACCACATATGGGGAGGGATTCACCCCCTATGAGACTATGTTTGGAAGACTTTCCCAACTGCTTCCCCAGCTCAGAGAACAGCAGTTGGAAGAACTCTCTAATCATTCCTTTCTCAAGTCACTACAGGGCTTCCAGTCATTCATAAAGGCTATTCATTGTACTATCTGAGAGATCCAGCTGACCTCCAAGTCCACCAACACCTTCCCCTTTTCAAGCCCAGTGATACTGTCTGGGTCAAACAGACAGCCAAAGGGGTGCTGGAACCAGCTTAGAAAGACCCTACACACTTATTCTTTTCACTTCTATGGCCATGGAGGTAACTGACATTATACTAGGAATCCACCACACCCAGGTCAAAAAAGCAGAAGCCACTAATGATGATGTCAAATGGACTATCTTCAGAGAATAGACCCTTCAAAATTAGGGTTTCATTGGGCCCTGGTCCTTGCACTCTCTGCCTCTTTGCCTTCTCCTAAGTCTTGTGTATATCAGTACAGGGTCATGGCCCAAACCCCACCACCCTTCGGCCCAGACCTGGGAACCAAGGAGAAAGACAGACATAGGAGAGGTGATAGCTAGAGTGACTACAAATCAGCAACTCATATTCCATCTTGACCATTGCTCACTGATGCTCTCTTTAAGTGTCTGATTGTATTGGAGAAAGATGTGGGGATTTATCTTTTGAGATAGGAATGGAGAGTTTACAGTTCTATGCATGTTCTGAGGCCAGGCTCCCTAGTTGCCAAGAACAGGGAGTTTCCATCGTAAAAACTGAGGTTGTGAAACAGACTGGATTAATAGTGGGGCCCTGCACTTTAAATTTCATGGCCAATTATGTAAAATAAAGGATTAATTTAGTCAAATTAATGGTCCTTAGGGCCAACTATACCTCTTTAAGACTCAAGGGTCATCAAAGAAATGACGTCATGACTTACCATGCAACTGCTGGCAGACTTTTCAGCCGAAATTGAGAGGGACCCAGAGATGATAAACTACATAGACATAAAAAAGAATGTCTCTTTAAATTCCAAACGTCTTGTTTCCCATGCATGTACATCTGTGAGCTTCTTGACATTATCACTGTCCCAAACTTTAGGTACTCAGTATTGTGGCACTCAATTTGGGAAGGTCATGTAAGATGCCCTAAGTCATTCATTATCATCATTGTCTCACTAGGTCTCCTCAAGTGCATGGTGGGCCACACCATTGTCCAAACTAATTTACTGCTGACATTGTCCTGTCTTTGAATATGATTTTATTCTGGAAGTTAGGGGCAGTGTTGCATAGTAGTCATTGTCCTGAGGTTGGGAAAGAGGACAATGAGGCTCCTGTTTCATATCTTCTACTAATTCATCTTGTTGTGCTCCTAGACCAGCCTAAGAGACCTAACAAGGCCCCTGTTTTCACACAGTTGATCAGTTCTGTGAATTACTGTTGAAGCTCTTTCCCTCTCATCTGTAAAAATGACTTTTGCAGTAACAACAGTTGCTACTCACATTATTTTGTACTATTGAGGATAGAGCCCAGGGCCTTGGATGTGCTCGGCAAATAACTTTACCACTGGCCACATCCCAGTCCTACATTGTCTTCTTTAGGGATCACTGAGATGAAACACTTCTAAATGCCAAAGTGTACTACTACCCTTGTACAGAAGGGACAACTGAATTCAATGGTCTGAAATCTTAAAAAAAAAAAAGGGTCCCTGTAGATCATTGAGTTTGGGGAACTGAATCCTAACACTTAGCTGAAATCCAAGAACTCAGGAGGGGCCACAAAACCAGTGTGATAGGACAAGAGAATGAAGTAAAACTGTTATATGCTCTAACAGTGTCTTTGCTAGTAGATGACATGAGACGCTACACAGAAATTCCAGCAGATC
This sequence comes from Cricetulus griseus, assembly GCF_003668045.3. Classification (NCBI taxonomy): domain Eukaryota; kingdom Metazoa; phylum Chordata; class Mammalia; order Rodentia; family Cricetidae; genus Cricetulus; species Cricetulus griseus. The sequence continues at coordinate 49,441,604 of NC_048596.1, read as the reverse complement.
TGAAAGTCACTAGAATTAATAAGAAAGTACAGTTAGCCAGGCATTGGTGGTGCATGTCTTTAATCCCAGCACTCGGGAGGCAGAGGCAGGCGGATCTCTGTGAGTTCAACGCCAGCCTGGTCTACGGAGTGAGTGCCAGGATAGGCTCCAAAGCTACACAGAGAAACCCTGTCTCAAAAAACAAAAAACAAAACAACAACAAAAAAGAACATCAAAACAAGCAAGCAAAAAACAAAAAAGACAAAAAATGCTTAAAGGAAACACAAAGGCTCCCACCAAAAAAAGAAAAAAAAGAGAGAGAGAGAGAGAAAGTATAGTTATTTCACCAGATAGAAGATCAAGGTGCAGATGTCAATTGTTCAGCTGGGGTGGTGGTGCCAAGGCAGGCCAATCTCTGTTAGTTCATGGCCAGCCTGGTTTATAGTGAATTGCATGTTAGCCAGGGCCTGCTAACTAGTGAGACCCTGTCTTAAAAAAAAAAAGTCAACTGCATAGTCATAAACCACCAACAAACAGTTTGAGGATGTGCTTCAAAAACATATTCATACAAGCAAGGAAAAATGATTAGGGAATAATCCAAAACAACATACAAATTAAAAAATATCACATTGATTCATGTGTGTATATGTGTGGGTGTCAATAGCTCAGGAAGCTCAGAAAAACACAAGGTCTGAAAAGCTTAGCAGTTAACAATTGCAGGGGTGGGGTTGAAGGGGAGGGTGGGGGTAGGGGTGGGGGAAGAAACAGACTAGATAGGCCGTGGGCCTAAGGGGAAATCTACTACTATTATTCTGTTAAAGGAAAACAGCAATAAAAGGACTCTGAATGACATACTGCTAAACCCATAGATCAGAGCCTCAATTAGTCCTCCTCAGAGAAGTCTTTTCCTGCAGTAGATAGAAGTTAACATAGAGATCCAAACTGGACAGTGTGCAGAGAGTGAGAGACTCTCTGGAGCACTCAGTCATAAGTGGGGATCATCAAAGTCCTCCTCCTTTCAAGGCTCAGGGATCTTTGTGGAAGAGGAGGCAGAAGAATTTTAAGAGCTGGAGGGGGTGGGTGGCTCCAAGGAAACAGTGTCCTCCAGGTACAACAGGACTGGTAAACAGAAGAACTTGCAGAAACTGGGCAGCACTCAGGACCAACACAGGTTCAAGGCAGTGGGGATCGAAGCACTGAGGAGGGGGAGTGGACAGGGGTCTCACCCCTAACAAAAAAACTATTTGCAATTGATACCTGCTGGCAAAGGGACAATTGGTTTTCTACAGTGGAGTCTCACTGGGTATATCAACCACACAGGAGTCCCTATGCCCAGGAGTCAAACAAACAAACTTTTTTTTTTTTTTTTTTTTTTTTGGTGGGAGCCTTTGTGTTTCCTTTTAGTATATTTTGTCTTTTTTGTTTGTTTGCTTGCTTGTTTTGATTTCATTTTTTTTCTTTTTGGTTTGAGACAGGGTTTCTCTGTGTAGCTTTGGAGCCTATCCTGGCACTCACTCTAGAGACCAGGCTGGCCTCGAACTCACAGAGATCCACCTGCCTCTGCCTCCCAAGTGCTGGGACTAAAGGCGTGCGCCACCAACGCCCAGCTTGATGTTCATTTTTTAATGATTTTTTTTTTTTTGAGAGAGAGAGAGAAGGGGGAAAAGAGTGAGTGAATGTGAAGGGACCAGCTCCCCATTTCGGCAGCCATAACAGCTGAACACGTGCTTGTCTGACCTTGCCTTGGTCACTAAGAGGTCAGATGCCTGCCTTGTGGCAAGGAACCAATCAGAAGTTATTGGTGCTATGCTTTACGGCTCTGGGTGTGCTTTTCGGACAAGTGCACAGCAATGACACACAGAGAATAGCAACTACCCTGGAGAGCCTATGGGCCATAACAACCAGTTGACCAATCAACACAGGGGAAGCCCTCCAAGCCTGGAGGCACACCAATCCTGAGCCTGTGCTACCCCTAGACACTCCCCTTACACTGCCCTATAAGATCTCTATGCAGACCCTTCGAGGGGTCTTTTCTAGCCATCCACCATGGCGGATGGGTGAAAGACCTGAGCTAACATGGGGTTAGCTCGTTAAAAACTTTAATAAAGCCTCATGCAGTTTGCATCAAGCTTTCAAATCCACCTGGTGATTGGGGTGACCGTGGTCCTGGGCCGAGATCCTGGAGGCCTGAGCTTCTGGGGGTCTTACAAATGTAGAGAGCATTATGGAGTTGAGAGTTGAGTGGGTAGGGAGGGGGGATGAAGGACCAAAAATTCAAATTAATAAAAGTTTAAGAACTTAGGGAACCTCTAACGATAAAGGAAAATTTAACTCCTTAAATCAGGAGTGCCACAACTGGAGCCTGATCCCCTGCTCTCAGAGAAGGAGAGGTAACTGTCCACCACTCCTGTTAACATTCCTTTGCTAATTGCTGGTCATAAAGATTCCCCAGCCTGGGGGGTAACTGACAGACTCTGTGACTCTGTAACCCTGAAGGCCCATGCCCTGTCTTATCTCAGTCAAATGTATCTCCCTTGAAATGTGTAGTTACTGAGTAAGTAACCATGAAAACTCTGTAATTTGTGGCCCTCAATTGAAGGACTCCAGCCTAAGATGTTTTCTTTGCAGCTACCTAAGAATCTGAACTTATGACCTTAAGGTTGAGGAATTCCACCCTGACAAATGGAACGAGCCAATCAGAACTGTTACCCTTGCCCACCCTAGACCCCATCTGTTTGCAGTTTTTGCCTTTAAGAAGCCCCTAGACTCAAGCTTGAGCTCGGAGTCCAGCTCCTCTGCTCCTGAGTGAGTAACGAGTTGGGTCCCAGCGCCAGTTACTAATGAAGCCTCTTGTTGTTTGCATCAAGTCCTCGCCTCTGCCTGGTGACTGGGGTTGCCTCATTCCCAAGTGTTCGCCCTGGGATCCCACCCCTGGGGGGGGTCTTTCAGGGAGGGTCTTGGAGAAGTTGGGGGAAGGGAAAACCATGATAAAAACATATTGTGTGGGAAAAAAATTTTAAAGCCACTTGCTGGGGGAGAAAAATCTCTTTAGTGGAGTACCTACAAGTTTTGCAAGTAGGTCAGGGGATGTGGTTTTTGGGAGTCATCAATCATGTAGGCATGGGCTTTTCAGTGACGCAGCTGCCTGTATATGTCAGAAAAATATTCCAAGATCCCAATTAGCCTGCCCCTTGATAAGCTCAGAATATTAACCCATCTCAGCAGGCAAGACCCCAGTCTTCATCCGGTTTCTGCCGTGTGAAAGCCCCTAGACCGGCAGCTCACTGGGCTTTTCCTGTTGTTGAAAGTACCTCTTACTTTTCCTGGCCTTGAAGGCTTCACTTTAAAAAAGTCTTTCTCTAATAAAACTCCACTTAAATTCATCCTTCATTGCCTGTGAACTTCAGCCAAGTTTGCTAGGTAAGAAGTCACTGACCTAGGGGGAATTTGGCATGGCCCTGAGTGACCTGTACCCTAACTCCCAAGTAAGCCCCTCAGGAGACAGTCTCTGTCTTTCTGAACCTTTCTCCTATTCCCCTGGCTTTCATACACACAGTGCAGCACTTGCAAATGTCTGCCACCTGCTGGTGAGGTCTCCACACTCAGGGGAAGGCCCTGATCATGGCTGTTTATCTGCAATAGCCAGTTTCCTATCACCAAATGGTTGCATGACTTGCTTAATTGACTCTTGAAAATTTTGCAGTTGTTCTTAGGAGTGTGAGTCAAATGCTGTGTACAGCATGGAACTCTGTGGACTCTGACTTACATATATTACCGCATTAAGACAATGTATACCAGGGATTAAGGTTACTCTAAGCTGGAGGAAGAGAAAGGCTAAAGCTTGGTGTTAGCCAGAAGAAGAGCTTGCCTTGCTAACCTGTCAGGTTAGCAGGACAGACTGGAGCTGAGATAATGATGGGTCAGTGATGACTAGGACCACATCTTGACCATAACTACTTAGTTATGTGTAGTCCTTATCGTATACTTAAACACCAAAGGTGGGTTTGGAGGAGGTGTCACTGACCCTAAAAACTGATGTTTGCAGCCAAAACCTCCTTATAGGCAGGAGGTGGTGTTGCCAGGATGTAGGTGGGCTCTTCAGACCTCAGCAGAGCCCACAGACTTTGAAGCTATAAGGGTTACATGACTGGGAGTAGGGTTCAAGAGTCTTTTTACACCCCCCCGCCCCCCGTGTCCCCCCTTCCTCTCTGACCTTAGAAAGAAGGCCACATGGCCTTGTACTCACAGACAATCCTCCCCAGACCAGGTGCCCTGATATCCCCACCAGAGGAAGGTTCCAGTATAGTTGAGGGTTGACTGCAGAGACGATATAAAACATGCCAATGAGGATCTGGATGCCCTGTGGGGAGAGCAGAGAACAAACTGGTGAGAGAGTGTGTCAGGGCCTATAAAGAGGGGTCCATTTTGTCTTGCCTCAAGATCAGAGAGTTCAAAACTGTCCTTATAAGTTTATAGCTTGGCTACTGCAGGATGTTTCAGCCTTGGTAGCGATGTCTTTATCTGAATAACAACAGACTTGGGCTCAGGTGTGTTTATCTGACCCTGAAGGCCAGATGGCAGGTGTGCCTACCAAATGCCTGGAGGATTAAGGGAAGTAAGTTTGTTTGCCCCTTATACATGGTAATAGAAGTCTTCTGCCATTGTCCCCACTTTTGGTTGGATACTTAAGAATGTTGAAGAATTGTCCTCCTGAGATCTATCCTGTCTCTCCATCTTTTCCTTAACTCTTTTAGCTAGCCTTTCTTAGTCCACACCCTCCTTCTCAGGGACGAACCCTGGGCAAGTCAGCTAGCTCCGACTATAGCCTCGCAAAGACAGCTTCCCACAAGAGTGGAGCTGGGCTGAGGGCTGCTGGGCTGTCCTTTACCACCGTGGCTATGCTCCAGAGCCACCTGAGGTATCACTGGTATTGGGGTTCACTTAGACCAACATCTAGACTAGACTGCTCCTGTTGAAGTCTGTTCTAGGTGTGTTTTAAGGTTCCACAGGTGGTACCAGTGGTACCTTGGGTAACAGAAAGGTTTAGAGCAGTTTGTTTTTTGAACTTGGATTTCCAAATGCCTTCACATAGTTGGCTACCAATTATACACATCTCACTGGTATTAATAACAGGATAAAAAACAATACAGAATTACAGTGCTAATGTAACATTACCACATCACCTTCACACATACAATTAAAAATCTCCCTTGGTCCTTGGGATAGGCATTTGAATTCCTGATACAGTTTTGCAGACTTTAGCCCAAGAGGTGGCTCTGTTAAATTGGGGCTACAAACAGTGCTTTCTGTTCTTGGCCCAATCTAATCTATTTCTGCAGATAGACTAGGAGGGAGGGGTTGGGGTATGTATTAGTCCAAATGGGATACCAAATGCTGGGTAATTTGAAAAAAAAAAGTCTATTTAGCTCACAGTTTGGGACTGTCAGTTTAAGCTGTATAAGGCTGGCTCTGGTGAGGACACTCCTGATTGTGTCACTGCATGGTAAATAGTATCATGATGAGAGTACAGGCAAGAGGGGGAGATTATACAGTGAGACAGAATGCCAGAGGGGTTGGGGCCAGTCTTGCTCCCATGAGAGCTAGCAAGATTCTACAAGGACTAGCCCAGTGACATACACTTCCCACTAGGCCCTACCTCTCAGAGGCTCTCTGGCACCCCTCAACATCACCATACTGGAGACAAAGCTTCTGACATATATGAAGCCTTGCCAGGCATAGCCTAGCCGTATCCCTGTTAGAGTAGGGTTTTGATGAGTCTGTCTCTTTCTTGAACCTGACCTTGTCTTCTCACCTCTAGGAGGGTTGTGACCTCTCAAATGAAGCTAGGTCACCTGCACTCTTTGAGCAGCAAAGCTGTGCATATATCTTCGTGGATATTGCCAAGTTACAATAGCTATAACGAAATACCCACTCCCCCACCCCTGGTCTTTGAGGACCATGTGTTGGTCATCTCTGAATCGGTCTCCTCATAGAGTGTCCTCCATGCTGGGTGAGCGAGTGCATTGAGATGGTGAATTTGCTATAAGCCAGTCATCCCGTGAGCCAGTCATTTTGCTAGGAGTTGGCTGGCATCTAGTGGAGCATAGGACTGGTCTCAAAAAATAGAACAAAGTTGAGCTTTTCAAAGTGTCAAGTGATACTAGAGGATGCAGGAAAGAGGCAGGAAAACCCTTGGTGGAAGAGGAAGTCAGCAACCTCAGAGCTCGTGGGATCTAGAGGAGCTTACTAGATCTTATGATAGAGAGGCAGCTGCTAGGGTCTAAGAAGCCTTCGCCACTCGCCCCCGTCAAAGGTCTTTCTAGTGAAACTGCCATTGACCCTCACCCTGATAACTAGGAAAGGATAGCTGGTCCATTTTATAGCCTTCCTAAGAGCCTATAGAATGAACTGGGAGCAGAGGAATACAGGGTGGGACTGCCATTTGTGGGCTTGTCCCAGACCTAGCCTTTAGAAGCTGCTACCCTCCTTTGCCCAGAGGCACCAGAAATGGGCTTACAAAGTTGGAGAGATGACATTGTACTCACCCCCAATGTTCTGACCTCTTCATTTATGAATTTCTTGGGATCAAATTCAGGAAAGGATATAAAGGACATATTCCACTGGGGATTGCTTGAGGTCTGTGTTGGCCCCGGGACAGTGTTCAGGGGATTCTGAGGGTCTCCAGGTAGGACCTGGACACTTGTTATTTCTGGTGAGTACTGGATCACTCCTGGTGGAGGCTGCACACCAGCCATTCTCACTGGATACTGTAGCACAGTGGGTTGGACCTGCAGGCCTGTCATTCTAGCTGGATTCTGGATCACAATGTGTGGGCCCTGTAAGTTCGTATTCCCTGTATTGTACTGGTGCACAGTTGCTGATGCCTGGTAAGTGGCCATTTCCAAAGGCTTCTCTTGGCTTCCAGAGGCCACAGTATGTGTAGGCTGGATGACATGGCCATTACCTGGGACAGTAACAGCAGAAACAGTCTCCTGTTTGATCATGATGTAGAACTGCTACAAAACACACAAGACACAATTTTCACTGATAAATCAACAATCCATCTAACCCCTCCTTAAGTCTGTCATTGTCTTCACAAAAATGCAAGCCCCAAAATGCACAAGGTAAGTGTCTCCGTTCCCTGGAAGTCCATGTTCTGGGAATACAATATTCAAATGATTTGAGCCTACTTGAAAATCTAGTTCTCTAACAAATTTTTAATTTAATTATTTATGTGTATGGGTTTTGCCTTCATGTATGTCTGCAAGCCATGAGTGTGCCTGGAGCCTAAAGAGGCTAGAAGAGTGCCCTGGGCCAGCGGGGCACCACGTGAGCTCACATCCCAATGTGCCACAGCACCAGAGTACCTGGAATGATGGGTCAAAGAGACATGAAAAACAGACAGCAAGATAGGCTTTCTGATCAAGCTGCAAAATTTTATTTTTCTCAGAGACCTTATATAACAGGTGAAGCAGGAAAGACTTGGTGGGGCAGGAAGAGGTTATTGCCTGGTACATGAGTCCTTGGGGGTATACAGGATAAAGGAGGGGCGGGCAAGTGGAGAGGTGTAAATAGAGCAGGTTGTTAGTAAGGTGAAGAGGTTGCAGGAGGAAGGGTGGTAGAATAACCTGACCTTCTTTGTTAACAGCTATTTTCCAAGAGCTTCTTTCCTAACACTTTTGTGAGCCCATTTATAAAACAACTATTTGTTTAAGCCTGTTTGCCAACCTCTATTTGTGCAAGCCTGGCTTCTCTTATCAGGAAGCTGAAGGCAGCCATTCTTTTAACACAATGGGTTATTCCTAAAATGCTGGCATCCTTTTACAAGAGATTCTCCGAAGCAGCCCAATTCTCTTCACAGGTCTAAGGTTACCTGTGCCATGGCTCCTGGCAGAAGAGGGTGTCAGATCTTCTGGAACAGGGATTATAGATGGTTGTGAGCTGCCATGTGGGTGCTGAGAACTGAACCATGTGGACACTTTGTTGGCTTGTGTTCAACTATATTTCAACTGCTATTATAGGGTACTGGGGAGTCGGAAACCCTTACATGGTTTCCATCTTCCAGTGTTTGGGGCTGCTGGAAGAGAACAAGCTGATTGTGGTTCTGAGTTGACCTCTGATGAGGTAGAGCTGGAGGATGTCTTAATTTTCCTGTGCTGATGAGGAAGGATGTGTGGCAGGAGGCAGGCAGCCTCCTTAGCACAGTAAAGACGTGGTAGAAATATTTCCCATTTAGATGAGGAAAAAACTCACCTGTCAACATTCACTTACATCTAATCTTATAGCAGATTAATTGTACACTCCTTGCTGGCAGGATGTCAAATGCTACGGCAAAAATAATATGAACTATATTCTAGAAATATGCAAATGGAAGCTTTCTGGCCTCTTTAAATGGCAAATACAAAGTAAATCCATTCTAGTGCTTCATGGTATGGTACCAGCCAGCAGGTACCAGAGGGAGGAAAATACCCAAAAAGCTGACATCAACTTGACTCTAGTGCTGGCTGATGGACTGGCACTATTCACTACTAACCATCCTGATGATGAACCCACAGGCAAGGCAGCAACAGAGTCCAGAGGTCAGACAGCTCTGGACAGATTCTCAGTTTGTTTTTATGACCTGCAGGTGTAAGAGCATTAGCTCTGTTTCTTGTCTGTGAAAGGTGGATAGAGATAACACTTTCCTTGGTGATTTCACTTCCAGCACAGGAAAGCACTCTTAGCTTGCCCATTGCTGAAGGGTAGAAGCCATCCCTAACAGAAAGGCTACCCTCTGTCTGAGATCTGCCACCCATAGACTGTAAGCTATTTTATTTCCAATACTAAATGAAATGGATCTTTAAAGTGTGGTCTCTAGGTCAGCAGTGTGAGTATCACTTGGTAAAATCTCAGTTCACTTCCAGACACTTTCAGTTTGTCTTCTACTGTGCCGCCTAGATGACTCTGATGCTGGCAAAGTTTGAGGCCCCCAGTAGCACAGAAAGACTCCCTGGTTAATAGAGTTCTTACCAAACACGCATGAAATCCTGGGTTCTACCCTCAGTACCAAAGAATCTGGGTGTGATAGCATATGCTTAGGGTCCCAACACTTGAGAGGGGAAAATAGGAGATTCAGAAATTCAAGGTCATCCTCTGCCACATAGTGATACTAGGCCAATCTGGGATACATGAGGCCCTGTCTTAAAGACAATGACAGCATCAACAAAACGCCTGTCAAGTAGGGTCTGTATAGGCCCATGATACTAGCTTCTCTGGAGTCAGAGGCAGAGTAATTTCAAGACAATTTGGGTTATTTAATGAAACTCTGTCTCAAAATTAAAATTACATAAGAGCAAAAAGGTTTGAAAATGAAACAGAGCACTGATCAGTGCGTAGGAGGCCCTGGATTCAGTTCTCAGCACCCAATAAGAAATGGACAAGAGAAACACCTGTCATTGGTCTGAGACCTGACAGCTAAGGATGTCCTCATGATGTCTCCCTCATCTCCATATCCCATATCTCTCCACTAAGTCCCACGGGGACAAAAGCTCTGGGGGGGGTGACTAATTGCATAGCTCACAGAAATGAATTTGGGACCCAGGATTATTTCCATAAAGCTATATTTTAACTTCTGTGCCTGTCGGGTGACACAAACCATGAATGTTCAGCTTTGGGAACACACTGTGTCAAGCACCATGCTCCACTTCTCCTTAAACTTTTAGCATTCCTTGCCTTTTCCCAGGAACCCCAGGTTTTCCAGGGAGGTGGCAGATAGCAACAACTATAGAAACCATAGATGCTTATGTCTCACAGTCCTAGAGATGAAGCAGTTCCTCCAGCCACGTACTAATACTATGGATATTTTGCAGATGACCTGAGTGTTAGAGAAGTTAGCTAGCCTGAACATAGTCATGCAGAAAATGCTGAAGCTGAGGTTTGTTTTTGAGACAGGGTCTCATGAAGCTCAGGCCATCCTTGAACTTGGTACGTAGCTAAGGATCCTCCTGCCTCCATCTCCCAAGTGTTGGGTTTATAGTCATGCACTACCATGACCAGTTCATATGGAGCTGAGAGTGTGTGTATCCTAGGCAGACATTCCGCTAATGGAGCTGCAGCCCTAGCCTGAAACTGAGGTATAAATGGATGGAACATCTGCCTGTCTCTCTTTCAAAATAAATGCTGTGCTGAATCTACTCTCTGTTCCATGCCATAGGAAGACTAGGTTAGCTCTATCCATCCCCCCTCCACCACTTTTTTTTTCCAGAGAAGGTTCCTAGTTGTTTAGTGTGTGAAGAGCAGTATTATTATAGGCATGGCAATTGACACAGATAGATAGCTAAGCCCTGGGCTGTGCTCCAGAGGACCTGATAGGAAAATGTGTGAACAAAAGAGATTGTTCTTGGATGAGTCCTAAAAAAAACCAACCACGATGCATTTAACAGATGGACTTAGGCAGAGGTCAGCCAGAAAGTGTCTCCCCCCATGTCCAGCCTTCTTTCCTGGGATTGCTTTGCTCAGGCAGAGGGAAACAGCTTCAGGAACCTGTTCTGACTCTTCAGCAGCCTGCCAGGTGACTGAGCAGCAATAATCTCCAAGGTTGGGTTGTTGTGAGCTCCCACCATGCTCCTGTGCACTGTCTACAGAAGACCCCTGACTACTGGATCTTTCCAGGGCTTGTCTAGGTCTTGGGTTCCTTTTGATAGTGTCTAAGTTCTGTCAAGACCCTGTGACAAAGTGCCCAGAAATCTTACCTTGAGTCCAGGCAAGTCTGTCTCCCTTGGGCTCTGGCAGTTTCTGCAGCTGCTTTGGAAATTTAAAAACACAGGGAAGAAATTTTAGGTTTCTCTTTCGGGCTCCAAAGTCCTCCTTGCAGTTTCACCGAGAGCCAATGAATATAACGTCAGGCTCCCACCTGGAGTTTATCTGCCCCTCAGAGTATTTATGGCCTTGTCCAACATAAGATTCTGTGGGAGCATTCCTTCCAAAGTCTGTCTTTGAGAAAGTGTCACATGCAGAATGTCAGAGTGATTGCACTTGGAGATAGGGACCTTATAAAAAGGATTTAAGTTCCAATGAAGTGATCAGAATGGGATCTGAACCAGCATGAATGGTGTCCTTATAAAAAGCAGATCTATATCATGCCAGTAGTCATGAGTCCAAGGCATGTGTGTGTGTGTGTGTGTGTGTGTGTGTGTGTGTTGTGTGTGTGTGTGTGTGTGTGTGTGTGTGTGTGTGTGTGTGTGTGTGTGTGTGTTTGTGTGTGTGTGTGTGTGTGTGTGTGTGTGTGTGTGTGTGTGTGTGTGTGTAGTAGTAGTAGTAGTAGTAGTCACTGGACCAGAACTGATATGAATGTTTTAATAAGGAATATACACTGTGGATAGAAACATGGAGGGGAAGGGAGGGAGGGAGAGGAGAGAAAGAGAAAGTGGGGAGGGAGATGGGGAAGGAGACAGGGAGAAGGAGAGAGAACAAATTGCACCCCTAATGGGGAATGGCCCCTTTTTATGACAGTCTGGAGGAGTTATCTGGCCTTGCCTTAGGTTGTTTGTGTGGCATTACATTGGGAGAGGTTGTAGGTTGGCAGCTCACTGTCTTATTGAGTAGTAATTTTACATCACACCAATCATTTTCCCAAGACCAGCTGTATGGGTGAGGTACCAGGGCTCTTGAGGAGTCAGGTTGAAGTTATTTGTTGAAGACATCCCAAGCCAGGGTAGGCTCCAGGCTCTGGTGTCTGATTGTTGGGGTAAGGGATTTTGATTTTGATTTTTGACCTTTTAGTTTTTTTTTTTTTACCTTTTTTATTCCATTTATAGAGTTTTTCCCCCTAGACAATATATTTTGATCTTTTTTTGTCTTACAATCCCTCCCCAATCCTCCCCACCTCCCTATCCTTCGAACTTTATATTCTTTTTCTTTCTCTCTTAAAAGAAAACAAATACATTCATAAAAAGGAAAAACACATATATACAAGCAAAAGACCAATAAGATAATAAATGTCCCAATAAAGCAAAAAGTACAAAAATACAACTGAGTTTGTTTTGTGTTGGCCAACTACTCCTGGGCATGGGGCCTACCCTGAAATGTGGTTAACATAGTCAGTGAGATGTCACTGGAGAGAACTGATTTTTCCTTTGCCAGTCAGTATCAATTGTGGATAGATTGTTGGTTGGGGCTGGGAGCCTTTGTCCACATACTCTCTCAGTGCTAAGACCCCCATCTGGATTAAATCTATTGTCAGGTACAAAAGAAATGGGCCAAATGGCCAACTGTGGAATTATTAGCTCATGAAAGCTCCTGCTGCCCTCCAAGTTCTCTCTGTATGGAAAGTCCCCTTACAGAGTCCTGGCTCCTCTCATCTCTTCTCATGCTGCCCAGGGGCTTCCCTTCCTTCTCCCTTCCCTTCCCTGGCTTCTGATTCCTATAAAGACCCGCCATTTCAGCCATGGTTCTCTCTCTCTCTTGTCCTCCCCCTCTTTTTCTCCTCTCCAGCTGCCCCTCCCCACCCCATGGCTGGTTCAGTCTGCTGGCCATGTTTACTCTATTCCTCTCTCTCCCTGCTCTGGACTGGCTGTTCTTTTCCTTATATCTACAATAAAACCTTCTGCCTCAACCATACTTTGGAGCAATCATGTTCTTATTTCATTCACCTGTGTAGACCTTGATGATTTTTATTTTTGGCTTTTATTTCTGGGCAGTTTAGACACAGAGGACTCAGAGTGAGTACTCTGCATAGGAAGGTAAAGGCAGGGAGTGGATAGTGCATCTATCAGCCAAGAAACACCAGGTAATGCCACAAACAAGAGAAAGGAGAGAGGCACACACCAGGTTCTTGTTCCTGCTTTCAGAGAACCTCAAATACACAAACACCTTCTTCTCATACTGCAGTGGGACAGCAAACTTATGTAAGCCAAGGTTTCTGGAGATTTATGGTTGAATGATTAGGACTTCCATGATGGTGGTGGAGAGTTGAACTATTGCAGACCTGGAGCCAAATTCTTGTGTGACAATTCATTGCCTGCCTCCTCATCTGCCTTACCCTTCTTGTGACTCTCAGGAAAGTCCTTTTGGCCTATACACTAACTATACATTAATGAACCATTAGCTTTCCCTAAGTTCAAAGTTAAGAATGTCATCCGATAGCATCGCAGACTTAGGCAGGAATTTCCTCACTTTGCTGTTACCAACACACCTGGCATTTCTATTGGCATATCTTTAAAGTATCTTGTCTTACGGCTTTCTTTTTTTTTTTTTTGATGCAAACAGCACAAGGCTTTATTGTAGTTGTTTAACGAGCTAACCCCATGTTAGCTTGGGCCTTTCATCCATCCACCATGGCAGATGGCTAGGAAAGACGGCGCAAAGCCACGACATTGAGATCTTATAGGGCAGCGTAAGGGGAGTGTCTAGGGGTACACACAGGCTCAGGATTGGTGTGCCTCCAGGCTGGCCCTGTGTTGATTGGTCAACTGGTTGTTATGGCCCATAGGCCCTCCCAGGGCGATTGCTATGCTCTGTGAGTCATTTCTGTACACTTGCCCGTAAAGCACACCCAGAGCCGTAAAGCATAGCACTACCAGCTAACTTCTGATTTGTTCCTTGCCATGAGGCAGGCATCTGACCTCCTAGTGACCAAGGCAAAGTCAGGCAAACACATTTTAGACTGTTATGGCTGCCGAAATGGGGAGCTGGTCCCTTCATTCCCCCATTTTCTTTTTTGGAGATTCCAATCATGGAATTGCTGTCTTTCCAGCATCCCCATCAGGGATTGAGAGGTATTGGCATTCCCAATGTAAGGGAGTTCCTTCTGATTTAGCATTTCAACCAGGGAAAATGGGTGACATATTCATTCCCATGCTACTTCCTGCTGACTTTGGGACACAGTTAGGGACCCAAGAAGGCTGAAATGCTAGTCAAAAGCAAAAAGAGAATTTAGGCAATGGGGATCTCCATCAGGAGCTTCTGGTTGGCAGACAGTTGCAGAGATAAGGGGTGTCCGAATTAGCTGGACTGGTTTGCCGGGCAGTGGTGGTGCACACCTTTAGTCCCAGCACTTGGGAGGCAGAGGCAGGCAGATCTCTGTAAGTTCGAGACCAGCCTGGTCTACAAGACTTATGGCTTTCTTTTACTCTGTCATTCTAAAAGCTTCATGGAACTGTTGCCATGTTGGAGCATGCTATTCAGAGTAACTGGAATCTATATTACTGTGTCACAGTTGCTCACATTCAGCTCCAGAATAAACTCTTATTTCCTTTGAGATGAGAGCTGGGTTTTGCATGGGGCTTTATTCACAAGCTATTCAGTTTGTGGTATGTTGTTGCATTAGCCCTAGGAAACAAGAATTCCCTGTCTGGGTTTCCCCAAAGTGTTATTCATCAAATTAGTCCATGTGGCTGTGTGTGGGACCTGGGGGTTGGCAGTGATTTACTCTGCATTGAGAACTACTGATGCCTCCAATCTCTTGCCTGTTCTTGCTGTAGAATTGGGGCAGGCCTTTTCTTCTTAGCACCCTGTCATTCCAAGAGTTTCTCCCCCCACTCCCTTTTCTTCTGATCCCAGGGACCCTGGCATGCTGCAGACCTTTCCCCAGAATCTCTTTGTTCTTCCACATTATTGGGGAGAACAATTAGCTCTTTCTTTCACCTGCCTCACCCTGATCAGTCCCTGGAGTGGGAGGAGGATTCTTTTGTAATGCTTTAAAAATTCAAAGTTGTTACCCATGGGATCTGCTTCATTTTTTTTCCCCTGCTTCCTTCTTAAAGCAAACTCTGCTTCATCCGTGTTTATTGTAGTACTCTCCACAATACTGTTATCAGATCAGCCTAGATTTTTGTTCCAGTTTCACTTTTGTCGTCTGACAGCTGGGGAACCAGCATAGAACTGAACCAGGCCCCCTGAAGGTGGGTGTCAGTTGAGGGGCCAGGGCAGTCTGTGGGGCCTCTGGCAGTGGTACAAGTATTTATCCCTAGTTCAAGAATGGACTTTGGGAGCCCATTGCCCATGGAGGGATAGTCTCTCAGCCTAGAAACATGGGGGAGGGCCTAGGACCTGCCCCAATGATGTGACAGACTTTGATGATCCCCCATAGGAGGTCTCACCTTCCCTGGGGAGTGGATGGGGGGATGGTGGGAGGCATGGGAGGGCAAGAGGGAGCGGGAACTGGGATTGATTTGTAAAATAAGATTGTTTTTAATTTAAATTAAAAAAAAACTCTGACCAAAATCAACTCAGAGAAGGAAAGTGTTTATTTGGTTTCCACTCCCAGGTCATAATCCACCACTGAGGGACATCAGAGCAGGAGCTCAACACAGAACTTGAAGGCAGGCATGCTTGCTATTCCTCAAAGCACTAACTCTGGTAAAGGAGCTCACTCTCAGCCAAGGGGGAACAGCAGAATGCACAGAGGCATGCTGCCTGATGTCTGTAAGCAGCCTTAGGCTCAGCTAGATTTCTTACACAGCCCAGGGCCATCTGCCCAGGGAATGGTGCTGCCCATGGTGGGCTGGGCACTCATGTCAGTTAATAATCAAGACCGTCTCTCCACAGATATTGTGGTGGTTTCAATAAGAATGGCCCCCATAGGCTCATATATTTGAATGCTTGGTTATTAGGGAGTGGTACTATTTGACAGGGATTAAGAAGTGTGGCTTTTTTGGAGGAGGTGTGTCACTGGGGGTGGGCTTTGGGTTTCAAATGCCCAAGCCAGGCCCAGGGTCTCTCTCTTCCTGTTGCCTGTGGATCCATATGTACAACTCTCTGCTCCTTCTCCAGCACCACGTCTGTCAGTTTGCCACCATTTTTCCTGCCATGCTGATAATGGGCTAAACCTCTGAAACTATAAGTGAGACCCACTAAATGCTTTCAGTTATAAGAGCTGCCATGATCATGGTGTCTATGCACAGCGATAGGATCCTGACTAAGACAGATATATCCACAGGTCAGTATGGCAATTTCTTGATTGAGTCTCTTCTCTCAGATGACTTTAGGCTGGGTCAGGTTGACAATTATGCTAACTGGGATAGTTCTCATCAGCAGATGAATGAGTAAAGAAAATATGGTATAGATATAATTCAGCCACAGGAAGAAAGAAATTATGTCATCTGCAGGAAAATGGATGGAACTGGAGATTGTCGAGCTAAGTGGAATAAGCCAAACCCGGAAAGCTAAATGTCACATTTTCTCTTATACTTGGAATCTATATTAAATATAGTCTTACATATTCAAATCTTATTTATCTATATTCATATATATGACACAAAAGTAGGCTGTGGACTATTTGGGAAGAGAAGGCAATTAGCGGGAGGTAGGACAGGAAAGGGTGATGGGGTGAAATGGTCAGAGTTCATGATGTACTTGGATAAAAATGTCATTATAAAACCCGTGACTTTGTACAATGAGTATGTGCCAGCAATGCTGTTGTATGGAGGGAGGTCTGTGGGCAAGTAGGGAGGAATGTCCTCGGCAGAAGGAAATGGGAGTGGAAGGGCTTCCTTGAGGTGGGAGCAAGATGCAAATCAGGTTCAGCAGAGGAACACAGGAGAAGCCCAGGGAGGTCTGACTCTGCAGGAGCCTGCACCCCCAACCCCCATTGGAAGGACTTTGGCTTTGATGGCGATGAATTAGAAAGCTCTTTAGAAAGTCACTGAACTGAAGAGTGACATAATTAGATGTATATCAATAATTTTTTACATGTTTAAAAGATTTATTTATTTTGTGTGCATAAATGTTTTGCTTGCAGATATGTGTGTCCACCACATGTATGCCTGGTGTCTGCAGAGGTCAGAAGAGGGCATAGGATCCTTTGGAACTGGAGTTACACATGGTGAGCCATCGTATGTGTTGCAATTTAAAAAGTGGCTTAATGTGGGAAATTATCAACACGGAATCAGGTAAAAATATAAGGGTATTTATTAGGGAAAAGCCTTACTTACAGAGCGACCTAGCTAGCTGGCAGGGCAGGTGTTAGTACAGCAAGCTGAAGATGAAACGGAAGAAGGGGGCCCATGTGAGCGCACCTCACTCTTAAACCTTCCCTATGTCACCCTGACCACGCCCTCGAAGGGTGGTCAGGCATACCTGTAGCCAGCCCCTAGCAAGCTGGTTAAGTTGTCCCCTACAGTGGCTCTAGAGGAGAAAGATGCTCACATGGAGGGGTTTTTTATTAGGGGAAAGGGAATGGGAAAAGGAAGGAAGAGAGGGGGAGACTTGCCTTTGGGGATAGGAGCAACAGAAGAGACAAGAGAGGTGTGGTGGTGGGGGGGCAGAGAGGCAGGAAGAAAAGGAAGGAGGGAGGCAGGGGGGAGGTGGGCAGGGCCCTTTAAATGGGAATGTAGTTAATGTGCACAGGCAATGGTTGCAGCTGAGGGCATATCCTGTCAGAACCCCAAGGGTCAGCCAGTACAGATGCCTGAGTACTAACAATGTGGATTCTGGAACTGAACTCAGGTCCTCTGCAAGAATAAGTGCTCTAAACCATTGAACCATCTCTCCAGCCCCTTATGTTGATGGATTTATCTAAGATAAATCATCCTAGGGGAAGCAAAGAATAAATGTGGCTTCTAGGTTTATGAAGGGAAGGGCAAAAAATCTGAGAGACTATTTGAAGCTATTGAAACGACCTGAGTTGGGAGAGTAGGTAGACTAGGCATGGGGAGAAGATGTGGGGTGATTGTCCTGAAAATGTTTTGCATGTATAGCGGGCAAAATTTCTTAACAGGCTAGTGAGAGAAAGAAGAATTAAAAATGACAAATGTGATTTTTATCTTTAGTAGAAGGGGTGATACTGGGACACACACACACAAATGACCTCATTATCATCATCACCATTATGTTTTCCCTGTGATCAGCATTATAGAAGTGACAGGATACAGGTGCCATACAGCATGGACTGTAGAGGGAGAAGACATGAATTCAAATCCAGTTCCACCATGTGCTGGCTAGTTTTTTGTCAACTTGACACTTGGGAAAGAGGGAATTTCAACCTAGGAACTGCTTCCATCAGATTAGCACGTGGACATGTCTGGGGGAGGTTCTTAACTGCTAATTGATATAGGAGGGCCCAGCCCACTGTGGGCTTTGCCATCCCTAGGCAGGTGGGCCTGGGCTGTATAAGAAAAGTCGCCCAGAAAACCAGAGGAAACAACTCAGTAAGCAGTGGTTCCTGCTTTAAGTTCCTGCCGTGGCTTCCCTTGATGATGGGCTACATAACCTGTAAGCCAAATAAATCATTTTCTCTCCAAGTTGCTTTGATCAGCATTGTATCTAAGTAGCAAAAAAGCAAACTGGAACACATGAAATGCTGGCAGGTGTACTATGGCAGACTACTGAACCCTGATGAGCCCTGATTATATATAATATATATATATTATATATATATATATATATATATATATATATTTTTTTTTTTTTTTTTTTCTTGTCCTTACAGCATTCATAATTCTCCTCTGTGTTGTTTAATATGAAATGATAGAACATAGGCAAAAGTGCGCTGAACAAAAATAACATGGGAGATAGTGACTCAATAAATGCTAATTACTTGGTTTTCTAGAGCACTGAGTTAATTGATCAGGTACTTATTGGAAACTGCTATGGTGTAGATGTGATTTGTCATCTCCTGTTGTGGTATTGAGAGGTGGTGAGACCTTTGAGAGGTGTGGCTTGTGGGATGGGACTGGGTCATGGCCCTCTTTGGGAAGGGTTTAGTGGTCTTTTGAAGTGGGTCAGAGGTCTTAGGAGAGGACAAGCTCTTGAGGAAGTGGCTTGACATACAGCAGTGAGACTGCATCTCCCTTGAATCTTACTTCCTCTCCTTTCTCGTGGTGTTACACGGTGATAAATCCCCAGATGCTCCCATCCAACCTTCCAGCTATCAGAATCGTGAGCCAAATAAACCTCTCTCTTTTTTTTTAAGTAAATAAAGTACCCACTGGCAGGCATTTTAAAAAAGTATTTATTTTTTGAGACAGTTTCTCAAATGTTTTCTAGCTGTCCTGGAACTCAGTCTGAAGACCAGGCTGGCCTTGAACTCAGAGACCTACCTGCCTCTGCCTCCAGAGTGCTGGGATTAAAAGCATGTTCTGCCACACCTGGCTTGCAGGCATTTTCTTTTTTTTTTTATAATTTATTTAACTTTATTTATGTGCATTATTGTAAAGGTGTCAGATCCCCTGGAAATGGAGTTACAGACAGTTGTGACCTGCCATGTGGGTGCTGGGACTTGAACCCGGATCTGGAAGAGCAGCCAGCACTCCCAACCACTGAGCCATCTCTCCAGCCCACAGGCATTTTCTTATAAACAATACAAACATTAAAACAATCCCACCAATGTCTGCACTAAGCACCCCGGAAGGAGGACAGTGTTTCTAGATCACGTGTGATGTATGCAGCAGTTTTGACTGACAGAGAGATGTCCTTTATGCCATTTTATTTTCCTCTTCCCCAAGCGAATTTAACCTTACTTCTCCAGGCTTTATTGCCCTCTGCAGTTATATAGCAGATATATTGACTCCTGGTTGTTGATTTAACTTTATGAGACATGGAAATGTTCTTGACGGTTGCGTGTGGGAGAACGACCAATCAGAGGCAAGTTGAGAGACTGAGTCTAACAGAGACTGATTGAAAACGGATGGGCTGTGACTAACTCTTATCCAGCATTGCAGTTCTTGAAGTCTAAAGGTGAAGGGGCATTTTTAAATTTCCCTTGGGTTTGAATGTGATATGTTCCCCTGAATTGATGTCAGAGTTTAGAGGTGTCAGAGTGTCTGCAGAGTATAAAGGTGGAACATTTAGGAAGTGACTGGATTGTCAGGTCATTAGGGTGGGGCTGTTATGCTTCAATTCTTGTGGCTGTATATGGAAAGGCAGAGAGATATGGAAAGGCAGAGAGAACTCATGCACACACACGCACCACACGTTTTTGCCATTATGCAATAGAGCAAAGATAAACTCCTTTCTTTTTATTAACTAGCCTGTCCTGCTCTAGGCATTTGGTGATAATAACTATAACAACACCACCACCATTCAGCTAACACACTCCCATTTGGCACCTTGAGAAATGTCTTATCTGGATGTTCTTTTTGAGTGAGTTAGTCCATTCTTAGGAAGAGCAGCTCAAGCAGCAGAGTCACCACAGCATGGTGTGGGCTGACACAGCACAGTGTACAGCATTGCGTTGGAAGGTGTTTGCATTAGCCATGAAGTTCCTGAGGTAACTAATTGTAGGAAGATAAAGATTGCTCACTTACAGTTTCTGAGGTTCCAGTTCAAGACCAGGTGAGAGCATTCACTCAGGTATTTTGTGGGCATGCCGCATGGAAATGGTGGAGAGCATGCCATGGTTCTCCGAAGCAAAGGAGGAAGAAGGGGTCAAGGTCCCCAAATCCTATTTGAGGCCATACCCCAATGATATAAGGGTCTTTACAAGGCCCCAGATCACAAAGATCCAGACTCTCCTGACAGTGTCAACCCAAGGACCAAGTCTTTGATGATGTGCTTATGGGTTATCCAAATCATGCAAGTACTCAAAATGAAATAAAATGGTTTTATTTTAATGGTTTTTTATTTTAATTTTTTTACATGCATTGTATTGAAGGATCAAAAAATTGTTGAAGGTTGGAAAGACTTGGGCTCTGAAGGGAAGAGAGACGGGGAGCTTCTGATGACTGGGAATGCCATGGCTGGCGCCTGAGCTCTGCTCCCAGAAAGGCAGAGGTGACTATTTATCACTCCTGTTGGCATTCTTTTGCTGATTGCTGGTTGTAAAGGTGCCCTGCTGGTTGTAAAGATGCCCCAGCCCAGAGGATAATTGACAGACCCTGTAACCCTCCCTCCCCCAACCACATGTCCCGTCTTATCTCAGTCAAATGTATCCCCCTTAATTTGTATTGTCACTAACTGACTCTGTACTTTGTGTGACCTTAAGTAACCATAAAAACTCTGTAGTTTATGGCCCCCACACCTTATGGTCTGCCTTTTTGACTGGATGGTATCTCATTTGCCCACTATGCAATGAGATCCTGAAGGACCCCAGCCTAAGATGTTTCCTGTGCAGATATGTGAGAAGCTAAATTTACAACCCCTAACAGGGAAGAGCTGCTAAAGTTAAAGAACAAATGGTTCCCAGAGATGAACATGTAACTGCTCTAAACGACCCTGAGCCGGGAGATTGCACTCGGAGATTGCGCTTGGAGATTTCGGTCGACCACCTGGAATGCGCCAATCAGAACTGTTACCCTTTCTCACCCCAGACCCCATCTGTTTGAAGTTTTTGCCTTTAAGAAACCCCTAGATGGGAGCTCGGGGTCCAGCTCCTCTGCTCCTGCGTGAGTAACGAGTTGGTCCCCAGTGCCGGTTACTGAATAAAATAGCCTCTTGCTCTGAAAGACTTAAAAATTAGCAAAGAAATATAGCCCAGAAACTGACCAAGGCTACTACTATGACTTAGTGCCTGGAATTTACCAGCCACCAGCAATTACTCCCTTACAAGGCCATAAGATAACTGGGTACCAAGAATTTCCAGATGGCCACCCTCCTCAAGGGGCTCTTGAAGGAAACAGATTGCCCCACTGGCAAATTGTCAATAATTAACACATAAGGGTCCCTATGAAACAAAGAGATTGCTACCATTAGTTAGCACATCCTGAGGTCTGCAGGCTTTCCAACTGGTGGGGTCAGGAGGCTATCTGATTCCCAGGCCTCCTCTCAAGACAAAGGGCCTCCTAGGAACCCATGACTCTGGTCGCATATTCAATGGACAGAGAGTCAAGGCCCCTCCCTAAGCTTATGGTTTTTGCCTTTAAAAACACCTGTGCCTGGGGGACGGGGCTGCTCTCTAGCCTGCATGCTGAGAGAGCCTGTTTGTACAAACGTCCACCTTTCATTAAAGCCTCTTGCTGTTTGCATCAAGTTTCTGCCTCCTCATGGTGATTGGGGTGGCCATGGTCCTGGGAAAAGATCCTGGAGGCCTGAGCTTCTGGGGATCTTACAACTCTTTGCATCAAGCTCTCAACTCTGCCTGGTGACTTGGGGGGTCGCCGCTCCCAAGGGTTCATCCCAGGGGTCCCACCCCGTGGGGGTCTTTCAATATCTTAACTGCAGTTGCCCCTTCTACCCCACTCCTCCCATTCTTCCCCACATTCCCTCTCCCCCAGATCCATTCCTCTTCCCCCCTCCCCCCCAAAAAAAGAGAAAAAAGAAAAAAAGCAGGTCTCCCAAGGATATCAACTGAACATGGCATAATAAATTACAATAAGACTAGGCACAAATCTTCACATCAAGGCTGAGTCAGCCTTGGTATTCTGACTGGGATAAGATGAAATTTCAAAGTTGTTTTGATTTTCATTTCCCTAAGTCCTAGGGATGATAAGCAGTGTTTGAAATATTTCTTAGTCATTTTATTTCTTCATTTGAGACCTCTCTGTTCAGATTCCAAGCTAATTTTTTTGAATGAATGGTTCGACTGTTTATTTTTTGAATTATTTGTATGTTCTGGATATTAATCCTCTGTCAGATGTATAGCTGGCAAAGTTTCTCTCCCATTCTGTGGGCTTCAGCTTATTTGCTTGATTCTTCAGCTCTGTTCAGTTCTTTGCTGCTTCTCACCTGAGCAGAGGCAGTCATCCTCTTGTTTCTGTCCCGGTAAATCTCTTGTGTGAGGTTTGTTGTGTGGTGTGACTTTGTGGTATTCTCTGTTTCCTGACTGCTGGCATGCCTTTCTCTTCAGAGCTGTAAACACTTCCCCTGGGGAAGCCTTTCTCCTCAGAGCTGTAATACTTGACTCAGATACCTGTACCTGTACTCCCCTTCGGGGTCTGAGCTGCACTGGGATTCTATTCCTCATCTCCAGTCCACCCACAATATATTCGCCTTCTGGCTCACCCATTAGTGGAATTAGGTAAGTTTCACCTTTGGTTGGTGTAACACTTCCCTGACTCTGAGGAAGTGACTGTTCAATGTCTGACACCCCTCTGATACTCTTAGGCTGAGGTACCCCAGCCATGACCTTTAAGACTATGGATGATGCTTCCCCTCCCCTCTTAAAGCTACAATCCCGCAGTTTCTTTAGGCCCAACTATATACTATTGTGCCCCTTCCTGCCCTCTTCTCCCGCCTTCCCTTTGGAGCTGCCCATACTCCCACAGGCCTTCTAGGTCTTTGTGAATTTTGTGACTCCATTACCCAAACCTTTCCTATGGGTGAGATCTGTTTCTTGAGCTCAGTTTTTGTTTTCACCTCTGGCCTCCATGAAAGCCCTGGTACCGGATGCCCAGTTTCTCCCCCGAGTCTAAGTCCCTGACCCCTGTTGAGTGTTGAGGTTTGAGGTTCAGGAAACCTATACCCAACAGTTCAACCATACCACCCTCATGGTGGGGTCTGGAAACTGCTCATCAGCAGGTGGCCAAAAAGAGGGGCTTAGCCCTATAAGACCTAAATCAACTTCTAAGCCACATGCACCCATGCTTGCTTTCTCTGTGATCAAACTAGAAACTATTGTTGACATTGGCCAGAGACATATAGAGGCTTCCTTATTGGTCCTGTGGGAGACATGATGCATATCCAAAAAGGTATCCACCCTTTTATGTAGAATGGGGGAATCTTTTATATCCTAATTAGGGACACATGGCACCCCAGATGGGAGATCGGGTTCACTGGCAAACTTTTTTTTTTTCTTTTTGTTTTTTAAGACAGGGTTTCTCTATGTAGCTTTGGAGCCTGTCCTGGAGCTCACTCTGTAGATCAGGCTGGCCTTGAGCTCACAGAGATCTGCCTGCCTATGCCTCCTGAGTGCTGGGATTAAAGGTGTGCCCTACCACCTCCCAGAATCACTGGTAAACTTTATAATAACATATGGTGGAGTCCCCTGTCTCTGAGCACATGATGAGGCTGCTGCTCTGAACTCCAACCACTGCTGCAGCCCTCACAGCTGAGCCTGGCTGGTGCAGGTGAATCTACCTCTCCATCCTCACCTGCCTGTCTGTGAGGCATGCAAAATGGGGCTCTCTCTCTGCCCCAACTGACATTGGTAAAATAGGAGGTTCAATTGAGGACTTCCATTGGTAAATCTAGGAATCTAGGTACAGGCCCTTTCTTCTTTGTCTCAGCGCTGTATTTGTAGTTTGTTTGTTTGTCTGTTTGTCTTGTCGTGATGGACGATGACCCGGGACAGAATCTAACAGGACAGACCCCTTCCCTTTGAAAAACAGAGATTTTCCTGCAGGTGGAAAGTTACAGACTGGCAGAGGATAGTACCTTCTGGCTCCTTGCGGGGGAGACACACTTGTCCCGAGACCAGCCTGCACTGCCAGCCTTCAGGTGGCCTAGGAGCGGTCATCGAAGCTCCTAGGGAGAGGCAAAAGCCTGTGAACTGCAGGCATTCAGAGCAGGATGGTGGGGGGCTTGATGCAGGAGCTGCGTGGAGTGGGACTCGCCCGGCCCCTCCCTCCACGCTGGAGGACAATGGACTGCCAGCATGTGGCATGGGCAGGGTGCAGGCATCCTTCACAGAGGCGTCTATCTGTGGCGGGTGCACGGGTAACAAGCCTCTGGAAAAAGATGCCCTCGGGGCATGTACCAGGTTGGCCAAATGGCGAGTGCCTCCAAGTCTAAGTGCGCCCAGCTGGCCATCGGTTCCTGGGAAGCTGAGGCCCCAGCAGGTCTAGCAGCAGGCAGGGCCCAAGTGAGAGGGTCTGTAACTGCTGTGGGGAGGGGTGCCATCAATGTTGTTGAGCCACTCAGGAATGTTACCAGTGTTGCCCCTGCACTGTTGTCCATTGGAGTGCAGAGAGCAAGACTGCAGCAGGGGTGGCACTTGCCTGCTAGTGAGGCCTAAAGGGTGTATGTGAACCTTAAGGGACTCTGCTGCTCTTAGGAAAGCCATGGTCCCCCAAAGTTGACACTCACTAGCCCACCTGCCCGTCACGGCTCCCTCCCATGCTATCAGATGGGATTCCTGCACCCTGACTTGAAAGTTGCCAGCTTCTAGCCAAACAGGGTTGGCTTTTGGTGTAAAGTTACAGCCTGTGAGTGCTAGGGTCCTGTTATGACACTGTAGCCGGATTTCCCTCTACCGGGGCTGCTCTGGTCATTTAGATTCAAGGGTTGGTTACAAATTATTGTGCATTAGGGTAATAAAAAATTATTTTTCAAAACACTGGCAGCCAAGGACACTTTGTGCCCGCCAACGATGCCTCCCTTTCTTCCCAAGCCAAATTATGTTAAATTATGCCATTTTGTATACTTTGGGAAAAATATATATGGGTTTTAGTCATCTAAACCTAATGGGTTACATTTATTTATCATCATTTAAAAAGTTGGTACATATTATTATTAATTAAGAAAAAGGGGGAATTTGGGTAAAGGTTTTATGTCAACTATAATAATAATAAGGGCTGTATAAAATTTTCCTGTCAGGGGCAGGAAAAGTTATGCCAACACTGTGGTTCCTGTTGAGGAGTGAGATAGAGAAGTCAGACTGAAAAAAAAATAAATAAAGGGATGATGTATAAATGTGATGGCTATGTGCAGACGTGGTATGATCAGTCTGATGCAAGACCAAATGTGGTAAAACAGTAGATGTAGGTCAAATGGGGGTGCAAATTTGGATGTCCACAGAAAACACCAAAGCAGCACAGAAGAGCATTGGAAAGAGCTTAAGGTGTTGAGAACACCACTCTACTTCTCTGGGCAATGAAAGGTAAAACAGAAAAATTGTAAGGAGATAAAAAATTTATAAAGTTATTAAAAAAACATAAAAGGAGAGCTGGTAAGCCAACATAAACAATAAACGGAACAAGCAGTTAAGAGGGTGTAGAGAGGCTCAGGGAAAGGTACACTCAGGATTTAGAGAAAAATAAGAAGATAAGGCATTCACTTCAGCTATGCACCCCTGAGTGAGAGTCACTGATAAGAGGGGAAAAGAAAGAGACAAAGAGAAAAAGAGAGGTTTGTCTAAGATGGGGATGTCTGAGGGAATCAGAGAAAGAGCATAAGGTAATAAAAATTTAGAGAGGGTCAAAGAAAGTCCTAAAAATGTCAGAGAAGAATGTAAACTGTTTACTATGGGCTCTCATATCTACAAATACTAAATTTATAATGGTAATATGGGTTAAAAATTTTGACCATACCAGGTTAATTCCATTTAAAAGTTTTGTTTATGTCCCAAAAGAAAATTATGTATACTTGTTAAAAAGTTCTATCTGTGTTTTCTGGTATGAACGTAAATTTTATTACAAGCATAAAGCTAAACCAAAAATGGTTTAAATATTTTTTCTGTCTAATGCTAACAGCAGCCAGTCATTTATGGACATAGCTCAGAATTTATCTCTGAGCTCTAGTCATTAAATTTGGGTTATTGGGAATTCAGATGTCTTTTTAGTAAAGATGGCATTAAAACTGTTTTATAGTTAAATCTGTCAAAAATTAAAACTAGTTAAAAAGTTAAAACTAGTAACACTGGGAATTGACAACATAAATTTAATAGTCACCCAGGTGATAATGGTTTTAAACACATCAAGGGTGCTTTATTTTTGATATTATTACAAAAAGACATTAAAAGATTTTTATTTGTTCAAATTTATAAGGTTATAGGATATTTATGCTTATGTTATATTGCTAATGTTTGTGCTTAAATCAAAGAGCTGAAATTTAAGATCACAGCCATAAGCTCCATATGCTAACAAAAAAATTGAGCTGTTTATTTCTTATGGTACAGTAAGACAATGACCTAAGTTTAACAAAGAGCTTAAAAAAACTTCTAAGCCCATGGGTCTCAGTTCTTTGGAGGTTTAAAAACAAAATTCTTTTATAAGGGTAGCCTAGGACCACCTGTATGTCAGATGTTTACATTGATAACAACAGAAAAATTTTGTAATAGGAATTAAAACATCAAAATTTTAAAGGTAAACCTGACAATAGAAAGTCTTAGTTTTATAAAAGCTGCTAACCTGTTGTAAGATGTTAAGAAATACAAGTTACTAGCCATTCTTATGAATAAACAAGTTCATTGGTTATGGTCAAGCTAAGTACTAATGATTAATAACAGAGATAAACCTGACTCAGTCCCTGGTATATGTTTTCAAAGGTTAAGATTAATACAAGTAACTGAAAACAAGTTGCTAGATTTACCTAGGCAGACTTGTAATACTACAGAGGTCTGCAGAATATGGCATTTAAAATGTTAGCTAAAAAGCTTATAATATCAGACAAAGAATTTCAGATCCTGACAGTGACCCAAGATCTCTAAAGAAGATTATGGGGCTCCATGGATTGTGACAATGCTGACCAGTGAGCATGATGCTCAGATGCTACACCTGCTGCCAGGCAGAACCGGGTTCAGACTGTGGACAGGCTACAGGACACTGGAGAATTGATTGCACCATCTTTGCCTAGACAAAATAAGGTCAGTCTTTTCCATGTCCCTCTTCCACAGAGAGAAAAAAAACCTCTCACTTTATGGACCTGGTGAAGATTTACTTCTGCCCCCAACACTATTGAGACTTGGGTATGGCTAACTATATCTGGATTGGACCCTTTCATTTTTTAATAGATTCAAACGTTACACAGATTTATCCTTCTCAGATCTCTGATAGTATTGATGACGAGACTAGCTATAACTTTGTCAGCTTGGCAATATCAGTCAACCTTGATCCCATCTCCCTGTCACACCATCTCTTATTTCAGACTTTAACCTCTGTGTATCAGCTACTGAAAAATGCTTTGTCTGACTGCTTTGGAGAATGTTGGTTGTGTGTCCTTCTAGGGTCAAAGTCACTATCACCTTGCCCATTGTCCTATTAGACTCTCTTTCCTTGAAACACATTAATTGCTCTAAGCCAAGTATCACATGACCCCTTATCTCTCTCACATCTCTCTCTTTGGTATCACAGACTGCTTTAACTCCTTAGGACACATTTTGTGGGCACACTGTTTTCCATAGATTGCAGTAATACCTTAACCCTTAGGACTACCACCCAGTCCCTATGCTCAAACATTCACAATGCTTTGATTCTCTGTGGCACTCCAGTTTACCCCACCTGGTGGTCAGGGACTTGTGTGCCCTGGTGTTCCTTTTTCCAAAAGTAGGGGAGGTACCTGGTGAAGAATCCTTGCCAATTCTCATTACAGGGTTTATAGTGACATGGCATGGCAAATGAAGTGGTTCAGGCCATATCCTTTCTAGCACTCTTGGTTATAATTGGAGCATCACTAATGGATCAGTGGGACTGACTGCTTCCCTAGCTATTTATCATCAGTTTTCTTCTAAGTTTATACAGGATCTTCAACAGGTGGCTCAAACCATCCTTACCCTCCAGGGTCAAATAGACTCACTGGCCTCCATAGTGTTAGAAAATCAGTGAGGATTAGATTGACTAACAGCAGAGAAAGGTGGTCTTTGTCTCTTCTTCAGGGAGGAATGTTGCTTTTATGGCAACCAATCAGGTATAGTAAAAAACAAGCTCTGACAGTTTCAGATGGCTCTCCAAAAACAAAGAAACAGCTTGATGTCTCTGGCCTACAGTAGCTTATTGACAGTCCAGTATGGAACCAGATATTATCCTTCTTAACCCCCTTTCTCCTGTTTTTCTTAATCCTACTAGTCTCACCCTGTCTTATAAACTTCATGTTTAGATTTCTTCAGCAACAGATCCAAATGATTTCTAAACAGACTTTTAATCATTTGCTATAACAGGATCACCAGCCCCTAGATCCTGAGCTAGAGGCCCATAATCATTCTATTCCCCACTATACCCCCCCCACTGAAAAGATTGACCTTGCCCCCAGGACTTCAATGCTCCCATTCAACAAGAAATAGTCTAATGATAACATCACCCCCTGTTCTCTTTCTTAACCCCTGACTGTTTATCAATAGTAAACAAAAATGGGGAGAATGTAAGCCCTGGGAGGCAAGAATAGCTAGGTCCCATCCCCTAGACTTCTCTAAAGGCCATCTTAACATTTGAGGTAGCAGAGTGGCCAGGCCCCACACTACAGAACAACAACAAAAAAGCCTAAGATTAAGCCACAAAATCCATTGAATCCCAGCTCTGCCCCCCAAGACACCCTGTATAAAGCCTGCCTCCTTCTCTGTTCATTGCTGCTTCTTGACTGAGCAGAAGCAGCTATCCTCTTATTTCTCTCCCAATAAATCTCTTGTGTGAGGTTTGTTATGAGTCGTGAAATAGTGGTATTCCTTGTCTCCCGATTGCCAGGATACCTTTCCCTTCAGGTTTCCCTCTCAGAGCTGTAATACCTCAGTGGGGAAGCCTTTCCTTTCAAAAGCTCTAACAGTTACAGGTAGTTATGAAAAGAGCCAGTCTGATCCCACCCACCCTCCTCTGCTCCTGGATTGATAAGTTGTGGCACACCTCAATGAGAGCTTCCACTATTATTGTCTTCCATTTGCTGAAATGTCTTCCTTAGACTGAGCACCATATACATGGCCATGCTTTTGAATCTCCAAATTGTGAGCTAAATAGATTTCTCTTCCTCATAACTAGACTGTATTGAAAGACCCCCACCAGGTGGGACTCTGGGGTGAACACTCGGAGTGGCAAGTCACCAGGCAGAGGCAAGAACTTGATGCAAACAGCAAGAGGCTTTGTTATTCAGTAACCAGTGCTTCGGGGTCCAGCACGTTACTCACACAGGAGAAGAGGAGCTGGACCCCAAGCTGAGGGCTAGGGGCTTCTTAAAGGCAAAAACTGCAAACGGATGGGGTCTGGGGTGAGCTAGGGCAACAGTTCTGATTGGCTCCTTTCAGGTGGCAGACTGCAATGTGCAAGAAAACATCTTAGGCTGGGGTCCTTTAGTTGAAGGTCACAAATTACAGAGTTTTTATGGTTTCTTAAGGTCATACAAAGTACAGAGTTAGTCAGTAACTATACATTTTAAGGGAGATACATTTGACTGAGATAAGACAGGGCATGGGGTTGGGGGGGTTACAGGGTCTGTCAATTATCCCCTGGGCTGGGGAATCTTTACAACCAGCAGGGCACCTTTACAACCAGCAATAGCAAAGGAATGTTAACTGGAATTGTGGGCAGTCACCTCTGCTTCTCTGAGAGCAGGAGATCAGGCATCATCAGTCATAGCACTCCTGATTTAAGGAGTTAAATTTTCCTTTATAAACTTCTATTAATTTGAATTTTTGGTCCTTTAGTATCTTGTATTTTGTTACAACAATGAACAGCTGACTAAAGCATGTAGTGTCTTCTTTGCAAAGCCCTTGAGATAAAAGACAGTGTCATTTTTACAATATTTACCCAACTCCTGCCATGAAAAGAGCATTTAACATATAAAATAAACAGTGAACACAGATACTAAGTAAATACGTGATTACAGGTCACATTTCTAGATGCTTGTTCTTCCACCCCACAAACCCTCACATATATACACATATGTGTACACTAAGGCTGGCTCATAAACATCCACGCCACAAATTTATAAATGCCTTGGAAAGACCTGTTGGTTAAAATCCCTATTAAATTTCTGTTTATTTAATCAACTATGATTTAGCAAATTGAATCAAATCACAAGATTCAAGGTGCAAGCAACTGGTAAGTGATTTCCTCATTTGTAAGGGAAGGAAGATACTGGGTTGTGAAAGCCCAGAAGGAGGAGGACTTCTTTGGGTTTCAGCGAGAGGTGCTTCTAGAATCCTTAGATTTGCTTAATTACAGAGTGGATTTTTCTTAATTTTTCTTTGCATGGCGTCCATGTGTCTTCTGGGCTCTATTTGAGTCAGAGGCAAGACCTGTTTCACTGGAAAACAGAGACACAAGAAGGAACATTGAGTGACAGGAGGATGGTCATGTTCAGAGGGATTAGACATTGTGTGATTCTACCTGCTTCTTTACAGGTATGAGAAACAGAAAGACCCCCCCTTTAAACTACACTCACCCATGTTTAGTTCCAGTCCTGAAAATAAAAGACCAAAGACTACTTAGGATGAGAGGTATAACTCCGAGTATAATTTGCTTCCCAAGCAGTCTTGCGATCTGGAATCAAAGGAAACAGAGAAGACATGAAAACAAGTTTGGATGCCAACTAATTTGATTTTGAACCTGTCTCTATGACTTTGGGAAGTCCTCCATTATCTCTCTTTCGCACTGGGGAAGATGTCTGACTGAGTCTTTAAGAGGATCCAGTGTGGGTGGGAAAAATTTTTTTTTTTTTAAATTTTACCTCTGACTATTAGTCATTTGGTCAGGTAGAGAAGTGAGGTCTAGAATCATTGAGACAGTGAAAATGCTGTGCGTAGGAAGTGAACAGCGTTTATACAAGAACACAGAGAAAGCCTGGAGAGATGACTCAGGGGTTAAGAGCACCACTGGCTGCTCTTCCAGAGGTCCTGAGTCCAGTTCCCAACAACCAATGGTGGCTCACAACCATCTAGAATGAGATCTAGTGCCCTCTTCTGGCATGCAGGCATACATGCAGGCAGAACACTGTATATGTAATAAATAAATAAATCTTAAAAAAAAAAAAAGAACACAGAGCCAGGCGTTGGTGGTGCATGCCTTTAGTCCCAGCACTCGGGAGGCAGAGGCAGGTGGATCTCTGTGAGTTCGAGGCCAGCCTGGTCTCCAGAGCGAGTGCCAGGATAGGCTCCAAAGCTACACAGAGAAACCCTGTCTCAAAAAACCAAAAATAAATAAATAAATAAAAGAACATAGAGAAAAGTGAGACAGAGGAGAAAGGAGGCATGAGCATCATGAGGGAAAAGGAGGCCTGCAGAAAAAGCCTCCTGAGGGAGGGGAGACTTCCAACTGCTAAGGTACCACATCTTCAGTTTTCTGATGTAAACCTCTACTGTTTCTATGAACCTTCAGATAAAGCCAGGTCCTGAGACAATCTGCTTACTTGGGACAGTAACATTTTGAGGGGGTTAGTTTGAGGGAGTGAGGCTGTCAGGGCCCATAAAAATGACTCCATTTCATTTTGACTTAAGATCAGAGAGTTCAAAACCATCCTTACTCTTCCAAGGTTAAAGTCAGAAGACCTAAAGGTCTAAGGTGTGGCCACTGAAGGATGTTTGGTCTAAGGTGTGGATGTCTTAACCATCAAATCCAGATAATGAGAGATTTGATCTAAGGTATGATTACTGACTGTTCGGAGAGTTAAAGAAAGAGTTAAAGTCTGTTTGTTCCTTGTATCATGGTAAAGACGTCTTTTGCCTTTTGGCTTGGGTATATTAGAAAATGAGAAATAAACTTGAGGTGGTCAGTATTCACTCTATTGCCCTCTGGCTCTATTCTGTGTCTGTCTTTTCTTTAGTATCTTTACCTGCCGTTTCTCAATCCACACTCCCCCTCTTAGGTATGAACCCAGCAAGTCTGCTGGACCTGACTGAAGCCCCCCAAAGATGGGTTCCTACATGAGGCTTCCCTTTGGCTGGTGAAAAATATCCAATGAAGTGATTCCTAAGTTGAACTAACTCAGCAGAGGAGGAAACCAGAGGGATGTAAGCCTGATACTAGGCAGGTATTAAGCCAATGGAAGTGCTCCTTGAAGCCACAGGAACCACTGTCAGCTTCTTCAGAGACAAATGACATGACCAGTCATCAGCAATGCCATGCTAGAAAGGGAGCTAGAAGAAAAATAAGAGAGAGCAGATTTCAAGAGCAATAATGAAATATCTTTAAGCTGTTTGTGAGGCATATTCAAGCACTGGACTTCCATTGCTAAAAAATGGACCTGAACTGGATCTCGGTAAGTGCTAAGGATCTGAAGGCTGCTTGTTACAAACTCAAGGTAAAGATGAACTAATGGCAGAGTTAACAAAGGTATAAAGTAGATTGATAGTAATCGATGCTGTTCAGTTATGTCCTCCTGGCCGAAAGCTAACAAAAGTGAAAGGTAAATCGATTGCAATGAGTAACAATTATTCTGTCTTAAACAGAATTCTGAGTTCTAGGCTACACAATGAAACTTTTAGCTGACTACAAGTTCAAGACAAAGCAAAACAGTAAGATTATTTATTTCCTCTTTGGTTGGCCTGAAAAACTGGACTGTCACTTATGTGCCCAAGGCTCAAGCCTGGAAGGAGAGAAGATGTTCCAAAGAGAGACACTATTTAAATATAAATCTCATGTACAACTGAAAGATGAACTTGGTGGTGGTGGCAGCTTCTGCATCTTTTTATTTGTTCTTCTTAGTGTAGCCATGTTGAACAAATCTTTCTCTACATTTCACTTTAATTGAAATCTTGAAGACAGTAGTCCAGATTAATTTGTCAGGACTACCTGGCCCAGGCTTGTACACTAAAACTAGGTCAATGTCACCCAAGAAGAGGTCAAATCTGCACATCAATGTAAAATGTAAATACCAAAGGCCCCAGGCTCCTGCCTCTATTTTCCAGGAGTGTCTGTTATGTACTTTATTAGGTGTATCTTGTTCCTTTCTCCTTTGTTCCATGCCCTTTGTCTCAGCAGCTACCAAGATCTTCAGCTTGCCTTCTTGTCTTGTTTTCTTTTCTTTCTAAAGTCAGTAAATTTCTCTCAAGTCTCCAGTGCTCTCATTTGAGTATGTTTTAAAATTGTGTGTGTGTTCTTATGTGTGTGGAGAGGATTGGCATATGTGGTGGGTGAGTGTGTGGAGGGCAAGCTTTAGGAAAGGTTGGAAGTGGCGACAGAAGAGGAATGGGGATGAGGGAGAGACTATGGTTGGCTGTGCAGGTGGAAGGATGGCAATTACAGGAGACATAAAGAGTTAAGTGACAGGCACAACTTCCAGAGCAAGACCCAGATCCCTTTGAGCCATCAGTGTCGCTCCCTTCCTATACCCCAGACCATAATCAAGCTCTGTGGACACCTGGAAACATCCACTCTGCAAAGAAATCATTGTCTCCCATGGTAATCTCACTTCTGCACATTAGCTGAATTTTCATACAACTTTTGAAATTAGATGCATGCATTCACTCTTCCTAAGACCAGCAAACTGAACTGAATCTGTCCCAAGGGTAGCCACCTGATTGAGACTTCCCCATTTAAATCAAGACACTTACAGAAGGCATCTTGAAGTTGGCACTCGCCGGTCTCCTGCTTGGCTCTTTTATGTCCTTAAAAGTTCAGGACAAACAAAGCAAAATTTTTAAGAAGTTTAGCTGAGCAGAAATCAGTTCCTGAATTATACACCACCAAACTAAAAGAGGTAGAAAGTGATAGTGGTAACCCAGCCAAGTCTTTATACAGTGTACATGAAGTGAAAATGAAAGAACCTGCCTGGTTGCACAATCGGAAAACTATTGCCAAATTTCTTGTTGGCTCTGGCTATTAGTTTTGTTCTTCTCTAAAAGAAGCATTTAGAGGAAATGACTGCAGTACAGTTTTATATTTTCCTATTTACATAAAAGAAAATCTACTTGCCTCATTGGTTTTTGTTTACTTGTGATATTTTTAGTCTCTCCTGAGTGGACTCAGTGGGTAAAAGTGCTCCCAGCTAGGCCTTCCAACTTGAATTTGGTCCCTGGGCTCTGCATGGCAGAAGGAGATAACTGACTTTCAAAAATGGTCTTTTGATATTCATGCAAATGCCATGGCAAATACTCCACTATGCATACAAAGTAAATAAGGTGTACATGTGCACACATGTGTACACACACAGAGAGAAAATACATGAATAAATGTTTATTTTTTGAAATAATCTATCTATCATCTATCTATCATCCATCTATCTATCTATCATCTATCTATCTGTCTATCTTGTGTACAAACCCTGACTGTATGTCTGTGCACCTTGTGAATGCAGTATTCTTGGAGGCTAGAAGAGGACATTGGCTCCTTATAAGCCTGGAGTTACAGGTTGTTGTGAGCTGCCATGTGGATTCTGGGAAGCAAACCGAGGTTCTGTGGAAGAGCAGCCAGTGCTCTCCAGCCCCAGCTTCTGCTTTTGAAGCAAAAGTAGAAGCTTTGACTCAGAAGACTAAATCTACAACTATGACAAAAATAAAAATTTTAGATCTCTTATAAATTTATTGAATAGTGCTAGTTACTACAGTTGTTCTGATGTACAGGCAAATACACAATAACAAAATAACCATTTAGTCAAGGCCAATAGATATAAGACCAGCGTTCCAAATGGTAAGGTTGTCCAAATGGCAGGTTAAGTAGGCAAAAGCCTGAAATATAAGCAACAGAAAACAAATGTATATATCTGTATATATTTTAGTCAAACAGCTCAGTCTTGGTATAAAACTGGCAAAGACAAAATTCTCCACTTAAGTACAGAGATGGAATGGTGTTATTAAGTCAAATATTTAAGTTAAAATGTCAGAAGATGACAGGCAGCAATTTATGGGTTCAGACAGTCTTGTATTTTCCCTAGGACTCCAACAGACAAATACTTAAGTACACGTAAGTTCTTAATAACCATCAAATGCACTCACCAGACATTTGAAGAGTCAAGCAACTGAATAACTGCCTTTCCTAGTGTCCTTATGACTTTCCATTTCTTGTATATTAGTTAGATGTTATAATACCAAAATGTGTAACAGGGTTTACAAGAATATGTATTATGTATCAGCAATTATACCAACAGAAAATGAAATCATTTCAATGATGATAGGATATATGTTTACATATGGATCAAGGATAAGAAATCATGGAAAATTTACAAAATATACATTATTACAGGGACTTTTTCTTGTCTTCCCACTTCTTCCTGCACCAGTTGCTTTTTACCTCTAGTTGGTGAAGTAGAGAAATGAGTATTTGAACTCTCTTATTGATTCTCAGGAGTATGTACACGTTAACCTTTTAGGCTTGCCTAGCCAAAGGTTGGTTTAGTGCTCACATTTCGGTGGATCAGGATGCAGATGGTGTGTGCTGGCACTTTGCTAGTTGTCTTTTTCTTCTTTAATTCCATCTAGGTCCCCCATGGGATGACTCTATCCAGATTTTTGTTTTTGTTTTTGTTTTTGTTGTGTTTTTTCGAGACAGAGTTTCTCTGTGTAGCTTTGGAGCCTATCCTGACACTTGCTCTGTAGACCAAGCTGACCTCAAACTCACAGAGATCTGCCTGTCTCTGCCTCCCGAGTGCTGGGATTAAAGGCACATGTCACCAACACCCGGCGATTCTATCCAGATTTAAGCTATATTTTCTTCCTCACTTAAATCCTTTCTGGAAACTCTCATACACTCTCCTGGAGGAATACCTAACCATCTCCTAGCTGATTCTAAATACTATCAAGCTTCATGTTCCCTTATTCTTCTTCTACTCTCTTCCTTTCCGTGAAGGCTGGCCAGCATTTTCATTAAGGTAAGGAGCGGGTGTATTGAACATGGGTGCTGCTAGTTCCTACTCTCTTATGGGGGACCAACTGGCCCAATTGTCTACAAAGCAAGGCACTGGTATCAAACATAAGAGCAAAAAGCTTCTTTAAAACTGTACATGAGGTTTTCCAGTTTCGGGTAAGGGTCAGATGCTTGGAGGCATCTGACACCAAGGATTTGCTTGCTGGATCCAAGATCAGCAGCGGGATCCGACACACCAGGACACTGCCGAAGCCCCTGTGGGAGTTCTGCCTCCATCCATGACAAGAGGACAGACATCAGAGTATTGGAACTGTTTGCATCTACCAGAAGGGAACCTTGGTTCCATACCCACCAGGAGAGGAAGAGACTCATACTATACCCACCAGAGGAAAGGATGAGAAGAGGTCAATGTAAAAGCACATTCAACAACAGAAAACCCAATATGACACCATGGGAGACTAGGAACCATACACCAGCAAGACCTGAACATCACAATGCAGATGAAGCAGAAGAGAATGACCTTAAAAACATCTTCATGAAAATGATAGAGGATCTCAAAGAGGACATGAGAAAATCCCTTAAAGAAATGGAAGAAAAAAACAAACCAAAAAATACAAGATATCAACAAATCTCTCAAGGAGACAGTGTAAGACCTAAAAACTGAAATAGAGACAATAAAGAAAGCACAATCTGAGGGAATGCTGGAAATAGAAAAGCTGGGTAAATGATCAGGAACTACAGACACAAGCATAACCAACAGAATACAAGAGATGGAAGAGAGAATCTCAGGTGTTGAAGATACATTAGGAGAAATAGATTCATCGACCAAAAAAATATTAAGTTCAACAAACCCCTAACACAAAATATCGAGGAAATATGGGATACTGTGAAAAGGCCAAAACTAAGAATAATAGTTATTGAAGAAGGTGAAGAAATCCAACTCAAGGGTGCCGAAAACATATTCAAAAAATCATAGAAGAAAACTTTCCCAACCTAAAGAAAGACATGTCATTGAAAATACAAGAAGCCTACAGAACACTGAATAGACTGAACCAACAAAAAAAGGTCTCCTCTTCATATAATGATAAAAACACCAAACATACAGAACAAAGAGAAAATATTAAGAGCAACAAAGGAAAAAGGTCAAGTAACTTATAAAGGCAAACCTATCAGAATTACACCTGACTTTTCCATGGAAACTCTGAAAGCCAGAAAGTCCTGGATAGATATTCTACCTACACTAAGAGACCATGGATGCCAGCCCAGAGTACTATACCCAACAAAGCTTTCAATCAATATAGATGGAGAAAACAAGATATTCCATGACAAAACCAGATTCAAACAATACATATCCACCAATCCAGCCCTACAGAAAATTCTGGAAGGAAATCTGCAACCCAAGGAAGTTAACTACAACTAGGAAAATATAGGCAATAGATAATCCCACTTTACCAACAGCCAAAAGGAAAAA
The DNA here is from genome assembly GCF_003668045.3 of Cricetulus griseus. NCBI lineage: Eukaryota > Metazoa > Chordata > Mammalia > Rodentia > Cricetidae > Cricetulus > Cricetulus griseus. The sequence goes on along the minus strand of NC_048596.1, from coordinate 49,403,927 downwards.
GGGATAGAATCCCACACATAATTTCCCCACCATCACCAAATCAAAAACAAACAAGAATGAACAATCAATGGTCATTAATATTCATCAACATTAATGGTCTTAACTGGCCTATAAAAAGACACAGATTAGCAGAATGGATAAGAAGACAGAATCCATCCTTCTGCTGCATACAAGAAACACACCTCAACTTCAAAGACAGATGGTACCTAAGAATTAAAGGTTGGGGAAAGATTTTCCAATCAAATGGGCCCAAGAAACAAGTGGGGGTAGCAATCCTAATATCCAATAAATTGGACTTTAAACTAAAATCAATCAAAAGAGATGAAGGAGGTCACTTCCTACTCATCACAGGAGAAATCCATCAGGACGAAGTCTCAATTCTGAACATTTATGCCCCAAATACAAAGGCATCCACGTTTGTAAAAGGAAAATTACCAAAACTCAAATCACACATAAAACCACACACACTTATAGTGGGAGACTTAAACACCCTACTCTTACCACTGGATAGGAACACCAGATAGAAACTTAACAAATAAACAAAGGAACTAATCAAAGTTATGGTCCAATTGAACTTAACAGATATCTATAGAACATTCCATCCAAATACAAAACATTTTACCTTCTTCTCAGCACCACATGGAACCTTCTCTAAAATCGACCACATACTTGGCAACATAGCAAACCTCAATAGGTACAAAAAATTGAAATAACTCCCTGCATCTTATCAGACCACCATGCTTTAAAGTTAGAATTCAACAATACGAATTACAGAAAACCTACAAACTCATGGAAATAAAGTAATATCCAATTGCACAATTTCCGGTTTGAGGAAAAAATAAAAATAAATTAAAGATTTCCTAGAATTCAATGAGAATGCTGACACAACATACCCAAACCTTTGGAACATTTTGAAAGCAGTGCTAAGAGTAAAGTTCATAGCGCTAAGTGCCCACATGAAGAAACAGGAGAATAATCACATTAGAGAAATAACAGCACAACTGAAATTTAGAACACAAAGAAGCCAATACACCCCTGAGGAGCAGAGACCAGGAAATAATCAAACTGAGTGCTTTGCTTTCAGTGTTCCATCTTTAAATTTAAGGGAGCCTTATAAGAGATACCTTATACCTTATAAGCCTTATAAGAGATACCTTATAAGAGATAAGTGGGTAGTTTTGCCTCAAGGCATGGCTAATAGCCCTACCATGTGTCAAGTTTATGTTTCTCAGGCTATAGAGCCAGTCAGACCAAAAAATCCTCAATTGTATATAATTCATTATATGTACTGCACCAAAAGAAAAGCTACTGCTATCTGCCTTTGGGGATCTTCAGACCACCTTAGGATTGGCTGGCTTACAAATAGGACCAGAGAAGGTACAAAAAGTGGTTCCATATCATTATCTTGAACATCGCTTGTTTCATAATGGGGCACCCTCAAAAGATTAGTCTTCAGCTGGACACCCTTCAAACATTAAATGATTTTCAAAAGCTTCTGGGAGACATCAGTTGGATCAAACCTGGTTTAAAAATTACTACTGGGTAGCTTAAACCTCTTTTTGATATCTTACAAGGTGATTTGGATCCCAACTCTCTTCGAGTCCTTACTACATCAGGACAGGAGTGTATCCATTTAATTGAAGAGGCCATAGTAGGGGCTAATTTGGATTATATAGATTATGCCCAGCCTTTAAAATTACTAGTATTTTATTCTGCTCATGCTCCTACGTGAGGTTTTTTTTTTTTTTTTTTTTTTTTTTTTTTTTTTTTTTTTTTTTTGGCAAGAGTCTTATTCTTTGGGTTCATTCTCAAGCCTTCCATCTAAATCAATGGTATTCTATCCCCAAGCTATAGTAGCACTCCTATTTAAAGCACAAAAGGTTGCCTTACAAACTTTTGGTAGGGAGTCACATCAGGTTGTTACACCTTTGTCTCGTCAACAATTAGAGTGGCTACAAAATAATAGCTGTGATTGGGCCATTTTTCTCTGTTACCCAGAGTGATTTTGATAATCATTACCCATCCAATAATTTGGTTTCCTTTTTTAAGATGCATCCTTTGATATTCCCAAAGATTATAGTCTCTCAGCCTATTTCCAAGGGGCGAGTGGTTTTCACGGATGGTTCTTCAAAGGGTACAGCTGTAGTTGTATCTTATCCCATCATTAAGACAGCCAGAATTGCTGCAGCTTCTGCCCAAATGGTCGGACTTTTAGCCTTGGCCATGGCTCTACAACTCTTCCCCATGGGGGTACTAAACATCTATACCAATGGTCAATACGTTGCTCATATCATCCAACCCTTGGAGACGGCTGCCTATGTCATCCCAGTCTCCAGGGTACAAACGAGTTTGTTACAGATACAGGGTATTCTATGGCAATGGAGCAAACCTGTATTTGTGGGATATCTTAGGGCCCATACCCCTTTGCCAGGACCCCTCAGCAAAGGAAATCTCACGGCCGACAGTTATACTCAAATCATTATAATTTCACAAGAGATCTCTAGAGCACAATCCTTACATAAGCGCTTTCATCTCAGCGCAGGGTCCTTATGCTTTCATACTGAGATAACCAAAGAACAAGCTGTTCAAATAGTTAAGGATTGCTCTCTTTGTGTAGAATTTCTTCCTGTACCTCACTTGGGAGTTAATCCTCAAGGACTTTTGCCCAATCACATGTGGCAGATGGATGTAACACATGTGCCATCCTTTGGTAAATTACAATTTGTCCATGTTTCCGTAGATACTTTTTCCATCTGATATTTGCCTCTGCCCATTCTGGTGAAAAGGTGGACGATGTTAAAAGCCACTGCCTACAGGCTTTTGCTTACATGGGGGTCCAGAAACAAAATTAAGACTGATAATGGCCCTGTCTATGTCAGCAGAGGTTTCAATCATTTTTGTCAAGACTTTGAAATTACCCCAAAGACTGCTATTCCTTACAACCCCCAAGGGCAGGCTATTGTGGAATGTGTCCATCTCATTTTGAAAGCCTATTTAGCTAAAGCAAAAAAAGGGGGACTTTGAGGGTCATCTTGGCTCCCCTCACTCTACTCTATCACTTACTCTCTATATCTTAAATTTTTTTAATTGTGGATGCTTCTGGTAACTCTGCAGCAGATCGTCATTGGCAGTCCTCTGCACAGCAAAAAACCTCTGGTTAAATGGAAAGACCTTCCCTTGGGCCTTTGGACCTGGTTTTGGTGTGGGCCCGAGGGTCTGTTTGTGTTTTCTCACCGGAAAGAGAGTCCCCAATTTGGGTTCTAGAGCTTTGGGTGCTCCTAATTCCTGCTGATACGCATCAGCCATCAAAAGACCCCGATGCCGGGGTCAAGTGTGGCCGGTTATGGTCACTCCAACCTTAGCCTGGGAAAGGCAGCCATCAGAAAGGATTTAGAAGAATCAAATTTCCTCTGTTGTTGGCCTTAAAATCACCCCCTCAATCTGGCCCAAGGTGTTGGCCGGGTCCACTTAATTAATCCTCTTTAAACTGGAGTCATGCCAACTTTTTTGGGTACGTTCCTTTGAGGGCCTTATGCCTGCTTAGATGCAGTCTCTTTGGTTGCCCAAGAGGTAATTTAAAATTTGCAGTGTGTGTTCTTCCACCCTTTTCTTTGTCATATTCAATAACATCTCTCAGGAGAAGTGCTTAATTGTTCCCTCCAGGAACGCCACTTGAAAAGCTGTTAGAATGGAGAAATACCAGCCTTGGTGGTTCGTGTTCCTGTTATCATGCCTAAGGCAGTGGAACACTTGGGAGAGAACTAGCTCATCCTTACACAACACAAGAGGGATTTTTGATGTCATGGCAGCCATTGTGGCTGCCACCACTGCAGCTATATAGTTTCTGGCAGCTATAGTTTCTGACATCGCTATCTCTCAGTCAGTTGCCATGGCAGGCATGCTGGATAAGCTCTCAGGGGAGGTTGCCTCTGCCTTAAGTTCCCAAAATAATATCAATTCTCTAGTACGATTGGGCACTTTAAATCTTAATCAGCAAACTTCTCTCTTAATTTCACTAATTACACGGCTCAATTAGCTACTCAAATTATTAAGATTAAAGAGACCAGGGTGCCTGCCCTTTCGGGAGACTCTCTCTTAAAGGGACTGCAGCTAACAGGTCGATTAATTAAGGAATGGAGTGGGCCGCTAGCCCTCGGGATTATAGCCCCGGGCAGCGCTGCTTTAGCCTTAGTCTGCCTTTTCCGAATAGGAAGGCGGCAAGTGCAGCACTATTTTTAAACAAAGAAAATCATGCTTTCCTTGGCAGCAGATTACCCCTCAGCACAGGTTTGGCTGAGCCTGCAGGACAAGAAAGGAATCAATGACGTTTAAGACTGGGTGGGGGGAGGGACGACAGGTCTGTTAACCTAAGACAGAGGGTCTGTGGGGCCAAGGCAAGCTTTTCAATGATGGTTAAGGCAGATGTTGATGTCTGGAGCAACCTAAGACAGATATATATATATATATATATATATATATATATATATATATATATATATATATATATATATGGTCCTGTTGGGGCCTTCCCCCACAGAAATCTTCTGACCAGCTTGTGATTAGGAGCTTATCTAGCAAGTACATCTTGTTTGCCTCCTCCGAGAAGGCCTGAACACAAGTTCCTGTTATCTGTCCATTCATGATTGCCAGATGGGCCTGGGAACGTGAACTTCTGACCTAGGTAGTTTTCTACTGTGCCTGCTGACTGGAAATAAGGCTTCCCTCTTGTTGCAATAAATGACATTCTCCCTGCATGAATGACCAGCTGTCTTGTCTTTATTTAAATCCTCAAGCCCCTCAACCGGATCTGTGAGAAGTGTTGTAGTACTGGCGCTACACTTCAAACTGTCTAGCAGACTCTTCCATGAAGCAGAAACCATGAAGAACTGTCCCATATTGTTTTGGAAAGTTCATCAGTCAGTTTCCTGTGGGTCCTGCATGTCCAGTTTGTACAGCATACATTCAAACAGTCCAGGCAAGAGCAGTTTCTTGCCCAAATGGCTAGTGTTACCATATGGAAGGCAAACTCCATAATGAGTTTCTTCCATGCCCATCTTCCTCTCTGACATAATTGGTGTTGCCAGGAACAGTTGTGTCTCTTTGTCATGAAAAACCATTTTAAATGCCATATTCTGAAGATCTTTGAAAGGTTTTGAAGGATACCTATTCATTTAAAGTACATCTCTGCATATCTAGAAAACCTAACATAAATATAAGTTTTGACTGTTATAGGTGACTATCTATAACCTGTATTTAATTATACATTACATTTTTAAAAGAGCTGTATATACACAATATCTAAACAGGAGTAAAAATATACCTATAACAGAATTGACCCTAAATTTGTATCAATAAACCAAAATCCATACCAATGCAAAGTGTTAATTTCTATATCATATTCCTTTTGTTTTTTAGAAAGAGATTGGCTGTTATCATTAGCCATTTATAACTAACCCTGTTTACATGAAAACAAACATTTATAAACAGTATTTTAGAATTTGGGTGTAGTTCTCTCCAAACAGTTTTCTGCTGTTTGGGGGTGTTGTCAATCCCAAGGGGATCCTGTGAAAACCCAGAAACCTGTCCAGATCCTGGCTGTAGTAGTCTGAGGCTGCATGGTCTTGGGTGATTTGGATGTTGAATCACCTGCGCCACTGCTTCAGGGGGTCTTGTTTGATCAAACCCATGTTAGTCTGGAAGGAATCCACAGCTTTTCATCTATGGAAACAAAAGCAAAATATCTTTTCCAAAGTAACATGTTCTTAGACTTAACTTTTGAAGTCAACAAAATTTCAAACTATATAGGTTGGATTAATCCAGCAGCATTTATAATCAAATGCCTTTCAACAGCTGTTGCTCTTTCCTCAGCAATCAAACAATTCAAAGACAATAACATACAGTATCCAGACTCTCTGTGTACTTTCCACACATGGTTCATGGTTTTTTTTTTTTTTTTAAAGAAAAAAACTCTATTTCTTTTAGTTTTATTTTTCATTTTTTTTTTTGAGACAGTGTTTGTGTAACTTTGGCTGTCCTTGAACTCACTCTGTAGACCAGGCTGGCCTTTAAATCATAGAGATCTGCCTGCCTCTGCCTCCAGAGTGCTAGGATTAAAGGTATGTGCCACCACATACAGCTACTCTATTTCTTTTGTAAGAACTTTCTCTATCCTTGTTCTTTTCTCTCCTAAGCCTATGTATATTTTTAAGTACACTGTGAACTGTTCAGAATTTTTCCCTCTTTGAATCTGTCTTCACCGTATATCTCTATCTTTTTCTGACCACGTGAGTCTTTAATCTGCTGAACTTCATGGCTATGTTTAAAGCAGAGGTTTTGGCTGCTGGCTTTCTAACATGGTGGGGGTACGTTTGCCACAGCTCGGGAGCTGTGTTCATTGCCTCAACTCTTGTCTATGCTGCCATCAACCTTAATCTTTTTTTTTTGCCCATAAATCCTTTTTTGTCTGTATAAGTAAAAGACAAATCTGCCATGCAACATGCTCTGCAGCTTGGAGATGTGGCCTTCACGTACCTTGACTGGAATCCACCATGTTGTGTTCAAGCCCCAGTGCCACAGAGTCTCTGTACCATGGCCTACATAAGACCGTGAGACTAGGAATCCTGGTGTGGCTCTGTTTTTGTGTGTTTAGAACCATTTTTAAGCTTTTGTCAGGTTTTATGTGGAAATTCTTGCCCCACATTGGGGGTGCCACTTATAGATAGAGTTTCTGTCCCAGCCTGGTCCCGTGGCTTTTTAGTCCCAAGTAAATACACTGAGGCTTATATTAATTATAAACTGGCTGATGGCTCAGGCTTCTTATAGGCTAGCTCTCTCTTAATTATTAACCCATTTCTATTAATCTGTGTATCTCTGTGTGGTTTTGCCTTACTGGAGAATGCTCCAGCATGTTACTCTTTCGGCAGCTACTTGGCATCTCTCTGGTGACTGACCCTCTGTGTCCTTTTCCCAGAATTCTCGTCTGGTAGCCCTACCTATACTTTCTGCCTGGCTACTGGCCAATCAGTGTTTTATTCATCAGCCAATGAGAGAAATACATATATATATATATATATATATTATATATATATATACAGAATGATATCTCCCATTGCTATTCATGCCATATGAAAAGGTATCATTCAATAATGAGTCATGAGGACTCTGTAGCCACAAGATTTTTCATGTCTCATCTCATGTCAAAGCTATTGCCACATAGAGGGATCAGCTTACAGGTCACCCATCCTGTAGTCTTTCTTGACTTCCTCCCCCATATCTGTACCTAAGATACTTAGGTATCCCCTGGTCAAATCTGATCTCTATTAACCTGGAGGGAATGGAAACAAAAGTATAACATGTTGCCCAATGTAATACATTTTTTGATTTCCATTTTAAAATTAAAGCATTATTAAAGTATATAGGTTGGTTTGATTTAGCAGTCCCTTCCACAATCCAATGTCTCTCAGCAGTTGTCTGTTCACTAGCATTCAAGAAATTCAAAATTAACAAAGCACCAAACAAGGTCAAAACTCCCTGTGTTATAATATTTCCCATCCTTATGTGGCTTATCCTTTTTTATTATTTTACTTCTCTCTTTAAAGATTTTATTATTTTTAAACTATTTTTATGACTGTCTATATCCTTTTCTTTTTTCCCCCTTAAGCCTATGCACATTGTTAAACACACTGTAACCTGTTTAGAAGTTTTTTTTTTTTTGTTCATTGTTTTCATCTGAAACTGCTTTACTGTGTATCTGTAACCTTTTCTGTGTGCATGAGCAAAACCTTAAACTGCTCCACAGCTTAGGTCAGGGTACTGGTGGCTCAAACCCACAGGCAGTGTCTGGGAGACACTTCTCCGTACCGTGGCCTCCAAGAGAGATGGTGTGACTAGGAAGCCACGTTTGGCTTTGTTTATGTGTGCTTGAAACCTTTTAAAAAGTGTTCTCAGGTCTTATGTGGAAATACATACCCCCACATTGCACACTATTTGTGGCTGGTTTTTATTTGGTCCTCCAGCTCACAAAAAAATAACATAGAGACTTATTATTAATTATGAAAACTCAGCAGACAGCTTAAGCTTGTTTCTAATTAATTCTTATACCTTAAATTAACACATTTCTATTAATTTACTTTATGTCTCATGGCTTTCTTACCTCATCTCCATAGTACCCACCCTGCTTGCTGTTCATCTCCTTCTTTCTTCTTCCAGCATCCTCTTTGTCCCCCAAATCCTGCCTAGCTATTGGCCATTAAGCTTTTTGTTAAACCAATTGGAGTGACACATCTGCACAGTGTACAAAAAAGGTTATCCTACAACAATAAAGGGTTGTTTACAGTTAGTTTAAGAAAATACAAGTACAGTGAAGAAATACATATGGTGTTATGTCCTACCATCTTTGATCATGTGCAAAGATCCAAGAATATTTGTCCCAGGCCTTTGCTTTTACCATGAGATAATATGAACATGCTAGGGCATTCCCTTCATGTTCTTGCTTTCAAGTGCATCCACTTACAGTTTATTCAGTTCTTTCTAGAAGGCCACCTTGTGAGAAAAACATTCTGCACTCTGCCCCATGTATAGTGCACAGTAGGTCCACAGCTTTCTTACATTGGTTTTCTCAAGCTACTACAACTGCATATCAATTCCTTAAGTAATTTTCTTACATACCAATGCTGGTTTTTCTTGTTTAAATTTTTAAAAAAGACATAAGAAAATAAAATAAGGTAAAGCAAAAACTAAAACATTGGAATTGGACAAATCAAACAAATAGAAAGAGAAGAGTGCGAGAGAAGACACAAGAAACAGAACCACCCATTGGCACATTCAGGAATCCCATTAAAAACACCCAAGTGGAAGCCATAATGTATTCTCAGAGGACCTGGTATGGGCCTGTGCAGGCTCTCTGTGTGCTGCCTCAGTCTGTGTGAGTTCATATGAGCTTTGCTCATGTCAATTTCGTGAGTCTTGTTCTCTTGGTGTCCTCCATCCCCTCTGGCCCTTACACACTTTTTACCTCCTTTTCCACAGGGTGCCCTGAGCTCTGAGGGGAGGAATTTGATGGAGACATCCCATTTAGGGCTGAGTGTTCCAAGGTCTCTCACACTCTCCTTAATGTTTGGCTGTGGTCTCTGTGTTTATTTTCATCTGATGTAGGAAGAAGCTTCTCTGATGATGGCTGAGCAGGGCAAGGATAATATTTTGCTACAGATCGAAGAATTATTCAGTGAGAGCTCAGCACATATTTCAGGGGTCAGTCCATCAGAGACTGATTATCTCTTGAAGGACATAACTCATTTAGCAAGGTGATGAAGAATATTATCATCAGAGGTGCATATCTTAACCTTATCTGCAAGATGATAAGGAATACTGCCTTCTGAATGTGTCAGCTGTCCCCTTTGCAGGGTCTTGTGTGGAGAGCTCTTTCTCTCACATTTCAGCTTGGGGATTTTCCCCACAGCACTACAGTGTGTTAATTGTTTACTGGGCACATATTGTGTGCATTGTATGGAAGATGACTTTTCATTTAGCTATGTAATTTTATATGTAGAATATATACTGGGACATGTTTCATAACTGGATCTATTTGTCCCATAAGTACTGCTGACTCTTAATAGCCTGCCTTGTTCTCTTTCTCAGACTACTACACACAATTAGCTCACTTTCACCTCAGAGCAAGATCAAACTAGACTAAAGGCTTTTTGTAAAAAGAAAGCTTGCACAAGGTCAGAGTCACAGATGTCTACCAAGGTTACTAAGAAAAGCATGGTAATTCTTCACTTGCCAGTCTAATAACAATAGATCTGTGTCTTGAAATTATCCTTGGGCACTGTACCCTCCCTGTCTAGTTGCAGTTTTGCTCCTATGGCTTTGGGCCTTTGTGTTCTCATGGTAAATGGCTCAGTTCCTTATTCTTCCCATAGGTATGTGTTTTTGACCAATGAGAGAAACTTCTTTACCACTTCAAGGCTCCTGGAGGAGAATTTTTGGAGTAGAAGAAGCTAGAAGAAGAAGCATGGAGAAGTTAGAAGTAGAACAGGATTATTAGAGTAGAAACAGAACAATAAATGGCACAGGAAATACAGAGCACGACCCTCAGATTGTGTGTGAAGTCACTATAGAAATCTTTTACCCCTTCCTTCACTCATGAGAAGCATTTCACCTATGGAACAGGTCTGGAGCAGGTCTCACAGCTTTTACAATATTTGTCTTTCTAGATCTGGGATACCTCTTTCAGGATAATTTTTTCTAGTTATACCCATTTACATTCAAATTTCATTATTTTTTAAATGGCTGAGTAATATTTCATTGTATAAATGTATCACTTTTCTCCCCATTCTTCTGTTGAGGAACATCTAGGTTGCTTTTAATTTCTGACTATTTTGAGTAGAGCAACAATAAACATGGTTTAGCATGTGTTTCTGTGTTTGGATGAAGTGTCCTTTGGGTATATGCCCATGAGTGGTGTAGCTCGATCTTAAGGTAGATTGATTCCTATCTTCCTGAGGAACAACTACATTGATTTCCATAGTGGCTGTGCCAGTTTGTACTGTCATCAGCAATTTATGAGCATTCTCCTTACTTCATATCCACAGCATGAGCTGTCACTTGTTGTATTGATCTTAGCCATTCTGATAGTCTAAGAAAAGATGAAATCTCAAAATAGCTTTTGCATTTCCCTGATGGCTAAGGATGTTGAATATTTCTTTAAGCGTTTCTCAGTCATTTCAGTTTTTTTTTTTTTTTTGAGAATTCTCTGTTTAGATCTGCATGCCATTTTTAATTGGGTATTTGTTTTCTTGATATTTAGTTTTTTGAGTTCTGTATGTTTTGTGTATTAGTACTGCATCAGATGAGTAGTTGGTAAAAATCTTTTCCCATTTTTTAGGCTGCCATTTGAATGACAGTGACCTTTGCCTTGTAGAAGATTTTCAGTTTTATGAGGTCCCATTTATTAATTGTAGGTCTTAGTGCCTGAGCTGTGTTCTGTCAGAAAGTCTTTTCCTGTGCCAGTGAGTTCAAGACTATGCCTCACTGTTTCCTCTTCCTTCTATCAGGTTCAGTGTATCTGGCTTTGTGTTGAAGTCTTTGATCCATTTGGAGTTGAGTTTTGTGCAGGGTGATAAATATGAATAAATTTGCATTCTTCTACATGCAGCTGTCCAGTTTGACCAGCACCATTTGTTAAAGATGATGTCTTTTTTCCACTGCATATTTTTGGCTTCTTTATAAAAAATCAGGTGTCCATAGGTGTATAGATATGTGTCTGTGTCTTCAATTTGATTCCATTGATCAACATGTCTGTTTTTGTTACTATAGCTCTGTAGTACAATTTGATACCAGGGATGGTGTTATCTCCTGTTCTTTGTTATTTAGAATCATTTTATCTATCTTGATTTTTTGTGTATGTTTCCATATGATGCAGAAAATTGCCCTTTTAAGATCTGTGAAGAGAATGGCTAAAATCAAAAACACCAATGACAGTCTATGCTGGAGAGGATGTGGAGAAAGAGAAACACTCCTCCATTGCTGGTGGGAGTGCAAACTTATAAGACCACTTTGGAAATCAGTATGGCCATTTCTCGGGAAAATGGGAATCAGTCTACCTCAAGATCCAGCAATTCCACTCTTGGGAATATACCCAAAGAATGCACATTCATACAACAAGGACATCTGTTCAACTATGTCCATAGCAGTGTTGTTTGTAACAGCCAGAACCTGGAAGCAACCTAGATGCCCCTTAATTGAAGAATAGATGGAGAAAATGTGGTACATTTACACAATGGAGTATTACTCAGTGGAAAAGAACAATGAAATCTTGAAATTTGCAGGCAAATGGATGGAACTGAAAGAAACCATCCTACACAAGGTAACCCAATCACAGAAAGACAAGCATGGTATGTATTCACTCATATACAAATACTAGACATAGAGCAAAGGACTACCGGCCTACGATCCACACCACCAGAGAAACTAGGAAATAAGGAGTACCCCAAGAGTAAAACACATGGTCCCCCAAAGAAGGGAAAAAGGACAATAACCCTGAGCAAATTGGGATCATGGGGGGGGGAGAAGGGAGGTAGGAAAAAGAGAAGGGGAGAAGAGGAGGGGGGAGGAGAACAAGAGGGATCAGGAAGACTGAGACAGGGGAGGAATAGAGGAGAGCAAGAAAGGAGATACCTTGATAGAGGGAGCCAGTACAGGTTTAGAGAGAGGCGTGGCACAAGGGAAATGTTCAGGGATCCACAGGGATGACCCCAACTAAGAAACTAGGCAGTAGTGGAGAGGCTGCCTTTGATGCTCTTCCCCTATAATGAGATTGATGACTACCGTGGTTGCCATCCTAGAGCCTTCATCTAGTAGTTGATGGAAGCAGAAGCAGGCATCCACAGCTAAGCACTGAATCATACTCCTGGAATCCAGTTGCAGAGAGGGAGGAGGGATGAGCAAAGGAGCCAAGATCATGCTAGAGAAACTCACAGAAACAGTTGACCTGACCTAGTGAGGACACAGAAATCCTAGTGGTAAAGCTGGGGAACCAGCATTGGACTAAACCAAGCCCTCTGAATGTGGGTGTCAGTTAGGAGGTCTGGGCAGTCTATGGGACCTCTAACAGTGGAGCCAGTGTTTATCCCTAGTGCACAAATGGACTCTGGGAGCCCATTCCCTGTGTAGAGGTACTATTGCAGCCCAGATATAGAAAAGATGGCCTAGGCCCTCCCCTAAATGATGTGGCAGACTTTGATGATCCCCTCTGGAAGGCCTCACTATCCTTGGGGAATGGGTGGGGGTTAGGTTGGGGGGTCAGTGGGGGGCATGGGAGGATGGGAGGGTGATGGAATGGGGCGATTGATATGTAAAATAAGATTGTTTCTAAAAAAATCTGTGAAGAATTAGAATCGTGATGGGGATTGCACTGAATTTGTAGACTGTTTTTGGTAGAATGGCAAATTTTAGTGTATGAATTGTACTGATCCATGAACATTTCAACCTTCTGTTATCTTCTTCAATTTCTTTTTACTGTCTTAAAGTTTTTAATCATACAAGTCTTTCACTTGATTGAGTTTATTCTAAGATACTTTATATTATTTGTGGCTATTGTGAAAAATGTTTCCCTGATTTCTTTTTTAGTTCATTTGTCATTTGTATATAGGAGGGCTACTGATTTTTGTTTTTTCTGTGAGTTTATTTTTTTTTCCTGTGGGGGTTATATTTTATTTTTTTCCCTGTGGGGGTTATTTTTTATTTTTTTTTAATTCAAGTTAGGGAACAAGCTTGTTTCACATGTAAGTCCCTTCTCCCTCTCCCTCCCTTCTCCCCCACCCCCAACCTACCTCCCACCCATTCACCCACCACTCCCCAGGCAGGGTAGGACACTCAACGGGGGCTCTGCAAAGTCCACCAAATCCTCCTGTGCTGGGCCTGGGCCCTTCCCCATGTGTCCAGGGCCAGAGTGCCTCCCTTCACGTGGGATGGGCCCTCAAAGTCCCCTCCTACTCCTGGGAAAAACCACTAATCCACTTCCAGAGGCTCCCTGGAGTGCAGAGGCCTCCTTATTGGCATCCATGTTCAGGAGGCTGGATCAGTCCTGCACTGGCCCCCCAGACAGCATCTGGGGTCGACGTGCTCTCCCTTGTCCAGGCCAACTGTTTCTGTGGGTTTCTCCAACCTGGTACAGACCCACTCGATCTTCATTCCTCCTTCTCTTCAACCAAATCCCAGATTTCAGCTCAGTCTATTTCTGTGGATGTCTGTCTCTGCTTCCATCAGCCACCGGATGAGGGCTCTAGTTGCGGATCGGTCGGCCAGGGCTACTGATTTTTGTGAGTTAATTTTATATCCAGGTACTTTGCTGAAAGTGTTTATCAGTAGTAGAGGTTTCCTGGTAGAATTTTTGTGTCCACTTAGGTTTATGATTTTTATCATCTGCAAATAAAGACATTTGACTTCTTGCTTTCCAATTTGTTTCCCTTTGATCTCTTTCAGTTGTCTTATTTTTCTAGTTAAGATTTTAAGTAATATATTGAATAGATATGAAGAGTGTGGAAACAACCTGATTTTAGTGGAATTGCTTTGAGCTTTCCTCCATTAGAGCTGATGGTAGGCTTGTTATATTATATTGAGGAATGTCCCTTTAATTCCTAATCTTTCTAAGACTTTTATTAGGAAGGGGTGCTAGATTTTATCAGAGGCCTTTTCTGTACCTAGTGAGATGATCATGTGATTTTTTTCTTTCAGTTTGTTTGTATGGCGGATTACACTGACTAATTTTTTCATATGTTGAACCATCCCTGTATCTCTAGGATGAAGCCTACTTGATCATAGTGGACTATATTCTTGGATTGGGTTTACAAGAATTTTATTGAGTATTTTTGCATCTATGTTCATAAGGGATATTGGTCTGTAATTATCTTTTTTCATGGCCATTAGATTATATTTTCCTATTGTATGTTTCTTAGGAGGGGGATACACACACACACACACACACACACACACACACACACACACACACGGATGTTTTCATTTTTTACAATGGAAACTCCTTTGTTCTTGGTAACTAGAGGGCCCACTTGCATAGAGGGCCATTATAGTAAGAAATTACCAATACGGAGTCAGGTAGAAATATAAGGGTATTTAATAGGGAAAAGCCTTACTTACAGAGCGAACCAGCCAGCCGGTGGTAGTCTGTACAGCAAGAAGCAAAGAGAGACCGAAACCGAAAACGCAGTCCCCCTACTCACTCTGACCACGCCCTCACAAGCCCTCAGGTACTCCTGTAGCCAGCCCCTAAGAAGGCGTGGCTACAGCTTCCCCTACAGGCCATGCCTGTAAACTCTGCATTCCTATCTCAAAAGATAAACTCCCACGTCTTTCTCCAATACAATCAGACATTTGAAGCAGGCATCAGTGAGCAATGGTGAAGACGGGATCTGGGTTGCCGGTCAATAGTCACTCTAGCTATCACATCCCTTGTATCTTTCTCCTTGGTTCCCAGGTCAGGGCCTGGTGGTTGGGGTTGTGCCATGACCCTGCACTCATATACACAAGATTCAGAGGGAAGCAAAGAGGCAGGGAGTACAAGGGCCAGGGCCCACTGAGACCTTAGTTTTAAGGTGTTCATACTCATAGTCCATTGTATCATCATCAGTGACTTCTGCTTTCTTGACCTGGGTGTGGTGCATCCTCACTATAAAGTCAACTACCTCCATGGCTATGGCTGTGGAAAGAATCAGTGTGTAGGGATCTTTCCAAGATGGTTTCAGCATCTCTTTGGCTATTTGTTTGACCCAGACAATATCACTGGGCTTGAACAAGGGGAAGGTGTTGGTGGACTTGGAGGTCAGCTGGATCTCTCAGATAGTACAATGAATAATAGCCTTTATGAAGGACTGGAGGCCCTGTAGTGACTTGAGAAAGGAATGGTTAGAGAGTTTTTACAACTGCTGTTCTCTGAGCTGGGGAAGCAGTTGGGAAAGTCTTCCAAATATAATTTCATAGGGGGTGAAACCCTTCCTATATGTGGTGCAGTGAGCCCCAAACCCAAAACAAAACAAAGGAAGTAGATCTATTTACACTTCACTGGACTACAATGTGAGTTTTGTTAATTTTTTTTTCTTTAACATCCTACTTATTTATTTACCAGTGTAGAATTCGGAGGTCTAAGCTGGGCGTTGGTGGCGCACGCCTTTAGTCCCAGCACTCGGGAGGCAGAGGCAGGAGGATCTCTGTGAGTTCGAGGCCAGCCTGGTCTCCAGAGCGAGTGCCAGGATAGGCTCCAAAGCTACACAGAGAAACCCTGTCTCGGAAAAAAAAAAAAGAATTCGGAGATCTATATGCATTATGAAGTTTTTAATCTGTCTCTAAAGATTTATCTAATAGTTGAGTTTTTGGCTATGAAAGCCAGGTTATTGTCAGGTCCCATTGTTAGGGGGAGGCCAAATTAGAGGACCCATTCTTTGAGGACCTTTAAAGCTACTTTTTGGACAGTTTTAGTCTGGCGGGGAACACTTCTACCTACTCAGAAAAGGTATGTATAAAAACTAGCAAATGTTTATAAACTCCTTTGGCAGGCTGGATCTCAGTGAAGTTGGTTTCCCCAAGTTTGCTGGAGTGTTGTCCTCTCATTCAGATCCCTTCCTGGGTAAGGGCTCTCTGTTTTGGATTCATCAGAGTACAGACCTGGTATGTGGCTGAGATGTTCCATGCCAGGCTGTCCAGTCTAGGTATAACATACCTTGGTCTGAATAACTAAGAAAGGTTTTGGACCCTTGATGAGTAGCTTCGTGAAGGTCAGTTACCAGAGTCCTGCCAGTTCTTCTGGGAGAATGACTTTCCCTCTGGTGTCCTCCACCAACCTGTGGCTTTGAGCTGTCTGTTTCTTCTTTTTGCATCCTTTATTCCCTCTTGGTTGTACCATGGTGTCTCAGGCAACACCAGGTCTGGCTACTTCACCAGAATATCAATGGGCCACTGGTCTTAGGGCCACTTGTTGGGCAGCCAGATCAGAGGCCTCCTTACCTCCTGCCTCAGGGGAGTCATCTTTTTGATGTCCTTGGCAGTGGAGGGTAACAACTTGTAGGGGAAGCCACATAACCTCTAGCCAAAGACCAAGACTTTTTCTTTGTTTTTTAATGTCCTTTTGCATAGTGGTGAGAAGCCCTCTTTCTCTACACTTGGACATGCATGGTAGTAAAAACATAGCAACTGTCTGTGTGTATGGTGGTGGGCTTTCCCTTTTTTCGTCTGAGAGCCTGGGCCTGATTGATCAGTTCTGCTATGGGCTAAGGTACCTGGCTCTAAGGCTTGGGCCTAAATCAGTTCAGTAAAAGCAAGTACTACAACTCCTATGTATCTGGTTTTATCTTTCATCTTCTGACAATCAAGGATGTGCACCTGTGGGCTGTCATCAGGCAAGAAAGTAGCAGGATGGTGGGGGTAGGTTTCGGGAACTGGATCCCAGGATGATCCAGGAGTAGGGCCGGGTATTGTGTCACACAGTCATCAGACAGCCAGAGTTCTGGTGTTCTTTGGAGGAGAGCCTCAACTGTGTGGGGTGCTATGAGTGTAAGATCCTGACCTAGAGTCAGGCAGTGGTGGTGTATGCCTTTAATCCCAGCATTTTGGAGGCAGAGGCAGGTGGATTTCTGAGTTTGAGGCCAGCCTGGTGTATAAAGTGAGTTCTAGGACAGTCAGGGCTACACAGAGAAACTCTGTATCGAAAAACAACAATAAAAGATCCTGACCCAGAGTTACCCCTCCCCCCTTTAAAAAATTAGACTAGCAGTAACCACCATAGCTCTTAGACAGATGGTCCATCCTGGGGCTACAGGGTCCAATCATTTGGACAGGTGTGTTACAGGGCATTTTTATGGCCCCAAAGTTTGGGTTAAAACTCCTTTTGTAATGTCTTTTGCCTTGGAGGATAAACAGATGGAAAGGTTTTGATATACCTGGAAGTGACAGGGCTGGAGCCAAAATCAGGACTGCTTTTAAAGTCTCAAAAGCCTTTTGTTTAATCCCAGTCCAGATTGGGGATCAGTGCTCCTCCTTGCTATTTCTGTAAACTCTGGTATCCAGTGGCAACATGGAAGAACCTATTCCAGCCACACCTAAGAACTCTTAAACCTGTCTCAGTCTTTGTAGTTGGGATCCTACTTTGAGATAGGCTCCTTTTGCCTTTACTGGTAGCCAAGAAAGGTAGCCTCTGATGTATAAAGTAGCAGTCTATAGTCCAAGGTCTATAACTCTTGCAGCAGTCCTTCAGTGGCTTTTTAATTTAGTTTAGACTGGGAGGAAAACCCCCTTCCCCCAGATCATTGGATCCTAACAAAGACCACCTACCTCTGCTAAGACCTTGAGCAAATCTCCCATCTAAAGTACTTAACATACTTGGGATCAGAGTCCCACCTCCTGCTGTCCAGGAAGCTGAGGGGATCCCCATTCCAATTTTCTACTCTTGCCAAGATACACAGCTTAGTTAATCATTTCCGGCCTGAAATCTGCTGAGATTGAGGGTTGTGCTTAGACCCTTGGCCCCTGAACTACATCAGGATAGGAACTAACCAGACTGCCAGCTTATTGGCTGACAGAAGTCACTGTGACTGGGTAGAGTCCAAATTAACATCAGAGGACTTTGACATGGGGCTGGAAGCTAATATCCAAACCTTTAATCTAGGCACATCCCCTCATTCTGATGTCATTTGATTTCTGCCTTTTGGGTTAATTAACCTGGATAACAGCAATATTACTGTGTCCCCACAACTACTTGGTGGGCATATACTAATGATTTGACTGTATGTGCTTCTTTTGATGTACATTCTCAAGCTAAGAAGCCCCTTTTATGAATCTTGGTACACATTCTACCCATATAATGGGGAAGAAGAGAGAATGCATCCTAATATGGACCCTGGACTACAAAGAAAAAGAACCGTGCTTGTCTTCCTCCCCGTCCTGGTCAGAGCAGGAAGCCATAGACACCGTCCTCAGCTTTTATGAGGAGAGATGAGAATGTTAAGGAACTAAGCAGACAGGTTGATCAGGACCTAGAGGTATTAAAAGTTTCCATTTCTGAATTAGAACTCCCTTGAGGAAGTGGTCCTACAAAACTAGAGAGGCTTAGACTAACTTCTCACGAAATGGGAAGTATGTATGGTTTGGGAGAAGCCCATTGTTTTCATGCTAATTGATCAGATGTAATTAGAGACGCTCTTGCCATGTTTGGGGAAAACCTGAGAGGGAGAGAGAGAGAGAGAGAGAGAGAGAGAGAGAGAGAGAGAGAGAGAGAGAGAGACAGAGACAGAGACAGAGAGACAGAGAGATGAGATAGAGCTCAGACAGACAGAAGACACACACACACACACACACACACACACGTGTGTGTGTGTGTGTGTGTGTGTGTGTGTGTGTGTGTGTGTGTGTGTGTGCGCGTGCTGTGGGGTGGTGAATCAGATAAAAGGTACCAGTCTCTGTTCTCTTGGTTCCCTGGCTACCTACTCTGCTATCAGCATTGGCTGGGCCTCTAATTTTCTCTCTGAATCCATTAACGGTGGGGTCCTACACTTTAAATTAGTTGGCCAAATTTGGGGAGAAGAGATCACTACCCCCCATCACCTAGGACAGGTGAAGGAGCTGACCTTGGTGTCATGGGGGCAGGAGGGCTGTCCCTGTCCCTCACCAGCTGCAGAGCTCGGGAGAGTGGCTGGTGCACCTGGCCTGGACAACACAGTGGAGTTGGCCCTGATGGTGTAGGTGTGGGAAAGCTGACTCTGAAGGCATGAAGGCCGGAGAACTGGCTCTCTACCCCTTGCTTATTGCTGCAAGAGGTGAATTATCTGGGGCAGTGCTGGAGAGCTCACCCTGGTGGTGAAGACATGGAAGAGCTGGATCACTGACCAACCCTGCAGCTGCCCAGGCACAGAACCAGGATTATGACCTGGTCTGCCCCAGCGTCCACTCTATCTGTGATCATCTGGAGCATGTGAAGGGGCCTGACCAGCAGACCCAAAGCTGCATGATCTGCACAACACAGGGCAACAACAGGATATCCAAGAGGAGTCCCAGTGAGGGCCCAGTATTGACAGTGTAGGAGAAACCAGAGGCCTCAAACCAGACCGATGACTTTGTAATGAACACTTGCAAGTAAAGATATAATGGACAAAGGGTTTACCTCGTGGCTTACTGTGTCACACTGCAGCTATGATGACATTTTAAATTTTTTTCTCTTAAAATTTTTTTTGGGGTTGCAGGGTTGGAGGTCATATGCAAAGGGACAGGGAAATGAATGTGATCAAGGTGCATGATGCGAAAGGCACAAAGAGTAAGTAAAAAGAAGGAATTCAGGACCAGGAAATTTCATAAACCTTAAATGCATATACACACTAAAAATTTGCATGGTCTGTATGTAAAGCAAAGGATTAATTCAGTCAAATTAATGGTTCTTAGGGCCGGTTACACCTCTTTGAGGAAGGATGAGTCTAGGATTTGACTCATTCACTAAGATCAGTGGGGAGTGTAACAAGGCAAAGGTTCCTCCATCTTGTCTCAGCTGGAGCCATCTTTGGTTTAAACGGAAATTGACCTCCCTCCCTTTCTATCTGCTCTGTTAAAAGTCCAATGGGAAAGAACCCAAGACTGTTTTAGAAACTCAAGGTCAAAATGTCCAGCTAACAGCATGTTCTAGCTTCCATTAAACCACTTACTTTACATCCCCCTTCAACTGCCAACTGGATGTAGTTTTTTTGTGTTTTAATCTCTGTAGGGGAAATGTTAGCCACGCCCTCTTGGGGGCTGGCACAGGTGATCCAGAACACTCACAATTGGGTGTGGTCAGAGTGACATAGCAAGACCTTAAATATGAGGGTCACACGCAGGCGGCTCTCTTTATTCCCTGACTTGCCTGGTGGTATAAGACTGACTCCATCAAGTGAGTACTTTCCCAATAAAACATCTGCTCATCAAACTTGCTCTGACTCCTTTTGTGGTACGCATTAATTGCGCCCCACAATAAATCTCCTCTTAAATGCACTGGAAGCTGCTCTGTGAGAAGTGCTTCTCTCCAGGCAGACAATGGCCACCTTAATACAGACTCCCAGTTTGGACTTTGATTGTGCTGAGTGGTTGTGGTGGTTTGAAAGAAAATGGCCCTTAAAGGGAGTGGCACTATTAGGAGGTGTGGCCTTGTTGGAGGAAGTGTGTCACTGTGGGGGTGGGCTTAGAGGTCTCCTATTCTGAAGCTATGATCAGTGTGGAACTCAGTTCATTTCCTGTTGCCTGAGGCTCAAGATGTAGAACTCCCAGCTGGGAGAATAGGAGACCTCAAAGCCCACCCCCAAAGTGACACACCTCTTCTTCTATGGGGTTCCCCAGGCTCCAAAGGGAGAGACCTGATAGAGACCTCCAATTTGAGCTCTTTCTCTAATGTTTAGCTGTGGGTCTCTGTATCCACTTTCATCAGCTTCCAGACGAAGCCTCTCTGATGACAGCTGAGCTAGGCATTGATCTATGACTATAGGGGAACATCATTTAGAACTATTTTTATTTTTATTTATTTATTTATTTTTGCTAGCTGTGTTTGTTTTGATACCTGTTTTGAGCCCTAGGTCTCTGGGCTATCCAGCCTTAGGTTCCTGCTTATCCAGGCAGTTTTGGGTATGGGCTCCCTCTCATGGTTTGGGCCACAAATTAGACCAGTCATCGATTGGCTACTCCCACAGATTCCAGGCCACCATTGCCCCAGTACATCTTGCAGGCAGGACAAATTGTAGGTGGTTGGAATGTTTTGTGGCTGGGTTACTGGAAGCCTTGCCTGGTTACAAAAGATGGATGGTCCAGGCTTCCTATGCTTTACTACTAGGAGTCTTTGCTAGGGTCACCGTCATAGATTCCAGGGATTGTCCACTGCATTAGGTTTCTACCTCACTCCCCCAATGCACTCCAACTCTAGTCATCTCTTTCCATATCCCACCCCCCTCTATCTCCATCCTTCCCTGCAACCTGATCCTCCCTGTTTTCATCCATATCTGCTTCCAGTTCACTCTCAGAATCTTTTCTGCTTCCCCTTTCCAGGGAGGTCCATGCATCTTCCCTAGAACCTCCCGTGACTTAGCCTCTCTGGGTCTGTGGATTGTAGCTTTATTATTATTTACTTAACAGCTGATATCCACTTGTAAGTGAGTACATACTGTATTTCTCTTTCTGGGTCTCTTTTACCTCACTCAGGATGATTTTTTTTTCTAGTTCCATTCATTTGCCTGCTGCTTTTATGATGCCATTGCTTTTATAGATGAGTAATAATCCATTGTGTAAATGTATCACATTTTCTCTAACTGTTCTTCAGTTGAGGAACATTTAGGTTGCTTCTAGTTTCTGACTATTATGAATAAAGCTGCTATGAACATAGTTGAGCACATGTCCTTGTGGTAGGATGGATCATCCTTTGGACCTCTGGAAGAACAGTCACTGCACTTAACCGCTGAGCCATCTCTCCAGCTTAAATGTCATCTTTAAGAAACCGTTTTTGTTGGTTCTTATGTTCTTTGGAATATATTTATTCTCTTTTTGGTATTGAATAAGCAATAATCATTAATCTTAGTGAGTTCTGACACACCAAATCCAGTAGATTCTGTGTGACAAGTTCCACAGACTGAGGTGATAATTTCAAAAGAAGGTTTCCTGGAAACGGTTGTGGAACTCTTGGCCGGAGAAAAATATTGAGCCATAGTTCTCATGGCAATCTCTGCTCTTCTGTTCTTTTCTCAGATTAAGGAAATGTTCCTGAAAGCCTACGCTGACATTTTAAACAAATGATATAAATGAGAAACCATCTTCTGAGTTGTGGTCACTGACCATGACCTGGTTTCCAGGAAAACCAGCGCTTTTCAAATCATTTATGTCATTCACATAAGTACAAATAGTATTAATGAAAACTTTCCCAACAATAAAATTTCATAGGACTGTACATGTGTAATTGTGAGTAGGTTTAAAAGTTTGGTAAAGAAAGTTTTTTGATAAGAAAAAGTCAAAATAGCTCAATATTTCAAAGATTCACAAGAGCTAGACAACAAATGTTAAACAATAACTGATCACAAAATAGGCAGTTAGCTGTGGTTAGCCTTGAATGATTTTCTGATTTATTGTTCGCTTTGGATAAGTTGTATGTTACTGTGCCAAATAACGATGATGTCATTTGCTCTATCTGGGTTTGCTTCAGTGAACACAAATTCTGAGAAGCTATGTTTTATCCTGGATAAAAAGCCTTGCTTGAAAGCTACAAAACACACTCAGATTCAAACTGCCTCTTGTTTGTTTCTGTTTGTCACCGCTGAATCCTTACCCACCTAGTCTTCAAGAACCCTCATCCCAGGGACCCCCATACCCGGCTGGGGTGGTTCAAGGCAGAGTTCCTCCTGCTTATTAAGGATGACTGCAAAGGCAGCAGGGACAACTAGAAAAACTGGTTTCTGTAACAGAGCAGAGAAATTTAGTTTCTTTGTAAAAGCGTTTGTTCCCAGTAAACTCAGGCATAATCATGACTGACAAGGTAGAACCAAGAGTTTCCATAAGAATAAACATAGCAAAAGTTAAGAGAATCCTGAAGCCCATGAGCTCCCGGGTCAGTGCAGGAGTTTGCAGTATTGTATCCATAGGTCCTTGCCAAATGGATGGGATTCTCCAAAGGGCCTTGCTGTCTAAGGAACTCCATTTACAACACAACTACCCCAAGGGTGACAGCATGGCTTCTGCCAGCAAAGGACAATGTCAATGGGACAAAATGGCAGCCTATAGAATGTGAAAACATTTTTACTTACTTCATACCCAACAGTGTGGTGATATATTATTTATGATTTATTAAAGCTTGCCTGAGGATTCAGAAAGCAAAGCCAGTCACGAGTCATAGAAGCCGGGCACACACCTTTAATCCCAGCACTAGGGAGGTATATAAGACAGGAGCAAGGTCTATATATCAGGCTTTCATTCTCCGGCCTCACTCTCCAGTCTCAGGGTTCTACAGCCATGCTGAGGAGAGGCAGCAGAATCAGCCCATTCAGCCTGAAGGAGTGGTATGACCTAGTGGCTCGCTACCTTGCTTTTCTAATCTTCAGCTTGAAGTTAGAACCCCAATATCTGTCTCTGTGCCTTTTATTTTGCATGCAACACAACAGAGGACTAATACCTGAACTACATAAAGAACTCAAGAAACTAAACATCAACAAACCAAATAATTCCATTAAAAAAATAGGATAAAGATACAAACATAGAATTCTCAATAAAGGAATCTCAAATGGCTGAGAAATATTTTAAAGGTCAACATCCTTAGCTGTCAGAGAAATGCAAATCAAAACTGCTTTGAGATTCCATCTTACACCATCAAAAACACAAGTGGCAGCTCATGCCAGTGAGGATATGGAGCAAAGGGAACACTCCTCCATTGCTTGTAGGAGCACAAACTTGTATGGAAATCAATAATCCCAGAGAATTAGGAATCAATCTACCTCAAGATCCAGCTATACCATTCCTAGGCACACAACCACCTGTAATGAGTTCTGGTGCCCTCTTCTGGCCTGTAGGCAAAACATGCAGACAGAACACTGTATACATAATAAATAAATAAATCTTAAAAAAAAAAGATGACATTTAAAACCTTATAGGAACACAGAAGGAAAAAAAGATAGGACATGAAAGGTCAGACATTTCTCTGGCACAGGACATGAACACTCAGATATTTTTTCTTTTCCTTTTCTTTTCTTCTTCTTCTTCTTTTTTTTTTCGAGACATGGTTTCTCTGTGTAGCTTTGGAGCCTATCCTGGCACTCACTCTGGAGACCAGGCTGGCCTCGAACTCACAGAGATCCGCCTGCCTCTGCCTCCCGAGTGCCGGGATTAAAGGTGTGCACCACCAAGGCCCAGCCCAGATATTTTTTCAATATCAAAGTATCAATAAAGGAATCTAAAATTCCCAGTTCCTCTTAAAGAAGTACATTTAGGAATTCACAGGAAGAACAACGAAACAGTCTCAATAGTTAAAGAGTTAGGTATTAATCATTATTTTGAGAATTTATAAAGAATAGGATTAAAACTGCAATCCATATAATAAAGTTGACATACAGATTACTCAGAAACTGGTGTACACCTGAAAATGGTACTTTAGTATTACAATAAATTTAGCTGATCTCATATTGTTCAGAATTAATCACTGGGCTCAAATCTCTTACTTTGTAACCGCATGTTTGCTGCTGGTTAGGTCACAGTATGAATAAGATACGCCTAGCTAGACATAAACATTTGGCTTACTATATATTGATATGGGGTAAAGGTCAACGACGTTGAGGGAGTGGGAAAGAAGAGAAACTAAAATGTTAATGATTCTTGGAAATGATTAAAGAGAAATGATTTGAAATTGTTCATACTTGAACGCATTAGAACCTGTATAAATAAAGATGGCCTGAGCTAGTCGAGGCCATCAGTTTAAAAGACAACTGGTGTTCAGACTCCTCAATTTTCACCAACTTCACACATCCTTCCTGTGGCACAAGAACCCTGCTGGAGCTGGACTCCAGCACTTTGCCTTACAGAGATTTTCAGTTTCACGAGTTCCCCTTTTATTAATTGTTGATCTTAGTGTCTGTGCTATTGGTGTCTCCTGTGCCAGTTGTGTACAAGGCTATTCCCTAGGATCTCTTCTATCAGGTTAAGCAGATCTGGTTTTATGTTGAGGTCTTTGATCCACTTGGACTTGAGTTTTGTGCAGGGTGCTAGATATGGATCTGTCTGCCTTCTTCTACATGCCAGCATCCAGTTAGACCAGCACCATTTGTTGAGATGCTTTCTTTTTGTCCTTTGTGCATTTCTGGCTTCTTTATCAAAATTTGGGTGTTGATCAGTGTGTGGATTTCCATCTGCATCTTAATCCAATTTCACTGATGAATCTGCCTGATTTTATGCCAATACCATGCAGGTTTTATTTCTATAGCTCTGTGGTACAGCATCAGGGATGATGATACTTCTGGAAGTTCTTTTATTATACAGGATTGTTTTAGCTATCCTGTTTTTTTTTAAATTTGAAGTTGAGTATTGTTTTTTCAAGGTCTGTAAGGAATTGTGTTAGAATTTTGATCAGGGTTGTGTTGAATCTGTAGATTGACTTCAGTAAGATGGCCGTTTTTACTCTGTTAATTCCACCGCTCCAGGAACATGAGGCTAATTCAATTTTTTAATGTAGGCACTTAGTGCTATGAACTTTCTTGTTAACACTGCTTTCATTGTGTCCCATAAGTTTGGGAATGTTGTGTATTCATTTTCATCGAATTCCAGGAGGTCTTTAATTTCTTTCTTATTTTTTCCTTGACACAGTGATAGAGAATTATTCAATTTCTGTGAGTTTGTAGTATTTCTGTTGTTGTTGAAATCCAGCTTTAATCCATGGTAGTCTGAAAGGATGCAGGAGACTATTTTAATTTTCTGGTTTCTGTTGAGATTTGCCTTGTGACTGAGTAATTTTTGAAGGAAGTTCTGTGAGGTGCTAAGAAGAAGGTGTAGTATATTCTTTTATGTTCCATCACTTGTGTTCTGTTGGTGAAGCTTGCATCTGTAGTTCCTGTTCACTTACACATATTTTTCATTTCCAGAGTTCCTTCAATTTGTGTTTTCTTTATTGCTTCTATTTACTGTTTCAGGTCTTGAGCAGTTTTATTTGCTTTCTTCAACTGTTTGTTGTTTTTTTCTTGGCTTTCTTGAAGGGATTTATTCATTTTCTCCAAGTTTTTGTTTGTCTTTTCTTTCCCTCCATTTCTTTAAGGGATTTACTCATTTCCTCTTAAGGACCTCTATCATCTTCAGAAGTTGGTTTTACTATCTTTTTCTTGTGCTTCAGCTGGGTTGGGATTTTTCAGGGCTTGTTAAAAATAATAGCAGGATAACTGGATTATGGTGACAACATATTTCCCTGGCTGCTGTTGATTGTGTTCATATGTTTGTGTCTAGGCATCTGGGTTGGGTGATTATAGGTCTAGATGCTGATTTCTGAGTTTGTCTTTGTTGTATGGGTGTTTTGTTCCTTGGTTTCTGTTTCCTTTCTGGTCTTCTGGCCAGTGTGGCCTTTGGTTGTGCAGGAGGTCTCTACTCAAGTTGGGGGCTGGAACATGGTGACAAGGAGGGGAGATTAGGGATAGGGTAAGGAGCATTCAGAGAGTGGGAGAGATCCAAGGGTGGGAAGCCTACCTAGAATTCTGGTAGCTGGTGTGGCCTCTTGTCACACAAGAGGTCTTCCCCAGAGCTGGGGGCTAGAGTTGGGTGGCTGGCTTGACCTCAGGTCAAGCAGGGGGTCTCCTGGTCCATTTGATTTATAACGTTAGCTAGCTAAAGCATTTTTCTGTTTAGTTTTTGTCTGGATGACCTGTTTATTGGAGAGAATGGGTTATTGAAGTCCCCCAATATCTCTGTTTGAGAACAATATGTGATTGGAGCTGTAGTAATATTTCTTTTAGAAACTTGGATATCCTTGTGTTTAGTGCATAGATGTTAAGAGTTGTAATGTCCTCTTGGTGGATTTTCCCTTTGATGAATGTGTATTGTTCTTCCTTATAATGGCTAAGAGACCTGCTCCAGCCCCTACCCAGGGTTCCAAAGGTGAAATTCTTCTCAATGAGGTCACAATGAATACACTTTTTCTACTTTCACTATTACTTATTTGTTTGGTCTATTGAGGACTGGTAGCCAAATCAGGATGGTTAGAGTCTGGACTCTGACAACTCTAGTTATAGTGTAGAGTGAAACAGAGAGGCTTCTCTGGGTAAGAGTTAGTAGGATATGAGGCTACAGACAAGAACAGATAGAAAAGTGAGATGGTTAGAGGAAAGAGGTGCCATGAGCAACACGGGGGGGAGCAAGGCCAACGTGAAGAGAACATGGGAAGAACAGGGCCTGCACCAAAAATCTCCCAGAGGGGAGAGATTTCAACTCCAGACAGGGCATCTCATCTTTAGCAGAGGGGATAGTTTTCTGGCTCAAATACAAAACTCTGCTGTTGCTCTGTGCATTTAGAGAAAATTAGATCATTTAAAAAAAAAACCTGCTGGACAGAGGCAGAGATATTTTGAAAGGGCAAGGAATTAAGGCCTTTCTTTGGATTGAGAAAAAGAGTCAGTGAAGTGATCCCCAAAGAGGAAGAACCAGGAGGGACCAGGAGGAACTTATGTTTAAGTTCTTTGCTCAATTCTCTCCAGACATTCCTGAGTGTGTGTGTGTGTGTGTGTGTGTGTGTGTGTGTGTGTGTGTGTGTGTGTGTGTGCGTGTGTGTGTGTGCAGGTGTGTGTGTGTATGTATACACACACACACCTGTGCACTTAAGGGATCAGGTCCTTCATATGCCAACTTAGTGCCTTCTCTTCCCTACATCCCAGGCTTGGACTCAAGCTCTGTGGACTCAGATAGGAGATATCCACTCTGCAAGTACTCTTTTCCTGGAAAAACAGACTCAGAAATATTAATAAACTGGGTACAAGCTTTTAATAATGGAAGGTGACACTCATTCTCCCCAAGACCAGTAAACTGGGTTGAGTCCCTCCATGGGTCAGCTCACCCACCATAGATTTCCCCTTATAGATCAAGAGGTACTTTCCATAGACATCTTGCAACTCTGGTTGACTGCCAGATGCCTGCTGGTTTTCTCCTTGGGTTTCTATATAAAGTTTGAGGATATCACTTTCATTTTCCCTATGAACTGTGTTGGGACAATTATTTGTTAAGCTAATATGGACCAAAAAATCCCCAGTCTGAGAGTAGTCTGTGCAATTAGTTGGCTTATCCCATAAGCAAACAGGAAAAATCCCCAAACACATCCTCAAGTAGCTATTTCCTACATGGGGAATTTCTTGCTTGGAAAACAGTTCAATGCCATCTTAGACAATTGCTTCATATTTGGCTATGGAAATAAACAGACACATTTCAATGCTTTACACCAAATACTGGTTTATTCTTCAAGTAACATGAGTACATGTATCTGTGGATATTCTTCCAGGCTTTCTAGGGTGTAGCTTCAGGCTTATTCTCAGATGTGCATCACCTGTGTTTTCATTATGAGTTGCAGTTAGAGAACTTGCAGAGGTGAGCGTAGGGAGGGCACACTATTTAAACAGGCAGGTGAGAAATGGAGTAACACTGAAACATACTTGATACTGCCATAAGCCAGAGGCTAGGAGAAGCCGAGAGGAGACTCATCTCACAGACCTCGGAAGGACCCAGCCTTGGTGACAACCTGAGCTCAGACTCCCAGCCTCCAGAACCGAGGGACAATCCATTTAATAAGCTACCCTGTTTGTGTCACTTGGTTACCCAGAAAGCTCATAGAGTGTTTGTGACAGGAAAGCAATCCCTGCTGGCATATCCATCTAACAGGCTAGATTGGGATTGATGGAGGTGACATGACTAAAAGAAAACAGGGACAGACAGTCCTTTAATTAGAACAATGGAGGACATCAGACTGCACAGGTGTGGAGGCTGTGCACTGAGGTGTGAAGGGTTGGGGGGGGTTTATAGGGCAGAGAGGGGAACATCTGTGGTGGAAGATATTGTCTGTAGCTCTTGTCTCAAAGTTGTAAATGACAATGGAGGTTGGTCTGTTGACTCTGCCAGGAGCTTTCAGGCTCCTAATTGCCTGCAGTGGTGAATGTTCCTGTGCAGAATTTCTCAGCTTTTAGGTCATTATGTTTCCCAGGGGAACAAAGGAAAAGCCCTTGGGCCACAGCCTCCTGTTGTAGAAATCACTGAGACTCTCTGCTCTGTCTTTAAGTGCAGTTGTTTTCCTAGAGGCTAATCAGGGCTCTGGAGCTACCATGACAAAAGCAGATTTGCATTGTATTTGTCTGTACTTATTTCTTTGAGCTCACCCACTTGAGGAAAGTAAAAGAAATTTCAGTGATCTCCCCCTCCAACTAGAACTAGGATAGACTTCTCTGTCCCCACAAAATCTATTGCCAACATCCTACGCTATCCTAGGCTGTGCAAGTGTGTTCCACATTGTAATTCTGCTTTTTATTTATTTATAAATAAAAAAAATAGAGATTCACATCTCTATTTTTTATTTGACTTTGGAGATTTTCTTCCTGATTTTCCTAAAGTTTTACCCAGCAAAGCATAATTGTCCATAGGGTATGGTGGATTGAATGAGAATGTCCCCCACAACTCCTATATTTGAATTCTTGGTCCCTGGTTGGTGGAACTATTTGGGCAGGATTAAGAGGTTTGTCCTTGTTGAAGGAGATGTGTCACTGGGGTTGGGCTTTGTGGTTTTTAAAAGCTCAGCATTCTTGGTTCTCTTCCTCCCTTCCCCCCCCCCCCCCCCCGTCTCCTCTCTGCCTCCAACTTTTGAATTGGAATGTAGACCCTTAACTACTGCTCTAGCACCATGTCTGCCTGTTTAATGCCATGCTCTCCACTATGATGATCATAGACTGTAACTTGCTGGAACTGTGAGCCCCCAAATTATGCTTTAAAAAAATAAGATTATTTGGTTATAATTCCTCTTCAGTGCAACAGGGGAAAAAGAAAACTAAGACAGGTGGAGCTAACCAAGCTGACAGGTGGCAGATCAATAGAGCTGTCACTCAACACAGATCTTGGTCCCTTGCCTGATTCTGTCACAGAGAACTGGACAGCTTTTCTCAGTAACCTGGTCTCCTTGTGTGCTTGTGGCTTTTTTTTTTTTTCCTGATTTCCCTTGTTTTCTCACTTCCGGTCTCAGTGGTGTCTCTGCAGAGTTGGTTCCCACATTCTTCCCATGTGATTAGAGAGAACAGTTAGCTTTCACTTCCACTCTCCACACTCTGGCCAGTCACTGGGATCAGAGGAGGATGCGTTTCTCATAATTTTGTTCCCTCCACAGACTGTGTCCTGAGTGCCTTTGGCATGTCCTGTGTCCTTGAACCACAGTTACCATACATGTTATCATCTCACCAACCTTCAAGCACTTAGGAGTGGGACATGGTTGCCATCTGCATGGGCAGGTATTTGGTGGCTGTGTAATGAGTGAGCAAATGACCAAGTGTGGTGGGTTTTACCCAGAGGCTGCTGAGTCTGACTAGAGGACCAAGATTGCATACTGTGAGGAGGAGCGAAGAGTGTTTAGACAGGGTTGTGAGGCTCCAAAGTGGAGGCTCATTCTTTGGGTACTAGAGCCATCATAGGGCTTTGAGATAGGAATAACACAACAGATGAGTGTATTTTAACTCTTGGAACTCAGGACGTCTTTGCATTGTAGGAAATCAATGAAAGACTCTGAAAGAGCTTATGAGGATTCCATCTGTTGATATTTACTCTTAGTAAATAAAACAGAGACATCTAAGATGTGTTTGTTAGTTGTTGAATTAAAACTATATCTCATGTCAGCACAGATAAACATCTTTAATGAAAAATAGCTATTTTCCAAAATAAAAATTTTATCAGTTGGTAGGAGAAGAAATATCTTTGCATCTCCCATCACTAGGCTCATGGATGAAGCCTCTGAAATAAAACACATAACAAGAGAAAAGCATATGTATCTACTTACTATGATTTTCTGTTGACCTTTCTAGGGAGGCAAAGACAAGATCATGGAAGTATTTGTGGTTGGTTTGCTGAAGATGTGGATAGTCATGAACTATATTAAAAAATATGATCTGGGAGCTGGTGAAATGGCTCAGTGGATAAGAGCACTGGCTGCTCTTCCAGAGAACTCAGGATCAATTCCCAGAAGCCATGTGGTGGCTCCAGTTCCAGGGGATCTAATGCCCTCTTGTGGAATCCACAGGTACTGTATGCATGTGCTGCACACACATAAATGAAGGCAAAACACCCCATACACAAAAATAAAAATAAATAACATCTGAAAACAATTAAAAAAAGGTGATCAAAGGTGACGAACAGGTGAGCCTCACATGACCTATGTGCCCAACGTCTTCTCTGTGTCTTCAGACAGCAGGGTTCCTTTCCTCTAGGAGTGGACAGGGCCCCTGAGTGAGCTTTTCCATATTCAGGGGGACAGACAAAGGAAGGTGGGAGTGGCCTTCTCAATTACAGGCTTTCTCAGGTGCCTGATGGCACATTTTTGGGGTGGTGCATCCTGAACCTCATCAGATTTGTGCATATCTTTCATGTCTGGCCCAACTGAAGAAGTAGATTCTCCCATCTGTTCTGTTTTAATGGTTTGTTTTTGGTGCCTGGCTCTGGATAGTTGTGTGTTTGGAAGAAGTTGTTTTTCATGGCCCTTTGAGATAATTATTGTTGTTTTCTCAAAAAATAAGGTTTATTTTTCAACCTTAGCACTGTTGCCATTTTGGGCCAGAGCCTTCTTTGCTCTGGGGGTGTCCTGTAGTCTCTGGGTGTTTAGCATCACCCCTGGTTACTACCTATCAAATGTTGTGGTACCTTCCATTCCACTTGCAATTCTGACAGTTCATCTCTTATATTGCTGATCCCAGCCCTCATGGTTGGAAACTGAAACCCCCAACTTACAAGTTGGCTTCTTACACATGATATCTGAAATCTTATCAGCAGGCTTTACATAATCTGTCTTATGGGCTGAATATTTGTGTACCCCCAAAAGTCATATATTAAAACTCAACTTACCGAACTCAATGGTGCCAGTGTACAAAGATATCAGCAGTTTAGGGGTTGAACCTCTCTAAAGGTCTCCCAATTCTATGCTTCCTCTCTCCTTGTTGCATCACTGACAGAATAAATCATATCCATCTCTGTGTTTTCTCCCCCTGCATACTTCTGAGGTCAGCAGTTTGTGTATCCATGAGGTCAAGAGCTATATCATGTTCGTGTCTGCCATGAATAGTCTTGGGTATTTCTGATGCTCAATACATATTTATTAAATGATTGAATGACTGACAGAGGGACACTTGGGTGATGAGATGGCTATTTCTCTATTTGAAAACTCCCTTAGGCAGGGAGTACATGAATGTGTATACACCAAGGCCTACCACCATACAAATGCATTGGTCTTGAGAGGACATCTTTGTTGCAATCCATTTCAATCACCCACCTTATTCTAGTAGAAAGCCAGCAGGGCTTGCCAGGATGAATTGGAGCACAAATCCACAGTATAAGCAGTAAGAGAGACATTTCCCCCAGTTTGTCAGGAAAGGAAGGACCTAGCATACAGGAGCCTAAGCAGGGGAGAACATCACTTGGTCTCAGTGAAAGATTCTTCTAGAATCTTCAGCTTCACTTATCTGGAGTTTTGAACTACATTGGAATAACTTGGCATTGGGTTCGATGGTTCTGGGAAGACCACTGTGTTTGTTGCATAGACATTTGGAATGGCCACATTCACCTGAAAAACAAAGGCACACAGCAGGTGCATACTTCACTAATGCTAGAGGAATCCTCTGGAGGGTCTTTGCTGGAAGCCTACACTTCAGCATAGTGTGGCTGAGCTGGTGGGATTTGTAATAGGTGAGTTCTGAGGGATCATGATCAGGCTGTGGGTACCACTTTCATGAATGTGTTTATTCCTGACTCAGGGAGAAGGCTAGGTTTCAAGAGGATGTTGTAACAAAGCAAGGCTACCCCACGTGCTTGAACATTTCTCAGTTAGGTCACTATTCTTTTTCCTTTTTGCTGTTATAACCCAGGCAGAGAAAGCCTCTGCTCAGAAGTTCTCCAGAGCAATGCTGTTTAGATACTCCAGCCACTAGACTTGAGAGGCAAGTAAACCTCTTTATTTTAAAATTACCCAGCCTACTGATAGCAACAGAAAGTTGTTATATTTCCACCCACAAGGACTCACATTGTTGTTCTGACAGCAGGTCACTTGGCAGCCAAAGTGGGAAGACACACTTGCAATGCAGAGCTCCAAGATGCAGAAGATAAGCAGCACACCAGAAATAGCCATGCCTGTATTCTAGAATCAGAAGAAATATAAGGGCATCAGTGCTAGGCTAGGACTTTGACAAGACTCTGAAACGGACCATCTGCATGTCCTTGGCAAAGTCTCTCTCCCTTAGCCTTATGGGGACAAATGTGTCCCAGGTCTTTGTGAGGGTAAAGTGTTGGTGGAAAGTGGCTATTTATCATCTACTGTTACTACTAGCCTTTATGGGAAGGAGAGTCATTAGTTAAGGAAATGTCAAAAAATTTTGCATCAGAGGTGATTTCTTAATAAAATAGGTTGAGTGAAGAATACACATGACCTTGTATGTCAAAGGGATCAGGCTGGATGCCATGTTGAAGAGAGCTTTGAGGAGGACAGGGGGTGGGGGTCAGGGGCAGTGTAAGGGGCCGTGGGCCCCAAACTATTCAGTTTAAAGCCCACCTTTGTAAGTCTTTTTATGACCTTTAAAGTTTGCGGCTCAAAGCCAGCTCTGTGAGCCTCCTGTAACCTGTAATTAGACACAATTTGGCCAAATGGAACTGCTAACTGCTTCTGTTCCAAGAAAGGGCCTGGGGTTTTCCTGTTTGCTTTTCCGGGGAAGACCACAAGATGTTCCGGCTGATAAGAAGAATGCTCCGGCCCCAGCATACACCAGATGTTCCTTCCTGTTATTCCCCCGCTTACCCAATTTCCTTGGTGCAGGGCTATATAAGCCCACTCTGAGCCCCAATAAATCGAGACCTTGACATTGCATAGACGGACTCTAGTCCTTTTTCTTTTGCGCACTTGGTCTCCTTCCCTTCTCTCGCCCATGACTCTTTCAGGCAGCCCCCCTTCGGAACCATGAATGACTAGACTCGAGGGATGGGTCAAGTGGCGCCTGAACAGGGACTTGAAGTACGGTTAAAGCTGTCGGATGGCGGAAAGACAGCCCGGGACAAAGAGGATCCTGCAGTCGGCTAGACTCGAGCCCTCTCCAGGTGGAGGTAAGGTACCAATCATTGCCGTCCAAATGTCATGAGTACTTTCATTAGTAAGGAGTTGCAATTTATAAGGAAACTCAAGACAATTCAGGGAGAAAGGAGTAAGAGTTAAAAAGAAAGATAAAAAGGAGTAAGAGTTAAAAAGGAGAAGATAAAAAGAAATAAGAGTCAAAAAGAAAGATTTAGTTCATTTTTTCTGTTTTATTGATAAAGCTTGTCTATGGTTGATTTTAACGGGACCAGACATAGCTCCCCAGACCTGGGAAAAGGTTGGGAGAGTTACTTTGCCCACAGTGGGGGACTTGCAAGCCGCCCACAGTGAGAAATGCATTTCTTAGAGGCGGTCAAGCTTGGGGGCTGCAACTTACAGCCTTGGGAGATGGCACCATGGTTGATGGCTAATTAATATATATAAATGCTATTGAAGCAGCCAGACTGTTTTTGAGACTTATAGAAAAGAAAAGGCAACATATTTAAGCTTAAAATTGTTCAAATTTTGGATGCTCATATTTCAATGATTGACTATAAGCTACTATGTTAGAAATTTCAACTAGGGATTTTTCTTTTCTACAAGCTGATCATAACCTAGGCAAAAGGAGAAATGTAA
Organism: Cricetulus griseus; assembly: GCF_003668045.3. Classification (NCBI taxonomy): domain Eukaryota; kingdom Metazoa; phylum Chordata; class Mammalia; order Rodentia; family Cricetidae; genus Cricetulus; species Cricetulus griseus. Next base: position 49,368,988 of record NC_048596.1, on the reverse strand, counting down.
GACATATGCAAGTTATGAATGAACGGTGTGGTCACACCTGGATGTGTGATGTGATTGTGAATTTATGAGTGTGGATGAATGGAAATGCCTAAATTGCCTTGGATATGATTAGAGATATTTACATTGCCTCAGATATTGTTTAAAAAATATCAAAATCACTTTAATATGGTCAAAAAGAGCATCCAGTCAGTCAGTCAATGTCTTAACAGGAGAAATTATGATTTGAGCCCTAGGAGACAGTCAATTAAAAAGTTAGCAAAAGCCTATAGCATTAGCTTAGAGACATGAGAAATCCATGGATGATTCTATAAAATTTGGCAGATGAGAGGATACAGGTCTTTTATGGTTAAAAAAAGGAAATCTAGAAAATTAAAGTTGAAACATGATTTTAAAAAGGGTTTGTAAGAAGCCTCAGGAAAGAGCCAACTTGTTAGATTCACAGCTTGGCAGGTCAGCTAACATGCAAATGAGGTCTTATCAGCTTGTCAGCTTCGAAGGTTAGATTAAAAAAGGCTACTCAGAAACTTTAAATCTGGAAAATTGTTAAGGACGTATGTTGTATTGTAAAGAAATTAATAAAATATTCATTGGTTAAGTATCTTTTTGGGACATCTAATGATAGCCTACATGGTACAGAAATGCCATATAGATTTTAGGAAGTATTTTGGGAGAAAACCAAGTATGATACATGTCTCCTACTCTAAGCAACAGTTTAATTGATGGTTTCAGAACAATGATTTATGGGTGATTGTCTTTGCTCAATTTTCTGGAAGAATTGATAATCAATTTCTAGTTCATGGACTGTTACAATTTGCACTAATGCATCCCTTTGTATTTCCAAAATTGTAAAAAGCAGTCCTATAAAAATATGCTATGTTAATTTTTACCAATGGTTCTATTGGGAGAGTCACTTACATAGGTTATTAATAGAAAGAAATAGATAGAGCAGGCTGCTCTGGCTTCAGCTCAAATAATCAAACTGCAAGCTGTTACAATGGTCTTTTAAATCCTGGTAAATAATTCATTTAATTTGTATACTGACAGTCACTATGTATTTAAGGCTTATAAGGTAACAGAAACAGTCCCATGCACAGGATCTGGTAATAGCCAAGTCAAAATATTATTTGAATAAATTCAAAATGTTATTCACCTAAGAGAATTATCATGTTTATGGGTCACACGGGAAACCTATTAAATAGATCTTTCCCTGATTACTGGCCAAATGGAATGAATTATCTGATTAATAAAATCAGTTGATTTGCCTTAAATAGAAAAAGCTCGACAGGCTTGTAACTTTTCTTCATCATAATAGCAAATCTAAGTAAGAAATTTGGCCTAACCAGAGAGACTTCTGATCAAATCATCAAACAATGTGGAATATGTCCACAATATGGCTATGGCTAATTTAAGGATGAATCCTCAAGGCCTGCTCCCCAACCATTTATGGCGAATGGATGTGACTCACATTACAGAGTTTGGCAAGCTAAAAATGTGCCACTCCACAAACAGGAGAAGCCACCAGGCATGTTATAAGTCACTGTTTAAGATGTTTTGCTTGCATGGGAGTGCCAAAAGTTATAAAAACAGATAATGGGTCTAGATATACTAGCAAAGCTTTCCAGCAATTTTGTGCTTAATTCCCGAGACTGGTGCTGCCGGAACAGCCCATGTGGCCTAGTCCCGCCCAGTGCGCGTGGACCTGCCTGCCGAGCCCATAGTGGCCGGCATGGCTGGGCCTTTGGGCCTTTGGGGACTCGGCATGCCGCTGACTTGGGGGAGTGAAGCGCCTGCCTCCATGCTTCTGTAGCTCCACACTTCTGTAGACATGAGGCAAGCCCACAGCTCGGGCAGCGGTGGCTCCTGAGCCTGTGGGATGCACGGGCCAGGTGCGGTCGCGCATGCCTGTAATCCCAGCACTCGGGAGGCTGAGACAGGAGATCACTTGAGTCCAGGAGTTCTGGGGTGTAGTGCGTTATGCCGATTGGATGTCCGCACTAAATTCGGCATCAATATGGTGACCTCCAGAGAGCGGGTGGCCACCAGGTTGCCTAAGAAGGAGGAGTTCTACCATGCATTGTTTGTGCTAAATTTCCTCACGTATGATGCTATAGAAAAATCAGCCTCGGATCGCCTCTGGCATCCATCAACGGCTCAAAATTATGCTCAAGCCTTATGGAAAGATCCCCTAATTTACAAATGGCCCGGACCAGATCCGGTCCTCATTTGGGGAAAAGGACATGCATGGATTTTTGATACTCAGGCCCATAGTGCTAGATGGTTGCCTGAATGCCTTTTAAAACTATATAATCCAACCAGGGGAAGCCCCTGGGAAGCCTTCTAATTCTGCTTAATTCTAGATAAAAGATGCTGTCTTTTGGCTACTTGTGTGTTCCCACCTTCCATTGCCGTTGCTGCTGGAAGCCCTTATCAGATCTACAACTACACCTGGATGATCCTCAACCGAGCCAGTGATGCTGCCAATGCTTCACAACTATTGCGACCATCCTCTCCTATTCCCCCCTGATAGTTGACTTATGTGCTTTAGCCTTAGGGGCCTCTCCAGACTAGGGAACCCCTGCCTTAATTAACCCTACTGTTCAGGCCCCTCATCAAGCCAGCCACTCCCTTATGGAGGACTGTTGGATCTGCTATTTCTTCGACCCTTCCCCTTTATCAGGGAATTGCAGGCACTTACTAATTCCTACCTTGCCTGTTCTACTGGATTGATTACTTAAATTGTCACCTTTACCTTTTCAAAAACTAACCAGGTTCATTAAGTCTTAGATTGATGCCGCCATCCTTGAAAAACCGGTTTTGATCCACTACCATCGCCTAGAGGCATTAGATTCTGAGCTGCCTGATGACTCTAAAAAAAAAAAAAAAACAAAAAAAAACAAAACAAACAAACAAAAACCCCACAGTCCTAAAGGACTAGAATTCTCAGGCCTTAAAATCCACGGTAAATGCTTCTGCTTTAGCCTTACAGTCCATTAATAATTCTCGCTATCAGGAATGCTGGATATGCTTTTCCCCTCGGCCGCCCTTCTATGAGGGCATGCTGACTTTCGAAAATCTTGTCTTCACTAATGAGACTTTCTCACTAAGATGGCATTCCATGAATCATGCAGGCTTGACTTTAAGCCAGGTCTCAGGCAAAGGCCTCTGTATTAGAGGACTGGAACTTCGTTTCCCAGAACCCTTATAGCCAATGTACAACCAAACAATTATTATTAGCCAGTCATCTACATATGTAGCTGCACCTGATGGAACTTATTTTGCTTGCTCTCTGGGACTCACCACCTTTATTTCCACCTCTCAGTTTCTAGAGAATAAAGATTATTGCGTTCTGGTACGGCTTTTGCCCCGCCTAACAGTACATGCCCCAGAGGAGCTGCTCCCTAGCTGGGAGGAAAGGCCCCGTCACAAGAGAGAGCCCATTTCAGCTGTCACCTTAGCTGTCGTGCTGGGCTTAGGGGCAGCTGGAACCGGGACAAGATTAGCTTCCCTGATAACTTCCAAACAGCAATATGCCCAACTGTCTATGGCAGTGGACAAAGATATAAAGGAATTACAAACAGGATTACAAAACTTAAAAGAGTTATTGGTCTCTCTATCTGAAGTGGTGTTGCAAAATAGGAGAGGTCTTGACCTGATCTTTCTTAAAGAAGGCGGCCTCTATGCAGCTCTTAAAGAGGAATGCTGTTTTTATAAAGATAAAACTGGGTTAGTACAAGATAGTATAGAAAAAATAAAGAAAAATCTGGAGGATAGAAAGAAACAAAAAGAGCAACAAGAGTCCTGGTATAAAAATTGGTTTTCAACCTCCCCCTGGCTTTCCCTCCTGGGACCTCTTATAGGATTATTGCTGCTGATTTCTTTTGGCCCGTGGGCCTTCCAAAGAATAACTCACTTTATAAAAGGTCAAATAGATTCATCCCTTTCTAAAGATTTTTGTCTCCATACAGTATCACCGGATCCAGAACCCAGGTGACGAGCAGCGCGGCGAGCAGAGCGAACCAGGCAACCCCTTGGGCCATCAAGAGAGGCTTAATTTTTCTAAACTGTTAAAGGTCTAGTCACAAGCTTTAGAGTCATACTTGCCATCCCTAGGCATGCAACACTGGTAGCCCCGGGTACAAATGGCCGCCTCCACGATGGGCAACTTCCTTCCCTCTTAGACTAATCTAAGACATGGGACCCCTGGATGGTGGGTTTTTATCACCTGAAGACGGGTAAAGTCAATGAGGTGGCAAGGTCAAACTAACCTAAGACAGAGACGGTCATGAACAAAGACCCCCTAAGAATGCTACCTGTGGCCTAGTCTCACCTCCCTCCTTTGTTAAGGAAAAAATAAGGGGGAGATGTAAGGGGCCGTGGGCCCCGAACTATGCGGTTTAAAGCCCACCTTTGTAAGTCTTTTTATGACCTTTAAAGTTTGCGGCTCAAAGCCAGCTCTGTGAGCCTCCTGTAACCTGTAATTAGACACAATTTGGCCAAATGGAACTGCTAACTGCTTCTGTTCCAAGAAAGGGCCTGGGGCTTTCCTGTTTGCTTTTCCGGGGAAGACCACAAGATGTTCCGGCTGATAAGAAGAATGCTCCGGCCCCAGCATACACCAGATGTTCCTTCCTGTTATTCCCCCGCTTACCCAATTTCCTTGGTGCAGGGCTATATAAGCCCACTCTGAGCCCCAATAAATCGAGACCTTGACATTGCATAGACGGACTCTAGTCCTTTTTCTTTTGCGCACTTGGTCTCCTTCCCTTCTCTCGCCCATGACTCTTTCAGGCAGCCCCCCCTTCGGAACCATGAATGACTAGACTCTCTTGATGGATCAGGGCAGGGGCAGGGACAGGGGCAGGGGGAGGCTGTTTCAGAGACTGAGGTGACAGATGCAGGGGCTATGACCTACAATGGGAAACAAAGTGGAAAGATGGCTGGATTGTGGGTTCATTCCCAAAGAAGAGCCAACTGGACTCCTTATGAAACCAGCTGTGAGGTGAGAGAGAGGGATCAGTGGTTCCTTCATGGTTTTGTCTGTAGCAACTGAAGGATGGAGATGCCTTTTGAGATGAAAAAACAAAAACAAAACCAAAAAACAAAACAAAAGCATGAAAATCTCTAAGAAAATGGAGGGGATAGATAGTGTAGAAGAGAGAAGGGATGGAGGAGTGGAGGGCTTGATCCGCTGGGTGAGGGTGTGGTCCATTGGCAGGTTGAGAAGTCATGCCCAAAGCTGCCCATTGAGCTCAGTATCACAACCTTCTGTGGCTGCTGAGTACCAGATTAGTGCTAAGCGCCAAACTAAGATGTGTTGTTAGTGTAAAAACACAACCTGGATCTCAAAGGGTCACTACTCAAAACAAATATATCCCTAACAGGGCTGGAAAGATGCCTCAGAGGTTAAGAGCATTGATTGCTCTTCCTAAGGTCCAGAGTTCAACTCCCAGCAACCACATGGTGGTTTACAACCATCTATAATGAGATCTGGTGCCCTCTTCTGGGCTGCAGACATAATTCAGGCAGAATACTGTATATAAATAAATAAATAAATAAATCTTAAAAAAAGGAAAATATCCCCGATGCTTATGGTACCTTAACTAAATGTGGCCCTGACCTTCATTTTGTCCACATCCAAGTCCCACATTAGCAAGAATCCATCTCTTCCTTGGCGATGCAAAACCCTCCCTGCTCCTTTTATTGCAGGGCTGTGTTGTAGGCTACAGCCTCCTCCCTTCCTCGACCTATAAGACTGGCTCTCTATTCTGATATGTGGACCTGAACTATCGCCAAAGTCTCTGCCGTGCTGCTGTCTGTCTGTGTGCCTGTGCAATAACCACTCCTCCTCGACTCCTTCATCCTCTGGGACCTGGCCCTGAGTCCCAACTGTAGTGCCTGTCCCTATAGAACCAGACTTCTCTCCTTCCCCCAGCTATCACTTTCTTCTTTTAACAGTGTATGCTAATTAAAAAATTAATAAAATTAGTTGCAATTTTTAATTGGCAAAGAATTTAAAATCACATATGCAGCCCATATTCTATTTCTATTAGGTGGGGCTGGTTGCTAGTGCAGGCGGGCCAGTGACAGTTGTCAGAGTTGATCCTGCTGTTGTCTGGCCATGCTTGTTCATGTACTATTTTCTGTGGATGCTAAAGGTCTGCTGTATTGTGACAGGAACTGTATGCTCTGCAAAGCCTAAAAGCCCATTTGGCCTAGGTTCAGGTCCCACATGGTGGCTCATAACTATCTATACCTTCAGTTCAAGGGGCTCCAAGGCTATCTTTTGATCTCCATGGGCACAGGCATACACGTGGTGCACAGACATACATGTAGGCAAAACATGTGCACACATAGAGTAAAATAAATAAATCTTTAAAAAAAATAGAAAGCAGAGTTGGGATTAACTCGGGAAGAAAGTGAACCAACAGGGGGTGGAGGATAGAGGGGGATAGGAAGGGAAGGGGAAAAAAATCAAGGACATAGGAGGAAGACAGGGCTATGTAATGATGAAACTTAGCTCTTTGGATAGTAGCTTAAAAACTAAACAAAAAAGTTTTCAAAGGAGGAAAAAATGTTTGTTGAACCCTGGTCTACATAGCAGGTGGGAAGGCTGAGACTGTGGAGGGCTGAGACTGTGTTGGCAGCTGGTCTTTTATGCATCACCCTGTAAAATTTTTCCAGCGCTACAAGGCAGGTACTGTTTTACAAAGATGGTAAAAGCTGATGAAAGGCTACAGCTGAGGACTTTAAACCCTATCCTGACACTAAAAGCACTTCCTTTTCTTCCAGTGCTCAATGGGAAGGCTCGCTTGCTAGGTCCTTTCTAACATAGTATGAACATAGCTAAGTGAAGGCGGAGATCTTTGGTTGTGAGTGAAGGGACCAGCTCCCCATTTCGGCAGCCATGACAGTAACACATGCTCGCTATGACCTTGTCTTAGTCACTAGAGGTTAGGTGCCTGCCTCGTGACAAGGAACCAATCAGAAGTTAGCTGGTGGCGCTATGCTTTACGACCCTGGGTGTACTTTACAGACAAGCGCACAGCAATGACGCACAGAGCATAGCAACAACCCTGGGAGGGCCTATGGGCCATAACAACCAGTTGGCCAATCAACACAGGGCAAGCCCGCCAAGCCTGGAGGCACACCAATCGTGAACCTGTGCATACCCCTAGACCTCCCCTTACTCTGCCCTACAAGATCTCTCAGCAGCCGGTTCAAACTGTCTTTTGTAGCCAACCGCCATGGTGAGTGGACAAAAGACCCGAGCTAACATGGGGTTAGCTCATTAAATTACAATAAAGCCTCATGCAGTTTGCAGCAAGCTCTCAAATCTGCCTGGTGATTGGGGTGACCGCTGTCATGGCCTGGGACCCCAGATACCTGAGTTTTCTGGGGATCTAACAGTGAGCACTCACCCAGTTGGTGTAGTAATGGTAGTCATTGGGGTAACCATATATTCCTGAAACACTCATTTCTGTGATAAAGAGTATGATGCCCGCTGCAGAACAGATGGCGCTGAAGATGTTCAAGCCCACACTACCATTCATCTGGAGAAGACACACAGGGTCAAGATGGGAGAGGAAGTTGATTACAGCTGAGATGTGCAGATTCAGCAAACACCCCTCCCCCATTTGTACTGTTAAGTTAGACCACATATAATCTTTCCCATCATAGTAATTTATAAAAGGCATAGTTCAATGGTATGAAGCACTTTATGCATCTGGACCATGTACAGAAAGGTATGTCTAGATATGTTAAACTTCTATTTCTGGATTTTTTCCAATAGATCTCATCTGATTGTAGGATCTTGATCACTAGGAGACAGTTACTCCAGGCAACCTGCTCATCAAGGAAGCAGAGCTATTACACTGGTCCATTGCTAGGGAAGCACAAAAAACTCTTTCCATGAGTTTAGTTTCTGGGTTTCTTTGTGATGCAGGTGCTGGGACCTTTACTGGCTCCTGCAGGAATGGCTGGAAGCCTGCTCTATGTGCTATGGGCATACTCTGTGTAGTGTGTTCCGAGTACCTGGGAGCTTTGTGTCTCCTCCTGTGAAGGTCTCCTATGCAAGCTAGTCCTGTCTCCCTCTGTCTCTCTTCCCATCCTGATACCCTAATAGTGGTAGCAGTGTTGTCCTTCCCTCTCTGAGCTGTGTGTGTGTGTGTGTGTGTGTGTGTGTGTGTGTGTGTGTGTGGTGTGTGCGGCTGTATGCAAGGGTTAACATGCATGTGAATGCCGGTGCCCTAGATCTGGTCTTAGTGGTGCAAGAGTAAGGGAAGGATTGCTTGTCAGTCTTCATCCTCACTGTGACACTATAGGTTCCCAGGTGGGACAGAAAGCCTCAGAATGTGACTTACCAGGCAAGGTGAATTGGGCTGATTTTCTGCCGCCACTGAGAGAGATCCTGAAATGATAAACTTGTGCACAAGATTGGGAGCTTATCAAGTGTTAGGCATCAGCACACCCTTCCTTAGGAATCTGATTTGGGAAGCAGACAGTCTCTCACATACAGAGTTACTTATGGGGATCCAGCTCTACAATGGTAGAAAATAGGTGTGCCGAATTGCTAAGAGACAGTGATGGAATATCATGGTTTTAGAATTCACCAGAACAGGTTTTATTTTTTTTCTGGCTTATTTATTTATTTTTTTATATATTTGAATTACAAACAAGATTGAATTACATGATGATCCCAGTTCCCTTCTCCCTCCCTTCCTCCTCTACCACCCCCCCAACTAAAATCCTATCTGTCATATGTCCTTTCTTCTAATATACACCTGACTCAAAATTTCTGCTTCCTCATGACCTCTGCATCCTTCCTTTTCTTCCCTTCTCACTCTGGCTCCCCCACTCAGGCCGAACCTCATGACTTCCATGGCTTGGTGCTGAGACATGCCAGGCTACAACACTCAGGAGGTTAGGAGGGAGAGGGTGCTGACTCCTCTGGGTGTTCAGATAGGAGGTCAGCATTAGTCGTCTCTGCTGCATGTCTGAATGGGTTCTGTTCAATTGTTCAATTGCTTAGATAATGAGCACCAGAGAAGGGGAGAATTTCTTGCCCATACCTGTGCTCTGCAGGCAATGTGCCTGAGCGATCACCTGCCATTGTTTGCCTGGTGTGATAACAGTGGTGGTCTAAGAGGGCAGTAACTAAGGTTTCATAAAATCGGCTATCTACTGGCTTCTACTTGAGGTGCTTTAAGAAATGGTGCTTCGGAGAGAAAATTCACATGCCTTTCCATTCATTAATCGAAAGCATGTAGTCCCAGTATTTTTAGTAATTTATAGTTGTATAATGTAAGTCCAGAACATTTTCATCATCCCCTACCCAGTAGTAATCTTGTCCATATCTTCCTTTGTCCACCCATGTGCAGTGTTTCTCTTAAACCTGAGTACTAGTTCACCTAACATCATTTTCTTTAGCAGTGTAGCCCCTAGTAAGTTGCCATGCTCCGGTAAATACCCCCTCACTCATGCTCAGACAGCAACCCTAATTAAACTCATGGGTCAAAAGAAAAAGAACACCATGAAAGTAGGAGGTGGATTAGTTGTGGAAAAGGGGGTATCAGAAGGAGTGGGAAGAGGGATAAAAGAGGGTAACAGGGGTGAATGTGATGTATGAGCATATTTATAAAAATTTTAAAATGAATAAAGTAAATAAAGCTGCCGAAACAGCATTGGACCGAACCAAGCCCTCTGAATGTGGGCGCCAGCTAGGAGGTCAAGACAATCTATGGGACCTCTAACAGTGGAGCCTAGAGCACAAACGGACTTTGGGAGCCCATTCCCTATGGATGGATACTATTGCAGCCCAGATACAGCAAGGAGGCCTAAGCCCTCCCCCAAACGATATGACAGACTTTGAAGGTCCTTGGTGGAGGACCTCACTATCCTTGGGGAGGAGTTGGGGGATGGGTGGGTGGGATTGGTAGGGAACATGGGAGGATGGATATGTAAATATGAGTAGTAATTAAATAATTTAAATTAAAAAAAGAAAACATGGGCAGAATGAGGCTTATGGATTTTAAACAATTTACCCAAGATCATCAAGCAAGTGGCAAAGCTTGAGATCAAACCCAGTAGCTTGACTTCAGACTCAATCTCTTAGCCTTCGTCCTGTATTACCATTTGGGGCAGATGCATAGTTACCTACAATGAAATGTATTTGAGCTGCTTCCCTTCCAAGGAAAATGTCCTGATTTTTTTTTTCTGTCATTGTAGAAACAAGTCTCAATTTCACACCTTTCCCCTTAGAGACATGTGTTAGAAAGTAAGGGAAGAAAGTTGGACTTTCATGTTCTTGTTGGTTCTCTGGAGGCACTAAGGAGATGTTCCTTTGCTCTGGAGGAGGGCGTTAGCAATAGATGGGAGATAGAAAGACAGACCTGGAATTAAGAAAGTGACAAGAAACAACAGCAAACAATGGCAACAACAAAACACCCGAAGACAAGGGGAAGAAAATTCCGACCTGAAGGGCCACCAGGGCATTTGGGATGTCACAAACACTCAGAGGAATCTAACATGACACAGAAAGTTAGTGAGTAGCCGTGACATTATGAGGTGTTTCAGCACAGGTCTATCTACAAGCACAGGCATCTGCAGTGGGTTGGTGGAGGGGAAGGGGGTTCAGCCCCAAGTCTGGGCCAGTTCAGAGTTCAAGGAACACTCAGCCTGGGAAGATGAGTCATGAACAAGAGGAGTTATGAGCGTGTGTCAGAACAAGATGTATCTCTGAAAGGTACATCCTTATGGCTCTGTAAGCTTGTGAAGCAGTAGGGTTGGCAGAGTGCCAACTTACTTTATTATTGTATAGGAAATGTTGGCATTGGTTGACTTCTAAGATCATTTATGGGAAAACTCGTATTGAGACACAGGTAGGTGAGGGAGAAACAAAAGGCAGTTGGAGAGGGGCAGAGCAGGGTGTGTGTGTGTTGGGGAGGTACCAGGAAAAGAATGAGAGAGTCCAAAGGCAATGAACTGGCATGGAGGAAGGACCATAGAACTTTTGTGGAGTCACAGATCACATGGACCTTTTCAGAAAAAAGAATGCACAGCTATCATACTCCACCAAAATGGCCTCTGAGCCCATCTGTGGACAGTGAGTTAGACATCTCCACTGCTGGGTCAAACTCTACTGACTATTGAGCAAAAACAAAACAAAAACAAAACAAAACCAAAAAAGTGTTTCTTGAGCTCAGTCTTCTGTTGAACAATGCCTGAAAGCCTAGCCCCATTATCATTTTCTTTGTGAGTTAAATGCTACCTTTTCTGGGTTGATGATCTTGGTCTTTGGTGGGTACAGCTTTGTAGGGCTATCACTGATTTGTGACCCTCAGTTTCATATTTTCAAAGACCTAGCTCCAGAACCTCAGAATATGACCATAGATAGGGTTTTACTCTGTCTCCCTGGCTGGCCTGGAGCTCACTATGTAGACCAGACTGGCCTTGAACTCACAGAGATCCTCCTGCTTCTGCCTACAGAGTGTTGGGATTAAAGGTGTTTTATTTTGCCCTGCCATTAATATTCTTATAAGAGCAGGTTAGCAATAAACATGGGTGGACTAGAAATTGTCATGTTAAGTGAAATAAGCCAGAATCTAAAAGATGAATACCACATGATTCCTCTCATAGGCAGATTGTGTGTGTGTGTGTGTTTGTGTGTGTGTGTGTGTGTGTGTGTGTGTGTGTGTGTGTGTGTGTGTGTTGTTACTCATGAAAGGGGACAAAAAGATCATAAGGTTGATGGCAGATAATAGTGGCAGAACACATTGACTATGAAAGCAGAAGAGAAGTGTGATGAATTGTCAACCTGGTCATCTAGGAAGACAGTCTCATTGAGGGATTGTCTACATTTGTTTGGCCTACGGTCATTCCTGGCAAGTATTATCTTAATTAAGTCAATTGATTTGGTGAGACTAAAGTCACTGTGGGCAGCACCATTCTTAGGCAGGGGTTCCTGACTGTGTAGGAGAACTTGAGTTGAGCCCAAGCAAGTATGTAGAGTGAGCCTTTGTGCATTCACTTCTCTTTGGTTTGGACTATAGCTATGATGTGACTAGCTGTTTCAAGTTCCCAACACCTTGACTTCTTTTCAATAAAGGACTGTAACCTATAGCCTGGAATCATAAGCTAAAACAAATCCCTTTCCCCCATGTGGTTTTTGTCAGGGTAGTTTATCACAGCAACAGAAATGAAAGAAAACAGGGAGGTATTAGGGGAAGGAAGGGGTCAAGTGGGAGGGGAGCAGGGGAGCAAGGGAGGAGTGGCAGGGAGGAGAGAAGTTGGAACAAAATATGAGTGAAAGTGCCATAATAAACCCATTACTTTGTATACTAATTTAACACACCACCACCAACACTATCACCCCCACCCCTCACCACCACCACCACCAAGAATAACAACAACAAAACTGCCACCACCACCACCAGCAGCAGCAGCAGCAACAACAACATCAACAACAACCAGGTTGGGACACAAGACAGGTACAGAGGGAAGACACCAGTGGAAGATGGCTAGCTGTAAGGTTAGGAGAGACTTCAATGTTGATTGCCAGCTGACATTCTGGTCTTGGATTTCTGGCCTTCAGAACAGGGAGATAACATACTTCTATGGTTTAGAGCTACCCAGACTATGACACTTTGTTACAGTCCATCCAAACCCCTATGCAATCCAAGATATTTGATCAAGAAGCCCCATATTCCTAAACAGCTTGACTAGGCTTCCCCGAGCATCAGACTAGAGCTACTCACCCAGATGGCTCCCCAGAAGGGGAAGCCTCCATAGAGGGAGATAGGTACATAGTACTTGGAGAGGTTGGCTAACATGATGGAGCCCAGGCCAATGTGCACCAAGCCAATCAGGATCTGGATGGCCTGTCAGGAGAGCCACAGTTGAAGTCTTTGCCTCTGAGTCCTGATCCTGCCTTTCCTTCTGCTTCCTTTATATTTTAATACTCATTTGTTTTCCCTGGTCTAAAAGATAATGTGAGAAACATATTAATAAAATCAACGCTATTTATAATTAAACCCTCCCTGGAGAAAGCAAGAATTTACATTTCATTATAACCTCCTATTGTTATTTTTCAAACATGTTTTCTTGGTAACAGAAACAGTGTCTCTGCACTTTATTAATTTATTGCTTCATTGTGAGTACATCCTCCCATTATTAAATTTTCTTTGTATGTATGTGTGTGTGTTTGTACATGTTTATATGTGTATGTGCATGCATGTGTGTGCATATGTGCATGGGTGTGTGAATGTGTGTGAGTGGAAGCTAGAGATTGACATCAGGGGTCTTTATCAGTCATTTTTCATCTTATTTTTCTGAGACAGAATCTCTCATCAAATCTGGAGCTTATCAACTGGCAAACATGGCTGGCCAGCAATCTCCAGGGAGCCTCTTGTCTCTACCTCCCCAGTGTTCGTATTATGGGCTCACGCTTTTGTACCTAGCTTTTGCAGGTTACTTTGGATCTGAATTCAGGTCCCTACACTAGCATGGCAAGTGCCATTTGCTATCTGAACCACTTCTGTACTCATCAAATATTTTAAAAAATATTCTCTGAGCACTTCCTAGAGTTTCTGGAGGGCAGTTGTAACACCAATGTTGGATAGGTAAGATGACCTTTAGTTTTTTTATATTATGCACAGCCTCATATTCAACATCCTTTTATGTATTTGTTTTGCCTTCATTTTTTTTCCCTGGTAACCTGGAACTGTAAGCCAAACAAACTTCTTCCTCCCATCTGTTGCTTTTTATCAGAGTATTTTGCCACAGCAACAGAACAAGGCTAGAACAGACAGTTCAGTTGCTTTCATCCTGTCTCTACAAGCCATACTTCAACAAATAAACTTATAGGTACCACATTTTTGTGCATATTGACATATTTGGAGGCTATAGTCTAAGAAACAGAACACTAGATGCTTGTTTTTTGAAATGCAAGTTGCTCTTTTTAGACTTCCCCAAGCAAGATTAGAGCATGAGCTGAGATATTGGGACATGGGCTCTGGATCAGAATGGATGCTTGTCACCATGGACTATGCAATGAAATGGGCTCTCTTGTACTATGTAGGCCAGCATTTTAGGCATCATTGCTGGTCTAACCTGCTTGCCTTCTTTCTACTTTGGGCAAAGACTTGATTTAATAACCGTGGATTTCATTCCACCTTTGGGAAGCTTTGTCCTTGTTGGATTTTCTTACTTCCTAAGCTATAGGAAGCAAATGCATAGAGGCAAAAGGGTCTACATTCAAGATCAATGCTTTTTGACTATTTTTTTTTATTCTTTGTTTCTAAATGCCCAAATCAGAAACCACAAGGTTGTCTGATGAGGCTCCTAGTGATAAAGAGATTTCCAACAGACCTGGGTTTGGTTAAGCCAACCTCACCTGCATTATTGAAGTTTCTTTTCTTTCTTTTTGTTTGCATTTAAGTACCTATGTAAGTATGTATGCATGTATGTATATGTGTGTGCACACATGTGTGTTTATATACGTGTGTGTATGTGTTCACACATGAGTGTGGGCATGGTCCTTGGGCACTGTGCATCTTTTGTGTTGGTGTGTGTGCATGTGTGATGACATTTTCGATGAGACTGACATCTACCTTAGGTATCATTCCCCAGGGTCCATTCACATTTTTTTTCTTTGAGACAGGGTCTCTCACTAGCCTGGAACTCACCATGTAAGCTGGCCTGGCTGGTCAGAGAGCTTCAGGGATCTATCTACCTGTCTTTGCCTTCCTGGTTCTGGGATGCCAGTGTGCTTTCCCACAGCCATTTTATGTAAGGTGGTTTATGGGGATGGCACTCAGCTTGGCAGCACTTCACTAAGCACTTTCCTAACTGACTTACCTTGTTCTGCTGCTCCTTATTTAGAATTTCTATTCACCTATCTCAAACCTCTGCTTTCCTCTCTCTGTAGCATGGCCTAGGGCTCACAAAGGGAACTTCTACTTACCCCTAGGACTTTGCCATTTTTCAAGACTTTCTGGGTTGGCACCGAAACAGGTAGATTCCCAGGAATTACATGGATTTGAGGCTGGTTGTTTGGATACAGAGGCACTTGAGGCACGGTTCCTGAGACCACAGGGTAACCATTGTGGGGTGCCACCACATATACAGAATTGGCCATGGGGCCTGGTGAAGGCATTGAACTCATGCTGATAAAAAAAAATAAGTGCAATCGAATTACTTATCATTTATATACTTGTGTTTACAGTTTTTAAAAAGACTTCAAGAGGCTGGGGGGATAGCTCAACCAGTAGCTACTTACTGCACAAACATGGGGATATGAGTTTGAATCTCCAGCACCTTTGAAAAAGTCAAGGGCTGACCTGCTAAGATGACTTAGCAGATAAAGGCACTTGCTGCCTGATGACCTGAGTTTGGTCCCTGGGACTCAAATGGTGGACAGAGAGAACTGACACCCCAGAGTTGTTCTCTGACCCCCCAAGCACATGTAACTGGTGGGAGTTGATTCTCTCCTGCCACCTTGTGGGTCCTAGATCTCAAGCTCAGGTCATTAGTCTTGGCCACAATAACCCTTACCCACTGAGTTTGCATGCCTTTAAACTTTTCTTTCTTTCTTCCATTCTAGTTTTGGAGCAGACACAAAAACCCTTCCAATACAATACAACCTTCCAGTGTCTTCCATCTACTCACATTCCCCACGTCTCTTTTGACACAAACCCCTTATCTCCATCCCTCAGTGAGCCATACGAATATTTGATAATGTACACTCACCTCACTGTGCCTGTTGCCAAGTAAGTCTCTCTTGCTCCTGCTTCCAGCTCTCTGCTGTGGAAAACTTACTTCTCTAGAGAATGACTGTGCCCTGTACAGTTGGGCCAGTGATCCAAAGTCCTCTCTACTTCTTTCCTGGCTGATGCTGGATCATTAGCTGTTGAGATCTTCCACACCCACATTTACTTCCTGCTTGAATCACTTAAATACAGTTCCATTTGTCAAGGGTTTCATGATGCCTGAATGGATAGATGATGTTGTGCCAGGTGCTCTGGGAGACAAAAGAATGACCTGGACACTCAGGGCTTGATGTACTAAGCTGAAATAGAGGACGGGATGACATCAATTTTATAGCAAAGAGATAAACGATCCCAGAAGAACACACAGAGAAATGATTGATTGGCATTGGAGTGCTTAGATATTTGAAATCATTGAGCTGCCATGAGAAAAGTTGGAACCAGTGGGTAAAATGAAGTCTACACTTAACTCCCATATTTATTATCAAAGATTTATTTTTTATGAGTGTTTTGCCTTTATGTATGTTTGTTTTCCATGTGTGTACAATGACTAACAGAGGCCAGGAGAGGGACACTGGATCCCCTGGCTGTTACAGATGGTTGTAAACCACCATGTAGATGCTGAGAATTCCTACTGGCATATAAAAGACTCTCAATAAAATGTCCCTGACTGAGCACATGGAGATGAGGGGATGGTTGGAACTTTGTTAGTTGGCCAGTTCAAAGAGCGTTATAGGCAGAAGCTATGGAAAGGGACAAAGCCAAGGAGAGAAGAAAGCACAGGACAAGTTTTGGGCATATATATATATGAAACATTGAAAATAAAAAGGATGAAAAAACCTGATGCAGCCAAACCTTGCTAATACCCATTTCAACCAGATTTGCCCTTTAGCTTTTAAAGGTAATTCTTTATTAGATCTTTTCTGTGGGATATTTTCTTTAAACATTTTGGCAATTATTTATTGTATGTGTATGTGAGGTGTGTGTGTGTGTGTGTGTGTGTGTGTGTGTGTGTGTGTGTGTGTGTGTGTGTATGTGTCTGTGTCTGTGTCTGTGTGTGTGTGTGAGACCATCTGTAGGTCAGAGGCCTATGTCAGATGTTTTCTTTTCTTGCTCTCTGCCTTATTTTTTCAAACTTTTCTCTAGCATATATTAATTATACATTTAGTGATGTGTTTCACTCTGACATTTTATACATTTATATGCTAGATTTGGGTTATAGTCATCCCCTCCTTATTTTCATATTCCTCTCCTACTGATCCTCTTCCTTTTACCAACAAGTCCTCCTTCTATCTCCATGTTTTGTTTTTTTTTCTATTTTTAGGGAACAGTATGTTTAATAAAGATCACTTACAGAAACCTGTTGAGGATTTACTTACTGGTCCATGGTCAGCTTACACATGGCTACTGGAATGAGGAAAATGTCTGTCCTTCCCTCAGCAGCCATCAACTGTTCACAGCTCTCCAGGAGTGGTGTGGCTTCATAAGCCCCTGCCCATTTGCTTTGTTTTTAGAGACAGGGTCCCACACTGAATCTGAAACTTCCTGATTCCACTAGACTGGCTGGTCATCAAGCTCTGGGGACCCAGCCTCAGAATTACAGAAGCATGCCGCCTCATCTACCTTTTTATGTAGGGGCTGGGGAGATGAACTCAGGCCCCCCAGTCTTTCTCAGCAGGCATTTTGTTCATGGGTTCATCTCCTTGGGCACAGTGATTGTATTTCAACTTATTAAAAATTTTTTATCCTGAAAAATTAAAAAAATCCACATTTAAAATGTGTCAATTCTTTATTACTTAGGATTTTGACTCACAGTTAGAAGACTATTTATATCCATGATTAAATGGAATTTCACTTTTGTTTTCTTCTAGTGCTTCTGTGATTTCACTCTTTTTTTGTTTGTTTGTTTTATTGCAGTGCTGGGAATGGAACCCAGGGTCTCATGCACATTGAGGGAAGGGCTCCACCACTTGAGCTGCAGCTTTCCTTTTAATATTTTGATTTCCTTATATGACTTCATTCTTGCAAATAGTGTAAGCTGTACATCTGATTTTATACCCTTTGAAAAGGCTATTGGATTATTTTATAACATTCTACCAGCCAGCCCATTTTTATTGCCGTTTACTGAAATAACACCGTAGTAACATGCTCAGTTTCCATTTGAGACTTCTTTCTTCTATGCCACTGGCCTGCGTGTCTGTGCAGGTATTACTCCAAAGGTATTTTCATTATAGAGGTTCTATACTATGCTTTAATTTCTGATAGGATCAGTCTTTCTCAAAATTAAACACATTTTCTTCATTTTTTTCTTGCTATTCTTGTGAATTTCCTTTTTAAAGATGATGTTTCCTGTAATTTGTCTAGCTCCATAAAATAACTTGACAGCCTCTCAGAAAGACAAATGATGTAAATCACTGAGGGAAATAATAAGAAGTGTATGAACTTGGCCATGTAAATAACCAACCCCTAGGCCATGTGGGTCTCATGGGAACAGATTTAACCAGCTATCATATAGGATGGGATTTTATCCCTTTTATTGACTTTCTGGAAATGGTGCCAACTGCCTTGAAGGGATTAGAAACCTTGAGGGGAGGGAAGCCTCAGGAGGGGTATAGATATCTAAACAATACCAATAGATGCTGTTGGTTGGGATTTGAGGTGATACTGTTTACTTCCTAGTGAGCAGGAAGCATGAGAGATAGGAAGACTGATGACCAACCATGTCTTCAACACATGAACCTGTAGAGATAATTTATGTTCAAACCATAACCTCCCTTAAGAATGCTCAATCTCTGCCAGTGCTAAACATTGTCAGGCTTAGAAAGTTTGCTGACTGAATGGCTAAAATCAAAAACACCAATGCTGGAGAGGAGGTGGAGAAAGGGGATCATTCCTCCACTGCTGGTGGGAGTGCCAACCCATACAGCCACTTTGGAAATCAGTATGGCAGTTCCTCAGGAAAATGGGAATGAGTCTACCACAAGATCCAGCAATTCCACCCTTAGACATATACCCAAAAGATGCACATTCATACAGCAAGGACATATGTTCAACTATGTTCATAGCAGCATTATTTGTAATAGCCAGAACCTGGAAGCAACCTAGATGCTCCTCAAGTGAAGAATGGATGGAGAAAATGTGGTACATTTACACAATGGAGTATTACTTAGCGAGGGAAAAAAAACCCCAAAACAATGGAATCGTGAAATTTGCAGGCAAATGGATGGAACTAGAAGAAACCATTCTGATCAAGGTAACCCAGTCACAAAAAGACAAAACTGGTATGTACTCACGCATATATGGATTTTAGATGGAGAACAAAGGAGTAGCAGCCTAAATCCACACCGTCAGAGAAGCTAGGAAACAAGGAGGATCCTAAAAGGGACATACATGGTCCCCCAGAGAAGGGGAAAGAGGCAAGATCTCCTGATCTAATAGGGAGCATGGGGGGAGGGGAGAGGGAGTTAGAAGAAAGAGTAGGGGAGAAGAATAGGGGAGAGGCGGATTGGAGAGAACAGAAAGATTGAGTCAGGAGAAGATTAGAGGAGAGCAAGAAATAGATACCATAGTAGAGGGTGCATTATAGGTTTAAAAAGAAGTATGGCACTAGGGAAATGTCCAAAGATCTACAAGATTGACCCCAACTAACAATCTAAGCAATAGTAAAGAGGCTACCTTAAAAGCTCTTCTCCCATAATGAGATTGATGGCTAGCTTATATGCCATCCTAGAGCCTTCATCCAGTGGCTGATGGAAGCAGAAGCAGACACCCACAGCTAAACACTGAGCTGAACTCTGGAATCCAGTTGCAGAGATGGAGGAGTGATGAGCAAAGGGGTCAAGACCAGGCTGGAGAAACCCACAGAAACAGCTGACCTGAACAAGGGGGAGCTCATGGACCCCAGACTGATAGCTGGGCAACCAGCATTGGACTCTTCTAGACCCCCTGAATGAGGATGCTAGTTTGGAGGTCTGGTTAATCTATGGGGCCACTGGTGGTGGACCAGTATTTGTCTCTAGTACAGAAATGGACTTTGAGAGCCCACTCCACATAGAGGGTTACTCTCCCAGCCTGTACACACTGGAATGGTCTAGACCCTGCTCCAAATGACATGAGTCTTTGAAGATCCCCCATGGAAGGCCTCCCCTCCCTGGGGAGCAGAAAGGGATGGGATAGAGGGCCAGTGAGGAGCAGGGGAGGAAGGAAGGAAGAGGGAACTGGGATTGCCATTGAAAAGAAGTTTGTTTCGAATTTAAAAATTAAAAAAATTTGCCTAGAAGCAAAAAAAAAAAAAAAAAATTAAAAAAAGAAAGTTTGCTGACTAAGCCTGGGAAAGTATCTTTGGAGAAGCTGTGTGATGGAGCCTGGTGTAGCAGGAATAATAAAAGCCCAGAGACAGATATTGGGGTTCAAGCTGAAGATCAGAGAAGCAAAGCAGCCAGTCACTAGAGAGTTCTCATCTCTTCCAATGCTCAGACTGAAGGGGGTGATCCACTGAACCTCTGATTGCATTTCCAGACTGCACTGCTCTCCACCAAGCCTCAGAATCCTAGATTGTTCTCTGAGACTGCAATGAGCTCCTTATATACTCTCTAGTGCTGGGAATTAAAGGTGTGAGCTCTGTTTCTCTTTTAGACTGATTCATTCTCATGTAGCCCTGGGTGGCCTTGAACTCACAGAGATCCATCTGTTTTTTTCTCCTGAATCCTGGAATTAAAGATGTGTGCCACCACTGCCCAGCTTCTATGGCTGTGGCTAGTGTGGCTGGCTTTGCATTCTGATCTTCAAATAGTAAACAGTGTATCACCACAAGTCCCCTTTCTTGTCTAATACAAAAAAGGAAGGCTTTATCTAACATAAGAAAAACCTGTACCCTCCCTAGGGATTCTCAGCCAGGGCTGATAATGGTTTCTGTGTGTCTAAGACTCTGATCTGTAAATTGGCCTGCCAACCTGGCTGGAAGGCAAAACCGTGACTCCATTACAGGCCATTCAAAAATCAACCAAAATGTCAACACTCTTAAAGACAGATCTGCTAGTAATGCAAATATCTTTGTAATAAACATTTTCTCACATTATATCATAAAATTTGCCAATGTTTGCCCATCTTTGTGGCTTTCTTTTTTCAGAAATAAAGTACTGATGCATGAAAAAAAATAAGGAAAAGAAAAACCTATTAAAGGCCACCCAGGACTACATGAGAGTGAATCAGTCTAAAAGAGTAACAGAGCTCATACTTTTAATCCCAGCACTAGAGAGGTATATAAGGAAGAAAAGGGTCTCATGGGCAATTAGTCTCCAGCCACATTGCGGACAGGAAGAGATTTAGTTTCTAGTCACAGGGAAGACAGGACCTCCATTTTAGCCTTGGTAGAGGTAAGAGCTAGTGGCTGGCTGCTTTGCATTCTGATCTTCAGTGACTTTATAAGATCATAAATAATATATCACTATAACTTGGAGATAGTGTCACAGAAAAACTGAGAGGTAGCAAGGCAAATTCCAAACATAAAAATTACATGTGTAGTATTCACAACAGTTTTTGTTGTTATAAAGTATTAAATATACATAGTGAATGACAAATATGAATATTTAAAAAAGGGCCTTTGTTGATTCTTTTAAAGATCAATTGAGTCCCTGTGGGGTTGGAGAGATAGCTCAGTTGATAAGGTGCTTTACAAGCTTGAGGATTTGAGTTCAAGTCTCAGAACCTATGCTGAAAAAAAAAAAAAAAGCATGTGGTGCCATGTGCTTGTAATCTCAGCTGGGGGGCAGGGAGGAAGATCCCTGGGCCCACCAGCCAGTAAATTTAGCATACTTGGGCATGTCCAGGCCGGCAAAAGACCCTGTACCAGAACCCAAGAAGGATAGTATCTTAAGCATGATACCTGATGCTGTCCTCTGGCCTCTACACCCATGGGCACATGTATGTATACAAGAGAGCATACACCTATGTGTTATGGGATATAACAATGTAAAAGGTGTGGTATGTTTGTTTATGCTGCATTTGTTTAATGATGTGAAGATGTGTTGCCTTTCCTACCTAAGGCACCTGATTGGTCTAGTAAAAGCTCAACGGCTGATAGCTGGGAGTAGAGGGATAGGTGGGGTTGGTGGGCAGAGAGAAGGAGTAGGAGGAGAAATCTAGGCTGGAGAGGGAAGAGAGGAGAGAGAATGAGGGGGAAAGAAAGGGAGATGCCTAGGGCCAGCCAGATACAGAGGAAGCAGTGAAAGTAGGACATACAGAATGAAAGAAAGGTAAAAAGCCCTGAGGCAAAACATAGATGAAGAGAAACAGGTTAAGTTATATGAGCTAGTGGGACAAGCATAAGCTAAGGCCGAGCATTCATAATTAACAATAATAAGTCTCTGTGTCTTTATTTGGGAGCTGGTTGGCAGCCCAGAGAAAGCCTGTTACACCTATGCACACACACAGGTCAGAATATGGCCTTTCTGTAGACTGTATGCTTTAATCTAGGCAGGATTCTGGAGGGTTCTAGGGGTAAGCATTTGTCAGTGGAACTGGTGGCATTTCTGACGACTTGCGGCATATTGGTACTGATGCACCAGTGCAGCGTTTTGGGGAAATGCTTTGGCATGCTTTGTTCCACATGCTTCTGTGATTCTCAGGAAACCCAAGGCTTCTGACCTCATCTCCCACCAGTGTTCCACAGTGGGGCCTGAAGGAAGGAGGAAGGGTTTTCTTTTTGCTTCTCGTAAGCTCTGAATTTCAAGGTGATCCATGAGTCTCCTTGAATGACTGAGCAACAATGCCTTGAAATCCACAGATCTTGTCATGATTTTTCTAGAGCTGGCCAGCAAATCTCACTTCTATCTCAAAGCCTAGCAGTGGGAAATGACATTCTCCTGCAGCACCCACCAGCTTTACAGCTTCTCCTCTCACTCAGCTTTGGAAAGAAGAGCAATTCAAACGCCACTTTCCCACCGTGGGATGCCCTGGTGAGAAGGTAATCTCCCTTTGTAAACACCTGCCCCTCTGGAGCAAACATGGTGCAGCTTGGAGTGAAAAGGTGCCTATCTTTGCTTCCAGGAGCTCTCTGGTGAAGTGCCACAGACTGGGTGACTAAGAACAATGGAAATATACCATCTCACTGTTCTAGATCAAGATGTTATCTACATCAGGCTCCCTCTGGGCATCGTTATAGGTGAGTTCTGAAGGCCACATGCATCCCAGGATAGCTGTGAACTTGGCCCAATGTATTTGTAGCTGACAATGCCATGTTGCAATTTTCAAAAGTTAAATACTCTGCTAGGAGGTCCCTTTCTACTCTTCTTTCTGGCTTTTGATGGTTTTCTGCTGATCATGACATTCTCAACTAGTAGATGCATCATTCCCTTTCCACAGTCCTCTTGCACGTGTTTCCCCATCATCTCCCTTCTCTGCTTGCCTGACTCTGTGTCCAAATCCCCACTTTTAAAAGAGAACTTGCTGTAATGGGTTAGGCCTTACTATTATGACAGTTTTATTTCATTTCCTTCCTCCCTTCCTTTCTTTTTTGGTGGTTTTCCAAGACATGTTTTCTCTGTAAAACAGCCTTGGCTATCATGGAATTCCCTTTGTAGACCAGGCTGGCCTTGAACTCAGAGACTTGCTTGCCTCTGTCTTTGGAGTGCTGGGATTAAAGTCATGCGTCACCACTGCCCAGCTAAGACTTTATTTTTATTAAAGTTATTTGTTTGTTGGGCATGGCGATACATGCCTTTAATCCCAGTGCTGGGAAGGCAGAAGCAGGTGGATCTCTGTGAATATAAGGCCAGCCTGCTCTACATGCTAAGTTCTAGGCCAGCTAGGACTACACCGTGAGACTTTGTCTGAAAAAACAAAACAATTTTTTTTTCTGTGCTTGTACATTTATGTGCATGCTATTGTACACATGTGGAGGTCAGAGGACAACTTGTAGGAGTTCTTTCATTCTGCCATGTGGGTTCCAAGGATCAAACTCAGATAGACTTGGCATCAGGCACCTTGATCTGCTGAGCCTTCTTGCTAGCCCCAGACTTTATTTCTGAATAAGGCCATATTCTGAGGTACCAGGTACTAAAACTTCAACATCTATTTTTTTTTTTTTATTGAGGGACACAAACCCATCATAGTCTCTTACAGAAAGCTATCAGGGACTTTTTGGAGGCTTAAAAAATACTAAAAGTGATCACACCACTAGCTTTCAGAGATGGACTCTGATCACCAGTATTGGGAAATAGGAAACATTTCTTCTGGTTTCTTGAATCACTATGGTTGTTACATTAATGAGAGCTAATGAATGATAATGTCAGCGGTTGATGGAGTGCTAGGTATGAGCTGTTCTATTTTAAAGACATCATGTAGCTCTCCTTTTTACTGTATGGGCTAGGGTCTACTCTATAGTCGAGGCAGCAGTAGTGTAGAGAAACAAGAGTCTTGCTTTCTGCTACAGCAACGTTATGCTTCTTCCAAAGCTAGAATTTTCTTCTCTGCAATGAAAGGGTCTCTTCCTTCATAACGTTTTCCACCGACTGAGATAAAAATGAGCAGTCACCTCTACTTCCCTTCATGCTCCAAATCTTAGGGGTAGAGGAGCTTGGTAATCTACAATGGGTGTGCTGTTTGAGTAAGAATGGCTTCCATAGGTTCATATATTGAATGCTTAGGGAGCGGCACTATTTCAACAGTTCAAGAAGTGTTGTCTTGTTGGAGGAAGAGTGTCACTGGGGGTGGGTTTTGAGGTTTCAAAAGCCGAAGCCAGGCCTGGCGTGTAAGGATTCAGGCATTATGCTGGTCAGCCCCTGTCACCTGGCAGAATGCACTCAGGCAGTACCCTGGTCAGGCCAGAGTTCCATGACTACTAGTCTGGTCGCAGGTGTAAAGGACCCCTTTAAAAGAAACACCCCACCTACTTATTCTCTTTCCCTCTGTCTTTTCTGTTGTTCCCCTGGGGCAGACAGAACTTTTCTTGTCTCCCTCTTCTCTTCTGTCCTCTCTGTATCTCTGTGTCTCTTTACCTCTCTTCTCTTTCCTTCCCCCTTCCCTCCCCTTTCTAATAAATCTTCTCACTTAAGCTCTGTCTGCCTGACATGTTTGTCGTCCCCATGTCGTCCCCCGTCCCCCCAGTCACCCTTGCCTGCCGTGGAATCCGCCAAGGTTCCCCTAGCGCTTTATCCTAACACAGTGGGTCTTCTTCCTGTTCCTGGGGATCTGGATGTAGAATACTCCAGCACCATGTCTGCCTGCATCCTGCAATGTTTCCACCATAATGGACTAAACCTCTGAAATTGTAAGCCAGCCCCAGTTAAATGCTATCCTTTTAAGAGTTGACATGGGTCATAGTCTCTTCACAGCAATAGAATATTGACTAAGACAGTGTGGGAAGAGCCAACTTGTGATCAAATTGCATCCTTTATTAAGGAACTAGGAAAAAGTGAGAACTGGCAAGGATATCATTATAGTGGATGCGTCTTGTAAAACCAATAGGGTTCTTCACAGAATCACAACATTCCTATTTTTCATGTGCTGTGGCTGGCAGTATGCAGAGAATCTTCTTAATTCACACGGAGCTGGGGGTTCCAAAGAGTATTCTGAAGTGCAAGGACCTAGGGAAAGTTGAGTGACAGCAAATCAGTAATTAGTATCATCTTAAAGATAAAAGGCTTGTCTTGAGTCATCAACTCAAAACTAGACTGAACAACAACTGTTTGAACATGAAAACCTGAAGCAGGGAGAGTGGAACTCTGGAAAGACAGAATTTACTGTGTCCCGAGGGAGGTGTCAAAGGCTGCCTGACCCTTGGATTTACGGTATATGAGGCACTGTTTAATTACTTACTTGGCTCGTTTGCTTTTGGATAGACTATCAGTATGTAGCCCAAGCTGTTCTAGAATGTATGATCCTTCTGCTTTAGCCTCCTGAATGCTGGAGTATACATATATGCATCATATTCACCTCACAGGTTTCTGTGAGTTGCAGCAACTCCATTATCTCAAAGCATTAGTCTGTTGAAAAGGTCTTCAACTTTCTGCTATGTTCTGGGGCTCTCTCAGCTTCAGAGATCTTGGGTGCCATGCAGAAGACATCTTACACTGGCTAGCCTTAACTGTTAACATGACACAACCTAGTATCACCTGGGAAGAGACTTTCAGTTGAGGAGTTATCTAGATCGGATTTGTTTGTGGGAATGTCTGTGGGAGTTGTAGTGATTATTCATTGTTGTGGGAATATCCATCATGAATATAGGTGGCACCATTTCATGGGTCAGGCCTTGGATCAGCAAGCATACAAGGCTCCATACTTTTATTCTCTCTCGGCTTTTGACTGTGGTTGTAGTACTTTAAGTTCCTGCCTTGACTTCCCCACAATAGTGGACTGCACCCTGCAATGATAAACCAAGAAAACTCTTCTCCCTTAAGATTTTTGGGGCAGGGAATTTTACCAAAGCAACAGAAATTGAGACTAGACACATCCAAAGGGAGATGGTATTATTATTGTTTTCTTCATAAAAACTTTTTACTCTTTTTGTGTATCCTTTAAATGCACTAAGGAATATTATGCTGAGGAAGGCACACAAAAATCCCCCTAAAATGTGAATATTTAAGAAACCATCTCCTAATCTATTAAGTTTAAGTATTCAAAGCTATGTTCAATAACTCTTGAGTGGAATGGGAACTATAAATAAAGGCTGAGTAATCTATAGCTCTGGTTGCCTGGGAAAATTGATTGCAAAACTAGTACACATGTCTGTCTGTCTGTCTGTCTGTCTGTCTGTCTGTCTGTCTGTCTGTCTTCTGCCTGTCTGTCAAACTTATATTCCTTTCTGTATTCGGCATGGTTTAAGTTTAGACATGTATCACTTGGCTGGTCTGTTGGAACCTTCCATCCTTGTCTAATGCCTTGTTTTGTCTAATGCCTTGTTTTCTCTTTCTTGTTTCCTTCTAGAATGACTTGGAAACTGGTGGATTCCCTCACAATCACTCTACCACCATGATTTATTTAACCCCTTTATGTCAGTCCCATCCTATTTGCTATTATTTAGTTCAGACATAGGCCAGAGGCAGTTGCATCAGAGAGGGAGGGAGGGAGGGAGGAGGGAGGGAGGAGAGAGAGAGAGAGAGAGAGAGAGAGAGAGAGAGAGAGAGAGAGAGAGAGAGAGGTTTCCTGTTCCTTCAGAGGAAAAAGCCAGTCTCTGAAGGATGTGACCAGGAGTTATGTTTCCTGAGCCATCTTGGGACCATGCAGTGAAATAGTCTTAGGATAAGGATGCAGATAGCAGGGCGGAAGAACAGAAGAAAGTCCTGTACCAACCAAGGCTAAAGTCTTCCTAACTTTGGAATTGCTGTTCTAAGAGATGCAGTCTTTCCTGATTGGTTGAGCAATTTGAGTTAGGGGTGGGCACCTGTAATTTGCTACAGAAAATAGTCCAATGAATATTAGGAAAAAAGTTTGACTGAGAAAGGACTGTCGTTAAAGTCCTTTAAGGGCCCCAGGTACCCACTGTCTAAAGTCAACATTCTTAAATCACCTGGTTAAATCCCCTCAGGATCTACCTCCATTTACTATCCAGCCCCATTCAATTTGTTTTCATATAGGAATCCTGGCAACTGTCACCCTTCTTCCCCCAGGCAGGATTTAGGTTGATAGAAGAATATAGGTATTTTTGAGATTAATGATCTATTTTGAAAAAAGTTAAGTAAGCTGAAAAGATACTAAAACTATCACCATTACAATCAATGTACACAGACTATCATTCTTCAGCGACTATGTTTCTGTTCTCTAATAATGTAGTGTGTTCTATTGATTACTTTTTATGAGTTAGTTAACTTTGACTTCTTAGGATAAATTCTACGGAGTCAGGGTATATAAACTTTTTAAAATGTTATTGGACTTGATTTGGTAATTGAAGAATTAAAAAAAATCAATGTATCTTTATTTGCTTGTATGAGTGTGTATGCCTGCTTATCTGTGTGTGAAACATGTGCATACACTGCCAGAATAGGATGTTTGATCCCTTGGATAGAGTTACAAGTGGTTGTGAGCTGCTCTATGTGGCCTATAGGAACTGAACCTGGGTCTTCACAAGTAACTGCTCTTAACTGCTGAGCCATATCTCAGGCCTCTGCTTTGGGAGACTGTCTTGTTGTTGTTGGTGAGGGTTTTTGCAACTATATTCATCAGATTGCCTCTGCTGTTTTCTTTCCTTAGCCAATCAATTTAGGCACTAAATTATATTTGTGCTTTTGATGTTGTATTCAAATATACCATTACCTAGTGTAGGTTACAAAGAATTAAACCTATAGTTTCTTCTAAGAGTTTCACAGTGTTAACTCTTAAGCCAAGGTCTTTGTGCATTTTGAATTAGCTTGTGTAGCTTGTGTAAGGTAGTAGTTTAGTTTTACTTTTTCTTTTTGAAAATCCAGGTGTCCCAGTATCATTTGAAAAGATTACTTACTCACCAAATTGGTCAGTGTTTTATCACAGCAACAGAATGTAAAACTAGAACAGCTATCTGGCTTGCTGGCATGCCATTGTTCCTAATAGCCACTTCAGTATTTATATTTCTTTAATATTTTTGCTAATGTTCATTGATCATTTAGAAAATTAAACTTGATCTCCTTTTCCCTTTTTGTCCATACAGCTAAAGGTTTATTTGTTTTTTAAACAATAAAACATACTTTTGATTTGTTTTCCCTGTTCTCTTTTTCTTATTTATATGCATGTATTGTATGGAGTACTACATTTATTTTTACCCCAGGTATTATTTTCATTATCTCACATTAAGCTTAGTTTTTAAAGTCATTTTGTAGTTTTTTCAATAGAAGAAACTTATGTGATAAGGAATGTACTTCTGTGTATGTTCATCTTATTGATTGTTGAATAAAGTACTGTTTGGTCAATGAAGCAGCAAGTTAGGCGGGACTAGGAGTCGAGGAGGATTCTGGGAAATATAGTAAAGAAGTCTTGCGATCCAGGCAGGAAGTGACATAGCAGGCAGACTCATATATAAGCAAGGACAAGAAGGAAGTCCTTCCTTTTCTCTTACTCTCTGCTCTGGAGCCACCATGTGATCCCGCCAGAGAAGAAGCTTGTCGCTGGCGTCCATTAAGGTAAGTCTTATAAAATATATAGATTATGGTTATGGTTGATAATTAGGACTGAGCTAGCAGGTAATCAACTGGCCAGCAGCATTGTAAACTAATATAAGACTCTTGTGTGTTATTCTGGGCACCTAAATGGTGGCGGGGCTTGGGTGGTTGGAGTAAAGACTTATTGTTACAGTTATGTTTTTGATTTGAGACTTTAAAAATATACTCTTTATAGCTACACACGTTCTACCATTTCTTTGAAGGCTCTTATGCCCTTTTCTCCTTCCCTCTCTCTGTCTCCTTCTGTGATCCCCATAATGCACATTTTGGCACCCCCAATGGTGTTTCCCTGGTGTCTGATGCCCTATTCATTTTTTTTTTGCATTTGTTTTCATCCTTTGTCACTGATGATAATTGAAATTGACCTACCTTCAAGTTGGTGTTTTTTCAGCTCAAATCTTCTTGTTGCATTAAAATTTTCAGATTTGCTATTGTAATTTTCTGCTTTGGGATTCTGATATTTCCTAAAGAGTTTTGGTGTCTTTATTTCATTTTAGATCAGGGATTGATATACTTTTAGATTTTTTGAAGATTATTTTTGTTCTTTTTTTTAAAATTGAAAATAGATTCTTCTCTCACACATTACATCCTGACCACAGTTTCCCCTCCCTGCACTACTCCCAGCTCTCTCGCCCTTCCATTTTCCCCAGATCCACTCCTCCTCCATTTTTCTTCAGAAAAGAGCACTTCTCCAAAAGATGACAACCTATTAGAATTGCCAAGATCAATAACACATGACAGTTCATATTGGTGAGGATGTGGAATAAAGGGAACATTCCTCCACTGCTGGTGAGAGTGCAAACTTGTATGGCCACTATGGAAATCAATATGGTGGTTCCTCAGAAATTTGGGAGTCAATCTACCTTATGACCCAGTTATTTTTGTTCTTTTGATGAACTTTTAAAATAGCTGAATGAAAAATTTCTGTTTAAGTCCAGGGTTGAGGCTTCCCTAGGGGAGGAAAATTAGTTGATGTATTTTCTCCATTGGTGAACAGCATGCTTCGCCACTTATTTACACATCTCAGAAAGTTTGGGTTGAAAGTCGCATATTTAAGATAAAGTGGCAAAGTGGGCTAATGATTTGGTATAGATTTTCTTAACTGCCCCCAGCCAATACAATTCCAGCTTCTTTTGCTTTTCTCTCTTTCTCTTCAGCCTCCTGGGGGGGGGGCAGAGGTTGATGTTGGCATGTTGTTCTCCATCTTATTTTTACAACGATCTCTCACTGAACTTGACACTTGATGTTTCAGCTAAGACTGGCTGACCAGCTATCTCTGTCCCCCCAGGGAGGGTCACAGACATCTGCTACCACACCCACCTTCTTTCTCATTCAAGTTGGGACTGGAATTCAGGTCACCATGTTTGTGTATCAGGAGCCTTACCTTCTGAGCCGTCTCCCTGTTCCCCATTACTCACATTTATTACGTAGCGCATTTCTGAGCAAGCGGACCATTATCATTGCAATGACCAGCTCTGACATGGTATTTAAAATACAGATCTGCAGAAGCATCACGCCAGCCATCTGAGGTAGAAAAGAAACCTTACTCATGCGAATAAAACCCTCCAAGAACTTTGAGAAAAGCATTGCATCATTTACTCTTCCAGCTCCAAACAGCTATGGCCATTTCAAATTAGTTGCTTCATTATATATTTAGTGGCTCTCTCATTAAATACTTTAATTCTGTTACCAGCTCCCCAACTTTTATTTCCACTTTACACATAATGAGGCTGGAAAGTAGAGAAAGCAGAGCAGAGTAACCGCCTTTTTCTCATCCCCTTTTGGTGAGGTTGACCATAGGATCTGTGTTTTATGCTATTCAGTATATTCTGTTTTCTTTATCATGCCCTTCTCTAAGTGTTACTGTATGAATTTGATGAAGCTATTCTCTCTCAGCTCATGGAAAGAGGGAGAACTTAGATAGTGAAATAGGTCAATCAGATTCTTTTGGGTTCCATCTTCCCCTGCCCCAGAATGAATAGTGTTTAGAAAGTCCTATTCTTTTTTCAATTGCTGATCCTTGTCTGGCTTCCAATAGGGAAGCATTCGTTTAAATAGGCAGATGGATTTAGTCCATGAAGATAGATGTGCTGGCTAGTTTATGTCAACTTACCGAAAACTAGAGTTATTGGAGAAGTACTGAGAAAATACTTCTATAATATTGGGCTGTAGGCAAGTTTGTATGACATCTTCTTAATTAGTGTTTGATATGGGTGGGTCCAGCACATTGTGGGTGGAGCCACCCCTGGGCAGGTGGTCCTGGGTTCTATAAGAAAACAGGCTGATAGATACGGGGGAATGGCCTGAGTCCTGCCCCAAATGATGTGACAGACTTTGATGATTCCCATGGGAGGCCTCACCCTCCCTGAAGAGTGGATAGGGGTGAGGTGAGATGGAGAGATGGTGGGGAGAATGGGAGGATGGTGGGGAGGGGGAACTGGAATTGGTATGTAAAATAAGATTGTTTTTAATTTAGATAAAAATTAATTAAAAAAAGAAAAGGAAGCAGGCTGAGCATGGGAAACAAGCCCATTAGCAGCCCTCCGCCACGGTCTTGTATCCACTCCTGCCTCCAGGTTCCTGGCCTGTTTGAGTTCCTGTCCTGACTTCCTTTGATGATAAATAGTGCAGTGGAAATGTAAGCCAAATAAACTCTTTCCTCTCCAAGTTGTTTTTGGTCATGGTGTTTCATCACAACCATAGTAACCCTGATTAAAAGAGTCAGTGTTAGCAAACTCACTGAACAGGATTTCAGAGGTATCATCAGTCATGAAGCTGACAACTCTGTGTGCATTCTTGTGTCTTAGCACAGTTGTTTTACTGTTGTGTCTTGTCTTTAGTTATAAGCTCTGGAGAAGTAGACAGCAATCTACTGGCCTCCTGTGCTAGCTTCCCAGGTGTGTTGTGATAGAACACCATAACATGAATGGCTTCTACAACAGAAATTGACTGTCTCAGTTCTGGAGGCTAAAAGCTCCAAATCAATGTATTGGTGGGATCATGCTCCTTATAGATGCTCTGCAGGAGGGTACTTCCCTCTTCTGGTTCTGTACGCCTCTTGAATTACAGCAGCATCATTCCATGTGTCTTTGCATTCACATGGCCGTCTTTTCATGCACCACCTTGCTTTTTCACAAGAGCACCAGTGATATGGCCTGCCCTTCTCCAGTGTGACCTGGGTTTAACTTAACTAATTATAGCTGTAATGATTTCATTCATTGAAAATGTCACAGTTCCACATACGTTGAAAAACAAAACAAAACAATTCGACCTATAACCATTTGCCTCTAGTCCCTCCATGTTCATGTCCTTTCCATGTGTAAAAATATTCATCTCATCTCAACATCTCCCCAGATTTTAACTTATTACAGCATCAATTGCGAGTCCCAAATTTCTCTAACTATTATTCAGTCAAGAAACCCTAAATCCTTCTTGAAATCAGTTGTAGGAGACACTCATACTGTCGTTTAGTAGGGGGTAAAATTTCTCTGCACCTGTGGACTTATGAAGTCAGAAAGCAAGTCATTTGATGCTAAGATACAAGGGTAGAGCAGCAGAAGACACACTCCCTAAGTGGGAAATTAAAAGGGAGAAAAGCTTACAGGGCTTATTCAAGTCTACAATCCAGTGGAGCTGTATTTTGGTAGATTTAAAGGCCTGAGAATAATTCTCACTAGCCTTGTCTTCTGGTCTTCTGGGGACTGTCATTGTCCACTGAGACAGTGGCCTCACTCTTCTAGCCCTGTGGGACAGTGACATCACTCTCCTGGCCCTAGGGAGCAGTGACCTCACTCTTAGCCCTGTGGAGCAGTGA
Source organism: Cricetulus griseus (assembly GCF_003668045.3). Classification (NCBI taxonomy): domain Eukaryota; kingdom Metazoa; phylum Chordata; class Mammalia; order Rodentia; family Cricetidae; genus Cricetulus; species Cricetulus griseus. The sequence goes on along the minus strand of NC_048596.1, from coordinate 49,336,286 downwards.
CCTCACTCTTAGCCCTGTGGAGCAGTGACCTCACTCTCTCAGCCCTCTGGAGTAGTGACCTCACTCTCTCAGCCCTCTGGAGCAGTGATGTCACTTATTTAGCTATTGTTATCTCAGGCTATATTACATCAAAAATGAAAATATTTACAACTCAAAATGTTTAAGTTTCCTCCCTTCATTTCCTAGTTTTCTTTCTCATTCATGTTGTTAATACATAACTTTTATGGTGATTTTCATAATTTTATGCTTATATATTTATCTTGGACTTACTTTTCTACACAACAAGACTATGTGGCTACTTAAAATTCTTTGAAATAGATATCCCATTTATTTGGTATTATTTAAGTTTCATTTTCCCATGTTGACTGATATGACTCCATCCCATAAATAAATATGTTGTAAGAGTCAAAGGATCAGAACTCTGCTGTGGGACAGTGTCTTCTGGACATGACAGGGAAACTGCACCCATGACATCTCAACAATATGGTTGTCAGAAAAGACTTGCAAAACAACACCAGCTGACATGCCAAGGAAATTTCACAAGTCCAACTCCACAGGCAGCCAATAACTGCTAAGGTAGGGAAAATCAGTTTTATCCAGAAATACCCTTGGATAATCCTTGATAGGTTATCTAATGCCAAATCGTCAGTTCTAAACATATGTACATATGAGTGACACTAAATGGATTCAATAGTTTATAAACAATAATGACTGAAGGAAAAGAGGTCATGAAGCCATGAGGCAGGTGAGAAGAGAGGGACTGGAATAAGAGGTGAGGGTAGAAATGATTTAAATACAGTGTACTCATGACTGAAATTCTCAAAAATGAATTGTTTTTTTGAGATAGGGATCTTGATGTGTAGCTCAGGTTGCCTCCAGTTTCAACTCTTTATGCTGTTATTTGGTGAGTTTTTCCTTTGTTTAAAGACTATATAATTTTATTACAATATCACAATAATAACTTTAATATCTGCTTAAACAAGTTCTTTGGCCTTTTCCAACAATCATGTGACTTCTAGACTTTCTTGGCAATTTCAAGACCATCATTCTTCTATCCATATGTATCTTAGAGCAATTTCATTGTACCATTATTAATAATGCTTCAGTTATATCTAACACTATTACTAGTTAACATTAAAATGGTACTTACAACTGACCAAATGTACTCAGTTCCTATTTCTTCAAAAGCTGGGAACAATATGCCAAATATAATCATGCCAATAATAGCCACGAAGATACTCACGATATTCAATATAATTGCTAACACAATCTGTAATAGATGTAAAAAGAAAAAAAAAACAGCCATGGATAGAAGAAACAGATTTAAGTGTGTGTGTGTGTGTGTGTGTGTGTGTGTGTGTGTGTGTGTGTGTGTGGTGTGCATGTGGAGGCCTGAGGCTGATGCTGGGTATCATCCTCAATCACTCATCTTACACATTAAGGTGTGGTCTCCCAGCCAAACCCGGAATTTACTGATCAGGTTGGTCTTACTATCCAGCTTGCTTTGGGGATCCTCTACCTTCAGGGGCTGTAATGGCAGGTGAGCCACAAAGCCCACCTGGCACTTATATGGGTTCTGGATACCTGAACTCCACTCCCACTAACCATTGAATCATCTCCTTAGTGCCCTCTTCATTGGTTAATTTTTACTGAAAGAAACTTGGCACATACCCAAAAGAAGCACATTCATACAACAAGGACATCTGTTCAACGATGTTCATAGCAGCATTATTTGTAATAGGCAGAACCTGGAAGCAGCCTAGATGCCCCTCAACTAAAGAATGGATAGAGAAAATGTGGTGCATTTACACAATTGAGTACTGCTCAGAGGGGAAAAAAAGGCAATGGAATCTTGAAATTCGCAGGCAAATGGATGGAACTAGAAGAAACCATTCTGATTGAGGTAACCCAGTCACAAAAAGACAAACATGGTATGTACTCACTCATATATGGATTTTACACATAGAGCAAAGGATTACCAGCCTACAATCCACACTGCCAGAGAAGCCAGTAAACAAGGAGGACTCTAAGAGAGACATATATGGTCCCTCGGAGAAGGGGAAAGGGACAAGATCTCCTGAGCAAATTGGGAGCATGGGACAGGGAGGGGAGAGGGAACTAGGAGAATGAGAAGGGGAGAAGAGGAGGGGTGAGGAGGACATAAGGGAGCAGGAAGGTTGTGTAGGGGGAAGAATAGAGGAGAGCAAAATAAGAGATACCATAAGAGAGGGAGACATTATAGGTTTAAAGAGAAATCAGCACTAGGGAAATGTCCAGAGATCTACAAGGATGACACCAACTAACAATCTAAGCAACAGTGGAGAGGCTACCTTAAATGCCCTCCCCTGATAATGAGATTGATGAGTACTTATATGACATCATAGAGCCTTCATCCAGCAGCTGATGGAAGTAGAAGCAGATACCCACAGCTAGACACTAAACTGAACTGGAATCCGGTTGCAGAGAAAGAGGAGGGATGAGCAAAGGGGTCAAGACCAGGTGGTGAAACACACAGAAACAGCCGACCTGAACAAAGGAGAACTCTTGGTCCCCAGACTGATATCTGGGAAACCAGCATGGAACTGATCCAGACCCCATGAATGTGGGTGTCAGTGAGGAGGCCTCAGAAATCCATGGGGCCTCTTGTAGTAGATCAGTACTTATCCCTAGCATAGGAATGGACTATGGGAGCCCATCCCACATAGAGGGATACTCCCTGAGCCTAGACACACAGGGGAGAGCCTAGGCCCTATCACAAAGGATGTGACAGACTCTGAACACCCCCCCCCCTTGGAAGGCCTCATCCTCCTTGGGGAGCAGAAATGGTATGGGATAAGTGGGAGAGAGGGGAGAAGGGGTGGGGAAGGGAACAGGGATTGACATATAAAACAATTTTGTTTCTAATTTAAATAAAAATGGAGAAAAATAAAATTAATTTAAGCAAACAAACAAACAAATACCACCACCACCACCAAAAAAAAAAAAAAAACCCAAAACAAAAAGAAACTTGGTAAACTTATGCTGTGGAAACCAGAAGGCGATCTCTCTGTTCAGTCCCTTGGTATCCTGGCTATGTCTCTCCCAGTGAAATACTTCTCCTAAGGATTAAGAATCTAAATCCTACCAGGCATGGTGGCACACATCTTTAATCCCAGCACTCAGGAGGCAGAGGCAGTCAGATCTGTGAGTTTGAGGTCAGCCTACTCTACAAAGAGAGTTTTAGAATAACCAAGGCTACACAGAGAAACCCTGTCATGACAAACCAAACCAAACCAAACAAACCAAGCCAAACCACCCTAAATTCTAAGAAGAAGCATCTGTTACATCTCCTTCTTCCTTCCACAAAGAAGATTATTTATAAAGGGTGGTAAACTTATCTGAATATGAAATAGAGGTGCCGAGGGGTGACGCCAGCTGCTTCTAGATAAGGATCCAGGCTGGCTTTGCACAGGGAAATCTTAGGCTTTTCTCTTTGAGGTGCTATGAAGGGGAAAGAGGTATACAGAGATGTTTGGATCTGCAAAAGGCTGGAGATTGTGTCTTGGAAATTACAGTCAGGCTCTCCATACCTCCTTGCTTCAGGAGAAAAAGCCAACGTGCTAGGTGAGTTTTCTGAAAATCAGCCAATGGGCCATATTTACTTCTACCTGTTGCCATGGTTGCTGCACAGCAAATTTGGAACTCATACAAAGGCAGAAACTGAGTATGAGCTGGTATTGGGTCAGGAACTTGCAAAATCTCAAGAGTGCTGCCAGGGCTTTGAGATCAATTGTGCTATTGCTCTGGAGGAGTAACACCAGATGTTGAGTCCCACGCCCACTTTCTGGCAGATACTTTGGGGTCACCAGCTTAGAACAAGGTCTAGGAAGGAAGATGATGTCAACAGTGGCTGCCGAGGTTATGGTAAAAGTTAAAAAGGTAAGACACCCAAACCCTGATTCCCCACAATAACAGTTGCCAAGCTCCTTCTCAGCAAAGTAGCCTCTCATGCCACTGACATTTGGGGGAAAAAGATAGACAGATCTATCTTTAACTGAAATAGCAAACAAAGTTTTTAGCTTGCTAGTGTTATCCATGTTTGTTCAGATCAGTGGGATGCACAGTGAAGCATTTTGCTCAGGGTCACATAGATTAACACTGGGGTCTTCAGAACCAGTATCCATGTATGTGAGTTTCCAGAGCTTCGACTAACCACAAGGGGCTGGCAAAAGTTGGGAGGGAAATTCTAAATGAGTAAGGGACTGTTCCTCATTGGAGGTGTCCTGATTCTCTCTCTCTCTCTCTCTCTCTCTCTCTCTCTCTCTCTCTCTCTCTCTGATATCCAGGTGATATTTCATGGATCTGGGTTTACAGAAGATAGCTCTCTTTCCAAGTGTTATTTTTTCTTACCCTCTTTCTTAATAGCTCCCCTCCCCACTCTTCATTAACTTGACACAAGCTAGAGTTATCTGGGGAGAAGAACCTCAGGTAAAAACTGTCTCCATCAGATTTTTCTCTAGGCAGGTATGTAGGGCATTCTCTTGATTACTGATTGATGTAGGAAGGACCAGCACATGACAGGGTGGCCAGTGCCAGTCCTGGGCAGGTGGTCCTGGGTTCTATTAAGGTAGTGGGCTAACAAAACCTCAAGGAACCTCTTTGACCTCTGCTTCAGTTCCCGCCTTGAGCTCCTTCCCTGAATTCTCTCAATGATGGACTGTTACCTAAGTGTTATGAAATGAAACAAACCCTTTCCTCCCTGAGTAGCTTTTGGTCGTGGTGTTTTATCAAAGCAATAGAAACCTAACTGAGATATTGACTAAAAACCTTCAAACTTCATTAACTTCTCTCTCTCTCCTTGGAGAGTTTTGTTTTGTGATTGACAACTCCCTTTAGATGCCGTGTAGGGATTCATTCCATGAAAACTCTCACAGCTCTCTCCTTATTTGCTCATTAGGCACCCCTTTTCAATATTCTCACAAAAGATACACTGAGGCACATTTTTAAAAAAGTTAGGTGATATTTTTCATCTGAGCGTTTGGAAGAGCGCCCCCCCCATCATGTCTCAGAACCATCGATATCTTCTTTGTGCTATGTAACACTTTGTCTTTGGGGATGTGTCCAGCTTTCCCACATACCTTACAAAACGAAGCACAACCATGGAATAAACTGCTGAATCCTGAGCTGAGGAACTGTGGGTAGAAATAAGTATTGAAACACCCATGCATAGGATAATTCACCCCCTCAACAGACTTTCTTTCCAATGTCAGTGTCATGCTGATGCTTAGAGTATCCCTGGATTTTATGAAGAAAGTGGTGTTGAAATAAAAAAAATCTATTTTGTTTTTTAGGGATTCCCTAAAAAAATAATTCTACTTTTTTTCTGTTAGAGAGATGAAAAGACATTTGATCTGGGGCTGGGAAGATGGCTTTGCGGTTAAGAGCACTGGCTGTTCTCTCAGAGGACCCAGGTTCAATTCCCAGCACCCATATGGAAGCTCACAACTATCTGCAACTCCAGTTCCAGGGGATCTGGCACCTTCACATAGACATACATGCAGGCAAAACACCAGTCCATAGAAAAATAAACAAATCTTAAAAAAACAATCAGCTAAGGCTTAAAGAGTTGTTTATTATTCATGAGATCAGCAAGTAGGTGGTGGCACTTGGGAATTTCTCAATAATTTTGCAAGGGGCTCACAAAAGATACGAAAGACTCTGGTGACCCCCTATGGAAGGCCTCACCATCCAGGGGGAGCAGAAAAGATAAGTGACAGATAAGGTTTTAGTTGGGGGGGGTAGTAGGGGAGGACGGGTAGGAGAAGGGAACTGGGATTGTCATGTAAAACAATCCTGTTTCTAATTCAAGTTATAAAAAAAAGTTGGAAAAAAATAATTTTACAAGGGGCAGATAGTGGATCTTTGGCTTGCTTTGCTGGTCAGTGGCAAGTCAATGACATGAAGTATTAGAAAATAAGATGGCTATTGTGGCAGCTTTCATTCATAGGAACCTCCCTCCCCTCATAATATTCTAGTGGGAAAACCCATAACTGCAAATGTTTCAGAAAACATTTGATCAAATGGCTTTATTTTGTTTATTTATTTACGGCTGTTTTTCTCAAGCACTGTGCTGTCTGGGGCCTACTGAAACTAGCTGAGAGTGTGATGATTTGTAGACTATTCAGAATTAACTTTTCTTCCTGTGCTATTTCTTCCATTTGCCTGCAGCACTTACAAAAGATGACTTAAATATCCCAACAAGGTTATCAAGAATATCCCAGCCCAGGAGGTTGCAATTTGTTATGAAAGCAGAGGCATCTTAACTTGGTCTAAAGAAAACCCTGAAACATTTTTTTGTGTGTGTATGTGTGTGTGGTGCACTCTGTCAGAGTTCCTTAAACTTTGCAGAACTTGGCTTCCTCATTTATAAATCAGGATGTAAAGAGCTACTGCATTTGGTCCTTGTGGTAATAGGGAAAACAAGCTTGAAATGCCATTGTAAAATGCTTGATGTAGTGATAGATACATCACTGAATATTATTTGTGGTTAATTTCTTCCATAGGCTTCCTGTTTATGTCTTGAGTCTATTAGGCTCCAATCTAGACATTTTGCAATTGGAGACTCATTGGACCATTCCAGTTTAAGTCACTATTCTTGATTATACACACTTCTTCCCAGAAAGCTGTCAGTTTTGCAGTGCCTTCAGAGGTGAGCCCTCTGAGGAAATGTCTGCCAGTCAAAGAAGTGAATGTCAGACCCCTGCTGAGTGAAATGACTACTTGCATGTCTCTGAAGCCTTTCCACAAAGCTCAGGGACTGGGCTCCACTCAGACCTCTACTCTTTTAAAGCTCCACTTTGGTAGAGGAGAAAAAGAAGGTGGGGACAGATTTACTGAAATCTGTTCTCTGTGAAGAAGCTCACCCTTGGGTTGAGCTTTCTGCTTCTGGAGACTTGCTTTCACAGGGAAGTCAGTTGTGTCACTAGGCCTCATGACTTCTGCATAAATGACCTCTGATCAACAAATTTCTTCTGGATTGAGTGCATCTGTGAACTAAGATAGCTGGGGAAGAATCATAGCTTTGGGCTTCCCTCAGTATAATTACTTTTACTTGGGTGTGCTCCTGGTGGGCACTTTGGTAAATATACCCAAGAAATTATTAGAATATCCACTTTAGGAACCTCTGTTTAATTTCCCTCAACTCCTCTTGGGTCCCCAGGACTCTTCTTTTTCTTTTTCCTTATGTAATTTCCCCCAAACCTGCGTCTAATTCCGTACACATTAAACTTATGCTTTTGGGTTTTCACCTCGAAAAGAAAGGCCTCTGGTTGTTCTCTAAAGAGCCACGGCTTTTGTGAGTGTTCTGAATGCTATTCCTTTGATACCTTTTCTACCTGTGCACCTCAGCCTCTTGAGACATTTATTAAAACAGGCAACAAACACACAAAACAACTCTTCCAGGCTCAAGTGAGCACTGTAAGTGATTGAGTCTAGTACACTGTTGACAGTAGCATACTTTGATTAATGGATTAGAACCAAATAAATAAAAATCACTAATGCTTTAGGATCTGGTGGTCATAGGGTATATAAGAAAGTGGGTTGAGCTTTACTCACAGCTGCTCCAGATGCAAACAGGTAACTAATGGCAAGTATCATAAAGGTAGAACCGATAGTGTGATTCTTATCTTCTAGCTCGTTCAAAAAGAACCAGAGAGTCCCCAGTGCAATTTGAATTAGGCCGAGCATTATCTGTGCAGCCTGTGAGAAGAGAAAACCAAGCTGAATCTACTAAGGATTGTTTCAGTCTGTGTTGCTGAGAAGTCTTGAACATGTTCAGTTTGCCGAGTATATTAGTATATTACTCAAGGCTCTCCAGAGAAGAACAATCAATAAGATGCTGGCTCTAGTCTCTGCAGGACAATGACATAGTCATGGAGACCCAAGACACCATTCCACTGTGCTGCTAAACCTTTTGTTTCAGGATGGTGAGTGTTCACTATCCCTGAGTATTGAAAGAATTACATGTCAGGGAGGAACCAAAGTGGAGACTGTTGTGGCAGCCACCATTGGGTAGTTTGGATCTTCTTTGCTTGAATGAGAAGGATTTTGTTTAATAATAGTAGCCTTCAAGGATAATTATTTTGATTTTGTAGGTGGTTCTAGTTAAGTGAAAAGCAGAGGCCTGTTGATCTGCCCTTCTCAGGAGGATGTCATGGTAAAAGGAGAACTGCTGACTCTGGGGATCTGAAAGTCTCTTTCTGAGTATCACGCTCCCTCATAGGCTGGATCTTTAGGCAGACTCTAGTCAGAAGATCTATCTTTCTTGTTCTACACCCATAAAACCAGCTAGGGACTTTTGACCTCTCCTTAATTGTTTCTCTCTTCCCCTCTTGTCTGGGACTTGAACTTTAGTGTCCCTAATCCTGCCCATTCCCACACCCAGTGTTGACCTTGGATACTGTAGACTAAACCAGTCTAGGCCTTGTTTTAAAAATAGTATTCGTGAAGCCCAAAACCTAGCTAAGGACCTATGGAGCAGTGACAGAGATGGGGAAAGAGATGGGTTGATATTGTGCTAGTTAGTGTTTTGTCAACTTGAAACGGGAGTCATCTGAGATGATACTCTCAGCTGAAAGTTCCCCAAGACACTGGCCTGTGGGGAAGCACGTGGGGCTTTTTTTTTGTGATTGATATGGAGAGACCACTTCAGGTCAGGTGGTCCTTGGGTATATAAGAAAGTGGGTTGAACTCGATGGTAGTGGCACACACCTTTAATCCCAGCACTTGGGAGGTAGAGGCAGGTGGATATCTGTGAGTTCAAGGCCAGCCTGGTCTATAGAGTGAGTTCCAGGATAGCCAGGGCTGTTAAACAGAGAAACCCCCTATCAATAAGACAAAACAAAATAAAACATAAAAGAAAGCAGATGAAGCAAACCACAAAGAACAAGCTAGTGAGCAGTGTTCCTCCCTGGCTTCTGGTTCAGCTCCTGCCTTGGCTTCTCTTGTTGATGGACTGTAACCTATAAGCCAAACAAACCCTTTCATCCCCAAGTTGCTTTTTGTTGTGTTATTATTTTCCCATGGCAGCATCAGAAAGAAAGCAAACTAAGGCAGGCATCCACAGCTCAAGTCATCCTCTCCACTTGATTGCTAAAGCCTTTCTCTACTGAGGATGCCCTTTGCTGAGGGCTGGCATGAGATGCAAATATCTTCAATTTTCTTTTGCTTATTTGGAGATTGATTTTGAACAACACTTTCCTAGGGTCATAGTTACTTTTTCTGTTGCTGTGAAAAAAATAATACTTTGACAAAATCAATTTAACAGAGAAAAGGTTTCTTTTGTCCAACAGCTCAAAGGTGTAGTCCACCATGGCTGGATAGTCACAGTGACAGGAAATGGAAGCAGCTAGTCACATTTTGCCCATGGTCAGAAAGCAGAGGGAGACAGATGCTTGCTTTGCTCAGCCCTTTTCCTCCACTCATACGGTACAGAATCCTGACCAGGAGTGACACCACCTCACAGTGGCCAGATCTTCCCATCTCAATTGACACAGTCAAAATAATCCTCTGCAGGCAGGAGTGTTCAGAGGTTTCCCAACCCCATGATTCCCCAGGCTGTCAGGGTGACATTAATGCTATCACACCTAGACTTGTTACTGGTTTATCAGTCTCATTTCCTTCAAGTTTCTGACCATGTAGCCATACCATCACAGTTGTAGCTGTGGGTTAGTATCTGACCATACATCCTAGCATTTCTCCTATACAAAATAAGCAAGCAGGTGTAATGCTTGAAATTATACATCTTTTAAAGGTTTCCCTTCATATTTCTCCTTCAGGGGTAACTCAGTTGGGGGCTCTAGTATTGCCATTATCTACTTTTGGGAGATTCTTGGAGATCAGGCATAATCATATATAAATCAGGTCTCAATTACATTTTCCTGTTTTAACTGATAATAGGGCCATTGGGCCTCAGGTAGAAGCTGGATGAGGGAAGGTAGTAAGAGCAAAGGGTGTTTAGGCTGTTTCTCCATGTCTTGTTTGTTTGGATTTGACTGTAAATTTATGTCCATTTGGTGATGGAGTTTTTTCTGTGAATGCCCAACTCGTGGCTCGGTAGGTCAGGTAATAATCAACTCTCAATGAGCAACTCAGGTTGTGTAGTAAATTGGTGGCCCATGATTAAATATTCAGTTTGTATGCAGGTGCAGTAGAAGGCCAAATGTTTCTCAAAGGGACAGCAGTTGTATTCAGAGAATGACACATTCATGGAGTTTTATTTCATAAAATACTGCAATGAATTTGTAGGTGTCTGCCGGAGGCTTCAAAAATACCCCATGTTAGCCACCAACATTTCAAGTACTATTGGAACTGCTGGACTCAATAGCACAGGGGTGATGCAGCTTGCACAGTAGCCTGGATTTATAGCAGTCTCAACTTGTAAAAGATCACAATCCTATCAGCCTTTTAGGATGCTTTTTGAAAGCTATGATAAACACTGCTAAAGAAGTAGTTCATTGTTTCAGAATCTACTCCTTTCAAATCTTTGACACTCCTTTAAAAAAAAAACTATTTCTTCTATTTTTGAGATTGAGATTATATCGTTTCTTGCCTCCTTTTCTCCCTCCAAGGCTCACACAATGGAGGGTAATCTGCTTTACTCAAAGCCCACTGATTTAGGTGTTAATCATATCTACTGACACACTCATAGGATAGCCAGAATACTACCTGACCTCTCGTGCATGGCTAGGCAAGTTGGCATGTAAAGTAAACATACCAGAAAGATAAGAAGATATGAGGCTCTTCTTCTCTTGGTAATAGGAGCCTAGAGACAATATAAAGTCATTCATTTATGGTGACTTTTGCTTTGATCAGATAGATAGAAATGGAGGTGCGGGCTGGGTTTTGATGACTAACCCATTCCCATAGCTTTTAGTTTTAGCTCCTTTTTGGGGCATGAGCCACTGACTTGCTTTAAGTTCAGTCTCAGAGCAAACTCCAAGATCCTCTGGCTCTTACAGTCTTTCACCCCTTCTTCTACAATCTTTCCTGAACCTTAGGTGTGGGCGTTGTTATGTAAGATGAATCCATTGTGACTGGACTCCATGATTCAACTTTGCGTTTTGATTGGTTATGGTTTTCTGTAATGGTTTCCATCTGTTGCAAAAAGAAGATTCCTTGATGAGGGGTGAAAACTAAATTTACCTGTGGGTATAAGGATACAGATTTACAGTGTAGTTAGGGATTAGGCTGGTTTAATAAAGTTGCAAAGTAGATGTTCCCCCTCCAAGACTTATGACTTTACTAGCCCTGGGTAGTATGGCAGTACCAGGCATAATTTCCCATGAGCTTAGTGGGTTTCAAGTCCAATTAGAGAGCTGTTGGTTATCACCAAGGTATTCGTATGCTATGCGGGCCATTCTTGTGACTCATAGGTGTACAGCTAGTTAGGACTGTTGGTTGTTTCCCTCCTTTTGACCCTTGCATAGTACCTTTTGCTGTTATAAAATTAATCTTCATGGAGGAGGCATTAGGTCAGTTTCAGCTCAGGGGCTCTGGCCCTGTGTCTGAAGTGCATGGTGTCTTCATCAATAGGGACTTACCTTACTCCTCTGGGAGGTAACTAAGGGCCATACAACAGCTTATATGTTTTCAGTGTTCTTGGGACAGCCCTGACCAAAAACTCAAAAAAAGTTTCTATGCTTGGTGGTGGGATTTTTGTTAGGTTGTCTTTGGCTCTTGGAGGGCGCATTGCCAGTTCAGATGAGAGAATTTCATTTAAACTATATTATATGTATGTCTATCCACAGACTTATGTGCATCATAGCTTTTGTTTTGGGGTAAATAGTTATGATTCTTTGCAACACTTTAAGATATCCTAATGGTTATTTTATCTTCATCCCTCCTTCTTCTGTATTTAACTCCCTGACCTTCCCTAATTAGAGTCCCCTATCTTGCCTCATTTCTCTAACCAGATCACTTATACCCGCAAATCCTCTCTCTGTTGCTCCTCCCATTGCCTATCCTTTTTACTTTCCTGGTTTCTGTGGTTACTCCAAGCTATGTACCCACATCTGAAGATTTGGAGCTAGGAGTCTCCAATGAACATGTGACATTTGTCTTTCTAAGTCTGTATTACTTCACTTGATATGATCCTTACTAGTTCCATTCATGTAACTGAAAAGTTGATGATTTCGTTTGTCTTTACAGCCAAGTAGTATCCCAGTATGTAGGTATCGCATTTCACTGTCCATTTGTTAGTTGAAGGGAATTTGGATTTCCCTACCTATTGTGAATAGAGCAGAAATGAACATGGCTGAGCAAGTGTCCATGGAGAAGAATGTCAAGTTCTTTGGGTATATGCCAAGGAGTGGTAGAGCTGGATAATATGGTAGATTCATTTTTAGTTTTTGGGAATTTTCCAGACTGATTTCCACAGTGGTTTCACCAGTTTGCAACCTACCAACAGTGAATAAGGGTATGAGGGTCTCCTCCAAATCCTTACCCTTGCCTCCAGAATTTTTTTTTTTGTTGTTGTTGTTGGCTGTTTTGTTGTTCTTTGCCATTCTGACCCGGGTAAGATGAAATCTCAAAGTTGTTTTGATTTTCATTTCTGTAACTGCTATAAACAGTGAACATATTTTTAACCCCTTCCTTTTATTTTTCTTTTGAGAACTCTCTGGTAAGGTCCCAGGCTTAGTTTTTGAGTGGGTCATTTGATTTTATGATTCTTTGTTATTGAGTTCTTTATATATTGTGGATATCAATCCTTTGTCAGATGTGTAGCTGACAAACATTTGGTCTCATCCTGTGGGCTTCCTGTTCACCTGGTTGACTCTAGCTACACAGAAAAATTCTACTTTCATCAAATCCCACTTGGTCAGCTGTTGACCTTACATTTTGGGCAAATGGAGTCCTATAAAGGAAGTCCTTTCCTACACCTGAACCATGTAGAATACTTCTATTTTTCTTCTGGAAGTTTCAGGCTTCATGTTTAGGTCTTTGATACATTTGCAGTCAGGTTTTGTGCAAGGTGATAGATATGGATTTAACTTCATTTTTCTGAATGTGGGCATGGAGCTTTCTCAGCATTATTTTCTGATGAAACTTTCTCCCTTATAGCTTATGTTTCTGGTATCATTATCAAAGTGTCTGGAGTTATGTGTATTTATGTTTGGGTCTCCAGTTTTGTTTCATACATCTACAGGTCTATTTTTGTGTGAGGACCATATTATTATTTTTTTTAACCGTGGCTCTGTAATATATCTAAGATCTGGAATAGCAATTCATCTCCATTACTGTTCTTTTTGCTCATATTGTTCTGGCTGTCCAGATTCTTTTTTGGTTACATACAAAATTTAGAATAGTTTTTTTCCCTATTTCTGTGAAGAAGGAGATGGGATTTTGATTGGGATATCATTGAATCTTTTGGTAAAATTGCCATTTTCATAATTTCAACTACTGATCTGTGAGCATAGGATGTTTTTCTATTTTCTAGTGTCTTTATCTATCTCTTCCTTCAGAGGTTTAACATTTTCATTTTAGAAGTCCTTCACTTTACTGGTTAGGTTTTTTTTTTCCCTAGGTATTTTATTTCCCTATTGTTAATGGGAGTATGTCCATGCTCTCTTCCTCTGTATGTTTGATTTGTGCAAGTTGATTCTGAATCCTGCTGAATTTGTTTATCATATCTGGAATTTTTTGGTCGAATTTTGGGATCTCTAATGTATAATATCATGTCATCAGCAAATAGGGATAGTTTTACTTCTTTCCCTATCTGTATACCTCTTCCTTCTCTTGCTTTATTGCTTCAGCTAGTACTTCAGGCACAATATTGAAAATGAGTAGGGACAGTGGACACCCCCTGTCTTGTTCTTGACCTCACTGGGGCTGCTTCAAGGTTTTCTCCAGTTAGGATGATGTTGACTGTGGGTTTCTCACATGTAGCTTTTATTATGTTTAGTGTGTTATCTCTAGGTCTACATTGTCTAGGACTTTGATCATAAAGGCATGTTAGATTTTTGTCAAGGGTCTTTTCTATGTCCATTGAGATGATCATGTGATTTTGTTTTAAATTTCACTTATGTGGTGTATTTATTGACTTGCAGATGTTGAAACATCTTGGTCATGGTGGCTAATCTTTTTGATACAGGTATCTGAATTTTGTTTATAGGTATTTTATTGAGCATTTTTGAGTGCATGTTTATTAGGGATATCGGCCTGTAGTTTTCTTTTTTGTTGTCCCTTCCTGGTTTTGGTATTGAAGTGACACTGGCTTTGAAGAAAGAGTTTGGGAGTGCTCCTTCTCTCTCTCTTTTTTTTTTTTTTGAGTAGTTTAAAAAGGACTGGTTGTAGATCTTCTTTGAATGTCTGATAGAATTCTGCTGTACATCTGCCTGGTTCTGGACATCTTTTTAAAATTATTTTTTATTTAAAGTAAAAATCAGTCTTCTTTTACATACCAATCCCAGTTCTCTTTCCCTCCCTTCCTCACGTTCTCCACATCATCCCCTCACCTCACCCCTGTCTATTCCTCAGGGAGGCTGAGGCCTCCCATGGGGAATCATCAAAGTCTGTCACACCATCTGGGGCATAATCTAGGCCCTCTTCTGTGTATCTAGGCTGATATCCTTCCATTGGGAATGGGCTTCCAAAGCCCATTCTTGCACTAGGGATAAATAGTGCCAGAGCCCCATAGACTGCCCAAGCCCCTCCCCTCCCCCCACAACTGACACCATCCATGTTCAGGGGTCCTCGTTCTGTGTTATGTTGGTTTCCCAGCTGCCAGTCTGTGAGTTTTGCCAGCATGGTTTTGACTCCTTTATTCATCACTCCTCCCTCTCTACAACTGGATTCCAGGAGTTTGGATCAGTGCTCAACTGTGGGTGTCTGCTTCTGCTTCCATCAGCTACTAGGATGGCATTTAAGGTAGTCATCAATCTAATTATAGGAGAAGGGCATTTTTTTTTTTTTTTACACCTGAAAGACTTTTTTTTTACTATTCTTTCAGTCTTCTCGCTTGTTATGGGTCTGTTTAGTTTCTTCACTTATTCTTGGTTTAATTTGGTGGTTTGGCTGAGTCTGGAAATTCTTCCATTTTTTTAAGGTTTTCTGCTTGATAGATGACAGGCTTTTAAAACATCCCCTGATACTAGCCTCAATTTCTTTCCTGTTTGTTTTAATGTTTCCTGTTTATTCTGATTTTGTTAATTTGGGCCATTTTTCTTTGTTTAGTTGGGCCAAGGGTCTGTCAGTCTTGTTATCTTCTCAAGGAAATAGGTCTTAGATTCCTTGATTCTGTGTATGGTTTTCTTTGTTTCTATTTCATTTATTTATGCCCTGATTTTTCATTATTCTTTTGTTATTGGCTGGGTTTGGATTTGGTTTGTTCTTGTTTTTCCAAATTTTTGAGCTGCATCATTAAGTCATTTATTTGTGCTTTTTCTTCTTTTTTTTTTTTAAATGTGGCACTTAAGAGGTATAAATTTCCCTAGTAGGACTGCTTTCAATGTGTCCCAGAGGTTTTGTTGTGTTGTGCTGTGTTTTTATTTTCATTTAGTTTCAGGACATTTTTTAAATTTTTTTTCTTGATTTCCTATTTGACCCATTATTCATTCAGTAGTGAGTTATTTAATCTCCAAGAGTTTGTGTAACTATTAGAGATTTGTTTGCTGTCAATTTTAAGTTTTATTGCATTGT
This sequence comes from Cricetulus griseus, assembly GCF_003668045.3. Taxonomy (NCBI): domain Eukaryota; kingdom Metazoa; phylum Chordata; class Mammalia; order Rodentia; family Cricetidae; genus Cricetulus; species Cricetulus griseus. The sequence goes on along the minus strand of NC_048596.1, from coordinate 49,320,611 downwards.
GGTCAGATAGAATACAAAGAGTGATTTAAATGTTTTTGAATTTTTAAAGATTTGTTTTATGTCCCAGGATGTGGTCTATTTTAGAAAATCTTGTGTGTACTGCTGAGTAGAATTTGTATTCTCTAGTGTTTGGGCGGGATATTTTATAGGTATGTCTGATATTAATTATTTCTGATGTTATTCTGTTTATTTCTTGTACAGATGACTTGTCTCCTGGAGAAAGTTGATTATTGAAATTACTTTCTACTATTGGATTCTTGTTTATTTGTATCTTTAAATCTAGCAGTACATTTTTAATGAAATTGGGTGCACCAGAGTTTGGTGCATATATATTTAAGATAGTAATGTCTTCTTGGTTATTTGTTTTCTTGATTAGAATGAGTAGTCTTTTTTATCCCTTCTTATTAATTTTAATTTAAAGTCTATTTTGTCAGATATTATGATAGTGAAGTCTGCTTGCTTCCTGGTCCCATTTGATTGGAGTACTTTTATCCATCCTTTTAAGTGGTGTCTATAGATAAAATGTATTTTTTGGAGTCAACAAATAGATGGATTTGTTTCTTGATCCATATGAACAGTCTGTATCTTTTGATTGGAGAATTGAGGCCATTGATGTTTTTATTGAAATGTTTGTATTAATTGCAGTCATCATGTTATTGATTCTTGGTGTCATTGTATTCTCAGAGGTACTTGATAATTACAGTTTCATATTTTCTTCCACAGTCTCTATGCTATGCTCATTCTTCTCATAGTCCAAAATATTGCTTCCTGTATTTTCTTTAGGTTTGGCTTATTGCATATAATTTTTAATGGTTATTTATATTATGAAAATTTTTCTTTCTCATTCAATAATGGCTGGTAGTTTAACTGGGAATATTAGTATAGGCTATATGGCATAGTCTTTTAGGCCTTGGAATGCCTTGTTTCAGGCTCTTTCGGCTTTTGAAGTTTTCATTGAGAAATTAACTGTTATTCTGGTGGGTTTTTAATATGTGAGTGATTTTCTCTTGAAACTTTCAACATACTTTTTATTGTTTATATTTTTTATTTTAGCTATGATGTGCCATAGGGATTTTCTTTTATGTTCTTGCCTCTTGGGTGTTCTATACACTTCTTGTATCTGTATGGGTGTGTCTTTCTTTAGTTTGGGGAAATTTTCTTCTATGATCTTGTTAAAGATCTGTGCCATTGAATTGGGAATCTTCTCCCTCATCTATGCTTACATTTCTACAGCTCTGGTAGGTTTTGGAGAGAAGATTATAGTTTGATCTTTCATACTGTTTATATTTTTGTAATGAGATCTGGGCGTGAGAACTTCTTTTGATAGTTCTACGTCTGATATGGACAGAGAAGGTTGGGACAGAAAAGAGGATGTGTGGGTGGCTTGGGCCTAGGGGTTGAAACTAGCTTGGATGGAATGGAGTCAGGTGGACTTAGGAGACTGGGCTGGTGTATAGGATGTGCCTTCTAGTCTAAGCCTTGAGTGTAGGGGTGGATCTATATGGGTGGAATGTTTGGATGTGGTGTGGGAGAGACCTTTGGATTGGGGCTTAGGTAGGGCAAGTCCTGGCAGAGTAGTAGAGACTGGTCATGGCACAGGTAAGGGTGGCCAGACTCATTCAGACTACTGTATGTGGGATTCAAGCTATGTCTGGTGGGTTGGGGAAAGTACATGGATGGGAAGTGTCAGGTAGAGTCACTAGGTTAGATTCTGGAGAAAGATGTGGGCGATCTGGCTGGGGAGAGAGGTTGGAGAGGGGTGCTGCATTTTAATGCTTTTGGCTGGGTTCCATAAAGATAGATGGGTATTATGAATAAGTACATGTTCTAAATTTGAAGAGAGCTGAGAGGGATAGCATTGCTTTACTATATTATTCCCTAGAGAGGGGCCCGTGCTGACAGCACAAGACTCCAGAGTCTATGCAGCCTCTTTTGGCATTGTATTTGAGATCAATACCTGACTTTTTGTTTTATCATCTACAAAGATTGTTTTAAACCATATTCAAACAAGGGTTACCAGCAAAGGCAGAAAACAAATCTCTTCAACAACTGTAATCTCAGAATATGTTTCCAAAGAACCTGGGTAGGCTGGGAGAATGTTGGGAAGTATTTGGGAATGGTGTGTGAATACATGCTCTGTGTGTCCAGTTAGCTCTGGTCTAACTGTCTTCACTTCAAAACACATTTATCCATATTTTGAACCTCAAGGAGCTCATTATAAATGGCATCAATGCTTCTCCACATTTTTATTAGTAAAAAGTAGCACTATTTATTAGCCAAAATAATGCTTAGTGCTTACCCCCAATGCTTTTGTCTCTTCATGTAAGATATAAATGTTTCGTGATTTACGTCTTCCACACATTTTATTTTGTGGAATTTTGAATTAGATGTGACATAAAAATTATAGAAGACGAATGGGCTCCTTTCCTGTAAAGAAATACAGAGAGAAAAGTAACACTAATTATTTTTGAAGAAGGCATTTAAAATGGAAGTCCCTGTTGGACTACCATAAAATTACTTGAGAATAGCTTTACTTTTAAAAAACATAAATCAAGTGACATTGGTTTCTATTATGTTGTTAATTATTTTCTGGAAAAAAAAAAACCAAGAGCAACCTCTCATATTATTCCTTCACCATAGCCTTTAATGAGATAGAGCAGATACTTCAAAAATGAAAAAAAAATTCTACAGATTCAATTGTAATCACCATCAAAATTCCAACACAAGGAAATTCTTCAAAGAACTTGAAAAGACAGTTTTCAACTTCATATGGCAACACAAAATACCCAGGATAGCTAAAATAATGCTGAATAATAAAAATACAGCTGGAGCTGTCACAATCCCTTATCTCAAATTGTGTTACAGAGCTATAGGAACAAGAACAGCATGCCATTGGAGCAAAAACAGACATACTGATCAATGGAATGAAATCAAAGATCCAGAAATAAGTCCACACACTGATAGACACCTGATTTTTTTTTTTGATAAAGAAACCAGAAATACACAATGGTAAAAAAGACCGAATCTTCAACAAATGGTGGCTGGTTATACTGGATGGCTGCACGTAAAAGAATGCAAATAGATCCATACTTATCACCATGCACAAAACTTAACTCCAAATGCATCAAAGACTTCAACATAAAATGAGATACACTTTTTACTAATAGAATAGTAAAAAGTGGGGAATAGTGTTGAATGCATTCACATAGACTTTCTGAACATTGATAGTACAGGCACTTAAATCAACAATTAATAAATTAGACTTAATGGGAGTAAAAGCCTCTATAAAACAAAGGACAAAAGCCACAGCCCACAAAATGGGAAAATATTTTTTTTTTACCAACTGCATATCTGATAGAAGACTAATACCCAAAATACATAAAAAAACTAAAAATCAAACAAACAAAAAACTGGATATGAAGAAAACAAATATCCCAACAAAAAGTGGGGTACAGATCTAAATAGAGAATTCTCAAAAGAGGAAACTCAAATGACTGAGAAAGATATGTTCAGTGTCTTTACTCAGCAGTGAAATGCAAATCAAAACTAAGATGGCTAAGGTCAATAAAACAAATAATAAACAGCTCATGTTGCCGAGGATGTGGAGTAAGAGGAGCACTCATACATTGCTGGTGGGAGTGCAAACTTATCTAGCCACTATGGAATATCGGTGTGGCAGTTCCTCAGAAAGATGGAAATCAATCTACCTCAGCTATACCATTTGGGTATATTTCTAAAGGAGGCTTCATTCTACTACACCTGCTTAATTCATTGATGCTCTACTCATAATAGCCAGAAATAACCTATATGCCTTTCAATGGATGACTAGATAAAGGAAATGTGATACATTTATATAATGAATATTACTCAACTGTTAAAAATGAAATAATGAAATTCATAGGTAAATGGATAGAACTAGGAAAAAACAGTCATCCTGTGTGAGGTAACCCAGACCCCAGAAAGACAAATATGTATCTATCTGTTTATATGTGGATATTTGCTCTTAAGTCTTTGTTAAACAAGCTATTGTCCATATAACCACAGAGGTTTGGCATACAGAAGGGACTGGGGGGAGATACGGGTCTTCCTAGGAAGGGGAAACAAAATAGATAATTTTGATGATTGGGGAAGACTGGAATGGAATTATCAAACAGGGAGGGAGATGGAAAAAGGTTGTGGGGGATGGAATATGGGAAGGGACAGCTAAAACTAACAGCCATTTGAGGGATGGTATATAAGTCTAACACAGTAGAGGCTTCCTAAAACACACACACACACACACACACATATATATATATGCAATTTAAATGAAATTGCCAAATAATGGGGGAGACAGATCCCAATTAGACATCTCTCATCACCAAATGAAGCTTCCAGTACTGGGAATGGGTTACATCTAAATTGAGTTGTTGGCCAAAGGGATCCTATGGGAACCACCAAATAACCAAGGCCATTGGTTGCTCTCTACATACTGACATACAATAAGACCCTATTGCTGAAGACAACACCTACACAACTATTGAAATTGCAGAAGTCAAGCTGGTACCTACCTATAGTCTTCAGCCGTACATGTTAGTTAGTGCCTTTGGTACAGTAATGTAGTGTGTACTCTACCAAAGAAGAAAGGTAAACACCAACCCAGTTACAAACTCTTCAATCCTCAATGGTGACCTTCCTGTAAGTTATGTTTGTTCAATAGTGATACAAAGCTTTTGGAGTTACCAACCAATATCTGATTTGATTCAAGGCCCACTCTATGACGATGATGAGATGAAACCCATTCAAGATTCTTCTTGAGTGGCCAAGAACCTGAGGTTAGATAGGTCAGGGGCTTATGGGAAAACCGAATACTAAAATACTACTGTTCCACAACAAAAACAGAAACAAAAACAAAACTATACAAAACAAAACAATAGCAAGAAAGTGACTCCTAAAGACATTTTGCTGTACTCATAGGTCAGTACCTCACTTAGTCATCATCAGAGAAGTTTCCTCCTGCCCCTGATGGAAACAAATACAGAGACTCACAGCCAGACAATAAGCAGAGAGTAAGAGACTCTGGAATACTCATCCCTAAATTGAAAATCCCTCCCTTCAGGGTTTAGAGAATCCTGCAGAAGAGGAGGCTGAAAGTGTGTAAGAGCCAAAGGGGAAGGAGGAATCCAGGCCTTTTAGATATAACAGGGCTGACACAAATATGAACTCATAGAGACTGTGGCAGCATGTATAGGGATTCTATGGGTCTGCAGCAGGTGGGGTCCTAGAGCTGAGAGTAGATGTGGGCACATGCACCTACATGTAGACTACAGAGCAAGTTCCAGGACATCCAGGGCTGTTACATGGAGAACAGCCTGTCTTGAAAAACAAAGCAAAACAAGAGTGGTTTGTTTCCTCACGGAGACTTCCTTGGAGAAAACAAATTCGCATTTGTAAATGGAGATTGCTTCTGGATTAAGAATAGGTGCATGTGCTTAGTCAGGGAAGCAAACCATGGAAGGCAGAAAGTTGAAGAAGCTGTAATTAAATGAGGGGCCATCAGCCACACTAAGCAACAGAACTTGGTAGCTTTGGCCACATGTTTCTGGAGTTAAGGATAAAAAGACTATGCTATGGAATTTGTTTCCATGACTAAGGAAAGCTGCTGAGGTCAGGTGTGTGCTAGGGGTGTCCTTGAATGGAGGCTTAGAGAGGCATTGTGTGAAACTGTGAAGTCGATGCCTGGTTTGCCTTGGAGACCCCCAGATATTAGAGATGCCAGAGTCATGGGATACCTGCCAACGAAAGTTGCTAACGGGAAGTGGAACAAGCCCAAGAGAAAGAAGTATGTTCCAGTCAACAAAGCTGAAATGAGCTGGAGCTCTGAAGAGCATTTTGACATCAGGTATGAAGATGCAGAGCTTGGGGTTTGCCCAACTGATATTTGGTTTTGCTTTGGTCTACTATTTCCTCACTATGCTCCCTTCCCTACATTTTGGAATGGTAACGTATATCCTGTGCCATTCTATTTTGGAAGTATGTGATCTGTTCTTTGATTTTGATTTTATAGGAGACTACAGTTAAGAGACTGCATGAATCTCAGGAGAGACTTTGAGTTTTGGACTTTTAAACATTGTTGAGACTGTGGTAGACAATAAGGGCTTTTGAAGTTGGACTAAATGCATTTTCATTATGGTATTGTTATAAACTTTTGAGGGCTAGAGAGTGGAATATGGTAGTATGAATGTAATTGGCCCCCAATAAACTCATAGGGAATGGTACTGGCTTTGTTGGAATAAGTATAGCCTTGTAGGAAGAAGTGTGTCATTGTGGAGGTGGGCTTTGAGGTCTCATATATGCTCAAGTCATTCCCAGTACTGCAGACTCTGTGTTGTCTGTGCAAGATATAGAACCTCAGCTACCCCTTCAGCACCATGTCTGCCTGCACGCTGCCATATCCTCACTTGATAATGGACTAAACCTCTGAAACTGTAAGCCACCCAATTAAATGTTTTCTTTTATAAGAGTTGTCATGATCATGGTGTCTCTTCACAACAATTGAAACCTTAACTTAGACAACATCATCTTTCAAATTGATGGACTCATTTTTCATTAAGAATTGTTCCATGCATATATGTATATGTTATTATTACTAATATATAATATATTCCATAAAATATATATATATATATATATATATATATATTCCTAAGTATGACCTGCTCAGTCTTTGTGCTACTTGCATGCATACTTTCAGGGCTGACCAGTTGGTATTAGATAACCAATTGCTGTGGTATTCCCTGGGGAAGACTATTTCTCTCACTCTCAGGATTCTTCAGTTGCCTGAGCACTTCATGTAGGGTTGAGGGCTTGTGGGCTTTTCTCTATCCATTTTGGAATGTCTACTGCTATTGCTCTTGTTCAGTTCCTGTTTAGTCAGTCATGTTCATGAGACTTTATGAGTGAGGGCACCATCTTCAAAGAAGGTATTGTGTATTTTGCCTGCTTGACACAAACCTACACATACGGGGAGAAAGAAGCTCAGTTGAGGGTTTGCCTTCATTAGATTGGCCTGTGGGCATGTCTGTGGGGGAATTTTCTTAATTTCTAACTGATGTAGGAGGGCTTAGCCTACTGTGGTGTTATCCCTGGGTAGGTAATCATGCATTATATAATGGAGGTAGTGAAACAAGCCAGGGGAGCTCTATGGCTTCTGTATCAAGTTCCTGCCCTGACTTCTTCAAAGATGAACTGGAACCTGTTAGATGAAATAAACTCCTTTGTAATCATGTAACCATCTTGATTTTCATCAGTGTTTTATCACAGCAACAAGAAACCAAACTAGTAGAAAGGAAAGGCTGCTGCCAAAATATCAAAGATTATTTGAAAAAGATAAAGAAGCCAGAAGTCAGGTCAATTAGACTCCCGGTGACTAAATTATTTTGACAATAGTAACAACAAAAATAAAAGAAAAATCATGATTGTTGAAAGTGACTTGTTATCTTTGCTACTGCAAAGAGACACTGTGATCTTGGTACCTTTATAAAAGAGTTTATTTATGGCTTACAGTTTCTGAGGTTTAGATTCCATCACCATCATGGAGGGCATAGCATCAGGCAGGCCAACATGATGCTAGATCAGAAGCTTAGAGCTCAGATCTGTGACACAAGCACAATAAAGAGAGACAACTGTGGATGGCAGGAGTCTTTTGAAACCCCAAAGCCCACCCCTAGTGTCACATTTCCAACAAGGCCAGATCTCCTAATCCTTCACAAACAATACCAACAACTGGGACCAAGTATTCAAAATATTAAACTATGAACCAATGGAGAGCATTCTCACTCAAACCACCAAGCATGTTTGTGAATGGTCATAAGTACATTATGAGCCACAAAAGAGAAACTTCCAAGCTTCACTTGAAGTGACTGCCATATCTACAAGATGTGGACATGTTAGCATGAAGCTCGTTTTTCATTGCTTTAACCTGTTTGGTGAGGAAGTAAAATATGTCTATGCATATTTTGTTCCTGTAAGTGTTCATCCATTTTTGAAACACAAATAAATATGCAAAGATATAAGTATTTATGTGTTTAAACGTGAAAGGATAGAAGTTGTAAGAACAATATATGGTCCCCTAGAAGTTATTTCAAGAATAAGAGGCATCAAAGAGCTGGCTCTCATGATAGGTTTAATATGTTTTGGTTAGAAGGGTGAAGATTGGGGTAGTATGGAATGTCAGGTGTAAATAAATTACTGATTTAAGGATAGGTCTAATACAGGGTGATAAATTACCAAAATGTCCCATAGAACAGAATTTCTCTTTAATCCCAGCACTCGGGAGGCAGAGGCAGGCAGATCTCTGTGAATTTGAGGCCAGCCTGGTCTACAGAGTGAGTTCCAGGACAGGCAGCAATACACAGAGAAACCCTGTCTCGAAAAACCTAAATAAATAGATAAATTATTATTACATAATTATTTAAAAAAGAATAGAATTGCTCATACTTGGCCCGCAATTACTTAATTGATGCAAAATCTAGATGATGATTCTATATATTATACCAACGGTTTATGAGGCTATGATGTCTATGAGGTTATGATGTTCGGGGGAAACTAAAAGCCTTCATGACTCTGAATGGACACAGGGACCCCATTTTTGTGCAATTACCGGCATGTGGGTGGTTTGCGTGTATGTGGTGGATCCCATGCGGGTGTGCAGAGGTCAGACCAGGGTGCCAGCTGTCCTGCACTATCACTCTATTTTGACGTCCTCTGAGAGAGGGTCTCTTACTTACTTGGAGGTAGACTGATGGCCAACAAGCTCCTGCAGGGCGTCTCTGTCCCTTACAGCACTGAGCTTATGGGTATATGGGGACATTTTTATTTTTTCCTTTTTTATTGATTAAATTTGTCACTGACGATTTCATACATGTATAAACTGTATTCTTTTAACTTTCCCCTCTGTCCCACCTCTGCCATGCCTCTCTTCCTTATAGCCCCCTTCTCACATTCATGACTTTTTGGGTTGTTTTGTGATCCCAATTCTTTTCTAAAAATTTATTTATTTTACATCCTGACCAGAGCCCCATCCCTCCTCTCCTCCCGCTCCCTTCCACCTCAACCCGCCCCTCCTCTGTAGTCGCTCAGAAAGGGGCAGGCCTCCCTTGAGCTTCAGCAAAGCATAGCATATCAAGCTGCCATAAAACTAAGCACCTCCCCGTGTATTCAGGCTGAGCAAGGCAATCCAGCATAAGGAATAGGTTCCCAAGAGCCAGCCAAAGCACAGGGGACAGCCCTGCTCCCATTGCCAGGAGTCCCATAAAATAGACCAAGTTACACAACTGTCACATATATGCAGAGGGCCTAGGTTGGTCCCATGCAGGCTCCCTGGTTGTTGGTTCAGACTCTGTGTATTCCCACAAGTTAGGCTAGTGGTTTCTGTGGGTTTTAAATTAATTGAGAAATTTCAAAATGAGTGTGGTAGGTGACAATTAAAATACAGTGCAAATTAAGGTTGAAATTATACTGACATCCTTGTCACTAGCCATTATGTGATGGACCTTGACATCCTCAGTAAAAATGAGGAAAATTTAAATTCTTATAAATTCATGTAAATATGCCAAGTTAATAAATAACAAGAAGTAAAAAAAGATATTGTAAGGTAAAATGACACTGGAAATAATTATTTCCATGTTCAGGAAAAGTACTTCTAAGAAGGTCACATAGAAACAAAAACTTACATAACTGATAAATCAAACTCTAGCCACTTCCGATCAGTTTCTGGTCCACCAATATGTCATATTTTTTATGTGTTTGTGTCATATTCATCCTCGACACTGCAGAATTTAAGCACATTGCATGCGACACATCCCTGGAGCTCTATGGTGCATGATACCTAAGTTTCTTTGGGCTCCTGATGTTCGTAACAACCCAGCAGGACTGGCTTTTGGTTCAGGGTATCTGAGGGGGCAGGTCTTAGCACATGGCCTCCAGCCATTCATTGGCTTAACATTAACAAAGACAGGAATTAAAGAAGTGTTTTGTTCATAGAGGGAGGGTGGAGTAGATGGAGCCACTGTGGTGTTTGCTATTGTTCCTAAGAACAAGTTGGAACTTAGTAACTTTCATCCAATTTGGATAGTATGTATGGAATGGTAATGTTTAAAATCCAGGCTATATGAATATATGTATCTGGGGGTGGGGTGGGGAGATCACTTTAGGGACCCTGGTGATGCAGACTCCTAGGTTCATAAGGACGTTCTAGGGTTGTTGAATGGGTCAGGGGTGAGGATAAACAACAGTTTCGACCTAGAACTCAAGTCTGGTGGATCACATAACCTGGACGTCTTGGTTTGTGATAGTGTGCATCGAATATGGGTAACCTTCCCATTGGTGCTCACTTACTGAGAAGATTCTCCCAGGTGAAGCTGGACAAGCCACCTAGACGTCTGAATCTCGCCCAAATACATAGATGATGAGCTTGGATGTCTCAGATATTACCAGAAAAACATTCCTAGCGATGGAATAAGTCAGATGAGAGTCCAGGGGCTAGGGCCTCGCAACCCGTGCCTTCAGTGTGAGCTGTTTGAGTCTTAATGGCAGCTGAGCCAAGGCTACCACACTCACATCATGCGCTGAGCCCAGGGCCAGTGGTGTGGTCTGGTGGGCAGCGCCCTCTGTTGGGGGGCTCGTAGCCTCGCAGCCCACGGAGCGGAGCCCGATGGGCGCTGCTACCTGGGTGGTACCCCTTCATCCCCCACTCGCGAGGGTCTAAAGCTGCGGTTGTGGTCAAGAGCGTGGTTACCAAGGGCACTGCGCGAGAGTCCCACGTGGGCACCGGGGAGAGTGGCAGTGGCAGGCAGCAGCCCCACTGATCTCACAGTTCGTCTGCAGATAAAGGGAGCAGCGGCCAAACGCACAGCTTTCCTGACAGTGTCCTTGTTCCCATGCACAGCACAGCCCCGTTGGAGTGGGGTGGGGCTTCTGTGTTAGCCTCTATGGCTGAGGGGTGGTGACCCAGTGCTGGTCTGAGAACCCCCTCTTCGAAGAAGCACACACCTTATCATTACATTGGAGAAAATTGATTTCCCCTTGCAGCAAGTACCAACTGTAAATAGCTTTTTTGTTTGTTTGTTTTTGTTTTGTTTTTTGTTTTTTGTTAGGGGTGGAACTTTGCACCCACTTCCCCTCTGGGATTTTTGTCTGGTTTGAATTTGTGCATGCTTTAGTTGATTAACACAGAATGGACTCCATGTTTTCCTGTGTACGTGTTGTTACGGCTTGGTGGTTTTAGTCTTTTTTCTTTTTCATTTTTTCTTCTTTTGAGAGTGAAAAACAATATGAGAGGTTGGGTGGGTAGGGAGGTGGGGGAAGACTTCAGGGAGGGGAAAGGATGTGATCAAAATATAGTGTATGATAAGTGAAAAAAAGGAAAAAAGAGCATCGGGACAGAAGATCTGCAAGCAATGATGAGATTGGCCTTCCCGGGGAATGAGCCCCCTGATTGGTCACCCAATGCTAAGTGGTTAGCTCTAGAAACATACGTGTAGGCAACACTGAAGGAATTCAGCAGGCTGTATTTGTAAGTTTATTCATTTATATAGGAGGGTTCTGATGTGGGGGAGTGAGAAGGACATAGAAGGAGTAGGGAAATCATGGAATTGTATTTATTTCAGAAAACTCCCAGGCACCAAGAATCTGGATATGGTGAACCCAACCTTGAGAGTGTTCTCCATTTAACTTTTCTGTCCCTTAGTCTCTTCTTTGGCAGAATGGATACTTCACAAATTTGTGCTACAGCTGTTTGAAGATCAAAATTATTTTACAAACACATTCCCACCCTACCTATGGCCCTCACAGGGAGCTTCCTATTTAGTGCTCAGCCATATATGATAGGAACAAGTGATTCTTATTTCTAATAGACAATGACTTAAATGGATGGCAGTTGGCAATAATGTTTTTGGCATATTGGAAATTGATACATTTTTGAATAGTACTTTAAATTCATTATTTGAAAATTTCCTAACATGTACAGTGTATCTTTATTATATAGGTTCTCCCTCCCCTCTCCAACTCATTTGAGGGTCTTCAACATATCTTCCTCCAAACTTCATTATCCCTCCCCTGTATAACACTGAGCCCAATAAGTGCTGTCTAAGCTCATAAGTGTAGGACTATTCACTAGGGCAAGAACAACCTACCAGGGTCACATTCCCAAAGAAAAATGACTGTCCTCAGCTCCAGCCACCACCAACTGCCTATAGCTCCTCACCTAGGGGCAAGGCCCCAGGAAGGCCTCCAAACTCATGTTGGGATTTTAATAGGCTTCATCTTATACAGGCCTTATGCAGGTAACCATAGCTGTTGTGAGTTTGTGTAACAGCCATATCATGTCCATAAGATAGTATTTTAAAGTTTTTACCTCTACTCTCTGGCTTTTACATTCTTTCTGTCCTCTCTTCTGCTATGTTTTCTGAGTTTTAGATGGGGGAGGTTGATATGGATCAGCCATATACAGATGGACACTCACAGCCCCTTATTCTCAGCACTTAAATTAGCTATGGGTCTCTGCATTAACTTTTACTTACTGCAAAAAGAAGCTTCTCCAATCAAGGTTGAGAGCAGTACAGATCTATGGGTATAAATACAAATATTTAGAATGCAGTTTGACAACATGAGTATTTAGCAAAATAACAACAGTAGACTCTCTCTTATAGCCTAACAATTCAATGCATTTTCATTGAGGACTTGTATGTGCCAGATTCTGGTCTCAAACAACAGTGAAGAAAGCAAGTGGAATACATCTTTTGGGGACTTTATTATAGTGAAATCAATAATAAACAAGACCCACAAGAAAATGTTGTATCAAATTAGTGAACACTAAGGAGAAAATAAAGAAATCTCAGTAGAGAGATACACAGGGTGCGTGGTAATGGGAGGTGTACACAAGAGCCTCACTGAAAGAAGGATTTGTGATCAAAGGCATAAAGAAATCAACAGAAAGAAGCTTGGGGAAACCTGGGGCAAGCAGAGGGCAGGTATCAGGTCTCACAAGAGGCCAGTCTCCCAAGGTATTCCAGGAAGAGGCCCATGTGTGGAGTAAGGATAGGGAACCAGGAGATGATGAGGCAAGTTTGAAGCCTTGTTAGCATTTTGGATTTATATTGAGAGTTTGTGAACACACAGAAACATGTATGATGAATCTCATTTAACCATCCCACCTAATCTCAAAATTATAATTTGAAACTTTGTTTCATCACCTCTCCTCATCCTCCATTAAGTTTCCCCTGGACCAGGGAGTACATCATTTCCAGTGATACTTGACATAGGTTCTAACAGGTAAAAGAAGGGATCACTGAGAATGAGGAGACAGACAGAATGTAAAAACCAGGGGAGATGGATGGATGACTACAAGGAAAACATTATCTTTTGGGCATGGCAGGGCAGCCACACACATGAACTCACAGCATTTGTCATGGCATGTACAAAACTTGTGCAAGCCCCAAAGAGACCAAATTATAGCATGGTGGGGAGAGATTTACAATCCTACCCCTAGCCATGGAGCTACTGGCAATTGTTAGCTGCTGGCAGAGAGAAAGAAAGTTTTCTCTAAGAGTGTAACCCTTAGTAGGTTGATCACTCTCCAGTGGAAGACCACACATCCAAGAATGCATATTTGGGCATTATAAACTGGTCTTGAAGGATTAAAAATAAAGACAACACAAAATTGAGTGGGTAGGAAAGGGGTAAGTTGGGGGAGAGGTGGAAAAGAGGGTGAATATTATTAATACATATTGTATAAAAACTCTCAAATAACTAATAATAAAATAAAGGAAAACAACAACAACCAAGAAGTGGTAGGGGTAGGAAGGGCCCGGTGTGAGCTTCCTTTAAGCTGCAGGGCTCTCTGACAGGCAACTCAAGACTGAGGACCAAGAGTGGACAGTTGATAGCTGTCAAGCTGTCAGTGTAGAAGCAGTATCTGCAAAAGACACAAATCCCTGCCACATGAAAGCTCTGCTTGACAGCCAGAGTCCCAAGTATGAACAAGCTGGAAAGAGCAGGCAGAAGCTGACTGTAACCACTGGGAATACCCACAAGTTAGAGTTTGGTAACTCTTCCCTGGCAGGTCCTAAATCTTAACTTGCTGAGTATCCACGCTCAACCAATTAGGCCCAGCTGGTTTCTTAATACATTCTGGCATGCTCATAGTTTCAAGACACACTTTAGTCATGGAACTTGATGAAGAAGACACCAGACTTCAGAGCCCAGATGCCGACTCTGGATGTGGACTGTTCCTGGATGCTCAAGATTTGAGGAAGATGGAAACATGAAATGGACTCAGTTGTTTCTCATGCCTGAGGCTTCTGCCCAGAGCAGGAAGTTCCCACAGAACTCTCTTTGGCATACTGCAAACTTGCTTGGTCTGTAAGAGATTGCTCTAGGCTGGCACCTTAAGGCCTTTGGAGAGTGCGAACATGTAACACAAGCAATTTCTCTCCCCAAGCATATTGTGGAGTTAGAGCTGGAACATTGCCTCTTGGTTAGTGTCTCTTACCACCAAGGGTCTTGGAATTTTTTTCTTTCAAAATTGCTATTCCCTTCTTGCAAATAGTCACCTTTCTTTCTCCCTACTGTCTGCCCAATCCATTCTTGAAGGGCAGACAAGAGCTCAGTTGGAGACAGTCCACCCACCCACAGCTTCAGAAAGAATTACCAAACTAGTCTAGAAGGTTATTCTTTTGATAACAAAGGTGATAGCTCACACCTGTAATCCCAGAATTTAGGAGGCTGAAGCAGGACTATTGCTGCAAGGTTCCTTCCTGCTACAAATCAAATAGATCACAACATATTAGAGGCCTCCAAACTATAGAGCAATTTCTTAGATGAGCATAGTGGCATTTTTAAAAAATAAAATCATGCAAAGTGACTTCAATGACATATCAAGGGGGTAATTTGGTAAGAGCATGGACAAATCATGAAATGCATGTATGAAATGTTATGGTAAAACCCATTATTTTATACATTACAAATGAATAAAAATGTGAAAAAGGATGACTCATGTAATGGAAGCAAATATTCACAAGGATTGGGGCTAAACCCTTACAGAGTCTCCACTGCATCTCAGAAGGGATCTCAGCTGAGGATATATAAAGACCCTTTACAACCTGTAATGAGGCTAATAATGTAACTGTATTAAGCACTGACAAAAGAGTCTGTATGTTCAGAGATGATTTACAGTAGTCAATAAACCCATGAAAAGATATTGAACTGATTAAATGCAAGTTGAAGTCACACTAATATACCACATCAAGATACTATTTCGCATTCACTAGGGTGAATACAGCAGGGAAAGACAGACAAAAACAAGTGTTGGTGAATACACTGAGAGTTTGCTGGTAAACTGTGCAGAGACTTTAGAATAAGTAGACTTGAAATGTTAGATGTGCTTCTAAGGGCTGTCTGTGTTTTTCCTGTATCATTAGAGATTATTCCACTTGGTATATATCCACATACATTTTAAAACATAACCGCATAAAAACTTGTCCATAAATATTTGTAGTCACACTATTCATAACAGCATGTTTTAGTTTCTTTTTGTTTGCTTTGAGAAAGTGCCCAGACAAAAAGTAACTTAGGGGAAGGAAGTGTTTATTTTGGCTTACAATTCCAAAAGGATAGAATCCATCATGGTAGGGAAGGTAGAGTAGCAGAAGCCTAAAGTCGGGCTGAAAGTCAGGAGGCAAATAGAGAACAAGAAATGTGGCCATAAGAGCCTATGGGGGACATTTCACACCCAAACCACAACACAGCCTCAAATGGAAACAACTGAACAATTAGCAGGTAGGTTCTGGGAATGCTCTTGTCTCTCACCCAGGCTCCTCATATGAGAGGGGGCACGACAGACGTGTGAGCTGCCATGTCTGGCTTGATGTGTATTCTGGGGATTCAAACAAAGATCCTCATGCTTGTATGGCAAGCACTTTATCTATTGAGGTATCTTCTCACCCCTCCCCAATTTTTAGATGACTTTCTATTTGTTTGAAAGGCAAATCAAAGCCTTCACATTCTTCCATCATCTCTCTCCAGAATACGTATTCATACCTCTTGTTCACTAAGAATTACGAGTTCTATTTGCCAGTGTCTGCATTCCTACGTAATTTAGTTCATTTCCTGCCATGGCTTATGAACTTTATTTTGTCTAATAGTCCTTTATTGTCGAAGTATTCAAATCTTGTTCCTCATTCTGTATTTCTTGCAACATCTGTGTATTCCACTCTCTCTCAGAATTGTGGTTTCCAGTTCACCAGGAATAGAGTAGATGACTACTGACTGCTCATGTGAACTCCAGTTCTAAGCAATGGCAAAAAGAAAAAGGGAGTTGCCACACTGGAAGGCCAGAACCAATGGTTATGGGTATCAGCATCTGGGAAACTTTAAGAGACCAGGAGGATACAGAGTACATTGTAGAAAAGGTATGCAACATCAAGTAACCTGCAACAGAGGCATGCTCGAAATGGTGGCACTTCTTGCTCTCCTTAAGCAAATGGTGTGTGTGTGTGTGTGTGTGTGTGTGTGTGTGTGTGTGTGTGTGTGTGTGTATGCATATATGTTAGACACTCTGTTGAATAGTGAGTGCATGTCCCAGAGAAATTATTCAAGGGAAGAAAGTGTAACCTACATGTCCATTCCTGGAGGAAGGAATGTATAAATATGCTGACATTGATGCCACAAATTATCAGGCAGCATTTAAAGTCAACTGATATACAAATAGCAACATGAGTGGATTTTAAAAATATACTAATAGGAGTAGAAAAGTGTAATGATAACTCTTTATGCCAGCTGCCTGAGTTCCGCCACAATGTTAGGGCCCCAAAATAACACACAGAGACTTATAAGTACAATGCTGCTAGCCAATGACTAAGATTTCTTATATGTTAGCTCAGTCTTTTTTTATTCTTTAATTACAACTCATATTTACATATCCATCCCCCATTCCCTTGCCCTCTAATCCTGCCATGTTCCCCCAGCCCCTCTAACCTCCCACCCTTCCCCAGGGATAGAGAGGCCTCCCACCAGGGACCTTCAAAGTCTGTCAAATCATTCAGAGGAGGGCCTAGACCCTCCTTGCTGTATCTGGGCTACAGTAGTATCCCTCCATAGAGAATGGGCTCCCAAAGTCTATTGTGCTCTAGGGATAAAGACTGGCTTCACCATTAGAGGTCCCATAGACTGTCTTGGCCTCCTAGCTGGCACCCACATTCAGAGGGCTTGGTTTGGTCCAATGTTAGCTTAGTCTTAATTATCAACCATAACCATTAATCTATATATTTTATAAAGACTTACCTTATCGAGGACGCCGGCCTTATGCATCCTGTCTTCCTAGGGAATCACATGGTGACTTCTGTCTATACTACATTTCCCAGAATCCTCCTCAACTCCTAGTCCCACCTATCTTGCTTTCCTATTGGCCAACAGTGCTTTATTTATCAACCAGTAAGACAAACATATACGCAGAAGTACTTTCCCTATCAGAAAGGTACATGTACATGTGTGTATAGTCTATGTGAATTATAGCTATGACTATAATAAAATGCCACAGACCTTCTCTGGGGCCACTCACATATAAAACATGTATCTTTTGCACCATGGATCAGTTGTTTATGAAGACAGGGAGGTGGCAGCAGGATGTGGGGTTCAAAAAGTAGGAAGGAGGGAAGGGGTTTTGGTTTAGGTTTCAAGTGTTCTCCAGTGGTCCACATGCTAATGACTTGATTCCAACCTGTGGTGATTGTGAGGTGGTGACACTATGGTTGTTGCTGCTCTCTCTTCCTCTTCCTTTCTTCCTCCCCTCCCTCTCTCTCTCCCTCTCCCCATCTCTCTCCCCTTCCCTCCCTTTCTTCCCTTCTCCCCTCTTTTCTCTCCTTTCCTCTCCTCTCCCTCCTTCCCTCCCTCCCTCCTCTCCCCTGTACTCTTCTTTTCTCCCTCCCTTTCCTCTCTCCTTTGTTTCTATGAAGTAACCAGCTTTGTTCTGCCACACTCTCCTCATTATGGTGCTGTTTTACCACAACCCCCAAAGAAATAGATCCAGCCAAATGTGGATGCAGTCCTGGAAAGTGGGAGCCTAAACAAGCTTTTCTTTTTTAGAACTTGTTTTCCTCAGGCATTTTGTCACAGAAAATAGAAAGATGACCAGTGAAAAAGATATTCACAGACACAGAAGAATATTGCTGGGAAGATAGTTTACCTAAAACACATAAAATTTAAGTATGATGAATCAAAAGAGAAAAGCTGTCGGAAAAAGAATGAAATATTGCAGAAAATGGACTTCCTAGTAAAAGAATTCTGTGGACATTCATTTATGTGGTCTCAGTTACATAAAGATACATATAATAGTACTTACTATAAACTCCACATTTTAGATAAATTATGCATCATTTAACAATAGCTAGTTAGACATATGTTTAGAGCTAGTCTGCTTCACTGATGATGAGGTGGCTTATCTATCTTTTCATTGCTTTGAGTCAGCGTTACTTCACCTCATCATAAGGTGTAGATTCCATGTTAGGAAATCCATGCCTATTCACGAGATTTCTTGGGATTAGCAGCTAACTCAGGCTGACCAGATTCAAACCCAGATTAACTTATAACAATAAATTCATGCTGAATTTCCCACATAAAGACAAACATATCCATTGTCATCATTTCTTTTTAATTAATGAAATGGAGGAGAGGAAATGCCGAGGCAGACAATAAAGTTCCAGTTCTGAGCAGTCCCTTGAATTAAATGAAGTCCTCCATTCATCATTGCACTTTTCTTCTTGACTCAGGCCATGATACTGCTTTTAACATGTAGGAAAAGGGTTGTTTTCTTCTAGGAACCTGAGGTAATGTGGATGGTAGGAAATTACTAATTAATTCGATTTAAGAACTATACAATTTCAGTAGCACTTTAAAAGGAAATCTAAGGGGTAAATAGTCATATCGCTGAGAGTCTTAAATAAACAAGGTCATGAGCTGTACTTTTTTCTCTTTTGTATTGGTCCTGAAACCCATAGCCTTATACATGCTAGCGAGAGCTTCACCTGAGATACTTCTCAGACAAAACCATGCTGTTTTTTTAAAGTCCTTATTATTTTTTAAATCATTTTTCTCTCCTTTCCTCCTGCTATTTATTTCCCTTCCTACTTTTTCCTCTCCTATATATTCTGCTCCTCTCTATTTAAAATTTATTAGTACGAGTAGAAAACCATTTCAACTTATGTTCTTTCTCTTGTCCCTTTGTTCAGAGAATTTGAGTGTGTTTCACTTTTAAGTAAAGTCACATATATCTTTAAAAAAAGATTTATATATGTGTATGGGTGTTTTGCTTTCATGCATACCTGTGCACGATGCATGTTTCTGGTATCCACAGCAGTCAGAGGAGAGTTGTTGGATTCCCTGGAACTGGAATTATGGATGGTTGTAAGCCAACATGTGGGTTCTGGGAATAAAACCTGGATCATCTGCAAGAGCATTAAATGCTCTTAACCACTGAGCCATTACTTCAGTCTCAGCCATATGTTTTTAAAGTTTATGAGTGCTATGCATTTAGGTGAATTTCAACCCCATATTTCACCAAGTTATCCGAGGAAAATTTATTGAAAGGCAAACAGTGATTGAGATATAAGTACTCTCAGAGGTAGCTTCTGAGGCAAGATAAAGGGGAAAATCTAAGAAGAAATGCATCTGATAATGTCTTCTCCCTTTTTAATTTTATCACATTAATTTCAGACAGAGATTCCTTAAGGAATTCCATCTACAAATTAAGATAGTGCACTGAACAAGGTGTATTCACGGAGTAAGAATCAAGTGATGAAGCTGGGACACAGTGTTTGTGGGGGTGGATGGTGGGAACTACGGTCAATCAAGTAGTGCTGAATATAAAACCCGGCACCAGTGTTTCTATCACTGTCCTCTAACCCAAGTTACCCACCCGACTTCTTTTTAGTGCTGCTTCTAGGTATCAAACAGAGACTCTCACAAATCCTACCGAGTCCTCTACTGCTGAGCTATCTCCTCAGCTACGCTTACTTCAGATAGGGTAATTTATTTAGCTTCAATTATAGAAAGAGCTGTTTAGTCCTGCAAAACGTATTCACCTACTCTACCCACAGTTTAGAGATGACACTATTGATGCTTAATTCTTTCTAAGTTATTTGGACAGGATACCTCACAGAAGTTAGTAGCTTCTGTTCACTAAAGGAGAAATGATAGACTCACTATTTTATTCTTCTGTTTGTCTTGCTTTGTAGGTCCACTCAGTTACTATGGCTGCCATTAACAACTCCAGCATAGTGAACAGGAAGAGATATTGTGTAAGCATCCTAGCACTTCGCTGTATCCCAAAAGAAAACATACAGTTTTACTTAATCTTTTTACTTTTGAGAATTTCACACACACACACACACACACACACACACACACACACACACACACACAGAGAGAGAGAGAGAGAGAGAGAGAGAGAGAGAGAAAGATATATTATCTACTCCCATTTCTTCCTCCAACTCCTCTTGTGCCAACCTGTGATTCCCCTCCCCATTTCGTGGCTTTTTTTTGATAGCCCATGTATGTATATGTGTGGAGCCATCCACTGGACTTGTGGCCATATCCTTACAGAAGTATGATTCTTCTTCCCTTTGGCAATTCAATAGCTCCTTAAAAAAGGTTGGGGCCTGGTGTTCATCTACTCTGTCTATGCCAGAATTTTAGTTGGCTTGGTCTTGTATAGATACTGTGCAGGTAATCACAGATGCTCTGAGTTCTTTATGATAACCATATCATGTTCAGAACATGACACTTGACAGAATTCCTCCCCATCTTTTAACTCTCACATTCTATTTTTGGTTGTGAGCCTAGCCTTTAACAGCTGAGCCATCTCTCCAGCCCAACTTTTACATTCTAATTCTTAGGCAATGTTTCTTGCTACTCAGTGATGGTGAGATGTCAAACAGACCTAATGTCTACAGAACATTTCATCCAAACACTAAACAATATACATTTTTTTATTAACAGCCCATAGAACTTTCTAAAAATATATAACATATTATGAAACAAAATAAATTTCAACAAATATAAGAAAGTTGAGATAAAATCCTGTGTTCTATTTGACCATAAAGGGATAAAGCTAGGTATCAACAGAAAGAAGTATATCAACTCATGGAGATTAAACTATGTATTTTTAAATAATTGTGTCACTGAAGAAATCAAGAAGGAAGTAAAAACCATTCCTAGAATTGAATGAAAGTAAAAACATAATAGATAAAAGTCAATGGAACACGATGATGACAATCCTAAAAGGAAAGCTTACATACAGCACGTGGTGCCTACATTAAAAAATATTACCTCAAGTTAACAATTCGGTAATTCACTTTAAAGCCTTGGAAAAACAAGAAGAATACAAATTCCCAAACAGTAGCTAGGAATACCCCATATCAGGACTGAAATTAAGGAAATAATAAATAAACAAACAAGTAAAAAACTAATACAAAGAATCACTAAAGCAGAGAGTTGGTTCTTTAAAATAGATTGACAAACCCTTAGTCAAATTAAGCAAAAGAAAGATGGAGAATGCTTAATAAAACAGAAATTAAAAGACACATTAAAACACTTTGCAGCAAAATTCAAAACCATAAAAACATGCCTTAAGAACCTATATTTCGAAGCAACTCTGACTCTGCTGAGATCGCTGGGCTACTCCCACTCCCGACTCAGGGCAGAGGTGAGCTGCTTTGGCCTCTACCTTGGGCCCAACTTCCACCTGCCCACTCTGGGAACTCCTGGCCTGGGGTCTGCAGGCAGGTCGACTCGGCCCCTGAGGACCAAGCAACCCCAAGATGGCTGACATCTCTGTGCTAGTCCCACTCCCACCCATCTGGAGTGTCAGTGCCTCAGACCAGCCTGCACCCACCTTGAGACCTACCAGAGTATCAGACCCTCTTGCACCCACCAGAAGAGAACCTTGGACCTGTACATACCAGGAGAGGAAGACACCTGCACCCACTGGAAGAAGAGATGGGAAGATGACAATATAAGAACACATCCAACAAGAGAAAAACCAATATGATACCACCAGAGGCTAGGGACACAAGCAAGACCTGAACATCCCAACACAGATGAAGCAGAAGACAGCAACTTAAAAACAACTCCATGCAGATGATGGGGACCCTAAGAGGAAATGAGAAAATCCTTCAGAGAAATGGAAGAAAGGACAAACCAAAAATTGCTAGAAACAATTCAAACAGTGCAAGGTTTGAAAGCTGAGATAGAGTCAAAAAATAAACAAACAAACAAACAAAAACAAAACAAAAAACAAACAAACAAAACCAAAAGACCCCACAGACTGAGGGAATTCTGGAATTAGAAAAAAATGGGTAAACAATCAGGAACTACAGATGCAAGCATAACCAACAGAATACAAGAGATGGAAGAGAGAATCTCAGGTGTTGAATATACATTAGGAGAAATAGATTCATCAACCAAAGAAAATCTTAAGTCCAAAAAGTCCCTAACACAAAATATCGAGGAAATATGGGATACTGTGAAAAAGCCAAACCTAAGAATAATAGGTATAGAAGAAGGTGAAGAAATCCAACTCAAAGGCGCTGAAAACATATTCAACAAAATCATAGAAGAAAACTTTCCCAACCTAAAGAAAGACATACCAATGAAAATACAAGAAGCCTACAGAACGCCAAATAGAGCGGACCACAAAAGAAAGTCCCCTCGCCACATAATAATTAAAACACCAACCGTACATAATAAAGAAAAAAGTACAAGGAGTAGCAAAGGAAAAAAGCCAAGTAACATATAAAGGCAAACCTATCAGAATTACACCAGACTTCTCCATGGAAACTCTGAAAGCTAGAGGGACCTGGATAGATATTTTACAAACACTAAGAGATCACGGATGACAGCCCAGACTACTATATCCAGCAAAGCTTTCAATCACTATAGATGGAGAAAATAAGATATTCCACCACAAAACCAGATTTAAACAATACATAGCCACTAATCCAGTCCTACAGAAAGTACTGAAAGGAAAACTCCAACCTAAGGAAGTTTACACTCACAAAAACATGGGCAATAGATAATCCCACTTTACCAATAGTCAAAAGAAAAAGAAGGGTAAATCCACGCACAATACCATCTCCAACAACAAATCAAAAACAAACAAGAATAAGCATTCAATGGTCCTTAATGGTCTTAACTCGCCTATACACACACACACACACACACACACACACACACACACACACACACACACACACACACACACACACACACAGAATGAGAGAGAGGATCTGAACTCTGCAGTGGGATCCAAAACACCCGGACATTGCTGAGGCCCCAGTAACAGTTCTGCCTCCATGCACTGGCCCAGGTAAGCCAGAGGTGATTTCTGGTTCCAGTTCGGTGGCCCTGCTCAGAGACATCTGACACCAGGGGTCTGTTCACCAGATCTGAGCTCCAAAGCGGGATTTGGCACACCTGGACACTTCCAAGGCCCCGGTAACAGTGCCACCTCCATCCATGAGAAGAGGACAGACATCAGAGTATTGGATCTGTTTGCATCTACCAGAAGGGAACCTTAGTCCCCTACCCACCAGGAGAGGAAGAGACTCCTGCTACACCCAGCAGAAGAAAGGATGAGAAGAGGACAATGTAAAAGCACATTCAACAACAGAAAACCCAATATGACACCACCGGAGACTAGGAACCATACACCAGCAAGACCTGAACATCACAATGCAGATGAAGCAGAAGAGAATGACCTTAAAAACATCTTCATGAAAATGACAGAGGACCTCAAAGAGGACATGAGAAAATCCCTTTGGAAATGGAAGAAAAAACAAACCAAAAAAATACAAGATATCAACAAATCTCTCGAGGAAACAGTTCAAGACCTAAAAATTGAAATAGAGACTATAAAGAAAGGACAATCTGAGGGAATGCTGGAAACAGAAAAGCTGGGTAAATGATCAGGAACTACAGACACAAGCATAACCAACAGAATATAAGAGATGGAAGAGAGAATCTCAGGCGTTGAAGATACATTAGGAGAAATAGATTCATCGACCAAAGAAAATCTTAAGTCCAAAAAATCCCTAACACAAAATATCGAGGAAATATGGGATACTGTGAAAAGGCCAAACCTAAGAATACTAGTTATTGAAGAAGGTGAAGAAATCCAACTCAAGGGTGCCGAAAACATATTCAACAAAATCATAGAAGAAAACTTTCCCAACCTAAAGAAAGACATACCAATGAAAATTCAAGAAGCCTACAGAACACCAAATAGACTGAACCAAAAAAAGGTCTCCTCGTCACATAATAATCAGAACACCAAACATACAGAACAAAGAGAAAATATTAAGAGCAGCAAAGGTCACACCTGACTTTTCCATGGAAACTCTGAAAGCCAGAAGGTCCTGGATAGATATTCTACCTACTCTAAGAGACCATGAACTACTATACTCAGCAAAGCTTTCAATCAATACAGATGGAAAAAACAAGATATTCCATGACAAAACTAGATTCAAACAATACATATTCACAAATCCAGCCCTACAGAAAGTTCTGGAAGGAAAACTACAACCCAAGGAAGTTAACTACAATCAGAAAAATATAGGCAATAGATAATACCACTTTACCAACACCCAAAAGGAAAAAGGGATAGAATCCCACACATAATTTCCCCAACATCACCAAATCAAAAACAAACAAGAATGAACAATCAATGGTCATTAATATCCCTCAGCATTAATGGTCTTAACTCGCCTATAAAAAGACACAGGATAGCATAATGGATAAGAAGACAGCATCCATCCTTCTTCTGCATACAAGAAACCTCAATTTCAAAGACAGACAGTACCTAAGAATTAAAAGTTGGGAAAAGATTTTTTTCCATCAAATGGAACCAATAAAAAAGTGGGGTTAGCAATCCTAATATCCAACAAATTGGACTTTAAACTAAAATCAATCAAAAGAGATGAAGGAGGTCACTTCCTACTCATCACAGGAGAAATCCATCAAGAGGAAGTTTCAGTTCTGAACATTTATGCCCCAAATACAAAGGTATCCACATTTGTAAAAGAAACATTGCTAAGACTCAAATCACACATAAAATCGCACACACTTATAGTGGGAGACTTCAACACCCCACTCTCACCACTGGACAGGAACACCAGACAGAATCTTAACAAAGAAACAAAGGAACTAATAGAAGTTATGCACAATTGGACTTAACAGATATCTATAGAACATTTCATCCAAATACAAAACAATTCACATTCTTCTCAGCGCCACATACTTGGCAACATAGCAAACCTCAACAGGTACAAAAAAAAAATTGAAATAACCCCCTGTATCTTATCAGACCACCATGCTTTAAAGTTCGAATTCAACAACAACACGAACTGTAGAAAACCTACAAACTCATGGAAATTAAGTAACACCCAATTGCACAATTCCTGGGTCGAGAAAGAAATTAAAGATTTCCTAGAATTCAATGAGAATGCCGACACAACATACCCAAACCTATGGAACACTTTGAATTCAGTGCTAAAAGGAAAGTTCATAGCGCTAAGTGCCCACATGAAGAAACAAAATAATCACACTAGAGAAATAGCAGCACAACTGAAAGCTTTAGAACACAAAGAAGCCAATACACCCCGGAGGAGCAGACACCAGGAAATAATCAAATTGAGGACTGAAATCAATAAAATGGAAAATAGGAGAACAATATAAAGAATCAATGAAACAAAGAATTGGTTCTTCGAGAAAATCAACAAGTTAGACAAACCTTTATCCAGTCTTACCAAACAGCAGAGAGTGAACATGCAAATCAATAAAATCATGAATGAAACAGGGCACATAACATCAGACACAGAGGAAATCCAAAGAATCATCAGGTCATACTTCAAAAACCTATATTCCTCAACATCCTTAGCCATCAGGAAAATGCAAACCAAAACAACTCTGAGATACCATCTTACTCCTGTCAGAATGGCCAAAATAAAAAAACACCAATGACAGTTTATGCTGGAGAGGATGTGGAGAAAGGGGAACACTTTTCCACTGCTGGTGGGAATGCCAACTTGTACAGCCACTTTGGAAATCATTATGGCAACTCCTCAAGAAAATGGGAATGAGTCTACCACAAGATCCAGCAATTCCACTCTTAGGGCCTATACACAAAAGAAGCACATTCATACAATAAGGACATTTGTTCAAGGATGTTCATAGCAGCACTATTTGTAATAGCCAGAAACTGGAAGCAGCCCAGATGCCCCTCAACTGAAGAATGGATAGAGAAAATGTGGTACATTTACACAATGGAGTACTACTCAGTGGAAAAAAAACAATGGAGTCTTGAAATTTTCAGGAAAATGGATGGAACTAGAAGAAACCATTCTGAGTGAGGTAACCCAATCACAAAAAGACAAACATGGTATGTACTCACTCATATGTGGATTTTAGACATAGAGTAAAGGATTACCAGCCTACAATCCAACACTGCCAGAGAAGCTAGTAAACAAGGAGGACCCTAAGTGAGACATACATGGTCCCCTGGAGAAGGGGAAAGGGACAAGATCCCCTGAGCAAATTGAGAGCTTGGGAAGTGGGAGGAGGGAGCTAGGAGAATGAGAAGGGGAGAAGAAGATGCAGAGGACATGAGGGAGCAGAAAGGTTGAGTCAGGGGAAGAATAGAAGATAACGAGAATGGAGATACCATAATAGAGGGAGACATTTTAGGTTTACAGAGAAATCGGGCACTAGGGAAATGTCTGGAGATCTACAAAGATGACACCAGCTAACAATCTAACCAACAGAGGAGAGGCTGCCTTAAATACCCCTCCTGATAATGAGATTGATGACTGACTTACATGCCACTCGATAGCCCTCATCCAGCAGGTGGTGGAAGCAGACACACACAACTAATCACCGATCTGAACTGGAATCCAGATGCAGAGAAGGACGAGTGAAGACCACAGGGTTCCAGAACAGGCTGGTGAAACCCACAGAAACAACTGACCTGAACATCGGGGAACTCTTGCTCTGCAGACTGATAGCTGAGACACCAGCATGGGACTGATACAGATGCCAGGAACATGGGTTTCAGTGAGGAAACCTCGGAAATCTACGGGACCTCCTATAGTAGTTCAGAACTTATCCCTAGCATAGGTGTGGACTTTGGGACCCCATTCCACATTGAGGAATACTCCTTGAGCCAAGACACACGAGGGTGGGCCTAGGCCCTATCCCAAAGGATACGATAGACTCTGATGACACCCTATGGAAGGCCTCACCATCCAGGGGAAGCAGAAAGGATATGTGATAGGTAGGGTTTTAGTTGGGGGGGGTGGTAGGGAAGATGGGAGGGAGAAGGGAACTGGGATTGTCATGTAAAATAATCTTGTTTCTAATTCCAATTTTAAAAAAATCTGCAAAAAAAAAAAAACCAACACACACACACACACACACACACACACACACACACACAGGCTAACAGAATGGATACAAAGGCAGAATTCATCCTTCTGCTACATACAAGAAGCACACCTCAACTTCAAAGACAGACATTACCTCAGAGTAAAGGGTTGGGAGAAGATCGTCCAATCAAATGGACCCAAGAAACAAGCTGGGGTAGCTATTCTAGTATCTAACAAATTAGACTTCAAACTAAAATCAACCAAAAGAGATGAAGAAAGTCATTTTATATTAATCACAGGAAAAACCCATCAGGAAAAGTCTCAATTCTGAACATCTATGCCCCAAATACAAAGGCACCCATGTTGGTAAAAGAAACATTATTAAAACTCAAATCACACATAAGACCTCACACAGTTATAATGGGAGTCTTCAACACCCCACTCTCAACACTGGACAGGACCACCAGACAGAAACTTAACAAAGAGACAAAGGAACTAACAGAAGTAATAACCCAATTGGGATTAACAGACATCTATAGAACAGTCCATCCAAACACAAAAGAATATACCTTCTTTTCATCACCACAAGGAACCTTCTCTGAAATCGACCACATACTTGGCAACATAGCAAACATCAACAGGTACAAAAAATTGGAATAAGCCCCGTGTCTTAGCAGACCACCATGTTTTAAAGTTAGAATTCATCAACAACACAAATTGCAGAAAACCTACCAACTCATGGAAATTGGACAACACGCAATTGCACAATTCCTGGGCCAAGGAAGAAATAAGAAAGAAATTAAAGACTTCCTAGAATTCAATGAAAATGAAGACACAACATACCCAAACTTATGGGACACTTTGAAAACAGTAATAAGTGGAAATTTCATAGCTCTAAGTGCTCACATGAAGAAACTAAAGAATAGTCACACCAGGAAATTGACATCACTACTAAAAGCTCTAGAACAAATGGAAGGAAATCCACCCGGAGGATGCATATAAGTTAGTCTTCAATCTCATTATCAGGGGAGGGCATTTAAGTTAGCCACTCCATTGTTGCTTAGATGGTTAGTTGGTGTCATCCTTGTAGATCTCTGGACATTTCCCTAGTGCCTGATTAGAACATTTTATGAACTCCTTACTTTTTAATGCTAAAAATTATATAGCTACATTGTAGGCAGCAGAAAAATGAAAAGATAAATTGTTTACTGTATCCTATACCCTCAACAGCTGAAAATTTATGGATAAATTTGATCACATGATAACTAAGAGTTATTGAGGATGGTGAGTTGATACATTTCTGCAAAAAAGCATAATGGTAATCATTGTATTTTTTCTTTGTTGTTGTGGGTAGAACCAGCATATTTTCTTAAGGATAATGAGCCTCTGGAGAAGATAAAATTGTGGTACATTTTCTTTTGAGGTTTGGTGTAATAGGACTTATTTATTATTCAGTAAATGATAGTAACGGAGAACTGCATTTCCCTTATCAATAAAACGGTCTTCTCATATGCTACTGAATTGATTTCTGTTAAGACTCTATTTACTGTGGTGAGGTGACTTGGAATTTAGCCCTGTTCAGCATAAATGCTCTTTAGGTGACTAGACCCATGACTTTGAGCGAATAGCTGAACATTTCAAAGCTTGCTTCTCTATTGAGTCAGAGATACATAGGCTTCTTTCTATATTTGTATTTATTTATTTTAAAGTTTTGTTCGATGACACACAGAAATAAGAAAAAAGTAACAATGTATTACAAACCCTTATATACTTCGGAACTAGTCTATTTACCATAACTCTTGTATGTTGAAGTAAGGAGAGCTTTCTTAATTAGGTTAGAAAGTTAGATACAAGCAACATCTAATAACATCAATTTTTAAAATGTGGTTTCTAGGTATTGGTTTAAGGCCCATCTGTTTTGGCTGCTATAAAGCCCTGTCTATGTCCTTAGACAAACCTGGACATAGACAGTAGTCCATAGACAGGAATTCAATACCATGACTTCAAATTTTTACATAATTTGCTCAGAATTTCTTCCTTCTCTGTCCTCATCCTCTTTTCTCTTCACACCAACAAACCTAAGTGACTAAGTGTGCCTATGTTCATCGTCCCACCTACATGGGACCACAGATACACAAACACAAACAGCCTTAAATAATTCTGCATAGACCCTCTAACAGACAGATGCAAAATCACAAAAATGTTCACATGGCATTGTGCACATGGACCCTAGTATATGAGCCTTCCAAACATCTATTGTAGAAATAAGCTTCACTCTGTAGACTACACCACTGTCTTATTTTTTAATTTAATTAATGTTGCAACTTGACCATGTTTTACCTCCCTCTTATTCTTCTATTCCCTCCCCCAACTCCCCTCACTCCCCAGACCACTCCTCCTCTGTTTCTGAAAGTGGCAGGCCTCCCATGGCATATCAAGCTGTAAGGCTAAGCATATCCCCTTGTATTTAGTCTGGGCAGGGCAATCCAGTATGAGGAATGTGTTCCCAAGAGCCAGCCAAATCATTAGGTACAGACTCTGCTCCCATGGTTAGGGAGTACCACAAATAGACAACTGTCACATATATGTAGAGGGCCTAGGTTAGTCACATGCAGGCCCCCTAGTTGTTGGTTCAGACTCTGTTAGTTTCTATGAGCCTGGTTAGGTGTTTTGTGGGTTTTCTTGGGATGGCTTTGAACTGTAACATGTAGCTTGTATCACGCTAATTAGCAGGCAGGTATGCCTGAGAGTAAACCGAGAAGAGGACTCTTGGTGATCTGACTAATACTTGAATATTTTGATCCTCACTGAAGGCATTAATTCTAAAATCAGGAAGAAATTCCCTCAGAAACCCAGTACTTACATATTGCCACAGAGGAGTTTTTAACTTTGAAGTCAGGATCAGTTCAAATGATATTAGGAACACACCTATTAATGTTGCAAAGATGCTTAAGATGTTCATCGTCATAGTCCAGATCAGCTGGAACAGATTAAAAAGCATTGTCCAGTCATTGGAAATTATTCCACATTCATCTCTGGCAAGTGTATTCTTGTAGAAAAACTATAGAGACTCTAATCTTTCTGGAATAGTGAGATCACCAAAAAGGTTGTCAGAACTGCATATTGGTTAGGCTCCTATCAGGACCAAACTATTTGGGGGATAATAAAACTTTAAATATGATGCATATGTATTTATTTCTCTATTTGTGATAAAGCCTTTGATAGTATATGCATGTATTTATTTCTCTACAGATAACTGATTGAATGCCTATTCGGTGCTGAATTAATAAAGAGACTGAAAAGAACTGGGCTGTACATTAGATATTTTTTAGACTGTAGAAGAAAATCAAGTACATACTAACTGTAACTAGAATATAAAAAATATACCCATGGTATTGACAAATTCACAATACCACACATCTTTATATTACCAGAGATCTAATATTCTAGGAGACTGCTATGGTCTTGGACAGCAGGAAAGTAAAATTCGGCGAATTTTCTTGGGCATACAGGGGTGCTATCTAGCTCAATATGAAGGGATTTTCTTGATGATGTAGGGAGTTACTACTGTTGGAAGTCATTCCCCAGGCTACATGTAGGTATGATTGTCAGGCTACACACTTCAGGCAATTCATGCTTTATAACGTTGTTGAATAATTGTGTGTTATCCATATACGATGCCAGGGAGGTTATATATCATTTAATATTGGTATTAAAAAGGAACATTTTATACTTATTTCCTTCTCCATATTCACAATAATTTCTCTCCAGTTAATAAAGTTAGATAGCAAGTATGACAATTTGAACCATTGGGTTCTGAAACCTATCTCAAAGAGCAAATCATCTTCATGTAAACTGTTATATGTTGTTCAATGATGTCAGTTAGTTGATTTATTTATTCTGCACTCCCTTACAGAAAGAAAACCAATAAAGGCTATGAAGAATTCTGTCTCAGACATCCCAGGAAACTGTCTCTCTACAGACTGGCTTTCATATGCTGAATGGTGTTATGCACTATGCATTATGCAGCACAGATAATAATGGTCTTATTCAGCCCTGGACACTGCATTCTGTAGTACCAATATGCCAGGCACACTATGCTCACTGGAGCAATAGTGGTATGACTAGTACAGGAGTAGCCAACTGCTTTCTGATTAGTTTTGAGGCCTGTTCCATAGCATGGATTCCATGTCTGGTATTGTAAACCTCATCAGAAGTGTATGGCTGGTGATATCATAGGCCATAGTGGGGTACCTACTGATTTTTGTTTCTTTCATTAAACGGTTAGTTTGTCAAACTGCCTTCTAAATGTTCATGTTTATACCCATAGATTAATGCTGATTTCACCCTTGTTCAAAGAAGCTTTTTGTAGTGAGTAATGGTTAATGCAGAGACTCATAACTGGTAAAGCTGTTGAGACAAATGACTGTGAGTGCTCAGCTGTAGATGGATTGCCTTTATCAAGCTCTCCCTACCAAGGGCACTTAGGGGACATATTGGAAAAGGGAGCAGAAAGAATATAAGAGCTAGAGGATAAGGAGAGAAGAGAAATGATGTCTTCTGGACATGAATGTTGCATTTACCAACTTAGAGTACCGTGGTTGCCTATATAGAAACTACACTAGAAAAAGCAGTCATAACTCTAAAATTTGGAGAAGGGCTCCTAAGGTTTCACCCATAGCAGAGAACTACTGGCAGTGGGTGATTGCTGAGGGAGTGAGAGCACTTTTCTTTAGGGTTGTGGCTTCTGGCAGATTGCCCACACCTCAGTGGATGACTTCACATCTGTCTACACATGGTTAGTACTAATTGGATAACTGGATTCGGGTAGATAGTAATAATAATAATAATAATAATAATAATAATAATAATAAATAATAATAATAGAGGACATGAAGTTGGGGGGAAATGGGTTGAGAGGGGTGTCATGGGAGGAGTCAGAGAGGGGTCATGTTTGGGGGAGATATGATTAAAATATACTGTATGCATATATGAAAATTTCAAAGTATAACAAAAATATCACTAGACAAAAGGAAATGCAACCAAACTAAAACATTCATTAGTTTATTTTTACACCCTAAAAATCCAACATTATTGTTTGGTTAGTTGTAACTTAACATATTTCACTCCTTAAAGCTGAAATACGTGCTGAAAAGTGACAATTCCGGAACCATCATTTTTTATTAGAAAAAGAGGTTTAATAAGCAACTGTATTTTAAGATCCCTTGGAGAAGTGGTTTTTACACATAGAGTTTTTCTGGACAAAGTTATCTGAATACAACAAACAAGAACAGGCTTCTAGTCTGTTGAGTGGTGATTCAGAAATGCAATAGGCATAAATACTATGGGAAACAGTTTGGTAGTTTCTTTTAAAAATGATAAATATCTGTTATAAGAGGAACAAGAAATATGTCTGAAACAAGACTTGTGGAAGTGTTCGTAGTAGCTTTATTTGAAAGTGTTCAGTACTAGGAACAATGTGATTCCCTTAACAGGTAAGTGTACCAACAAATTACACAGACATCCAATTGTTTTTTTTTCCTATAGGCAACTTGTATTCTGCAACACTGATAATTTAGTTTACTAATTAATTCTAGATTTTAAGAGATTTCGTTGTGTGTTGTAGAATGTTTTAGCATGTTTCATATGTCTGCAGATGAAGCACATATCCTGAGTTTCTAATCTTGAAGGTCTTTATGTCTTTTTTTCCTTGACTTATTACACTATACAATACATGGCGTCATACACATATACATGGTTTCTGGCTGTTTTAGTTTGCTTTCTGTTGCTGTGATAAACACCACCACCAAAAGCAATTTGGGGAAAAAAGAGTTTGTATCATCTCACTGTCCATCACAGAGAGAAGCCAAGACTGGAACTCAAAGTAGAAACATTGAAGCAGGAACCATGGAGGAACACTGCTTACTGGATTGCTCCCTCTGGCTGGCTTAGCTAGCTTTCTTATACAGCCCAGTCTAAGTTGCCTAGGTATGGCATCACCCACAGTAGGCTGGGTGCTCTTACATCAATTAACAGTCAAGAAAATGGGCCAACACGTGGCCATGGGCTAACCTGATGGAACTCTTCAACTGAGGTTTCATCTTCCCATGGAACTCCAGGCTGTGTCAACTGACAATAAAATCTAACCTCAGAGGTAAGTGTTCAGTCTCACACTGCTATGTAGGAAAATAGATTTCTTTTTGCATGTCAACTTGCCAAGTTGAGGAAGCTCCCTTCCTAGATTTTTTTTTGTGAGAGTTTTGTACAAATAACACAAAATACATCTCTAAAATTATGTTTATATGCCACATTGCACTCTTTTAAAATTGAGGCTAAATTCTATGTCATTATAAATAATCTCCCTTGTACCTGTGGGGGACATGTATATTTGGCATTGTGCAAATATGGGGGTTAGAGGAAAATTTCAGGTGTCTGTCCTCATCTACTATGAACCAGAGCCTTTTGTTGTTGTTGTTGTTGTTTGTAATTACAGCCTGGGAGCTTCTGGGGATTCTATTGTCTCTGATTCCCATCTTGTAAATCATTGAAATTACAGATGTACTTTATCATGGGCAGCATTGATGTGGATTCTGGGGATCTGAACTCAGGTCGTTTTGCTTGCACATAACCCTGGCCCTCATTTCTTATTGTTTGGAGATTAGGTTTGTTAAGTATTAGGAAATACGGCCTTTACCACCATTTAACTTGTTTGAATAGTCATGTATAGCAATCATGCTATTTCGGTACTTTCATTGTCTGAGATAACATAACCACCCCGACTTTCTTTGGATGGATGTTATATTTCTCATACTTTAAATAACACCCCCCTCCCATGGCTTCTGGGTAGATACCTACTCACTCAGAGGCCATGCTGAGTCCTCACTGACTTTTTCTTTTTGAAGTTTTTATTTAGTCTTTTAAAATTTCATACTTTCACTGACAACAAAAGCTTTTCAGAGCTGCTCTGAGACTTACCATGTTATTTGAAGGCCTCCTCTGTAATACTATTGAAAAACTTCCTGATATGCTATACTGGAAGCAAAACCACATTTGTTAATACCCAGTCATTATGCCTATATGTGAGCTTCAAGATAATTCTAGAATTCTGTAACATGAGGGATATCATTTTAGTTCCTTAGTGGGGACTACTAAGAAAACAACTCAAGAAATAGTTCAAGATTTACATTTACAGAGGTGAAATCTATGAAAATTCTAAACACTAATGCTACAATTATAATAGGAATGGGATCCAGGGGCATCTTGAAATGACTTTAGCATCTCATTTGCATAGCTGATTTGAATCAAACAGATTTTGTCTTCCGTATACGCTTCTTGTGTTTATTATTATGGTTGCAAATGTATCAAATAGCTGTTTTAGAATGTAGACTCATATTATTATGAAAGAATATTATGGGTAAGAAACTAGGTTTTTACCGACCCAGACCCCCTGAACCTGGATGTCAGTTAGGAGGCCTGGGCAGTCTATGGGGCCTCTGGTAGTAGATCAGTATTTATCCCTAGTGTACCAATGGACTTTGGGATCCCATTCCACATAGAGGGATACTCTCTCAGCCTAGACACATGGTGGTGAGGGGGCGGCTAGGCCCTTCTCCAAAAGATGTGACAGACTTTGAAGATCTCCCATGGAAGGCCTTACCCTACACCCTCAGTAAGGAGCAGAAAGGATGAGATAGAGGGCCTGTGGGAGGCAGGGAATGAGGGGAGGGAAAAGGAATTAGGATTGACATGTAAAACAAGATTGTTTCTAATTTAAATTAAAACAAAATTTAAAAAAGAAACTAGTTTTTTTTTTGGTAATGCATCAAATGTCTCTTTAGCCATGCAGATTTTTATTATGAAGTAATATTACAGCTAAGAAAATAGTTTTTTCATAATGTACCAAATATTTAACAATGTAGAATATTATTATGGAAGAATATTTTAGGTAATAAACTAAAGGTTTTAAAAACATATTGTTACTGTCTTTTTTCAGATGTGGGGATGGTTTCACAAGGAACAGGGATTGTGTATTCTCTAGGACACATTGCTTGGATCAGGATCCATGAAATGTAAGGAATACATTAGTAGTTGCTATCAGAGATGATGTTACTCACAAGCAAAGAGGACCACAGTGAGTATCCTGAAGTTCCAATGACAGGGAAATACTCACTTCCTATTCCAAACACAAGACTTTGAGAGAAATATAGGAATGTCCAGTAGTATCCCAGGCTCTGTATGATCAGGCTAGTCATCAGTTGTATAGACTGAAAGAAAAGGATACCATTCTTAGTCATGGTTCCAGCTAACTTCTAAAAAGGAACAACCTCAAGACAGATGCCAGGATGAAGAAGAAAGGTGGTGCTCTACCATGATAGTGACAGTTTACAGAACTTTAGAATGAGGACATCAACTGTGCTATGATGCTCTGTCTATTGTTCTAGGCTGTTTTGTCATGTTTTATCAACCATAATCAAGTCACAGACCTATCCTGTCACTACAGAGATATCTCAAAATTCCACCTTTTCTTGTAACTTTCCCACTGACACCCGTAACTCCTGGTGATTATGCATCTGTTTCTCATAGCTTTTTAAATATTCATCTAATTTCTCAAAAGGTTGGGAGTCTATTAAGGCTCATTGTTTCTATTTCCACTTGATCTCTATTTGTTATTCTTCTGTGAAACTACCCATTGAGTTCTTTTATGAAAAACAAAAAACAAAACAAAACAACTTATGGTTCATACCTGCAATGGTCTTTGGTGGACTGAGGAAGCAGGATTAGTAGTTTGAGTCCCCCCTGTGCCACACAGACATCTTACCCAAAACACAAATAAACAATTCCTGTTCCCCAGATCAGTTGGCTGTATCTGTAGAGTCTAGTTTTGAAGTGTGTGTTTTGCTCTTATTTAAAAAAAAAAATCTTGACTGTAGGCAGACAGTATTTTAAAAATCAACTAGTGTGATTTCTACTACCTTGCTTTAGTTGTTTTTGTTTCTTCTCCTTACCACATAATCTTTGGTAATTTATAGTTATCTACGGGTCTTGTTAGGATTTTAATAGGAATTATGCCAAACCCATATGTCAATTTAAGGAGAACTAACATTTTTTACTATGTTGAGCTTTGTAATCCATGAATGTGTCTTTTTATTCATGTAACCTAATTTGAATTTTTCATTAGTATTTAGTCATTTTTAAAATACAAGTGTTATATATGGTTTCTTCAATATATGTATTTCTAGATCCCCTGTGCCCACGTGTGTGTGTGTGTGTGTGTGTGTGTGTGTGTGTGTGTGTGTGTGTGTTTGTGTGTCTGTGTGTCTTTGTATGCATGTATTGATTGTTTAGGATTTTTTTCACCTAATTTTTAATTCTTTGTGTTTAACTTTTAACCTGGCTCTTTCATTCAGCAGTATGAATGGGCAGTGCACAATTGCACAGCCAATGTGTGTGGTGGACCGGATTGCAAACAGTGGTGTGTCTGTGAGGTAATGTGAACAGCATAGCACCTTTGTAACCAGCCACTGTTCATAATTTGTAGTTTGCAGCTTCTTCGGGCAATTCGCTCATCTTGGGATTGAAATAACTGATAGATGGTTAAAAAAAAAAAGAATATTTTTTCTCCATGTCCAGACTCAGTATATGTTTTGATGCCATGTCACCATCAGAAGCCATTGTAACTGATTCGCCTCCTTTTGAAGAATTCACAGTAGATACAGAGGTGGTTCAGGTCTCCTACCTCATGTGTTAAGGAGTGGCAACCCTCTCACAGTTGACTTACTCACTCAAGCGGCCTTTTGTTCTTACCCCCAACAACCTCAGTTCCTTTTTTACCCATAGACGATTCTGTGGCATGTTCATCAGAGGGATATGAGGATATCTCCTATGAAAAATGTGGACAAAAATCAATATAAATTAAGTCAGTTAGCGATTATTCTTTTTCTCTTGAGTAAGATTCGTAAGGGGGAATTCCTGAGGGAGAATCCAGTTCATTTTTTAAAAGATACTTGATTGTTCCCTAACAAATGCTTTTGCACCAGACTAGTAGTATCTTGATAAAACTATTTTTTTTTGTCTCCCAGTAAGTTTTGCTCATGTATCAAATTTGAGTTAAGTTTGGTAAGTACCTAATGATAGCTGCTCCAATCACATCAGTCCATCTAGTACCCACTCATATGCTCGAGTTGCAGCATCAGGAAGTTTAGACTCTTGATAGCTTTGATTTAGTCTATTACTTACCATCGGTGCCATCTAAGTTCAAGTATATGTCAGGGGTACCTGAGTGGAAGGATCTGTGTCACACTAGGTGCAGAGAAGGCCTAGAATATTATAGGTAGGCTTCTTAAGTTAGTGAACAAGACAACCGTGGGCAGGGGTGTTCACTATGCAAGACAAGGATAACTCATCATTTCCAGCATTGATAGGGAGGGCAACTGTTCCTATTTTGTAGGAGTCACAGGCCCCAGAACCAGCTTCTGTATTTAATACCCATGACAATTGTTCTTTGATCCTAGCTGGTCTGAATAAAGGTGGATATCTAAGTCACTTAGTTGGGGGGGGGTCACAGGAAAAACTCTTTCTCTGATGATCTGGCAGAGTTTGATTGAGAAGATGTAAATGCTAGAAGCCATGGTGTTATTAGGTTGTACCCATTCTAAAGGACAGAACTGGCGTGGACAAAACTTTGGGCATCCAGAGAAAATCAGAGATGGAAAAAGAACAGAATAAATCACCTTTTGACCATCTTCAACCTCTTAATTTCATTATTTTGGAAGTCTGGCTGCATATATATTATATAAATACTCGTTTTAATTTTGTTAAAGGAAATAGGAGATAATGTTTTCTTTTCAGCCAAAAGATTAGTACATTTTTTGAGTGGCTTTCTAGTTAGACATGGCTTTGACAATCCTCCTCCCCATCCCTACCCCTTAACCCCCACAGCCATCCCAGTCTCTAATGTCTGACCAATCTTTTCCCTTTTCCTGCTACCACTGTGTATAGTCATATCTAAAATTCAGCATATTGTCTTTAGATCTTTCATTTACAAACTTTTCCTTCTCCTCAAATAAGCCACAAACTCTGGTTTCAGTTGCCATACTAATGTGCCATTGACATTTTACAAGGAGAAAATACACAAAGGCACAGCAAAAAGAATTTTAGAAGATGCTTGAGTTAAAAACTTACCCGTTACGAGGTGACCTTTTAAAAATGAAATGAACTCCATCAAAGTCTCTTATCAGCGACAAGAATCCCCTGTAGGGTTGTATTGGGGAGGAAAAAAGCTAGTACACAATTAAAACTCACCAGTAAGTAGTGTCCAACGCCAGTCATTAATGTGGTCTGTTCAAAGGTCATGGTTTCCCTACGCTGTCATGATCCTAAGGGTAGAAGGAGGCAATCCTTCAGGGGTTTCCTTTAGGTCTAGATCTTCCTGCTCTGGGATTCATGCAGACAACACCTGCCTCAGTGGCGATGCTATCTCCGTGTGTCCCTCATTACCTCTTGTGGATCCAACGCTGCTGGCTGCTGCGGTTGTGTCCCAGAGCAACCGCGAAAGGCTCCACGCGAGGAGGGCCACGCAGACGGGCATTCTGCCGGCCTGTGGAGGTTCCACCCAGCCTTCAAGGCCCACAGATAAAGATGGGGTTAGGGATGGGGCCAGCGGGAGGGAGTCTAGTGTGGACACTCTTTACTTCTCCGTGGTGAGCACACTCTAGCCTTTAACCTGCAGAATGCCTGAGCCCAACTCCTGGCCGATTCTCTGCTCTGTCCTTCCCTACCGAGCAAATGCCTCCTGCTCTTTTCCAGTAGACAGATAGAAGCAAGTCTTTCTATAGTGAGTCTCCTCAAAGTCTAGATTCTAGACTCTGGAAGGACACTATATTGCACGAATCTGTCATCCACCCTGGGACAAGAAACTCTAACTAAACTCAATGGGCAACACACACACACACACACACACACACACACACACAGAGAGAGAGAGAGAGAGAGAGAGAGAGAGAGAGAGAGAGAGAGAGAGAGAGAGAGAGAGAGAGAGAGAGAGACATGGAGATGGAGGCTGGAGGGGAACTCGTTGAGAAGGGATCCGGAGGAAGCTGAGAGGAATGGGGGGGGGATACAATGACTAAAATCCATTATAGATAATATGAAACTATCAACCAAACAAAAAATAAATTAACTATGGAAAAAGCTACTGCTGTAATCTAGTCCTAAATAATGCGTATTAGAGAATCCTAACTTGATAGTCATGTTTTTGAGGCCAAGTGTTATTTATGATATGGGTCCCCACCCACTGAATGTGTAGTGAAAGGGTACTATGTCTGGCACCCAGTAGAAGTAAGTAAATGAAAGGTCATTCACTCCAACTCAGACTATAGTGAGTCTCAAAAGCAAAGCCGATTTGCTTGCCTGCTAACTAAAGGAGTGTTCCTCACAGGCAATTTGTTGAGGCTTCTAGTATCAGGTATTTTGTGGATTATATAATTCATGGGACAAAGTACTTTTGAGGATACATATGAATGGCACTATTTACTGGGAGTAAGAAGTGGAATTTACTTGCTGAGATGAGACATGATCCCTTTTTATTTTTATTTTATTTTATTTTTTTATTTTTAGAGACAGGGTTTCTCTGTGTAGCTTTGTAGACCAGGCTGGCCTCCAATTCACAGAGATCTGCCTGCCTCTGCCTTCTGAGTGCTGGCATTAAAGGTGTGTGCCATTATGGCCTGAGTGAGAGATGATCCATTTTAATGTTAGGAGGTCAGACAAATAGAACCCAACTTAGGAGGTGAGGAGCAGGTTTAGGAAGTAAGGAGAGGGCTTAGGAGGTAAGGGGCAGGCTTAGGAGATAAGGAGAGGCCTTAGGAGGTAAGGGGCAGGCTTAGGAGGTAAGGAACATACAGAAAGAGGTCCCTGCAGATGCTAGAACTCTAGGAGAAAATGTAAAATGATGCCTAAATCTTCCGAGGATTGTATATTTGTTTGCTGGATTTTGCAATATGGAGGTGACTGCTGTCATTGAAACAGATACTCAAAGGACAGGTGGAGGCCAGACTCGACATAGAGTGGAATCAAGGGAAAACAAGAGGTGACAATTTGGAGATAATACATCCCGACCTCTGGAACTTTGGTTTTAATAATCATGTACAGAGGGAGTACTGTAGCATAGTAAATAAAAGACCCAGAGACAGATATCAGGGATCTAGCTGAAGATCAGAAAATCAAAGCAGTCATCCACTAGCTTTTACCTCTACCTCAGCTCAGACCAAAGGGGCAACCCTCAAACTGCTCCCTATTTCACTGCTCCTCAGATTCACCCAGACTGCTATGTGGCTAGAGACTGACTGTCAGACTGAATGGCTCTACCTTTTATAACTCTCAAATCCTGGGATTAAAGGTATGAGCTCTGATTCACTCTAGGTTAGAGTGAATCTTGGTCTTGGACTCAGAGATCTATCTGCCTTTCTCCTGAGTCCTGGGATTAAAGGTGTGTACCACCACTGCCTGATCTCTACAGCTTGAGGCAGCTTTGCTTTCTGAATCCCCAGGCAACCTTTAATAAATCATAAATAATGTATCACTGTAGAGTAGAGCAAGGGAATCGTTTTAAGATAAAATAACGAGTATGTAACGATGGGCCGACTGTGAAGTGATGGAAACCCAAAGCCAATTGAGATAACAAAGGAGCAACAAGACCTCCAACTGTGATCTCTGGAATATCCGTTTTGTCATGCACAGACCCTTGTAC
Source organism: Cricetulus griseus (assembly GCF_003668045.3). Classification (NCBI taxonomy): domain Eukaryota; kingdom Metazoa; phylum Chordata; class Mammalia; order Rodentia; family Cricetidae; genus Cricetulus; species Cricetulus griseus. The sequence goes on along the minus strand of NC_048596.1, from coordinate 49,279,415 downwards.
AGCCTCAGCTTTCTTGGCCCATTACTGAATTTGCCTCTGGAGGAACTCCTTTGCAAAAAGCCTGCTCACTTTCTGGAACCAGGAGCTCTTGGGTATGAGAATGGAGGGTACAGGTTTTATGACTTTTATGGAAGTTTCTGGACCCCCACAACTTAACAAACAAGTAGCTATATATGGCTATGGAGCATTTGTCATGTAGTTGGCTTGGATTGACATATGTTTAAGGTACAACATGCACACACAATTCTGAAGACTCCATATGATTAAACAATTATAAAGTATGTCACTGATTATTTTTACTTGCACCATCTAGGTATTTTTGATTTATTTAGTTAGACTGTGTTAACAAAATTAAGCACATATATTTCTATTTACTCTCTTTGTGTGGCTACTGGGACAATTTAAATATATATACATGGGTTTTTAGTATAATCTAATAAATAAGGCTGTTTTCTGTCTTCCATGGTCTTGTAGACCACTCCCTTCTTTCAGGTTTTCCAACCTTTCTAATGACTTGTTTGTTTGTTTGGCCTCAATTTCTTCATTTTCTTTGTCTCTTTTATTTTTGAGATTATAATATAATTACACCATTTCCCCATTTCCTTTCTCAAAACCCTCCTGTTCTCTTTAAAATTCATGGAATCTTTTAAAATTTTATTTAAAAATTATTATTTTTAATTTTATATAACAACCCCAGTTCCCTCCCCCTTCCCTTTTCCTGCCCCCGTCTCCCCTCTTCCCCTTGCCCCAATCCACTCCTCATATGGGATACGGCCTTCCTTGAGGAGTCAACAAAGTCTGTCATAGCCTCTTTTTAAATTAATTGTTGTTACATGCATATATGTACACATACACATATGTTCCTAAGTGTGTGTGTGTGTGTGTGTGTGTGTGTGTGTGTATGTGTGTTCCTAAATATAACCTGCTCAGTGTGTGCACTCTTACTTGTATGTGTGTTTTTAGGGCTGACCATTTGGTATTGGATTCCTTAGTTGCCTGTAGTTCTCTGCGTAGGGTTGAGACCTCCTGGGCTTTCCCTTGTCCACACAGAATCAGGAGAATTGCTGCAAAACAGTGGCTTTTAGGCATAACAGCAATGTTGTACCCATGACCTTTCTATGTCTGTGGTAACCTGTGTTAAGACTCACAAGACCAAACCTGCCAACATTTCGGAATGAATGGCTGAAAGGTTCACAGGGCTCTACTCCTACTTGAGAAGATACAGGCAGCCAACATCTGTTTGGGGAGAGAGAGAGACAATTTTATCAGGGATGGGGGCACTGGTAGGTTGCTTATGCTCTAGTGGTCAGCCCCACACCTATGTATATCTGGGTAACACTAGTTGAACTCAGTAGGTTATACATTTTTAAAAACAGAGGATATGAATTTGAGAGGAGGATATAAGGAAGAGAACCATGGAGTAGTGAGCAGGGGGGTAATATGGTCAAATGTATTGTGGTCATGGATGACATTCTCAGTCTTCCTTCTCTTTTCTTCCTCCTCTTCCTTCTTCTCCCCCTCTTCCTTCACCTCTCTCCTCTTTTCTGTTTTCTTCCTTTCCTCCCTCTTCTTCACCTTCCTCCTACTCTTGCTCCTTCCTTCCTTCCTTCCTTCCTTCCTTCCTTCCTTCCTCCTCTCTCTCTCTCTCTCTCTCTCTCTCTCTCTCTCTCTCTCTCTCTTTCTTTCTTTTCTTGGTTTTTTGAGATAGGGTTTCTCTGTGGCTTTGGAGCCTATCCTGGAACTCACTCTGTAGACCAGACTGGTCTCGAACTCACAGAGATCCGCCTGCCTCTGCCTCCCGAGTGCTGAGATTAAAGGCATGCGCCACCAATGCCGGCTTGCTTCTTCTTTTCTGTCTTCTTCTTCCTCTTCCCCCTCTCCTCCCCTCTCCCCTTCCTCTTCTGTAGATGAATTGCCACTCTAGTTCTTTCATTTGAAATGTCCTCCCACCTTTCAAGACCCCCCCAAATACTAATCTCTTGATTGGAGTTTTCACAAAATATTATCATCTTTACACCAGAAAGAGCATTCTCTGTTCTGTCATACTCCCAGTTTTTATATGACTCTTAATACGAAAATTGCTCATAGTTATGATTTCTTAGCTGCTTGTTCTTCTGCTAAAATAAGAACTGCCTGAGATGCCTCATCAATCTCTTAAACCCCAGGTTTTAATCATTTCTTTGGGCACAGTAGACATCCAGAAATGAGCTAAGCACTGAAATTTGTAGAAACAAGAAACCTTAATTGACAGTCATGGAGAACCACCAGTGTAATGCCTTGAATGATGTAAAAACACTGGTGTTCCTCAGTGTTGCTTGCATTGATGAGGAAACTTCTCTGATGCCATGTTCACGTTAGAAAAAACAGGCAAACTGCATGCAGAATAGCTTCCTGGGAAATGTTCCTCAACATGGAAAAGTAGTTTGCTTTGCAATGGATTGAACATCGACTCAAATAATGGGAAGAAGGAAGCAGGGGAATGAGAGGGGGAAAAAGGCAGCAGAGACATACAGGGCAGAAAGGAACTTTAATGAGGACAGGAAAAGCCATGGGACAATAAAGGCACCGAACTGGTAACCTTTTGATCCTTGCTTTGTGGAGGTAGAAGCTAGCTTGAGAAGAATAATGCAGGATGTGGTGGAACGAACTTTTCACTTACAGATTGTAGTCCAAATTTCATAGCATGCACTCTACTGGTTACAAGTGGGTTTTATGGTCTAGTGCAGATGATCTGGGAGAGTTGACAGCTTTTCAGAGTGGTTAACTAGCAGATGTTCCTTGTGATAATCTCTTGCTTACATAGGAAAAGTTTTCCCCTCTGAAACCTAGATGATATGTGTGTAGACATTCCTTAAATATCAGGGGAATAACTTTTAACCTGTTGTGAATTTCCTCTTGCATAAAATTGCATGCATTGCGCAGCAACCTTGCTGTACGGAAGTATCATTGGCACATACATCAGGTGTCAGCAGCCAGGAAAGCTGTTCATGTCTCCAGCTTTCAGAATTTGCCGTCTATGGCATCAGAAACAGTTTCTAAACTTTCTTCTTGTCTTCTTCCCTGGAATAGAAAAAGACAGCCACTTACAGATGACACCCAGTGCTTCAAATCCTGTGAGTAACAGAGAATTAAAATAGTAATAGAGAACACAGGCCACATTGGTACTTACGGCATACAATCTAGAGTGTCATTTGTTCTCTTTCTGTCTCATTCTCAATCCAACCTACCTTCTTTTAATGCCTCTAAATCCTAACTTTTGATATATTTGCTGATATTTTTATGTGTGTGGTTGTTTTACCTGCATGTGTGTTTGTTCACCACTTGAGTGCCTGGTGCCTGAGGAGGCCAGAAGAGGGCATTAGGTCCCTGGAACAGGAGGGCCATGTGAGCTGCCATGTGGGTGCTGGGAATTGAATCTGGGACATGTGGAAAAGCAGCCAGTGCTGTTAATGAAATTACCATTCCTCGTGAATTTATTTTATCCAATAAATTCTGACATTGTGGACAGATATGAGTGTATTTATCTATATTTCTGATATAGCATGCTTACACTTAAATCCCAGGATTCAACTTCCTCTTTTATAAATTCTGTTTTTGTCTGATCATCTTATATAACGAGTCATTGTTGTCACCCATTATATACATGCCCTTCAGTTTTTGAAGTCTGTCTTTTTTTTTTTTCACCTTTGTTCTCCATTTCCACCAAGAGTACAGGTCCTGAGTGTTCTTTACAAGTTATATGTTTCCAAGTTTCTATTAAGAAGAAATACCATGACCATGACAACTCTTATAAAGGAAAACATTTAATTGGGGCTGGCTTGGTTTAGTTCATTATCATCATGGTGGAAAGCAGGCAGACATGGTGTTGGAGAAAGAGCTAAGAGTTCTATATCTGGATCAGCAGGCAACAGGAAAAGAGAGTACCACTGGGCCTGCCTTGTGCATGTGAAAATTCAAAGCCCACCCTCAGTGACACACTTCTTCCAATAAGACCACACCTACCCCAACAAGGCCATCCCTGCTTCAACAAGGCCACACCTAATAGTGCCACTGCCTATGAGCCTATGAGCCTATGAGGGCCATTTTCAGCCAAGCCACCACACATGTAATTATTTTTTGTTCCCTGTATTTCTGCTGTTTTTTTTGAGATTGGACATCTTAAAGAATTGTTAGATACTTTAGATAAATGTCAGATAATTTAAATCAGTGGTTTTCAGCCTTCCTAATGCTATGAACTTTTAATACAGTTACTCATGTTGTGGTGACTCCCAACCATAAAATAATTTTTGTTGTTACTTCATAATTGTAATTTTGCTACTGTTATGAATCATAATGTAAACATCTGTGTTTTCTGATGGTCCTGATGATCGACCCTGATGAAAGGGTCGAGATTCACAGGTTGAGAAGCACTGATTTTAATAGTTTCATCACTTCCTGGGAGTGGTGGATGCTGCTTTCTTTATAGAGACTTGTTTATGCTAATGACATGGAGTCTATTTCCTTTGGGGCTTGCCTCTGATCTATCCACACATTTTCATTGATTTCTAATTCCTAGTTCTTTTAAAGCTATTTTCTAGTCTACTCCGCAGGGCTAGCAAATTACTCAGCTGGTCATTATAGGCAGAGGAGATACTAAAAATACTTTGTTGTGGTCTGAATTACAATCCTCAAAACTTGTACATCAGAATCCCCGCCACTGGCATATTGGAATGTGAAAATATTTGGAGATAAGGTCGTTAAAGGGGCAATGGAATCATAAAAATGTTTTTTTTGGGGGGCTGGGCTGTTGTTCAACATGACTGGTATATGTAGAAGAGATCAGGACACAGACTCATCCAAAAGGAGGCCAGGTGAACACACTGAAAGCCAACGAGAGCGGGAGGGGCTTTAGAGGACACTAATCCCACAGCATTTTGGTCTTGACTTCTGGACTACAACTGTGAGAAAATAAATTTTCTTGTTTGGTAAAGTTCTTTACAATTGAGTTAAAGGACTTGAGGAATGGGGGTCCACCGGTTGATCCTAATTTGCAGTGCTGGAATTTAGAATCAACTAGGGAACACTCTGTTGGGTATTTTTGTAAGTTGGTGTTTTCAGAGAGGGTTAGCCCTGAATGTGGGTGGTACCATGCTGGGGGCTGAGGTCCTGGATCTTATAAAGGAAGCAAGCCAGCCTCCAGAGCATCACCATTCACCTCTTTCTACTTCCTACTGTGGATGCAATGTGTGTTCTGTAACTTTGTGTGTATGTACGTGTGTGCTTAATTTGAATGTGTGGACATGCTGAGAGCAATGTTAAGGGGAGAATCACCATGCATGTATGTATTGTATGTATATATATATATATATGTATACATATGTTTTTAATTTTAAATTTACAGTTTCATATGTTACTCTTGTCATTTTGCTTTATACCCATAATTTATGGCAAAAGAAAACAAAAGGTAAAGGAAATATCACATATTACTTTGCTATTAGTTCCAGACAGTTGTCTCCTTAGGTTTGCTTACTAGAAACCAAAAACCCCTGAATTGCCATAGGAAACACTTACCAAATGTGAACAACTGTAGATTGCATATGTGAGGGCCATCGCAAATTCCAGTGGGTAAGAGATCAGCAAGATACGGGACACTTCTCTCCCCAGCTTCTGTAACCAGGAAACAGAGGGAGATGATGTATCATTATCTGTAGTGTGTGTCCCCCTTCCCAAGAAGACCCCAGAGTAAGAGTCAAAGAGGAGGAGGAACATTGGAGCAGGAGACCTTCTTCCCATGTTTGATTTTCCTGGGCATTTCTAACTGTTTGCTTCCAGTTTCATTCATCATATTTTCATTCTTCCCAGCTGTTTGTCTGTGGCGTCTGTCCTTTGTCATGATCACTGAGCTTTTCTACAACTTTTTAGTCTCATGAAGGTATTCACCATCTAAACTCTTCAGTTAATCTGGTTTTATCATCACCATCATCATCATCATCATGGTGTGTGTGTGTGTGTGTGTGTGTGTGTGTGTGTGTGTGTGTGTGTGTGTGTGTATCTGGGTACATGCATGCTATGCTGCTCATCTGGAGGTCAGAGGACAACTTCCAAGTTCTCCTTCCTCTGTGGGTTCCAGGATTGAATTTAGGTCATCAGGTTGTGAGGAAAGCCCAGATTAAAAAATTATTATTATTTTTTTGCCTCATTTCATGTGTGTGTATGTGTGTGTGTTGTGTGTGTATGCATTCTGAAAACGTGCATATGTGTGGGTGTTGTGGAAGCCTTTCTGAGATTATCTTAGGAATCAATCTCAATTGTTTTTCCACCTTATTAAAGGAGACAGGACCTCTCAAACTCAAACTCTCTGATGTGGCTGGTCTTGCTAGCCAGTTTATTGTGGGGATTACCTGACTCTGCCTTCCAGGCTGGAATTACAGGTAGGCTGCTAGGCCCACCTGGCATTTATGTGGGTTCCAGGGATCTGACCTCATATATACACTTGCATGACAAGCACTTTAACCATCAAGTTATCTTCCCAGCTCCCAGCCCCAAGCCCTTGGTTGCCCCTCAGAGGTTGTAGGTAAGACTCTGTTACTAAGGTTACCACACATTTAGTACTTGTTAGGAAACACATTTGGATTCAGGTTATTAAGTAAGTTAGGCTAACCAGAAAGCCTCTGTCTTGTAGAGTGGCTTTCATAGCACCAAAAATTCCTGTGTGAGCTGCCATGGGGTGGGGGGAACACTATGAATTTTCTTGTCTAGCTGTGATAACTATGAACAATAATGGCGACCAACATGGCAAGATATCCTTAAAGGTGCAATAGTGGCATACATGTTGGCACCAACAGCTCTCTAATTGGCCTTAAAGCCTACTCAATGGAAACCATGCCTGTTACCTGAAACCTAGTCAACTTTGTAGGGAGACACTGTAACCACACCTCCTAAGGTGTGGCTACAGGTGTGTCCGACCACACCCATCAGGGTGTGGTGAAAGTGAAGTCAGGATGGCATGGGAGAGGTTTAAAGGGACAGACAAGGCACATGGGTGCTCTCTTGCCTTGCTGATTTAACACACTCTTGCTTGCTGTTGACTGGCGTTTATCTATTAAAAGTTATCTTAACCTTACGGATTTTGTATCAGTTATTTATCACAATAACTGGTGCCCAACATGGGGCCCGAACCCATGACCCTGAGATTAAGAGTCTCATGCTCTACCGACTGAGCTAGCCTCAATACAACTTGGCCAGGGCTAGTGAGATTATGGATCTTACAAGAGAACCTACTACCATCACTTTACTAGACCAGCATAATTCCTAACTACATTCTAAAGTGTATCCTTATGCCCACTTTTAAGTGTAGCTACCACTCTTCATCAAAAAATCTTCTCTTCATAGCAAATGGAGACCATCACAGAAAACCACAACTTGATACAATGCAGAGATCAATGGATCATGGGAAGTTCAGCCCCAGTGAATACATCTACAACACAAGTTCTGCACCTAAGGCTGAGGAAGATGGGGTAGAAAGATAGTAAGAGCCAGAGGACTAGAAAGTCTGGGTAATAGACTCTCCCAGAAATGACTGCCTAAACAAGATATGAACAATACCAATGCCAATAGATGTGCTAATACAGAAGAATGAAATCTCATAGGTTCCCACCCCAGACAAAGAACTACAGACAGCTAATGACTGGAGAGAGAGAGAGAGAGAGAGAGAGAGAGAGAGAGAGAGAGAGAGAGAGAGAGAGAGAGAGAGAGAGAGCAAGAGAGCGAGAGATAGATAGAGAATTAGCTTCTTTCAGAGATAAGCTCCTTAATTGGTTATACAAATACAAAGTGGCCAGCCATGAAATTATATACACACAAATAACAAGAAATAAATACAACAGCAGGTTGTATTTATGTATTTGTGCATCGTTTTTCTATATGTAACAGTAATAATAAAAGAAAAAGAGACCATTAGTTTGAAAGGGAGTTGGGGCACGGGGAGGGGGGGGAGAAAAGGGAAAGAGGGAAATGATGAAATTCTATTTTCATTAAAATATATTCTAAAAGATTTATTTTATTTATATGTATGTGTTGTGTGTATGCAAGCTCATGTTCAGATGCTATCTGAGGTAGAAAGAGGGCCTCAGATTCCTTGTAGGTGAAGGGGAGCTCATAATATCCTGGTTGTGAGTCACCCAACAAAGATGCTAGGAACCAAACTAGAGGTTCTCTTAACCACCGAGCCACCTCTCTAGCCCCCATACATGCTTTTGCCTCTTGAGACAGGGTTTCATGTAGCCCAAGCTGTCCTGGAATTTTCTGTGCACCTTGGGATGACTTAAAACTCTTGTTCTTGCTGCCTTGCTTACTAGAGTGCTTTGGGGACAGGCAGCCACCAACATGCTAGCTTAATCATGGGGAGTTTTCTTTGACAGCAGTAATATTTGTGAATCTGATTTCTTTTTCTGGTAAAGGTTGACTTTATTGACCTCAGCTCAGATCCATCAACTGGGAGGCCATTGTGTTTTGTTCTTATCAGAGAACTTTCCTAGATGTCCAGCAGCTAGCTGCATCAGCTTGGTCAGGACCTTCATTTCTCCTCTCCTCCTTTCTCATCACTACACACCCTTCAAGATCTGAGTTGCCCCGTACAGAGGCTTTCCATGATCTGGCTCTGCCCACTGCAGTCTTCAACGGTGCTGTTTCTCCCAGCTTGCCTGCACTGTTAGACACCAGTTCCCACAAAGCTTACCTCTCATTTACTCTGATACGGTTTTCAGGATCTGAGTTATGTGACTTTGTTTGGGACACCTTCTAAGTCATCTAATATTGTTGTCATCCCATCCATAGTGAGCTGACCACGCAACAGTGTAATACTTATGATGAATGTGCATTAAACACAGAGTATATATCACAGGCTTTGGCATTGTTGAGCCCTTTGGCTGTATATGAATGAATGTATGCATGAATTTGTGTTCTATATTATTTATGCTTATTATATATATGTATATGTCATCTATGTATTAATGTATGTATCTGTCATATATCTACATATTAATATGCATGTGTTATATATAGCTGCCTATTATCTACCTATCTATGTAGTAATTTATGTTTGTGTCTATGTTACTGTGACCAATTCTTCTGCCATCTGTGCTTATAACAATTAACGTCCTGTTTGGAAGATTCCAAGTCAGTGAAGGAATGATGAAGTACAACAAAATTTGTGGGTTTTTTTCTGTGAATAGTTTAAAATCAAATGGATAATTGAATGAATTTCTCCTCTTTTAGAACCATAACAACAGAACTTCCTTGTGGTTCAGAAGTATTTAAAAAGAACAATAGAAGGAACTGAAATTCTAAGTGCTTGCACAGTGAGCACCATACAGTTAAGAGCTGTTTCTATCATTGAAAGGATTCCTATAATCCAGAAAAGAAACTTCTTAATTAGATTTCATTTTTTTTTGTCAAGGTGTGCTGTTATAGAATATTTAGTGACTGTCTGACTGAGCATTGTTCTAGCTCTTGTCTTCTCACTGTGGTTTTCTGCTAAGATCTGACTCTCTCTTGTGACTTCACAGCTTCCTCCAACAACAGATTAAGTTACTCTGTGCCTGTCATATGTGGACCATGATGGATGTCCCGAGATGAGGCCAGAGTAGTTCAACAGATGGCAAGGCACCCAGGGGAGTAGTCTGCTCCATGCAGGTATGACAACATATTCTCAAAACATCATTATCATTCTGCAGTTCAAATTGAATTCAAATAATTGAATTTGCATATCCTCAACATTTGAGAATTGATTTCCTAAATGAGGAAATCTGGGGGCATAATGACCATGCACCTATGCTCCAGTACACATTATTTCAGGATCCAGGGGAATCTGCAGAGCCTGAATTGCAGTCTATTTTGCATAGATGGACCTTTTCATGTTATCTCAGGAAAGCTGTGGGTGCTGTTTTGCCTATTAATCAAATGTAATCATTCTCTGTTCTAAAAATAGGACCAGAAGTGCCTTGGAGGCTGGCGGGAGGGTAAATAATTAGCTACTTGGATGCCTAGAGAGAAACCGTAGAGGGTTTTGGAGACTCTGCACAAATGAACTGAAACATTATGCAAAATTAGTTTTGCTTAGATTTTAATTTATCTAATTTAATATGATTATGAGGAAAGCAAACTGTGGGCAGTTAGGAGCAAGAAATCAGGAGCCTGTGCAAAGGAGGTTGGCATGGTAACTCTGTGACAGATGTAATAACAATCAGGTACAGCTGAACTTGGTATTGCTTCATTTTCTTTCTACTTTGAAAATAATGATTTGGCCTATGGCCAGGCAGAATAGAGCCAGGCAGGAAATCCAAGCAGAGATACAGGATAAGAAGGGAGGAGTCTGGGCAGATGCTATCCAGTCGCTCAAGGGATAAGATGTCAGAGAATTGGTAAGACATGGACCACATGGCAATGTATAGACTAATAGAAATAGGTTAAATTAAATTGTAAGATCTAGTTAGTAATAAGCCTGAACAATAGGCCAAACAATTTGTAATTAATATTAAGCCTCTGAGTGATTATTTTAAAATAGGGACCAGGCAGGGCAGAGAAACCTTGGTTTATAAGTACCTTCCCATACCAAAGAGACTAGAACAATATAGGAGTAAAGGTTTCATGTAGGCACTGGCTCAACCTCTCTACTTTCAATGAGCAGTGTGGATGTTGTCCTTAGCAATGGGAACCCCCCCCCCTCCCGGAAGTCTTCAGAGAACAAACCTCTGTCCTAGCATCGGTTTGGGTTGTTTAGGGATCTCCACGGGACTGCCTTGGCCAACAACTCAACCAGATATAACCCAGTCTCACCACTAGAAGCCTTGCCTGGCTACAAAACGATGGCCAGTTCAGACTCCATTTCCTCCATTATTAGGGTCCTCACTAGTCACTTTCATAGATTCCAGGAAGTTTCCAGGGCCTCCCATCAATTCCAGCTGTCTGTCTCCTTCCACTTCCACCTGACCCCTCCTTCTCCCAGTCTACTCAAAAAATCTATTCTATTTCCCTTTCTTAGGGAGATCCATGCATCCCACCTAGAGCTCGCCTTTTAACCTAACCTCTGTGGGTCTGTGGATTATAGTTTGATTATTATTTACTTTATAGCTAAGTTCCACTTATAAGTGAATACATACCATATTTGTCTTTCTGGGTCTGGGTTACCTAACTCAGGATGATTTTTTTCTAGTCCCACCCATTTGCCTGCAATTTTCATGATGTTATTTATTTTTAACATCTGAGTAATACACTATTGTGTAAATATACCACATTTTCTTTATCCATTCTTCAGTTGAGGGACATCTAGTTTGTTTCCAGTTTCTGGCTATTATAAATAAAGCCATCATGAACATAGTTGAGCAAGCGTCCTTGTGGTAGGGTGGAACATCCTTTGGATATTTGCCTGTCTTATTTAGGGTTCCTATTGCTGTGAAGAGACACCATGACCATAGCAGGAAACTCTTACAAAGGAAAAACATGTAATTGCGGTGGCTTATATTTTCAAAGGTTTAGTCCATTATCATCATGGTGTGACATGGTGGCATGTAGGCAGACATAGTGTTGGAGAAGTAGCCTAGTGTCCTACATCTTGACTTGCAGGCAATAGGAAGTGGTCTGTCTCACTGGGTGTGTCTTCAATATATATAAGACCTTGAAGCCTGCCTCCACAGTGACACACTTCCTCTAACAAAGCCACACTTCTTCAGTAGTGCTACTCCCTTTGGGGGCCATTTTCGTTCAAAACAACATAATACCCAATAGTGATGTAACTAGATCTTGAGGTAGATCGATTCCCAATTTTCTGAGGAACTGCCATATTGATTTTCATAGTGGTGTTACAAGTTTGCACTTCCACCAGCAATGGAGTAGTGTTCCCCTTACTCCACATTCTCTCCGGCATGAACTGTCACTGTGTAAGATGGAATTTCAAAGTAGTTTTGATTTGCATTTCCTTGATGGCTAGGATGTTGAATATTTATTTTAGTGATTCTCAGCCATTTGAGATTCCTCTTTTGAGACTTCTCTGTTTAGATCTGTACCCCATTTTTAAACTGGATTGTTTGGTTTGTTGATGTCTAGTTTCTTGAGTTCTTATCTATTTTGGATACTAGCTCTCTATTGGATGTGGAGTTGATGAAAATCTTTTCCCATTCTGCTGTTTTGTCTATTGTCAATGTCTTTTGTGGTCCAGGAGCATTTTAGTTTCATGAGGTCATGTTTATTAATTGTTGATCTTAGTGCCTGCAGTATGGCTGTTCTGTTTAGAAAGTTGTTTTCTAGGCCAATGTGCTCGAGTCTATCCCCCCATTTTCTACTAGATTCAGTGTATCTGGTTTTATGCTGAGGTCTTTGATACTCTTAGACTTGAATTTTGTGCTGGATGATAAATATGGATCTATTTGTATTCTTCTACATGTAGATATCTAGCTACACCAGCACCATTTCTTAAAGATTCCTTAGTTTTTCCATTGTGAATTTCTGGTTTCTTTATAAAAAAAAAAGCACAGGTGTGTGGATTTACATTTGGATCTTCAATTCAATGGTGTTTGTTTTTATGCCAATACCATGTGGTTCTTATTACTATATCCCTGTTGTACAACTTGAAATCAAGGATGGTGATACCTCCAGAAGTTCTTTTATTGTCCAGGATTGTTTTAGTTATCTTAGACTTTTTGTTCTTTTCTGTATGAAGTTAAGAATTGTCCTTTCAAGGTCTGTAAAGAATTGTTTTGTGATTTTTATGGGAATTGTGTCGAATCTGTAGACTCTTGTGGATAGGATGGCTATTTTTACTATGATAATCCTACTGATCTACGAGCATGGGAGGTTTCTCTATCTTCTGATGATTCTTAATTCCAAGCCAACACGACTCAAGCAAATCTATTGTATTTTATCAACAAGGCTATTCATGTTTGCTATAGTATGATGTGCTTCACTTCTATGTAATCAAGTCTCGGGTACAAAGAAACAAGACTGACACTGACTTGCATTTAGCATCGAGGAGGTAAAGCAAAATCTACATAAGATGCAAAGGCAGGCTGTTATGAAAGTCCTTTGTGAGGTCAGAAACGATTAGGTATGCATTGTTTAAACACATTTGAGCAACATCAAAGCTCTCTTCCTGGTTGGTGAATGGCTTAGTGGTCCAGGAATGAACTCTTTTTGCATTAAGATGTCATCTGTGGAGAGACTGGGGGATAACTCACTTAGTAAAGTTCTTGCCTTGCAGGCACAAGAATTTGAGATAAATTTCCAGAACCTAGAGAGAGAGAGAGAGAGAGAGAGAGAGGTGAGGTCATGGGGGGAAAATGAGGGTGTACAGTCTGTGCTGGGAAGACAGAAACAGGTTGATGTTTGTGGTTTTAGCCAGCTAGCCTACCCTACTTAGGGACTTTGGGGTTAATGATACTGTTACAAAATCAAAAATGTACAGTGCCTGAGAAATGATACGCAAGGCTATTCTTTGGCCTTCACATATACACATGCAACACACGCAACACGCGCGTGCGCACACGCACACACACACACACACACACACACACACACACACACACACACACAGAGAGAGAGAGAGAGAGAGAGAGAGAGAGAGAGAGAGAGAGACATACAGAGAGAGAGAACGCTCAGGGGCCATCTTGGGAAGAGGAGGCAAAGAGCTTGTTAAGAGCCATAAACCACAGAGGACCATCATGAAATAGTGTCTGTGTCTTCTGGACAAGCCAGGGCTGCTGGACTCAAAAACTCACAGCACCTGTATTTTCCTGCACAAGATGCACACAAGGTCAAACCAATCAACATTCTAGCATGGAAGAGGCTAGGGAGAGGCAGCTCGGGAGTCTCCAGCCCTGACTGAGGGACCATTGACAGTTGACAGTTTCTGGGCAAGGAAAATCAGTTTTCTTTAAGGGTATAGTCCTAGGTAGATCAGTCACACACCAGTGGATGGCCTCACACCTGTGAGTGTAAGGGCAGCACAAAATAGACATCTATGATTATTGAAATAAATAGAAAACAGAAATTAAATTAGGATAGGGAAATGGGGTTAGATCTGAATGGAGTTGGCAGAAAAGTGGATGGTGAATATGATCAAACTATATTGTATGAAACTCTCAAAGAATAAAATGTCACAAACATAAAAAGAAAGCTGTTTTTATAAAAATCAGTTACTTACTGCTTGTCCATAATTCTTATATGACACAGAATGGAAGTTAGCCAATTCCACTATTGTCAGGCTGGCTGCAATGATTGTAACAATCATGCAGAGTATGTTCAGGGACAGGGCGCATTCAAGCTGAAAAGGACACATGGAGTAACTTAAAACATTCAGAAGAAGTACTTTTTTTTTTTTTTTGGATGTTTTTGTTGTTGCTTTGTTTTACTAGAAAACAATTGAGTCAAAATTTCCTTATAGTTTGCAAAGCTCCCAAAGTGTGTTTATGCTTGCCATTTCTTGGCTTGCATGAAATCTAGTTAATGTAGGGGAAACATGACTCCATTATCAGATGCCACCAAGTTTTAAATTTCACCAATCCTCAAAAGTTTTGTATTTTATAATCTTGTGAGTCAGCTGGAAGAAAGATCAAGATGTTTGACTGAAATATTTAAAACAAGTAAAGAAAATTGATGGGAAATGGTGACTGCAGAAATAAAGTCAAATGAGAGTCAATCTGTTTGAATCCTGGGTTTTTATTAGCTGGGACCATCTGTCAACATCTTTGGATAAGCATAAGGGTTTTTTATTTTATTTTATTTTATGTTTATTGGAGTCTTTTCCGGATGCATGTCAGTGTATCACATACAAGCAGTGTATCACATACATGCTATGGCGGACAGAAGAGAAGGTCAGATCCCCTTGGATTTGAGTTATGATGGCTCTGAGCCACTATGTTTGTGCTGGGGATTGAACCTGAGTCCTCTTAGGTTAAGTGCTCTTAGCACTTAGCAAGTGCTCTTAACTCCCAAACCATCCATCGATCCCCAGATTTCTTGATGTGTAAACATTTAAGATTAGATTAATTGATTTCTAAGCTGTCTTTCAGGTCTAAAATTCTGACATTTTTATTTCTAAATATTTTCCACCTACATTATGGATGATTTTTTTTTTTTTTTAGAAAATTCCCTACTTTGATACAAGGTACAACCCTATTCCCAATGTGAGTAGACCAGAAAATGAAGATTAAAGCACAGTAATGTTCACAGAGAAGGAGTTTAGATCCTGTAAACAAGTTTTAATCAAAGTAGTCATACAATGTTAAGGATAGAACATCCAAGCAAAATTATTATTTAAATTTAGAAGTTAATGATCAAATGTATCTGTTCTACATTAGGTAATCTGATCTCTGGTTTTTAATTTATTTTCCTCACTTATTTTATACGGATGGTAGATTCCTTTATTGTTTAGAGACTACTTTTCTTTATTTTAAAGAGAGAGAGAGAGGAGGGAGGGAGGAGAGAGAGAAGAGAGAGAGAGAGAGAGAGAGAGAGAGAGAGAGAGAGAGAGAAAGAGAGAGAGAAAGAGAGAGAGAGAGAGAGAGAGAGAGAGAGAGAGAGAGAGAGTCCCTGTGAGTGCAGTTGCCTTCAGATGCCTGTAGAGAGAGCCAGATCTCTTGGAGTTATTGGAAATTGTGAGTCAACATGGGTGCTGGGAACTGAACTCTAGTCTTTTGTATAAGCAACAAGTGCCCTTAATTGCTGAGCCATTTCTCCAATCCCAACGCTATCTTTTCATTCAAACCTCTTTTTTTTTTTTGTTTTGAGAAAGTTCATACTAGACACATCCCAAACATTTTAACTTACCAAATATCTACTGGGACGTTTTGCTGATTTTACTGTGAAGGCTCCTGAAATGATAAACTATACACAAAATATATATTGGTTAAAACTCATTGATAATACTCAGTAATTTAAGCAATGTTAAAACAACTATCTTTAAGGACAAGATTTTCATAAAACTAATAGTAACAAAGAGAGAAGTTTTGGTAGAAAGGGTAGGGATGAGTTTCCATTATGAGATAATCATGTTTTCAAAAGGTGACAGGTATTGAAAGTAATAGGAGTGTCACAACAGGTGTAAGTATGGGACAGTGGACAGGATTTAGGCAATGGCCTCTTAATCCTGCCTGAAGCAGGGACCAAGTTTGGTTATATGATACTCTTATTAATCCATTTAGGTGCAACTCCAATTTCTTTTGTTCCTAGTGAGATACCATGGACTGTAAGGACTGTGTACACATTCAGATGTGAAAAATGTGTCATAAATCCCTTAGACACCATGGCTGTAAAAAATAGCCTTTTCATTGAGAGGCAATAGTCACCATTAAGGCTACAGGATGCCTTTCACTTTATCTATTTATGGATGCGTGCATGTGTGGTGTATGTGTGCAGTATGCATGTGAGTGAGTGTGCTGTAGTACATACATCTAATCATACATTTTCTTTTATTGTTCCCCACCTTATTGCCTTGAAACAGGGTTTCTCAATGAACTGGAAGTTTTGTGTTTCAGCTAGACTGGCTGACCACTGAGTACTTGGAATTTGGCTGTCTCTACCCCTCACTGCTGTTGTTACTGCTATGTCCAGCCATGCCTGACTTTTTATGTTCTAGGGATTTGAACTCAGATCTTCACAATGGCATGCAGGGCAAGTATTCTTATTCACTGAGTTACCTTTCCAGCTGTCTTGCCTTCTATAAAAATTATTTTAAAAGAAATTCCATTATTTCCTTCAGGATTTCTATTTTCCAAGAAGTACAATGCTGTGCTATTTGAAAGCAGGCTACACAACTTCCCAGAAACAGCCTGACTGTTTTATTTTTAAGTTTTACTTATTTTTATTTATATGTAAGTATGTGTACCTGCAGTTCCTGCAGAGGTTAGAAGCAGTTATCAGATCTCTTGGAACTCAAGTTACAAGAAGTTGTGAATCCCCTGGTGTGGGTTCTGGGAACCAAACCTTGGTCCTCTGCAAGAGCAGCCAGGGCTCTAAACCACTGAACCATCTCTGCAGCCTTTGTCTTTTCTATTTTGGTGATTTTAGTAGAGGTTAATTATTTGGGGAGTAACAGCTATGTTTTAGAAATCATATTAAAAACTTTTCATACAACTTGACGTTCTTTTTTTCTTTCTCAAAACAAGCAGGGAAGCAATTATATAAGCAAAAATGCTACCCCAAACAAAAGGACAAACAAAATAAAACACCATACCAAAAGCAGCACAGTAAAAGCACGCAGAAAACATGGTTCTAGGAGTGGAGCTCAGATTTCCACACTTGTGCAGCAAACTCTTCTAACTGAGCTGCCTCTCTAGTCCCCCTGAAGTTATTTTTATAGTATGAAATGAAACACAAATCATTTCTCTGAGTTTTGTCTGAAAATTCTGTTTTGTTACCTTGTCTTTTTATTTTCTTCTTTCTTCCACGTGCTTTTCATTAATGAGCCAAATGCACCTTTATGTGTTGACGAGGCAGTGGATTGCTTATCAACCTGGCTTAGTGAGAATTTTGTCTTTGGACACCGAGTCAGCATGTGGGTAAAGGCAGATGTCTTCAAGGTCACTGTTTCTTTTAGTGACTACTCAGCCTCTTCTGTGATAGCCAGGGGACCGTCTTTGTTCCAGTACAAGACGGTGGGTTTTTTGTTGTTCCATTGTCTATTTCCACCATGATTTTCTTCCTCTAAGATTTGAGACTCGTGTTTCAGATGATGTCATCCACCACCCCTGTGCTTGAGATCACCCACTGACTGCTTTGTCATTCATCCCTTTCTAGATGATTTTCATTATTTGAACTCCTGAAGTCTCTCCTAAATCATTTAATTCTTAGTGATTTATGTGTGCACATCCTTCTGATTCTTTGAATTTCCCCCTTCAAATCCTTTATAAAAATCACTTGATTTCCATACCCATCCTCTTGTCTTTGTTGGTTGGCCCTTTGAAATCTCAGTGTTATGTAGTCATTCTTTTTTTTTTTTTTGCTTTTCATTTTTGTATTATTTTTAATTACTCATATTTACATATCCATGCCCCCATTCCCTCACCCTCCCATCCTTCCATGTTCCCCACCCAACCCACCCCAACCCACCCCCGACTCCTCCCCAGGGATAGTGAGGTCCTCTACCAAGGACCTTAAAAGTCTGTCATATTGTTTGGGGGAGGGTCTAGGCCCTCCTTGCTGTATCTGGGCTACAATAGTATCCCTCCATCGGGAATGGGCTTCCAAAGTCCATTTGTGCTCTAGGGATAAAGACTGGCTCCACTGTTAGAGGACCCATAGCCTGTCTTGGACTCCTAGCTGGTACCCACATTCAGAGGGTATGGTCCAATGTTGTTTCCCCAGCTTTGTGACTAGGGTCTCCATTCTATCAGTAGGTCAGGTCCACTGTTTCTGCAGGCTTTAACCAAATACCCCCCCCAAAAAAAGTGGGGAAATCCACACACAATATGTAGTCATTCTTACCACTACTTGCTGTAGTGGGTGCCCTCTGGGGTTAAGCTCTAGTAATGTTTTCCCCACTCTATCTCTTCTCTCACACTTCTCCCTATTGGATTCTTTTCATCACCAGCATCAATTCTATGGTCAGCCACTAAAAACACGGCCTATATCCATTCTCAACTCCAGTGCACTTTAAAAAAAATCAAAATTGAGCCTTTTAGCCCAAATCCTGATGAAATATAGTTTTAATACTGCTGTATTCCTGCATCCATTCAGATGACCATGTCTTGAATAAAGATTCATCTCCCTATGCAGTCATGTTCCTAAACCTTGAGTCCTTAATGCTGTATAAAGATCAGTTTACTTTTCCATAAACGACATGCTCTCACTTTTCTCAGATGGCCACTTCACACGCTTGCCTCTCTCCTAATGGCCGGTCCACATGCCTGCCCTCACTTTCAGCTCCTATCTTTCCTTCTGTTACATTGAGCTACTTGAAGCTTTTGTAGGAAATCGTCTACAAGCTTCCGAAATCGGATCAAAATCTGACCTCTGTTCTCTGTTTTTTCTCAATTACAAAGGGTTTATTTTAGCTCACAGTTTGAGATGGAGTACAGCTCATT
Source organism: Cricetulus griseus (assembly GCF_003668045.3). NCBI lineage: Eukaryota > Metazoa > Chordata > Mammalia > Rodentia > Cricetidae > Cricetulus > Cricetulus griseus. The sequence goes on along the minus strand of NC_048596.1, from coordinate 49,260,363 downwards.
AGAGTGTGAAGGCATGGTAGCACATCATTCATCGAGGTGGGAAGGGATGGTAGCAAGATACATCTGATCTGTCATTCGTTCATTCCCTCCTGTTGCCTTGCCTTTGCACTGTTTATGAGACTGGCTATAATTCTTTGAAAATGATGTGCATTATAGGATGCTTGGCAGCATCGTTAGCTTTTGCCAAGGATGTAAAAATCCAGAACTGCTTCAGATACTATGACATGTTTTCTAAGGGGTTAAAATTAAGACTAATTGAGAACCATCATTGGGGAACATGACCATAGCTCTTTGTTCACTAAAATTTGTTATCTCTTGCTAACACAGGCACACAATTGCCACATTCTCATAACATTTATTGCTTTTTATTCCAGGTCTACCCCCCACACCAGTAAAAGACAATAGAAAAAAGGACATGAAGTTGAAAGGGAAATGTGGTGGGGCTACAAGAGGAGCTGGAGGGAGAGAGTCAGGTAGAAATGAACTAAATGCATTGTACACAAGTTTAGGATTATCAAAAAGTAAATTAAAATATAAAAATTCTCCCCAGCTCTTATTCTATTCCCCTAAACCAAGTCCAATCAGGATTCCATGTCATTTTATTGAAACTACTTGTCATGTTTATGACTGGATAACATATTTAAAAGCCCAAGAGACAGTTTTCAAACCTTATACTGACAAACCAACAAAAGACAATAGAGCTGGGTTTTTTATTTTTTTGGGGGGGTTTCAAAACAGGGTTTCTCTGTATTGTTTTGGAGTCTGTCCTGGAACTCACTCCGTAGACCAGGCTGGCCTCAAACTCACAGAGATTCACCTGCTTCTGCCTCCCAAGTGCTGGGATTGAAGGCGTGCACCACCAATGCCCAACACTGATCTTTTTTTTTTTATGTCTTGTGATATATTCTTCCCTTGACTTCTATGGATCCCCCATACTCTGAGTTTTCCTTCTGCCCAACAACTGTCTAGAAACCACACCAGAATGCAGGTAATGGCAAATCTAAAAACTAACCATGATAATGGACATGGTGGTTAAGAGTCTTTGTCTTTGACATAGCTAGGGATATAGTTCACATTGTGGTTGTCATTTACTCTTATATTAAAGGTGCTCAATGCAGATTTGTTGAAAGAAGGAACTGGATTTTGAATAATTCAGTAAATGGCATTGAGTTATATGATTCTCCTTGAAAACCTTGTTTAGAAACTGGTTCCTCCCACCTACAAATCAATATTATTTACTGAATTAATAAAGTCAACACAAATGTGTTCTACTCACAGCAAATCCCCATAAAGCAGTTCCCATTTTGTAAGTTAAAGGTTCATAAGTCCCAAATACTCCTTTAATTTGTCCCATATACAATAGCAATAGGAAATACCACATGAGTACATGATAGATGCCAATGATAATCTGGATAACCTGTAAGAAGAGAGAGCTGTTAGAACTGGAATGTATGGAAAACACAGTTTCAATAAACATTTAACTTCTTTGTAAAATATGGAAGCAAGCTAGTCATGCATTAACTATGGAGTTCTTACTGGTTGTACCAGACATAACATCTGTCCAGGAAGGACAAGCCAAGGCTTCTGAAGAGCTCTGGTGGTACATGAGGGACAAGCTAAAGTTTTCTTACTGAAAAAAATGATTATTAATTCATAGCTTATCACTGGGTTCTAGGAAGTCTCACTTATACCACCCCACTCACCAACCAACCATCCCATTAACCAACCAACCAACCAACCAACCAACCAACCAACCAACCAACCAACCAGACTGAAAATGATGGCAGCATGTACATGAATCAGATGAATTAAGGAGAGCAGATTAAGTATTTCACTCTATTCTGAGTGGTCTGTCATCACAGAGCTAAGAACTTCCATGCAACAGCTTGGGCAGCTAGTCTGCATGGTCTGAAAACTCAGAGGAAAGCCTGTGGAACAGTTTTCTCCCACTGGTTATGAAAGTGTGATTTTCCTAACTTCTTGGTGTTTGTTAATAGAACTAGGTAAATTTTAATCTCTCAGGGTTTATAACTGAACAGAAGCGTGTGTTCACCTTACTGTACAAACGTGAGTGCGGTGAAGAAAAGAAATCAGCGATAGATCTCTTTTAAACTAACAAACACAAACCCACTTTAAAATTTGATAATTATTCATACAGCTGGATTCCCTTGGGGGTGGGGATTCAGTTGAAGTGCTTGTGTCTCAGCACACACTTGTTCATGAAGGACTGGGAGACCAGGCAAAAGCTACAATAGACAATCAGCATGGTTTTCAAAAAAGCTTTGGCCTCTTAGTTATTCAAAATACCTCCCTTTCTAGATACAAGGTCACCCTTTTAAAAACTGGCAATATTTAAAACACTGAATTTAGTCAATCAGAGTGAACTCTTACTGCTGTGGTTTGAGTGTGTAGTGCCTTCCATAGGATCACATGTTGAATGCTTGGCCCCTGGCTGAAGGTATGCTTGGGAAGAGGTTGTTAGGTCTTTAAGAGGTAGAGTCTCACTGGAGAAAGTTGTTAGAAGTGGGCATTGGGGATTTGTAGCTTATCCCCACTTGCTGTTCACTCTCCAATTCTTGAATGCATATGCAATGTGGACCACCAAGTCCAAAGCTTCCTCTTCCTATCACCATGCCTCCCCTGCCTTCTGCCATTTCCTCCCCACCGTGATGGACTGTATCCCTCACGAATGATCTGCCAAAACAAACCCCTTTGCATTCAGTTACTTTGGGGATACTTGATCTCAGTAATGAGAAAGTATGACACTCACCCCTAAGACAATAACATTTTCTGAAGATATTTTTGAGTTTCCACATCCCATTCTTTCAGGATTTCCGCTGTTTGAATTTGTTTCTAACCTTCGGTGATATCTTTATTACCAGACTTCTACAAAAGAATACAAAACACATACACACACTTTTTCTCAGAGAAAACTCAGGCATCTGATTCTTAGTGCTTGACAGCAATCTTCCTAAACTCAGAGGCCACAAGTTTTTTTTCTTTCTGTCTTTTATCTCTCACAGCCCTTAGTGCACATCTACCTGTTTTGAATAACAACCTCCAGAATGAAGGAAATACTGATATTTTCCTCTATGATGAGGAAATACTGATATTTTGCACGTGTTATCCTTTACTACTTAACAACATTTCTAGATGATAAAGAATAAAGGTCAACTGGAGAATAGTATTAGAAAAATTTCAGTAAAACTTCAATGATTTATTTATATTCACAATCAACTTATGCTAGTCATATTTTGTATTTTCTTCTTTCAAAATTTACTTGAGAATTTCATACGTGAATATACTATATTTCATAATTTGTATTTCTCCTTTTCCCTTCAATTCCTCTTGTGCCCTGTGACACACTCTTGAATTCATGACCTCTTCTTTTATATTTAGTGGTCATATAAATATTTGCATATATGCATACACACATGCAAAAGTCAGTAACAAAGGTCATGACACATGACTGATCATGTAAATGTTTTTCCTTGATCTTTTCTGAAAGAAGACCGTTTTGACAAAATGATGCTGTGAGTTCAAATCTAATGACTTGATTATTTTAATGAATCTTTAGTTTCTAAAATTTATTTTCTCAATGTCTATTAATGCAACAGTAGAGAAACAATGTGACTGAAATAAGCTGTGTGATTTCAGATACTGTCTCCAAGAAGCAATCAAGAGTTGGGACTTAAAGGCAGCCAAACTTAATTTCTCTTCTGTGACTAGATATCCACAGAACTACAGAACTTGTTTAGGGGAATAATGGAATGTCAAGAATGCTGTTAATTGCCACTTTCAGAAAAAGTCATTTTGTGTGCATGGATAAGTTTATTCACTTTTGTAGCATTCCAGGGGAAGCAGAATGTGGTAAGCTGGGGAGTAAAATATTCAGTGTCTCTGTAATCTTGATGAGGCACACAGTAAAGTCATCCAAGTGGAGAACTCATAAAAATGCTAATTAGAAAAGTATGTGTGCATGTTCTTTAAAGATGCTCAGTTTAGTTCTGGCAAGAAAAAAATATATGAATAACTAGTCAGAATTCTTTCTTTTAAAGAAAAACTAGATTTGGCTGCTCTACAAGCCAACTAAGGATTCTAATTCTGTAAAAAATAATAAATAATCACTTATTTATTTTTATTTTCTAATAATCCCATCATTAACCTAGAAGCAGGTAAAGGACAAGTTCCTTAGTCGTTATTCCTAGCCTGACTCTCACATGCTAAAACTAGCACTGATATTCTGGAACAATTAGAGAGAGATCATGTCTATGACTTATCCTTATCATTTTCAGCCAAGATAAAACCCATTATTATTTTCACATAAAGCTAAAGTAATTGAATAATGGCTTTAATAAGTAATTAATTTTTAATTTTAGGCAGTTCCATTCATGTGTATAATGAATTTCAGTCCTTCTCACCCCCTATGATCCTGTCTTATCTCCCTACCATCTTCTGCCAAAACTCTTTATTGAAAGCAACAAGTCCCTTTATAGTTTTTCTGTCTTTTTATGTGTCTGACCTGCTGCATTAAATAGGGTTGCCTTGATGAGCATGCCTGGAAGGTTATTTCTTGGATTCTGGGTTACACCACTGAAGAAAGTGATACCCTTTCCCTCAGATGTCATTAACTGTCAGTAGTCCCTCAGGGTGGGTTGAAGCCTCTTGAGCCCTTTCCTCTCTCATGATGAAAAAGTTGATGGCTCCAATCTTGTGTAGGTGAGGTAGTGAGTTCTTCAGTGTATCAACCATGTTATGTCCGGAAGACGATGTTTCACAGCCTCACCTTCAGCTTCTGAATTTTAATCTTCCTACTTCCTCAACCATAATGTTCCTTAACATTGGAGTGCGTGCGTGCGTGCGTGCGTGCGTGCGTGTGTGTGTGTGTGTGTGTGTGTGTAAACATTTAAAAATTTTTACTTAAAAAATTGTGTGTTAACATGTATGTTTGGATGGCCATGGAAGAGGGCATTGGATCCCCTGGAGCTGGAGTTAAAGATAGCTGTGAATTTCCTGATATGGGTGCCTGGAATTGAACTCTGGTCCTCTGCAAAAGCAGCAAGACTCATAACCACTGACCTATCTCACCAGCCTCAAAAATGATTTTTTTAAATAAAAAGAGGAGAATTAAGTCTAGAATCTTCAGGGGACACATCAATTCTTTCATGAACAGTTTCCTGCCCACCTTCCCCACCTCACATGGCCATTCCAATCTCACAAGCCTAACTTTTCCGGAAAGCCTGCTGGTGTACAAATTAGCTAACACCCAGTTTGTTGTCTTAACATTTTGCCCACAATTTCTGTCTTGGTGTGCTATAACTTTTGATCTTCAAGACCAGTTCAAATCCCCTTTGAGTCCCCAGAAACCCAGAAATTTATTTCCATATGTTCATGACCAGTCCTGCTTAATTCCTTGGCCATATGCATCCAGCTGCCCCCTTTCCATCCCTGCTTTTCTGACTGATATTTTTAATGAATATTTTACTTAAGGTGATCGGTGGGTAATCTTGATGTTATAGTGATATTAAATATTTTACTTTCCACCTCACTTCATGGTACATTCATATATGGGGACTCAGCGCTAGATGAAATCTAGAATGTATGGGTGAGAATGAATAGCTACTGGGAGTTAATTGTGAGACTGAGGCAGGAGAATTGCTCAACCCAGGAATTCAAGAGCAATCGGGGCAACATAGTGAGATCCCACATCTCAAAACCTAAATAGAAACAAAGTGTTTTTTAAAGGTCGAAATGAGAGGGTATAAAAGACGGAGAATGGAGATGTGCTCACCCTCTTCTTTCCCTCCTCACCCTCTTTTCTCCAGACTCCATGTCCATTTTGACGCGTAGCAAAAGTAAAGCGGTACGCCATTACCTCACATTTCACTTGTCTCAAGTCCTAAGGATCCGGTTCACCCTATCAGTTCCAGGCACAGACTGAGACAGATCACGGTGGATGGTGCTCTCAGCGCTAGACCTGGCTGCATAGCCATCAGAGGCAGCGGCACAGAGTCTAGCGCTCAGCTGGTTTTCAAGCTCCTCAGGCCGCCTGGGTTGTCAAGGGCAACAGCCCTCCGTCAGGTGGAGGGATGAGCACCAGTGCGCAGACTCACTGGAGCTTGCAGCCAGGCCATGGGCCAACCCCTCAACCACCTTCCGGAGTCTCTAGTAATGGCTTTCCTGGACATGGAACCAAGACTGCCTTTCAGGGGGTACATCTCCCAATATAGAACAGTTGCAGAGACCTGTCCTTCACCACACACTTCAGAAGGTTTCAACTTGTAAAAAGGCAAGTATCGGAGTTAATAGTTCACTCCCTCTCCACCTTCCTCCAAATATAAATGTCTCAAGAAATTAATGAAGAGACTGTTTAGGAAACTCCCAAAAGGGCTTTTTTGACCTACCCGCTGGAGAGGTCTTACTTTGCGTGCGGTAGTTCAATGTTTGTGAAGAGAAATGTAAAGAAGTGTAGATAGCTGTGAAAAGATAAAGAGTCAGATCTGGGAGGGCAGGTGAGAAGACTTGGGAGGGAGAGCAGTGTTCTCTGATAAGCAAGGCCACCCTGCTGAGCACCGAGGACTTCCTGAGGGGTTAAAGATTGGGCAGTAGAAGCTCCTTCAATCCCAGCATGCCTGAGCTTTCATTTTTCCCCAGAGGATTTAACATATTGGAAAACTTAAAATTCTGGCTTACATCGCAAATATTTAGTGGATGATAATTAAATCCCTTTATCTCATAAAGAATTTTTTTCTAAATCTTTCTAATACTGCAAAAGCTTAACTACTCAAGAGTCAACAGGCAGAATTTAAAGTTACTGAGGTCCTCCCATGGTTTCTATAGCATGAAAAAAATGGATCAGAAATTGAGTGACTTTGTTTTTAACCTTATAGCTAACTTTCTTGCATTGAGACTCTGAAGAGTCTTCAAATAAGAGAAAATAAAACGCCAAGGCTCTCTTACTCTTTGAATTGTGTATTGGTTAGTATATCATTAAGGATTATTAGTTTTATTGTTTTTATTCTCTCTCTCTCTCTCTCTCTCTCTCTCTCTCTCTCTCTCTCTCTCTCTGTGTGTGTGTGTGTGTGTGTGTGTGTGTGTGTGTGTGTGTATGTATGTGCATGCCATGGGTGTTTGTTGAGTTCAGAGGGCAACTCACTAGTTGGTTTTTCTCCTTTCATGATGGGAGAGCCAACTTAGGTGTGGCAGCAAGTGCCTTTACCTGTTGAGCCTGGTTTGGTTTTATCTTTAAGTAGTATAGTACATTAGTGTTCTCACAGGGACATTAGTGTTCCCTTATGTTTTCTGTATGAGAATGAACATTATTATGCCCACTTTGTGCTCTAGAAAGGGCAACAAAGTAGAGTGCACCTTCAATTTTAAAGTTAGGGATTTAGTAGAATTCTCAAGTGGAGTCAGTTCTGAATAGACGGACCCTTCTTGTCATTGCCCTGTCAAGATTGGTAACTCTTTTTCTTTCACCAAAACTGTCTGGAAATGAACTTAGATTTGACCAGTTTGTTACATGGGCCCAAATGTGTATTCAATATGAGTGTAGGCAAGAACACACAGATACAGTTAAGTATTCCTCAGTGGTCCTAGCACAGATCAGTAACTAACACTGGTTTGTCCCCATCTATCACCTAGATTTGGGAATTTATAGCTCATGTCTTTTACATTTTTATCATTTGGTTTTGTGAAGTTTTATATCCTTTAATGCTGAAGATGTAAACAGCCATAGTCTGACCCTCAGGAGGACTCACTTTCAACCTTTGTCACCTCAAATATTTCTTCCCGTGGGTCATATTTTCAACTTCTCTTGAATTGGTTCCCAGGATACAAAAGACATTAAGAGGGAATGTACTGGAGCCACCATGCCTCTGTAGTGTCCTTCATGTCATTTTGTAGGGGGTCACTATTAGGAACCTGTTGGGCGTCAGCCCTGATAAAACAAAACCTTGTCCAAGTTGTTAGGAGGAATTTCATTTTACAGACACACAAGAGAAAACAGAAGTTTTGTCTGTGTAAAAACTGGGGGGTGCCCTTTCCCAATGGAGTCCTGCTGGGTATAAAAAGCACATTAAAGGCAGGCTTAATGTCCACCAGTAGATGGTCAACACAAAATGAACTCAATGCTATTTTTCGAGTTTTTTTTTTTTTTTTTTGTCTCTGGGCATTTTTTAAGTCTTTCAGATCTTTTGCTTATATATTATGGTTTCTCATTTTGTTTTGGTGGGTTTTCTGTGTGTGTGAATGTATATGTCTCAGCATGGGCATGTGTTTCTTGTGCCTTTTTTGGGCTCCTTTTTTCCTGTTTGTTTTGTCCTATCCTGGTCTGTTTGTTTTTATGTTCTTTTATTAGTAATATTATTATTATTATTATTGTAGGTGCCTGTTTGTATTCTAATGAGAAAGAAAAGGAAAAGGTGTGAATTTGGGTGGATATGGATATGGGGAGAATCTGAGAGGAGTTAGGGGAGAGGAAACCATAATCAGAATATATTGTATAGAAAAAGAATCAATATTTTCAATTAAAAATATTAATTTCCACCTATGTGTCTTATAGAGAAGCAGTTCTGTTGTTAGAAGGCAAATTCCATTCTTTCCTGGAGACAATTTGGTAAAATATGAGTCATTGTAATATTCATTGACTCTGACCCAGCTGAACATGTCTGAGTATTCCCAGGCTCCCAGGGTTATAGAATTCTGAACAATGATGCTTGGCACTTGAGCTTAGAATAGGGAAAAGCATTGTGTAGCTATTGTAGCTCAAGATGGTAAGTGTCTACTGGAAATAAAATAAGCTGAAAATGATTTTAAAAGGAAAGAGTGGGCTGGGGAGGCAGTTTGTGGTACAACACTCCGTTGCAGTGCAGGCATGAGGACAGAGTTTGAATGCCCAGTACCCATGCAAGAGCCAGGCCAAGCAGCATCCATCTGCAATCCTAGCATTGGGGGGTCCAGGAATTACTCCAGGCCCCAGCAGCATCTGGAGTGGGAAATTCTAGACTATATGGGAAGGTAAAAAGTGGGACTCCATAATGCAGTTTCCATGAGGTCACCAGCCATGTTAGGTTGGTGTTAGGTCCAAAGTAGTACCCTAAATGGCAGTGCTGGTGACATTTGAACTTTGGACAGGCAAACAAAAAGACTGATACCAGGTAAACCAACGTAAAAACTGGTGTCAGGTAAATAGCAGGTTTCTGTTTGTCAGAAAAGCAGATCTCCTAAGGCAGGCTCCTGTTTGGAAGAAAACTCCCTTAATCTTCCTGCAAAGGTCAACAACCTTGGGTAAGGGCACCTAGTTCCCAGGCAGTTTGGACAGCCTATAACAGCTCAAAGACACCACCCTGATGACATAGAAAATCTGCTTGCTTTTCTGCCATTTTGCTCTTCTCTCTATCCCTGAGAGATAAACTTTTTAGTTTGATCCCCAACAAACCTTTCTTTCTACCCATGAAACAAACAAGCAAACACCTGGGGGTTTTGTTTATTAAGAAAGCAGAAATGAACCTATCTAGATTGGAGATTGTGTCATATGCGTGCTGTGCTCACAGACACCAGAAGTGCCACTGGAAGCAGTTATAGATGGTTGTGAGTTACCATGTAGGTGCTGGGAATCCAGGTCCTTCTAAGAGCAGCCAGTGTTCTTAACCTCGAAGCTGTCTCTCCAGCGCCACCTGGCTTTCATTCTTAAAAACAAATAATTTATTGAATTCCACCAGCTCAGCCACGTTCCAGGCAAACTCTTTGCTACAACACCTGTTCCCAGGTAATCACCACACCTACAGTTTCACTTTGTATTTCACCACTTCTGCTCCCCCAGTTACTCATCAGCACTTCAGAATATGATATGGACTTTTAATTGGATGTCACCCCATATGTTCATTCAGTACTCACTCCTAGTTTACAATCCTAATTTTACAGATGAGAGAGCCAAGTTGGAGAGTAATACAGCGGAGTATATACAGCCAGAGCTGGTGTGGAGACCATCCCTGGACCTTGTGATTTCTCAACAGTATTCTTTACACAATCCCATGCCTGTCACAAGCCAGACCCTCTCCTAAGGATGGCTTGGAGGAAATAAGGGGTGAGGTTGTGAACTCTAGAGGTCCATTTAGATTGCTGGAACAAGACTCTTAACTCTAGTGTCTATAAACTAGATTGTGAAGTCCCTTAACATCTCAAATCTCTCATCTTCAAACATGGAAAATAAATCAATGATGTATGTGTCCCAGGAAGGCTACGATGCTGAAATAAAATAAGCAACGTTGCCCCAACAGTGTAAATGCCAAAAGGGAGGAAAATAGTTTGTAAATCAGTAGTTTTCATTACTGAATGGCATTGAAGTGATGTAGAAACTGCAAGAAAACTGTATGCATATATAGATGTGTATTTACATATATATTTATAGTACATTTAACACATACGTACGTGCATATATGTCTCTCTTCTCTCTATATATACATGTATATATATAGACATATATATGTCTATATATATACATGTATATATGTGTATATATAGTCATTTAACACATATGTATATGTAAATTTTATATAGTGGTATTTGGCCAGAAAGCAGTAGTTCAATATATTTTTGAAGCAATTAAGTGAACAAATGAATGCTTCTTTAGAGTGTGCCAGAATGAAATTAGTAGCAATTATGTAACCTCTATGTGGGGACATATTTCTGTTTCAGGCACTACTCAGGTTTCAATCAGCTCACAGACACAAGTTTAGGAAGCTTAGAGACATTTAAATATTTAACCTGACTTTATTGTTTAATATGTTTATGTAATATTAATATTCTTTTGATATTGTTTTATATATAATGTAAACTATAAATTTTGTTGTTTATTTTTAAATAATATATATGCGTAACCTCTACTTGATTTTGCTTCCCACTGGCAGCTTAACTTTATGTGGTATAAGCTTCCCGCAATAGGGAGGGAACCCTGTCTATTTTTCTCCAGCACAGGAAATGCTGCCCTCTAGAGGAAGGGCTCAGTAAATACTCGCTGAGTAAATGGACGGCTCTGACTCCTATCCAGATAAAACCATGGCAGTTTAAGAAGTTTATGCTTCTACCTTTGTTTGATTGCTAGACTAGGTTGCCTTGTTTATCCCACTCTGAAAAATGGCAAGTGCAAATCTTAGGTGTTTGAGATCCAACCGTGTGTGTGTGTGTCTTTTGATGATTCAGTACAAAGACAAATTGGTAAGTTGAAAATTGAGAAGCCATTTGACATTCTAAAGTAGTGAATTCAACCTTCCTAATTTTGTGACCCTTTAATACAGTTCATCCTATGGTGGTGACTCCCAGCCATAAAATTATTTTCATTGCTATTTCATAACTGTAATTTTGCTACTATTTTGAATCATAATGCAAACATCTGTTTTCCGATGGTCTTAGGTGATCTCTGTGAAAAGGTCATTTGACTCCCAGATTGAGAACACTGTTCTAAGGTAGTTAGGCTAGAGACTCTCAGGAGCGATCCACAGGATATTCAAGCTTTCAGCAAACAAGTGTTGGAAGCAGTGACATCGAATTACCTGATAAAAGCTTCCCGAAGGAGGGTGAATTAGACCTTGCAAAGTTACTACAAATCTGCTGTTGGAAAACAAGTTTTGCTCACCTGTTTTCTAGCTATAAATCTTTGATTGTTTCCAAATAAGGAAAAGTCAGGGTCAGGAAAAATGGACATATGTGGATGCAAGACTGCTTGGGTTCAAATTCTACTTGGGTACTAAGTGACTTTTCCCCTGAAATAATGCATGTAACTTCTCAAATGCAAAATTTCTCATCTGATTCTTCCATGACTTTTATTTCTCCTATCTATCTATCTATCTATCTATCTATCCATCCATCCGTCCTTATATAGATTTATACCTATATAATCTAGTCTTATCTATGTATATCTACGTAAATATATTTATATCTATTTATCCATCTATTCCCTATCTAATGCTTTACATTTTAAAACTTCCAATACAGATGAGCCTCATCTATATTCAAACTACTTAAATCTAACATTATCTCATTTGCTCTTCAATTTTTATTTGCCACTTGTCTTAGGACAAGGTCACAAACTTCTGTGCCAGAGTTCTGTCATCTTAAAGCATGTTAATATTAAGAGGCATTTGCATATTAATCATAGAACCCTGCTGGGTTGCTGTACCAAGTACACTGACATAACATACATGTTCAAAATGTGATTAATGCATACAGAGAGCTAAATACTTGCTATTATCATTGTTACTACCATTAACGAAAAGTGAAATATAAAATATATTACACATTTATTTTAAAAGTCAGCCTTGCTGAAAGTTTTGTTCTTTGAAGGAAGTACTACTTTTATAGTTATTTCATATGTCTAAGACAGGTCGTCTTGTAAACACCTGCTAACACAGTTTTTTCTTAAGTGAGTTAGGTCACTGGGTTCCAGCTGGTTCAAGTCTTTAACTGACAAAAGGTCTGACCTTTGTCAGATCCTTCCCATGTGTTCAGCTGCCTCTGGCAGAGAGCTATCAACCAAGAAACCCCTCTTCTGGTGGGACTTTATTGCACTTGAATGCTCTAATGAGACTTTAAGGACACACTACTCCCCCTGCAAGGAGCACCATACTGAAGCCATTACCTGTTTCCCTGGCTCCAGTCATGAAGAAGACGTCACTCAAGAAAAGCCAGAGTACCCTCTGAGTAATCCTGATCTCCCTGCACTCCTTGCAACTGTTTTCCTTAGGCATGATGGGAAAGCTCATGATTGGCTCTCATCCTGTGACTAGTGGAACTGAAAGCTGGGTAGGGATTGGTAGCAATGACATTGCTTTATTTGCATGTTGCACCACTCTTCTGGGTATATACCTAGGATGTTTGGTTCACTTTTCAAGTCATTCCAGGGGTACCTCCTTGTGCTTTACCCTTGTTTTATAATAGTAGACCCCATCAAACAGTTTCTCTTGTCTACTTGTGATCTTTATCATGAATATCGGATGCTAAGTTGATAACAATAAAAGAGGAGGGGACATGGTAAAGAACACAGTTAAAAAATTCCAGGGAGTGATCAGAGGCAGAAACTGTAGGGGGAACTGAGGCAGCTGAGGTGATGCAAGATGGTGGAGGAAAGAAAAAAGAACTCGAGAGCCAAGACTGTGGAAGGTAGAAGGTTGGGAAAGTTAAAGCTTGTGAGAGACTGTGGGCCCTAGTTGCTGGAAGAAGTCCAGGGAGGCAGCAAGCCATAAGGAGCCAAGGCCCAAGAGCTATAATGATAGCTGCTATTAGGAGACTTGGGATCTGAAAGCCAAAACACTGGCTTTTGCTTATTAATGCCAACATTAGTGGCTGCTGAAAGCCATCAATTTCTGGTCACTAAGTGTGGGACTGCTGATAATGGAAACCCAGAGCTGTAAGCCCCTGACCTGAGTATCTAGACCTGTAAGTCTATTCCCTTGGATCCATGATCCTCTCTTGCAGGACTAAAAGCTGTATGTCTCTGGATCAATTAGTCCTGTCTATGACCTCTTGGCACTCAAAGACCCAGAATAGCCTGTGCTGAAGAAGCCACCCTTTGTTTTTCCCTGGCTTCCATTTGCATAAAGTAAAGGAAGCTTGGGATTTGTATAGATCAATATCAAGTGAGGTGACCTAACTCATAAAGGCACACACCACGCGTTCTTTCTCATATGCTGATGATGGCTCGTGATACACAAATATATACCCCACAACACAGATGTAATTGTGAGTAAAGCTTTAAAAACTTGGAAGGAGACCAAGAAAGGAGAGAAGAGGAAGGATGGATGTTACAATAAATCTTTCCACCAAAAGCTGCCTGAGCCCCACCACCACATGTGAGCTTTACGCCAGCCGCCCGCCTGCCCGAGTTAGGACCAAATGAATACACAGAGAGACTTGTATTAGTTACAAAGCTGCTTGGCCAATGACTAGGATTCTCATGTTAGCTCAGTCTCAATTATCATACATCGATATATTTTATGAGACTTATCTTATCGGACGCCTTATTGGCGTCCCTCCTTGCTGGTGAATCACATCATGCCGCTGGAGCAGGAGCTGAGGGGAAAAGAGAGCGACACTTCCTTTTTCCTCTTCTTAAATATGAGTCTCCTTGCTATGTCACTTCCTATCTGGAACACCACTTCTCTACTACATTTCCCAGAATCCTCTTTGACTCCTAGTCCAGCCTAACCTGCTGTCTCATTGGCCAAGCAAGTACTTTATTTATAAACATACACAAAAGTATTTCCCCCATCAGATGGGTTCAGGCAAAAGGACACATAGGACATGAAGAGGAAAAGAGACTGAGGGCTTGAAAGGGGGAGTCAAGGGTAGTGGGAGGGGCAGGTGAGGGGTAGGGACTGTTAAAACACGCTTTGTCCAAAAATGCCATGGTGAGAGCAGGCCTCCTTGTATTCTGGCTCTTATCATCTTTCTAGCCCCTCTTCCACCATGTTGCCTGAGCTGTAGATGTATGATCCGTGAAAAAGGTGTCTCCACTCTGGTTGGGAACACCCAGGATCCATTGCTCTGCTTTGTGTCCAGGTTTCCATCTGTGTAAAGAGAAGCTTTTTTTTTTTTTTTTTTTTTTTTTTTTTTTTTGATGAGGGGTGGCAGCTGCATTTACTGGTGGGTTTAAGCATAAGATTTAGACTGTAGTTAGGAATTATGCTGGCCTAGTAAAATAATGGTAGTTGTTTCTCTAATAAGATCTATGACCTCACCAGTCCTGAGAAGTTGTCTAGGTTCCTAGCAGCAGGCATGATTTCCCTCCCGTTGAGGGGGCCTAACTCTATTAGACTGGTGTTGGTTACCAACAACAGCCATATCTTGCCATGTCAGTCATTGTTGTGGTTCATAATTGTCACAGTTGGGTAGGACTGTTAAATGCTTGCTTCCCTTTACAGCCTATGCAGTGTTTTCTGGTACTATGGTTATGTAAACAGGTCTGGAGAAGTAGCAGTATCACCTGATATGCTAATGAGGAAGGGAGACCTCATGGGCAACAAGTTCTAGACCCAGAGTTCCAGGGAACTACTGACTACTTAGAGAGTGAGAATTAGCCTTTTTCATGGATGGACCCCCAGTGGGTTATCCATACAAAGTGGTCAGCTTTTATGTACTCATGAACAACCAAAACAGACCAAACCAATTATATTTATGTATTTGTGCATAGGTATATAATTACATATAACAGCAATAATAAAATGAGACTATCCATTTGAGAATGTGGAGACATGGGAAGAGTTGGAGGGAGGGAACTTGGGAGGGGCTGTAGGGAAGAAAGGCAAAGGAAAGTGATGTAATTACATTTTAATTAAAGACAAATTAAGAACAACCCCCAAAACTCCATAGTGACATCTAATATATTATATGGTGATTTATAAAATAAAAAATAATAAAAATAAAATATAAATACCAGTCAGCTGGTTGGTGACAATATTGATTTGCAACATTGGTAAAATAATGTGCCCTCCCCTAGGCAACACTGGACCTGTGGTTTCTGAACAGAACATGGGAAGATGACTAAGGAACTCCAGTGACTGGACACTATGTAAATCTCCATTCAAGAAATACCAGCCTTGCTAGTGTCTGTCAGAAAGATACCCAAAGAGGCTTATGTTCCATGACATTTTATTGTGGAAAAGGTAACATGGATAGAAGATTTCTAATGCTAAGAGCATTGCAGCGTCAGTTTTCAGTCCTCTTGACCTTTCCCTTCAACAGTTGCAGTAATGGTAAGCAGAAAGAGGCCCTCATTGAAGACCCAGGGATGTTAGCCTAGGAACAAATTCCAAATACCAAATCAGGCACTAAATTGATTTGCAGACACTGTGGGCAGCAAAAAACAGTTTCATAAGATTTCCTCTTTACAGAGAAGATTTACTGTATGAAACTGTACCAGTGATTCTTCATGCTTGTTATTGTCTAGGAGCATAAGCTGGGATGTTATCATATCTCCGAGAATCTGGGAAAGACTCTTGCATCAAGGAGTCGACCACATACATACTTGGAGCAGTCGGGACAGACTAGAAAGGATAAGAAAAAAACAAGCAGTGTTGTTAACACAGTCCATTCACTCTCCCGTCCCAGCAGAGTGGAGTGCAGAGAGCTCTGTAGTCAGCCCACACTTGAGCCTGTGTTTCTGCATCATGTGTTCAGGTTATTTTTACAAAGAAGAGACTCAACTTACCCTGTTACTACCATGCATCCTGGTTTGGTTGGCAAAGTGGGTCATGGCACATGCTACGCCGAACTCCAGCACTGAAAATATTGCCAGCATACCTGCAATTCCTCTCCCAGAAAGCTGAAATCAGAAATATGTAGAATGTTAGGCCAAACAGGAGGGTCTTGTAGATTACAGAAATGTCCTGACTCATCAAAAGTGCTATCTCACTCAAGTTCAACCTACTCTGTGAGTGACATTTTTCATAACAGCAAGGAGATTGTTGCAAAGAAAAAAAAAGCCATACACTTATTTTCTGATATTCCTAAATAGTCTACTTGCCAAAGGAAAAGTCTTCTGGTATTTTAAAGAAAAATCAAAATTAATTTGTTTTTCTCCAAAATAAACATTTGATGACAATAAAGAAATAATCAGAGGAAGTTGATTTCACCTGAGCCGACAGTGTCTGCCTCTCTGTTTTCATTCTTAAAAAAAGTCACTTCAAACTTTGATACCTTATAGATGCAGAATTTTAAAGTGCTGAGAAAGAAATTCTGAGTATATTTTGGAGCTGCCATGCTCTATCCATTGCTCCTGTGATGGCCACAGGGTGCTCTTTATGACTTCGCCTATCTGCAAATATAAGTTTCTCATTTTGTATCTTAGCAATCACATTCCTAGGAGTAGGGCTAGAAATAGAGAGAATTTTCTCAACAGAGCTGCTGCATAATAAATAGGAGACAACAATAGCTAATTCTCTGGCAGTGATGAGAGGGCAGTCAGACGACCCATGACAGGATACTGACCACCATCCAGTAGTTTTGATAATGGTAGCCATTGATGTTCAGATCGACCACAAACAGAATCACTCCAACAAAGGCAAAGACAGCACTAATAATGTTCATTGTCAGGGTGCTTTTCACCTATTGGAGGCAATAAAAACAGTAAATCATGTAGAAGACAAATGAATTTAAAGGGAGTGGGGAGTTTATGCAAGTTAATGGTTCTTATATTTGACATCGTATTTTAGTTTTGATTGTACTGAGGATTGGACTCAAGGTCTGATGCAGCCTAGGCAGGTGCTCTGCCACTGACTTATGACCCTAGCATGAAACAACATTTGAAGCTGACATGCCTTCCTTCTGTCCTCCTGAGTAGTTGTGAAAATTACTCTGTACCCTAGGTATCAGTTTCTTCTAAAAAGCTGAAAATATTGCAAACAATAGAATATAATAAATCATATAATTTGAAGCAGAAGCTCATTTACCACATTTACATACTAGCTTTGTTCACAATAACAGCCCTACTGTGTGAGATCCACAACTAGACAGTGTGCAGAGAGTGAGAGACTTTGGAGCACTCAAGCCTCATGAGACGTCTTCATCAAACCCCTCCACTCAGTGGTCAGGGATCTATGGGGAAGATTTTGTTATTTTTCCTTGTTTTTCTCTCTCTTTTTTCTTTATCCCTCCCTCCCTCCCTCCCTCCCTCCCTTTTCTCTTTTTTTTTTTTTATGAAGGAGAAAGAACATGAAGTTGGGTGGGTAGGAAGACCAGGGAAGAGTTGGGGGAGGGAGAGAATATACTTAATATATTGTGTGGGAAAAAATTAAAGTTAAAGTTAAAAACCAGCTGGTGTTGGTGGTGCGCACCTTTAATCCCAGCACTCGGAAGGCACAGGCAGGTGGATCTCTGTGAGTTTGAGACCAGCCTGGTCTACAGAGTGAGTTCCAGGATAGCTAGGGCTGTTACACAGAGAAACCCTGTCCCCCCAAAAAAAGCAACCCTACTTTGTAAAAACAATAAAAGGATAAAGTTAAACTTTTATTTTTTGAGATTTATTTAATTTTTAGAAAATTTTGTAAGTGTTTTGCCTGTATGTATATCTATGTACTATGAGCATGCAGTGCCCCCAGGAAGACAGGAGAGACCATCAGATCCCCTGGACCTGGAGTTATAGAGATCGTGAGACACTCGATGAAAGCTGGGAATGAAACCCAGGTCCTCTAGAGGAGTGGTCAAGTCAGTGATCTTAACTGCTGAGCCAGAAGAACAAACTTTTAATGGGCATTATTATCTGACAGGTACTTTGTCCCATATTTAAAATGATATCACTTTTTATCATTTTTTTATTTGAATTAGAAACACGATTGAATTACATGACAATCCCAGTTAAATGATAGCGCTTTTAACTCTTACAGCCATCACACATGACACTTTCCTATCTAGTTGCACCATACCAAAAGACCGAGTCTTTTTCTACACAACCTCTGAGGGGTGAGACCTACACAGAGAAGAAATGCTCTGTTTTGTTTTAGGTTATAGTAGATGCAACTAATCAGAGCTAAGCTGATTCTAACTCTAGCTTGATCCACTATTTATCTGGAACACACAGACAAAATGATTCCATATTCCCATCTCCTCCTCCTTTGTTCTGATGCATGGCTTCACATAATCTTGAAACCATGTCTGCTCTAGGTTTAGGGGGAAAATGTCTTTCTCCTGGTTTGCCATTAAACCAGGAAATTGCTGTGGCTTGAGAGAATTGATCCCCCATCTCTGTGGACATTTCTGTGGGCTCTTCTTAGCCTCTGAACTAGATTCTTTCAATGGCAGTTTGAAGAACTGACAACAGACACAATCTGAATAAGACTAGGGATTACACACTGAAAGTGAAAGCACAAGACAGAGCTGAGAAGTGGCAGTGAACACCGGGGACTTTGTTATTGAAGGGGCATGTAGTTGGGTTTTGGCTCCTAGAGTCTTCCTTAGTTTTACTTGAATGCTGAGTGACCCAACAGAACCGGGGGACATCGGGTTAAAGCTTAGACAACACTTATACTAATTCCCACTCTTGTGCTTTCAAGAGCCTGGATGTGGTGCTCTGCCTTTCTCAGTGGCAAACTCAGGGCACCCATCCCCTGCGTCAGTCCAGGCGTTACCCGGCCGCTGGCAGATAGTTTGAGAACAAGCTTCCATCTCCACTCTTTGAAACTACCATCTCAAGTTTTCCTTGTTAGTAAATCAAACCAGTCTTTAAAGGAATTTAAAAAGTAGAACTAAGTTTTCTAACTTACCAGACAGGGAGTAAATTTCTTGAATGCTGATATGGAGAGTGAGCCAGAAGCAATGAACTATAGAAACAGACAAATTTGTGAATGGTAGGTTCTCTTCTGTGCCTGGAACTGTCTCCTTCTACAAGAGGTTGCTCTAGCTACGTGTGTTTTGTTTCCCTCACATACAGCTCATTTTTTTTTAAAAAAATATATAATCTATTTATTTTTTTAAATTGCATTTTACATTCCAACCACAGTTTTCCCTCCTACCCCTCCTCACACCCCCTTACCCTCCCCGCCCAGCCCACTACCTGTCTACTCCTCTCATGAGGGCTCCCATGAGGAGCCAACAAAGTTTGGCACATTAAGTTGGGGCAGGACCAAGCCCCTCTCCTATGCATTAAGGCTGTCAGCTCAGTTTTTTTTTTTAAGAGTAACTTTTGGGGATACATCTCTGATTCTGCACCCTCATTTTCTTGTGTGTGCAGAACACCTGTTACAGATGACTCTGGGTTTGTTTGAATAATTATGCTTCCTGCTCAACCTCATCTTGTCCTCAGCCTCATCTTGTCTTCAATCTCATCTTGTCACTGAACTATTTTTTTGTCATGTTTGAGATAATTCCTTTCACAACTCTCCATCCAATACATGAGTTCTTGATCCGTGCTTGCATTAGGAGTGAGTTTAACCTGTCTGGAGTGGGGAGTGACAGGCCCTTTTTTCTGCTGCTCAACCAGAGGTAGTATTTCTGGAAGCTCTCTAGCCCCCAGACACATCAAGAACTGAGCTGGGAACAGATGGAGACACACATACTGTGCAGGAAGAGGTGTTCTAACAATCTACTCACAGAGACTCCACCCCAGAATGGATATCCACCAATAAAAGCAATAGAGTAAAATGCCCAAGACACGTAGTAATAGGAGTTCAGCAACCCGAGAACAACTCCAAAGCCAATGTGCATCAATCCAATTATGATGTGGACTGCCTGAAAAGGAAAACAAAGAGGTACTTAAAAAATGACTTCTTTATGTCTAGCTTGTGAAACTCCTGTTTATTTACTGTTCATCTTGCCAGGATTCCTGAGAATTCACCCAAACACTGAATACTTTGATGTATACTGAGACAACTGGGGAGGAGAGGCCTCAGCTAAAACCCTTGTTTGACATCCTTAGCTATCAGGGAAATGCAAAGCAAAATGACTCTGAGATTCCATCTTACACTTGTCAGAATGGCTAAGGTCAAAAACACAAGTGACAGCTCATGCTGGTGAGAATATGGAGTAAGAGGAACACTTTTACTGCTAGTGGAACTGCAAACTTGAACAATCACTTTGGAAATCAATATGGCAGTTTCTTAGAAAACTGAGAATTGACCTCAAGGCCCAGCTATACTATTCCTGGGCATATGCTCAAACGACACTCTACCAAACCACAAGGACACCTCCTCAACTATATTCATAGTAGTTTTATTTATAGTAGATAGAAACTGGAAACAACCTAGATGTCCATCAACAAAAGAGCAGATAAAGAAAACATGATACATTTACACAATGGAGTATCACTTAGCTGTTAAAACAATGATATCATGAAATTTGCTGGCAAATGGATATAAATAGAAAAGATCATCCTGAGTGAGGTAATCCAGACCCAGAAAGATAAACATGGTACGTACTCACTTATAGATATATATTAGTTGTAAAGGATAACCATGCTACAATCCATGGACCCAAAGAAACTAAGTAACAAGGAGTGTTCAAGAGAGGACATAAGAATCTCACAGTGAACAGGGAATAGGACAGACATCACAGATGGATGGGGCATGGTGTGTGAATGGGTGTGGGGTAGGGACAGGAGGGATCAGGTGGGGAGAGGATGGAGGGAGAGAGTACTGGTAAAGACAACTGGAACCAGGGGCATCTCTAGGATGAGCTAGAAACCTAGTCCAATGGAAACTCTCAGGAATCTATGAGGGTGACCCTAGCTAAGACTTCTAGCAATGGGGGATACGGAACCTGAATGGCCATCTCCTACAACCAGGCAAGACTTCCAATGGGGGGGGATTGGGACCCCAACCCATCCACATAACCTTTTACCTACAATTTGCCCTGCCTACAAGATATTCTGGGGTAAAGGTGGCATAGAAATTATGGGACTGGCTAACCAATGACTGGTTCAGCTTGAGAGCCATACCATGAGAGGGATCCCACCCTGACACTGCCTGGAGGGCTAGGACCCAGAAGCTGGATGGCCCCGAGACCTAGGATAGAACCAAACATGACTGGCAAAAAAATAGTTAATGAAATGATTCCCAATGATATTCTGCTATACTCATAGATTGTTGCCTAGTCCAATTGCCGTCAGAGAAGCTTTGCCTAGCAACAATGGAAACAGATGTAGAGAGCCACAGCCAAACATTAGGTAGACCTCAGGGAATCATGTGGAAGAAGGGGAGAAAGTATTGTGAGATCCAGAGGGCCAAGGGCAAGAAAACCACAGAATCTACTAACCTGGGCTTGTTGGGACTGAGCTGAACAGAGACTGAACTGGCAGCAAGAGAGCATGCATGGGACTGACCTAGGCCCTCCGCACATACCCATGTTACAGTTGTGTAGCTTGGTCTTGCTCTCAACAATGAGAGCAGGGGCTGTCTCTGACTGTTACCTGCTTTTGGAACTCTTTCCTCCTACTGGTTTGCCTTCGTAGGAGAGGAGGTACCTAGTCCTAATGCAATTTGATATTCCATGACTGACTAATATACATGGGAGGCCTGCCCTTTTCTGAAGAGAAAGGGGGAGATTTGGATGGGGGTGGAGGTTGGGGAGAGGGACTGGGAGGAGAGGAGGGAAGGGAAACTGTGACTGGTCTGGACACTGATTGATTGATTAATTAATTCAAAAAAATTCAAAAATTTGAGGGGCCAGTGAGATGGCTCGGCTCAGTGGGTAAGGATGTTTGTTGTCTCGTCTGATGATCAGAGTGTGATGCCTAGCCCCTATATGGTGGAAAGAACTGAGTCTTGCAAATTGCCCTCTGACCTCTATGTAAGTGCTGGTGTATTAGAGAGCGTGCGTGTGCGTGTGCGCGCGCACACACACATAATAAATATTTTTAAGAAGCCTTGTTTGATTTCTGAATGGTTTACAGAGAAGTCTTTGGAAAGTGTGATTACTAAGCATCTCCTAGAGTCCCCTGTAAAGAATTAGTTTGTAAAGAATGCTGTGACTGGGGTGACAGTGGCTGTCTTGCAGAAGTAGCACAGTTTCCTGCACAGGCAATGCTTGTCACGAGAAAAAAGAATCAATGGAGATGAAGTCATATGCCTGACAGTGCTCTAAAAATCTAGCATGTCACGCTACCAACAACTAGGTGGAGACACAAAGCTGTAAGAAATCAAGTGCCCAAAGCTAGACAGTTATGAAGGGGCAGATGCCCAGAAAGCATGGCAGCAGACTAACTCCAAAACTCATTAGCAGTCTGTCCTTTCAGGCTCAGCTGGGTTCCACCCATTTTGAGTTGTCTTGGTTATTATACTAGGCAAATGGGCTTTTTCTTTGTGTATTTCTTTTTCATTTTAAGATAAAAAACACACGACAGTATTTGCTTTTGTATTCTTTCATATTTTGTGATTTTAAAAATTATTTTATTTTCGATGTCTGGATGTTTTGCTTGTATGCATGTCTGTGCACCCACTTGTGTGCCTGGTGGTGCTTAAGAATGCCTGAAGAGGGGGGTTAGATCCCCTGGAACTGGAGTTACAAACAGCTATGAGCCACCAAGTGGGTCTAGAAATGGAACTGAGGTCCTCTGTAGGGGACAGTAATCCATGTCTGTTAGAGGCTGGCTACAGGTGTGTCTGACCATACCTGTCAAGTCGTGGTCAAGGTGAGGTCAGGATGACGAGGGATGAGCTCTTAAGGGGTGGTGAGCACATGGGAGCCCCGTTCGTTCTGGCCTCCCTGCTTTGCTGCTCCTCGCACGCTCTGGCTTGTGTTTGGCTGGTGTTTATCTGAATAAAAATATCTTGACCTTATGGACTACAGATCGCCTTTGTTCTCGTTATAGTCCTCTGCAAGAGCAGCCAGTGCTCTTAACCCCAGCACCATCTTTCTAGCCACTGTACTAGACTAGACTTCTGGTATGCAACTGCCATCATACTAGGTAAGAGGTGTTTTACCAGTGATAAGGGATAAAACTTTTACTTCTTTATAACTCTTATCACCACTTTCTTTGCAGAGTAAACATGGATTTCTGATAAGCAACAGCTGCTATGTTGGTCCAAAGCTCAATAAGGTATCTATAGTTATTTCTCAAGTTTATGCTTATATCTTATCTATCCAGGAAGACTACAGCCATAGAAACTTCTGTGTTTATTTCCTCAATGAATAGGTACTAGATAAAATTAAATTGAATTAAAAGAAAAATAACAATTTCACAAATATGCTAAAACAATAATATATTGTTGAAATTCACTGAGGCTTGTGAAACTTCAAAGAGCTAATCATAAAACATGAGATAGAAATGTATGCAAACCTGCTTGCTTGCTCATACTCAGATTGATTTCTCCCCTCTTATACTGCCCAGGTCTCGCTGCCTAGGGAATGGGGTCACCCATGCTGGTCTGGTTTCTCCCACATCAGTGAACTTAATTAAGACAAAACCTCAAAGACATGCGCACAGGGCAACCCTTAATTGAGTCTTTCTTCTCAGGTGATTCTAGGTTGTGCCAAGTTGACAGTTACAGCTAACCATCACAGTGCTTTTGAGTGGAGGGGGACAGATATCCTACCCCCACCATCTGTGGTCCCCAAAGTATTGTGATAACTTGGCTTATAGCTTAACAGTCTTCATGGAGAGGACTCAGCTTCTGTCAACTGTGTGTGTGTGTGTGTGTGTGTGTGTGTGTGTGTGTGTGTGTGCTTAAAGCAGAACTTCACCTTTTCTTTAAATATATTTTGATTGCTTATTTTCTTTTCTATCAGGAAGAATGCTCCAAATGGATCCTTATCCACACAGTAAAAGCCAAAGCTGTCTGCTCCAGATGTTCTACCAGGTATGCCCCCTACCTCGCCTCTGGCCTCCTCCCAGCTCTTCCTTCCTTTGCAAACTCTGCTCTCCTTTATTGGCCTCCTTCTGTTCATCAAATACCTCACATGCATTTTTCATCTGAAGACTTTACACTGGTCATTTTTTCTTGTCCTGATGTCTGTGTGGCCAACTCTGACCTTATGCATTTGGAATGCCCATCTTGATCAACTTCCAGGGTCTACCCATTCACTGCCTGCTTCTTTTCCCTCTTAACTCTGTATGTTACTTACTTAATTTTTAAGTTAGCCTAGAAAGTACCAGGATTCATTCTGGCATTTTCATATGAAATTATTGATCTTTCTCCTTTTATCTCATCTATTTCACTCCCAGAAGCCTCCCTTCTGTTTACGTGTTACTTGTGTCCTATTGGCCATCTTTTTCCTCAACACCTCTTTTTCTCTTCTTGTGACACTCACACTACACCCACCGCCCCTGCACTGAAAAGTAAAAGGCAGGATGTACATATGAAAGAAAACACAAGATTTTTGTCTCTCTTAGTCTGGGTTACCTCCCTCATTATCTATGTATTATTTTTCACCTTGTAACACATTCTCTAGATTGCATCCTCATGATGTGTACAGTCTGATTTCCCTGGCCAGCCCATAGACCCTGCCCCCCAAGGCAGAGACTGTGTTGCATTGTACTTCCAGATGTTTTCAGCAGCTGCGTGGGTTGGCTTTGTGAGTACGAGTTTTCAGGGAATGTACTCCATTTGGCAGGGGAAGATCCAAGGAGCCACCTTTGCAGTGTAGATTGGCTGCTGGAGTGGAGGGTGGGGTACTGTTCATTTTTACTTGCCTGAAACACCGTGACTTGACTAAACTACCCAAAGCACTAGCTGGCAAGATGGCTGAAGAATTCTGATACATAGTGGACACCTAGTGTCTACTAACTCCTATAGCCAAGATTTTGGAGCTGTACACAGGAAGAGACATGACACATTGGTGGGAGCCTGTGAAGAGGTATGGGGAAAGCTTAGCAAATGATGGTCACTTCTGTCTAAGCATGTGGAGTCTTTGCTGTAAGACAGACTTGCTTTACAATGACTGTAGAAACAAGATTGTGGGTGTCCAGTTCAAGTCAACTTTTGGGAAGTAAATCAACAAAGACATAACATTTCCAAGGGCTTTTCACATTTTGCTTTCCCCAGACTGTTTGCTAGTAGCTCTATTCCCTTTAAAACAGTTTTCTTTTTTTTTTTTTGTTTTATTTGAGTTACAAACAAGATTGACTTACATGACAATCCCAGTTCCCTTCTCCCTCCCCTCCTCCTCCACCACCCCCCCAACTAAAACCCTACCTATCACATATCCTTTCTTCTAATCTACACCTGACTCAACCTTTCTGCTCCCTTATGACCTCTGCAGCCTTTTTCTTCTTCCCTTCTCATTCTCGTAGCTCCCTCCACCCTTTTCCTATGCTCTCAATTTGCTCAGGGGATCATGACCCTTTCCCCTTCTCCAGGGGACTAAGTTTGTCTTTTTTATGATCCTCCTTGTTTACTAGTTTCTCTGGCAGTATGGATTGTAGGTTACTAATCCCTTACTTTATGTTTAAAATCCACACGAGTGAGTACATATCATGTTTGTCTTTTTGTGATGGGGATACCTCGCTCAGAATGGTTTCTTCTAGTTCCATCCATTTTCCTGCAAATTTCAAGATTCCATTGTTTTTTTCTGCTGAGTAGTACTCCATTGTGTAAATGTACCACATGTTCTCTATCCATTCTTCAGTTGAGGGGCATCTAGGCTGCTTCCAGTTTTTGGCTATTACAAATAGTGCTGCTACGAACATTGTTGAACAGATGTCTTTGTTGTATGAATGTGCTTCTTTTGGGTATATGCCTAAGAGTGGAATTGCTAGATCTTGTGGTAGACTGATTCCCATTTTCTTGAGGAATCGCCATACTGATTTCCAAAGTGACTGTACAAGTTGGCACTCCCACCAGCAATGGAGAAGTGTTCCCCCTTTTCCACATCCTCTCCAGCATAAACTGTCATTGGTGTTTTTGACTTTAGCCATTCTGACAGGAGTAAGATGGTATCTCAGAGTTGTTTTGATTTGCATTTCCCTGATGGCTAAGGGTGTTGAACACTTTCTTATGTGTCTTTCAGCCATTTTAGATTCCTCTATTGAGATAGTCCTGAAAACAGCTTGGTATTGGCACAAAAATTGACAGGTAGACCAATGGAATAGAGTTGAAAACCATGATATTAACCCACACACCCAAGAACACCTGATTTTTGACAAACAATCCAAATATATACACTGGAACAAAGAGAATATCTTCAACAAATGGTGCTGGCATAACTGGATGTGGATATGTAGAAGACTACAGATAGACCCAAGCCTTTTGCCCTCCACAAAACTTAAGTCAAAATGGATCAAAGACCTCAACATATATGCAGCCACGCTGAACCTATTAGAAGATAAAGTGGGAAATACCCTTGAATGAATTGGTACAGAAGACTGCTTCCTGAACATAACATCAGTAGCACAGACACTGAGATCAACAATTAATAAATGGGACCTCCTGAAACTGAGAAGCTTCTGTAAGGCAAAGGACACAGTCAGCAAGACAAAACGACAGCCCACAGACTGGGAAAAGATATTCACCAACCCCACATCTGACAGAGGGCTGATCTCCAAAATATACAAAGAACTTAAGAAGCTAGTCTCCAAAACACCAAACAATCCAATTAAAAAGTTGGGTACAGAACTAAATAGACAATTCTCAATAGAGGAATTTAAAACAGTTTTCAATGATCTCTTTAAAGATGATTCATCTTTATAGGAATATACATTTGTAACAAATCCAAAGACAGAGAGGAGGTTGTCTAAAAAGACTTCCACAGCAGTGAGATCAAGCAAGAAGTTGTTAGGCTTCTGTCACTTCGCCATTTTACTGGATCATCCTGCTAGGGAGTCTTCTGTCAACTGTTAGACACACGACTGAATCTAAAATGAAGTAGCTCAGGGTAATTCATACACAGACTGATCATTTCTTTCTGGGCAGAACACAGTTATCAGAATAATCCTCAAATATTTTTGCTCACTGGACAATATACTATTGTAACTGACAGATGCATGGAAACATTGCAATTGCAACATTAAAAATTCTAGTGACAATACACTCACCCCAAGAGCTATTGCTTCATCTTTAAAGTTGGCTTTGGTTGTTGTTGTTACTGGAGCTGGATGCACCGTTGGCACATTTTCTGGACCAAACCGATTGGTAGTGAAGATTCCTGGAGATGTAATGAAGGGAAGTTGCCCAGTCTGTACTTGGTTTCCTACATTTAAAATACCCAGAGGCTGTTGAGGATGATGAGCCATGGAACTTGTTGGTGGGTAAGGATTGGGAATGGTGACATGCATTCCGGGGTAGGTGGTTGTCTGGGAAGATGTCATTATGTCCTAAGCAATAGAAAACATATAAAAGTAACACATTTATCAAGGTAAGAAATGAAAGGAAATCTTGTCAAGTGTCAATTTTCTATGCAAGTGGGAGAGAGCAACTGAACACATATTGTAATGACAAGCAATAAAAATATGATTCTCATTTGACCTTGGAATCTTGTATATCCTGGGGCTCAAAAGAGGGGATGATGGGAATACATTTAATTTTCAGTTCTTCACATTTAGTTTTGCAGTGTATTCATGTATATGTGTGTATGCAAACACACATGGACGCATGTGTGTTTTCCTGAGTTCATTGTTTCTGAAGGGCAACAGAAGTCAGGGAGGACTGAAATGTCAGGACTCTGAACACATGGTCTGAGTAAGTACCCCTATTACAATGCCAGTGGTTTTATGCACCAATAGGTTGGTTATATAATTCATACTTTAGACAAATGATGAAGACATCCCTCCTATAGTGCTCTTTGACATCTGTGAAGCAAGAAGATGGTTTGCAGAGATCTCAAAAATGAACCCAAGGTCACTGAACACAGTGTTTTTGGTATGCAGTTTCCTTCTACTTTCTTTAAGGATTATGAGTGATTTTTGTTCACATTTAGTCATGGAGACTTACTTCCAACAA
Source organism: Cricetulus griseus (assembly GCF_003668045.3). Taxonomy (NCBI): domain Eukaryota; kingdom Metazoa; phylum Chordata; class Mammalia; order Rodentia; family Cricetidae; genus Cricetulus; species Cricetulus griseus. Next base: position 49,232,005 of record NC_048596.1, on the reverse strand, counting down.
AATCCCCTTGGCCACTTTGGGCCTGAGATGCTGAATGAATAAGAACCCACAAGAGCAGTTTATATAAATAGCATTAGGGAGACTAACATCAGTGGCCATATGTGAGCTAGTAACTTCCTCAAACAAATAATTTTAATCTTAGACCACCTTCCTTACTGTCAAGTTGCATTATGGACATCAATATAGTTTCCTATCTGTTGCTATAACTGATTAACAGTAAGATAGTTACTGAAGCCTCTCTTCAGCAGGTTTCAAATGACCTCTTTCGGATAACATTCATTAAATACCACAGTGGGTGTGTACTGTGTTCAATTATAAGCATCATTTTGGGGTTAGAATTCTGGCTGACACCAGCTATGTGTTTAGCAAGTTTGTTGAACTTTCTTTGCTTTTATTTCTCTACAAAACAGTGCTAAAAACAATAAAAGAATACTTTCCTTCTAGGGCTATAAGGAGTGATTCCTCATGACATGCAAATACTATTGAAACAGGAACCATGCATGCATTTTGTAGATCCAGTTTCTGAGACTAAGTACTATTCCAGATCTTTTTAGTCTCCAGCCTGATAGATCACTAAACTGTGGTGCCTTGAACAGCTTTCTCAATTAAATCCCTGTTAGTTCCTGCATCTAAGCTGCAAAACAGTGAATCTAAATGGCTGGTACAAAGTTTGAATGATGGTGATTTTCATAAAGCTGTTTTAAGAGCAAGGGAGATCAAGATCAAGATGGAGAAATCTACAGGGACAGCTGAACCAAGATTGAGGGAACTCATGAACTCTAGACCAGCAGTTAATGGAGCCTCCATGGGACTGAACTAGACCCTCCATTATGTGAGAAAGATTTGTGGAGCCTGGGCTATCTGAGGGGCCCCTGGCAGTAGGACCAGGATCTATTATCCCTGGTGCATGAGCTAGCCTGTTGGAGCCCATTCCCTGTAGTGGGATGCCATGCTCAGCCTTAATGCAGCTGGGAGGGGCTTTGTCCTGCCCCAACTTAATGTGCCAGACTTTGTTGACTCCCCATGGGAGCCCTTACCTGTTGGGAGGAGTGGATGGGAGATGGGCTAGGGGAGAGGTGAGGGAGAGGTGGGAGAAGGGGTGGGAGGGAGAACATTGATTGGAATGTAAAATGAAATCTAAAAAAATAAATTTAATATTCCCAGCATAGAACAAGAGTGTGATAAGCAGCAGCGACTATTGCGTTATTAGAACTCAAAGTCGTATTTCAAGTAAAGGATGTGAGTCCATTTGGTAAAAAGGGTCTTTTGAACTTCAAAAGATCAATGTGAAGAGCAAGGAGACAGGATATGGGGGTATAGTAATGAGTCAGAACAAGAATTTTCCTGGGCTTAAAAACTGTATACAATGAAATGATTGTCCTGTGAGAGAGGGTAAGGAAGAAAGAGACAGAGATAAATGCACACACCAAGAATATTATTGTCTTTGCTGGTGGTCATTGCATATTTTTGACTCTAATGAATCCATTAGGAAAATTTCAGGACTTTTATTTACCATCAGTTTCTGATTTCGTATGTTACCTAGTTTCTGCATATGGAAGTTTCACACAGAACACAGACTGCTAATACCTGACTCTTAAAAACCCGTGCTAGCCAGCCTCAGGGTGTATCTGTGCCAGATCAGGCTGTAGGAAATGATTAGGAAGAGACCCAGTTCTGTACTTTTGGGTTCATACCAAATGACTCAGTGTGTAGATATGAAAGTGATGCCAGGAGGACAGATTAACAGATTATCCAATCAAAATGAGGATCCACATAAGGGAAAGTCGGTGAGTTCAGTACTGAGCCAGGATATTTTTTTGGTTTTTTTGTTTTTGTTTTTGTTTTTCAAGACAGGGTTTCTCTGTATAGCTTTGGAGTCGCCTACCTGGCACTCACTTTGGAGACCGGGCTGGCATCAAACTCACAGAGATCCGCCTGCCTCTGCCTCCCAGTGCTGGGATTAAAGGCGTGTGCCACCAATGCCCGGTGGATTTTTTTTTTAAAAAAATAGAGTTGGTTCCTTTTTTCACTCAGCAGTTGATAAATTATTTATCATCATATTATAAAAAAATGAGAACTACCACACTATTTTTTAAGCATATGAATACATAAAAACACCAAAGTTTTGATGAACTCTAAAACCCAGGTTCTACAACAATAAGAGAAAAACTAGTCAATAAGCTAATTCAAATAAAGATGGGAAAGTACAATTGTAATTTCTTTCTACCTCTTTTTTGTTTTTCATGGAGATGGTAGCTATCATTTAGAATATATTATAGCATATAATGAAACATCAGAGTGACTCATCAACATTTTCGCAGAACCATGCAGCACACACATCTAAAGACATCATCTTTCAGAAAATATAAAAATCGCTGACCCAGGGAAAGATGACTGCCCCCCCTTATTTTCCAGAAAGAAACATCTTTAATGACTCATATTCAGAAACCAAGTGCTTCTGTGTCTCTGTTGTTCCGCGTGAGCCCATGGTCACCACATGGTATCCCTGCTTGTTGGTTACCATTCATGGACTTGCATTCATCTGCGCCCACTGTTTTTATCGTTAGATTTATGTATATACATGCGTGTATAGATATACTTGAAGCACCTGTAACCTGCTTTATAGTGTTTGTCTTCATTTCTGGGTTTCTCTTTCCTCCTTTATCAACTGTCTCAATACAGATTCAAGCACTGGCTTCCTCTCTCCAACCCAGAGAATAAAATGAGTCAGTGAACCCACCCAAACAGTCCAGCCCTGTTTCATACCCACCAAGAAAGGAAGGCAGAGTGGTTTCAGTGGACTTCTGCAGCTTCTCCCATACCTCTGAGTTTTCTCTTTCTCAGCTCCAAGATCTGTTCTGGTCTCATATGTTTATCTGGAGTTTATAAGTACCTTTACTTCCTTGCTTCTAGTCAGCCTATCCCATTATTATACAATTCCAAAGTCCTTTTATTACCCAGTTGCACTCGATTTGTAAATTTGGGAAGGCACTGTGGTTTGCAGTTTCCTCTCATTCATGCTGGGAAGTGTGTTCTGTTCTTTTAAATATTACATTTAAATTTTTTTCATTTATTTTTCCATCTCCACCTCAGTTTCCTATCCCTCCTCTCCTCCCATCCTCATCCCATCCACTCCTCTGTCTCAGAAAGGAGCAGGCCTCCCATAGCTGTTAACAAAGCATGATACACAAAGCTCCTCCCCCTAATGTCCTGAAATTAACAAAGCTCCTCCCCCTTCGTCAAGGCTGGGTGAGGCAACCCAGCATGGGGAATAGGTTCCCAAAAGCCAACTTAATCACCAGTGACAGGTCCTGATCCCACTGCTAGGAGCCCCACAAACAGACCAAGCTACACAACTGTCACACACATGCAGAGGGCCTAGGTTGGTCCCATGCAGGCTCCCTAGCTGTTGGTCCAGAGTCTGTGTGCTCCCACCATGAGTTCAGGTCAGCTGTCTCTGTGGGTTTCCGCATCACAACCTTGACCCCCTGGCTTGTACAATCCCTCCTCCCTCTCTTCAACGGGATGCCCAGGGTTTGACTGTGGATATCTGTATCTGCTTCCATCAGTTACTGAATGAAGGCTCTCAGATGACAATTAGGATAGTCACCAATCTGATTACAGGAGATGGTCAGTTCAGTTACCCTCTCCACTATTCCTAGGAGTCTTAGTTGGGGTCATCCTTGTAGTTTTCTGGGGATTTCCCTGGCACCAGGTTTCTACCTAACCCGGAAATGCAACACCTCCATCAAGAAATTTTTTTCTGTATTCTCCCGCTCTATCCAGCCTCTGATCTACCCAACCTGAACTCTCATGTTTCCACTCCTCACCCTACCCCCAGTATACCCAGGATATCTCTTCTAATTCACCATCCCAGGGAAATCCATGTGTCCCTCTTTGGATCCTCCTTGTTACCTAGTTTCTCTGGGGCTGTAGATTCTTAGCCACAGCATGGTTATCCTTTACTTTACAGTTAATACATACTTATGAGTGAGTACATTCCATGTTTGTCTTTCTGGGTCTGAGTTACCTCACTCAGGATGATTTTTTTCTAGTTCCATCCATTTGCCTGCAAATTTCATGATGTCATTGTTTTTTGTTTTTGTTTTCAGCTGAGTAACACTCCATTGTGTAAATGTACTACATTTTCTTTACCCATTTTTCGGTTGAGGGGCATCTAGGTCATTTCCAGGTTCTGGCTATTATGAATAATGCTGCTATGACCATAGTTGAGCAAGTGTCCTTGTGATATGATTGAGCATCTTTTGGGTGTATGCCCAAGATTGGTATGTTGCACGAAAAATAAAAGACCTAGAGATGGATATTGGGGTTCAAGCTTCAAGCTGAAGATCTGAGAAGCAAAGCAGCCAAGCCAGTAGATCTTACCTCTACCCAGCTGAAATGGCAATCTTGTCTCCAAGAATCCTCAGAGGCAAAAGGCTCTCAGATTCTGTCTCCTCTTTCATATATTTCTTTCTCTGCCCTGCCATATCTTCCTGTCTCCACCTCCCTAGTGCTGGGATTAAAGGCGTGTAATCTCATGTGCTGAGATCATCTTTGTGTGAGCTGTTTCTTTTAAGACTGGATCAATTTCGTGTAGTCAGTGTGGCCTGGAACTAACAAAGATCTGTCTACCTTTTAATCCTGAGTCCTGGGATTAAAGGTGTGTACCACCACCATCCTAGCTCTATGGCTGCTAGGATTAAAGGTGTATATAAAGGTCTTGATCTCCATTTGTTGTCTTATTGCTCTAGCTAGAACTTTGAATATAATATTGAATAGATATGGACAGCCTTGTCTTGTTTCTGATTTTAGTGGAATTTCTCTCCATTTAATTTGATGTTGGTTGTCAGCTTGTTGTATATTGCTTTTATTCTGTTTAGGTATGTTCCTTGTTGGATTTTGGCAAAGGCTTTGTCAGCATCTAATGAGATGATCATGTGGCTGTTTTTTTTTTTTTCTTTCAGTTTGTTTGTATGGTGGATTACATTGACAGATTTTTGTATGCTGAACCACCCTTGCATCTCTGGGATGAAACCTACTTGATCATGGTGGATGACTTTTTAAAATGTGTTGTTGGATTCGGTTTGCCAGTACTTTTGCATCAATGTTTGTGAGGGAAATTGGCCTGTAATTTTCTTTCTTTGTTGTATCTTTGTGTGGTTTGGGTATCAGGGTAACTGTAGCACATCCAAAGAATTTGGCAATGTTCCTTCTGTTTCTATTGTGAGGAACTGTTTGTGGAGTATTAGTATTAGCTCTCCTTTGAAATTCTAGCAGAATTCTGCACTGAAACATTTTTTTTTTTGATAGAGAAGTGTGTTCTGACACTGACACTTTCCTGTCCCTTTCTTCGGCCCCTTCACTTTCTGACCCTCACAAATGCAGTGGCACTTCACATTCTAATGCCCTTTAAATCAAGCAAGCACAGTTGTAAAACACAGACAGTAAAGAACAGAAAGAGGAGGAGCACAAAAGCACCCACACTTTGGACACCTGGACACAGTTATTGAGGATAACTCATCAGGGTTTGCAAACTTTAATATGCCAGGATTCATTTTACATAGTATCTATATGATTTTGTAAAACTCACCATATTAAGATCAAATTGCATTGATTTTTTTAATCCACCTTTTAGACTTAATGTTTCATAAACACCTTTACATGTCAATCTGCCCTTATTATAATTCTCATTTCTGGTGTGTTATAATTTTGGAGGCATTCTAACATTCTAATTTATTAATTTTCAATTGTGTATCACAGGTACAAACAAGTTTTCTAAGACCAGAGATCCAATGTGTTCTGTATTCTTACCCCCAAAAGCTCCATGGCTGGTAAATTTTACATGTGGTGAGATCCCTTAAGTGTTTGTTGAATGAGCAAGTGGAGTCAGTGCAGAGTACACATACACACACACACACACACACACACACACACACACACAGACACACACAGACACACACAGTAACTTTAAGAAGAAATGTTTTTTAAAAATGTTTTTTATTTGTTCTTTGAGAATTTCCTACAATATATATGGGAAAGACCGTCTTATTCTTTTCTCTTCCCCAACTCCTTCCAGATCCCCATCACCTCCCTACCCACCTGACTTTATGTTCTCTCTCTCTAAAAACAAGCAAACAAACAAACAGCCATGGAGTCCATCTGCATTCACCAACTACTCCTGTGCATGGGGCCTGTCTGGAGTGTGGTTGATAAACCCAGTGTTATTCCCTTGAGGAGAACAGATTTCCCCTCTGCCAGTAGCATCAATTGCAAACAGCTTCTGGTCTATGAGTAGGGCTGTGTTAAGTGTTACATTTTACATTATTTTTGTGTATTCGTAGTGGTTTCCTTTCTTTTGTGGACTTGTATTTGCACATACTTTTCTGAAGTAGACACCATGATGCTGGTGAGCTGCTGGTGTTATGAACGTTAGAAGGTGACGGTTTGAGTCAAGATCCTGCTCAAAGTTTGGGCATAGTTAAAGAACCAAGAGTCAGTATCATTACAGGAGGACAAAGGACTCAGTGCTGCTGAGTCCTGAGAGAGACCTGAGTAGGTCCTATGTGGTCAGTCTGATTTCTGTCAGCTGGGTAGTGAGGAAGTGAAGTAGACAATGAATGATGCTCCTGAAGTCCCCTGTGCCTGCTCTGCTGGCTAGGCAGACTCACTTCCAGGCAGAGATTTCCTTCCTTCATGGTTCTTGTTCATCCCTGGTCCCATTACTGTACAAGTACTGTGGCTTGGCTGAAGGGCTCTAGCAAGCTCCGAGTATGGCAGACACAGGCCCGAGCATGGCAAACACAAGCCTGAGCATGGCAAACATAATGTGGTCAGGTTTCACCTTTTCCCCTTTGGGCGTGGTCAGTGGTACAGGTATCCAGGATCTCTCCCTACACCTCTCCCTTGCTAAACCATTAGATTACATTTCTAAAGCTAGCTACCAAGGTCTGTTCCCTTATTTGGCCACTTTGTTATGCCTGACTCATTCCTGAGACTGGTCACCAAGGTTTAATTATCAAAACACCAAGGTCCAGCAATCAAAATTCATTATTCTGACTATCCTAATTAAAGTACTATCGGAACTTCCCAACAGGTCCTAGCTCACCCTAACACAGACTGCCCTTTTTCCCTCTCAAAAGTAACACTTGCAAAGCTATTCACTCACCTTGTCTTTTTGTCTCACTTAATAAAGGATCTCTTTGTGTTTGATTTGTGCTTGGAAATTGGTGTTTGGGTGTGGTCTGTGCCTAATCTGGGGTCCAGAGGAGAGCACCCCACAGTATGAAGCAGAGCTTTTCTGTTCAGACCACCGGGTTCCAAATAATCACACGAAAGCTTATATTAATTCCAAATGTTTGGCCTATAACCCAGGTTTAATATTAACTAGCTCTTACAACTTAAACTAGCCCATTTCTATTAATCTACAATTTGCCATGAGGTTTGTGGCTTTAGCACATCTTGTTCCTCTGGCTGGCTAGCATCTTCTGAGTCTGCCCTTCTTCCTTTCTGTATTTTTAGTTTGGCTTTCCTGCCTAGCCTCATTTTGCCTTGCTATGGGCCAAATAAGCTTTATTATTAATCAATGAGAGTAATACATATTCATAGATTACAGAAGGATTATCCCACAGCAGGGTCTGTGTACTATCGCCATTCTTAATTCTTTAATTATCTTCTCAATACCTTGAAAGGCAGGACTTATAACATCATTTATTAATAGCTCACGTCACTAGTGTAGGAACACACCTGTAAAACAGGCGGCAAACATCAATAAATACCAAGTTTTGGCTTACAACTTGTACATCCTGTCTGTTAAAAATACAAAGAAAACTTATTTGGCAAACGGTTACGTAATTCATCATACTGAGTTCTGAAACAGTCCTCAGGTCAATTAGTGTTCTAGCAAATGTTTCTCCCACATTAAAGTGACATCACTAACTAGCTTGGAAAAGTTACTCCTATCGCTATTACCAGCACTGTGTGAAGGCCACCACCTGTGTGAAGACGGCATGTGACTAATGTTCCCAGGAGCAGTTGGAGCTGGCTCAGAGACTATTACAGATTTACTTTCTAGAAGTGAGTCACAGGAGGTTAACTTTCTCAGGGAACTACGGTGACTAAGTTCTGAAGAATAAAGCTTCATCAGTACCTCTTTCACAAATATGATGAATACTTCTTTCATTTTGTTCTTGGGCTGCTGTCTGACTGGAGTAATTTCTGCAGAAAAGCAAGCACCTAGCCTGTGATCATGCAAATATTTTTCTTTCGGTATTTTGACACAAACCTAGAGTCCCCTGGGAAGAGGGAATTTCAGCTGAAGAATTGCCTCCATCAGATTGACTTATGGTTGCGTCTGTGGGCATTTCCTTTTCTTATTTTTAACTTTAGGTGTTTTGTCTGCATGTATGTTTGTACATTATGTGTGTGAGTGTATGTGAGGGTCAGAAGAGGGTATCAGATCCCCTAGGGTTGGAGTTACAGATGGCTTTGAGCTGCATTGTGGGTGTTGGGAGTTGAACCATGTCCTCTGGAAGAACAGCTAATGCTCTCAACGATGGAGACACCCTCTCCAGCCTTATGGGGCATTTTCTTGATTGCTAACTGATATTGGAGGGTCCTACCTACTATGGGCAGCACCATACCTAGGCAGGGGGGCCTCAGCTGTATGAGAAAAGCAGAGCTGACCATGGGCCAGGGAGCAAGCCAGAAAGCATGTTTCTTTATGGTCACTGCTTCAATTCTTGCCTACAGCTTTCTGCTTTGAGTTCCTGCCCCGACTTTCTGATGGATTGTAACCTGTAAATCAAATAAACCCTTTCTTCTCCAACTTTGTTTTGATTGGTGTTTTATCACAGCAACAAAGAGCCAACTAGAAAGATGGTCATCTCTTGATAAAGTCCACAATTTACTGAGTAAGGTAATTAGACTATAATCCGAGTGCTCCTTTTCAAAACCCACCGAGCCCACTTAGTGCCGCCCGTGGAGCATCTGCTGGGGCACGGGCAGCCTCTCAGGAGCTGCATCCCTGAAGAAAACTGACCCTTCCTCACTCAGCAGCCCTAGTAGTTACCCATAACTCCTCAGCTGGGGTGGGAGTTTGTGAGTCCCTCCCCACCCCATGCTGGGATTTTTGGCTAGCTTGATCTGGCACAGGTAGTCATAGTTGCTGTGTGTTGTTTATACAAAGACCCTGTCACATGTAGAAAACAACGTTTTATTAGTGACAGATTCTGCCACCAGGTGTTGTTGTTTATGCTTAATCGGCACTCCTACCCCATGTCGGATAGCTATACTTACATTGTTTTCTTTCCCTTTGCACTCTCAGGAAAGTTAACTTGGAACCTTGCAGAGGCAGGAAATGTCTCCTCTCTGACACTATGCACTTACCACAGCATGTGGCAGGTTATGGAGAACTCTGTAAGAATACTTGCATAGTGTGTCTATTTGGTTACAAATATTTTGGCCTTAAAGTATGTGCCCACTGAAGAGCTTGAATCCCAGTAGTAAAGAATTAATTGGTCGTGTGTCTAGCACTGGGGAGGTATTAAAGGGCGGAGCAATTTTGCACACTCACTGAATGTTTGCTAAGGCCCAACTCTATGTGTGGGTCATAGTCCAGGCCTTTGTAACTGAACACAGGAGGATATTCCACCACCCTTCTCTTCTCAGCTGTTTCCTTTATGTGCTCCTCCTCTTGTCTATCTGAAAGGTTTAACTGTGTAGAGAACCTGCATCTTCAGACTTGGGATCTCATCACCAGAGTCCTCCCTGTTCCCTGGTGAGCAGCAGATCTGGCGTAGCAGGGTAATAGCTACAGATACTGTTGTGTATGTGGTGTTCGTGCTAGGATGGAAAATATTTCTAACATAATAATACCTTTCATTTTGCTTGTCATATGGTTGAGTTTAAAAAAATCTGACATTTATTATTTTAAGTACAAGGGAGCCTGATATTGCTCAGTACTAATTGCCCTGGAGAATTTTTGTTTTTGTTTTTGTTTTTTGTGATCAGAAAGCCGTTTAATCATCTCCATTCCTGGTTGAAAAGGTAGCTAGTCAGAAAGGAATTAACATTAGCACACATTTAAGTATTTCAACTGCAGATGTTCTAACACCAGTCTTCATGCACATATCCAGATTATGTGGATACAAAATGAGATGCTGAAGCATCTTGCATCTTTGGAATCCCCGGACTTTTTTGACAGATGAAGCATAGGAGAGAGGAGAAGTCTGTGAGTGCCATCAAGGCAAATTTCACACCTATTCAACAGAGCTACTAAAGTGACACAGAGTAATATGCTTTATTTACTTCTGCATGCTCATTGTACGTAGGTTTCACAAAGACAATTTCTTTTAAGCAGATAACATACTTAGACCACGTTCACCCACCGTCTCCCTGATTCTTCTCCCCTCTGCCACTTCCTGCTAATCTGTCTGTCTGTCTTTCTCTGTATGGCTTTGTGTATCTATATAAAATCTATGGTTTACAAATGAGAAAAATACAATATTTATCTTTCTGAATCTGGTTTGTCTCATTTACCTATTTATCTACTGAGGGACTCCATGCTGACCCCTAACTTGGCTCATCTGAATACTGCATTCCTGAACCTGAGGGAAGCAAAAGGGTGTCCAGGAGCTTCTTGTATTATTTTAAGACTGCAATATATTAATCTAAATTGATTTCCACAATATAAAAGCAAAAAAGTGGATAGTATGTAAGGACATACATGGGAGTGTTACAAACAGGGTTTAGAAAGAGAAGAAGGAAGTTCCCCTCTGCTTCCTTGTAACCCAGGGCAGGCTGGCTAACCCCCAGGCAATGGGGAAGCATCAATATCTTACTGAAAGGCTGGTTGTGAAGGTGAAATGGAGTGAGCATATAATGCACTCAGTACGCTTGCTGCCTAGAGAGATTGTCAACATGTCTCAGTATTGTCTTCGAGAGAAAAGGACTTTTAAAGCTTGAGTTGAAGTGGATAAGGGGGGGCAAGGGTGGTGGGGGGTCCTAGAGGAGGACTTGTCATGGGGGACCAGAGAGGTTAGGAGAGCAGCCTGCTGTGAGTGGTGCACCAATGGGGCCTGCCTGTTTGCTTCAGGTCGCAGGATTTTTTAAAGAATCGGGTAAGAGGAACACATAATTATGCTTCGAAATACCTGCTCGTCTCAAAATGTTTGACCCAAGAGAATTAAAACCCAATGCACTTAGAATTGATCTCTGAATTAATTTATTAACTGTTTTCATTGGTAAATGAAAAATTACATATGCTCATAGTGTACAATATAGTGTTTTTCTATATGCTTACCTCATGGAGTGCTTAAGTCAAACTCATTAACACATCTGTTAGCTCACATACCTCTCCTTTGTGGGGAAGTTGGTGAATGTCTTTGTTTTTGAATTTGAGGAGTTAGTGTTGCTGAAGGAAATTATAATGAGGTGATTTCCCCAGGGGTTCATGAAGAACAGAGTCTGATGAAGCTATTTAAAGATTATTGGTTGAGCAGGTGCTCAGGAGGCTGAGGTTATTAATAAATGGTTTTGTTCTCAAGAAGCTTTCTTTTTAATGAGGGAGGCTGCCCCAAGTAAGGTGTTTTGAATAAGAATGGCTCCCATAGGCTCATGTATTTGAATGTTTAGTCACCAGGGAGTGGCACTACTTGAAAGAATTAGGAGGTGTGGCATTGTTGGAGAAACTGTCACTGGGGGGCAGGCTTTGAGGTTCCAAACACCTGTGACAGGGTCGCCCCACCCCCACCTTTAGCTTGTGGATCAGGATGTAGCTCTCAGCTACTGCTCCAATGCTGTGTGTGGAGCCGTGCTCCCTGCTGTGATGATCATGGACTGATTCTCTGAAACTGTAAGCCAGCCCCCAGTTAAATGTTTTCCTTTATAAGAGTTGCTTTGATCATGGTGGCTTTTTGCAGCGATAGAACAGCGACTAGGACTCCAGGGCAATGCACAGTTCTGAAATCTAGCCTCTCCAGTAGGAAAGCATGTGCAGTCCATAGTGCTCATGGCTGTGTTAGAGGAGCAGCAGAAGGCAGTTGACTTCAGTGTGTCAGTCCACCAGGAGACAACTCCCTGATGGGTGAATCTTGGTTAGACAAGGCCCAGAGACCACAGACCTCAGAATGCCTTTTGCTTCTGCTGTGCCTTTACATGTGCGCTGCTGCTTTCCATTTCTGGCATCTGGCATGGTGTGAATGGGTGTGGGGAGATCCCCACTGCCTGTAATGTAGTGTGTTTATCTGATGGAAACATCCCATTCTACTGGGCATCTACCCATGGATTATTATGAAGATGATTCCTTCCTAAGATGTACTGTCTGATTGATAATGATAATGTTAGTTTATACAGAGTTCTGATGACTAAAAATAAAACAAGGAAGTGTCACATAGCTAGAACACACGTGTTTCTATTGAGGATCATAAAAACTGCAGCTTAGGCTAATGATTAAAAAAGACAATTGAGTCCCAATAACTCAGCTAGTTTAAATTCTTTTATCTTAATGTTGGGAGATATGTTCACAGGTTTCATCATTAGCTGAAACAAAGCCAGGTTAAATCAGATGTTTTGATAATAGCCTTTAGATGAAAAACCCCAGAAAATAATCTAAAGTTCACAAGGACACATAACTGGGTTATTCAGTAGGTTAGGGTAAAAAAATGCAAAGCATCCCAATTATTGATAGCTGATGTACTTTCCTAGGTTTGGTTGTTGATCAAAGGTGGTGCATAGGCAGAGTTTCTTTTCCGCCTTGACCTGCCATCCTTAATCCCAGATAAATGCATAGAGGTTTAAATTAATTATAAACAGCTTGGCCAGTGGCTCAGGCTTCTTATTGGCTAGTTCTCTCTTAATTATTAACCCATATCTATTCATCTGTGTATCTCCACATAGTTTTGGCTTACTGGAAAATGCCCGACATCCTATCTTCCCAGTAGCTAAATGACATCTCTCTGGCAGCCTCTCTCTGGCTCCTCTCCCCAGAATTCTCCTCATCTGGTAGCTCCACCTATACTTCTTTCTGGCTACTGGCCAATCAGTGTTTTATTCATCAACCAATAAGAAAAACATATATTAACAGCATACAGAAGGACATTCCCCATCAGAGGTGATTCCTTGTGCCCATTTTGCCCTCAACCTCCTGATATAAGAAACTATTGATGAGTGGGTATGCAGCCCAAAGATTTAAAGTAGAGCTGATGGATTCTTTTTCATGTATAAAAATTTAGGTTTGTGATTCCTTATAAGATTACCTTTCAAGGTGTAAGTAATAAAGTAATTGGCCCTTTCTTTGCAATTGCAAAGTACAGCTTGCCAGTAAAAGACCTGACTGAGGAGAATATCTTGCTTGCCTACATGGTTAACCTATAAAAGTTGCTTGGGTATGAATGTACATGGGTTTTGGGGATAATTTATTTTTCACCTGTAATATGTAAAATTTACATATTTAATCATGTAAGGGAGATGAAAAACATGTTTTTACCTGTATTCATTACAGTCATTCACTTGAAAAATAGAATGTAACCACATTGTAATACCTATATTGCCTGAAAAATTTTGTTGGGCTATATAAGCTGTAGAAAAAATACACAGAAGAAAGAACATGGAAAGAATAAAGAAGAATAGAGAATAAAGAGGGGAACCATCAAGAGAGTGTGAGTGTCTTTTTCCCTAACCCCCTCGGAGAGAAAAGTCTAGCATGTGCCAACTCTGTGGATTTTCCTTTGAGCCCTGTGCTGCTGGAGGCTGGCCCCCTAGGCAGCGATGCCACAGGGATGCAGTTGACCTAGAACCTGCATGGACACAGGCCTTGCTGTGAGGGGCAGGTCCTGTGGAGTCTCTGTAGCACAGGAGCAATCCTTGATTTAAAAGCAGAACTTACTTTGTTTCATACACTCTTGACCGTGAGTGTCCTCTTTGTACTCTTTCACTGTCTTAGTTACCTTTCTGTTGCAACTCACAAAAGAGAGAGTTTATTGGGCTTACAGTTTCAGAGGATGAGCCCATGACCATCAAGGCAGGGAATGGGGTAGCAGGCAGGCACTGTAGCAGTAGCTGAGAGACCACATCTTCAGATACAACTGTAGGTGTCTGGTCTGTGAACCGGTAACAGTGGCCACACCCCCTTTGGGTGTGGCTTCAGGAGGATGGAAGCGGAAGGAGGGAAGCTTATGGTATGGCTTTCCTTCCCTCGGTCTTTCTGGTCAGTCAGCTGATCTGGTAGGAAGGGCAGAGAAGTGCTCCTACGGTTCTTTGTATTTTTCTGTGTAATTGTTCCCCTATAGACACCCATTTATCATTTATTTTAGGTCTAGTGAAATAATTACATCCTCGCCTTCACACAATCATGAGGCAGAGACCTAACTAGAAATGGTGTCAGCTTTTGAAACCTCAGAGCCTGCTCCCAGTGACATACCTCCTCCAACAAGGCTGCACATCCCAATCTTTTCCAAATAGTTCTACCAATTGTGGACCAAGTATGCAAATATATAAGCCTTTGGGGGTCATTCTCATTCAAGCCACCAGACTCATTGATTCTTCTCCATCTCTGACCTCCACTTAACTGAAAAGAATGAGAGTCCAGGGTCCTCTTTGGTAGTCACTTTTCATATTCTTCTCTGGGGTTGGGAAGGAAGGAATGGAGCCCCCTCCTATCCTTTTCTTAGAGAGCAGAAGTGAGGGATTGGACACAGTGCTGTCCCTGACCTGCCTCATCAAACACCCTTTTCACTTCCCCCTACCATGCATTGCTCACTGAAGACAAGGTGAAGAAGGCACAGCGAGGCTGTAATGTCTCAAGGACCATCTTTTCTTGCTCTGGATCCTTCTCTGATTTTACAGGATGCCCACCAGCATCTTAGCTTTTGCAGTGTTAACGTGGTTAACAACAGTTTCTTTTCCTAGCTTCAGTCTATATTTAAAAAAAAAATCAAAATAAGCAAAGCAAAAGAACTTAGTGGAATGTCCTGGTTAGTTTCCTATTGCTGTGATAAACTCCGTGACCAAAAGTACTTCAGGTAGGGAAGGGTTTATTTCATCCTACAGGTTATAGTTTTTTGTGAAGGGAGTCAGGGCAGGAATTCAAGGCAGGAACCTGGGGATAGAAACTGAAGCAGAGGCCAGGGAAGAGTGGTGTTTACTAGCTTGTTCTCTATGGTATGATCAGTCTGCTTTCTATACAACCCAGGGCCACCTGCCTGGGAGTGGCACTGCCCTCCCACATCAATCATTAATCAAGAAAATGCTCTACAGATTTGCCTACAGGAAATCTGACAGAGGCGTTTTTCTCAAATGTTCCTCTTTCCAGAAACCTTTAGCTTGTGTCAATTTGACAAGAAACTAACCAGGATAGTGAATGATGACATTTATATTGTTTGGATGGCAGACTATTTTAGAATGAAATAATATTGAAGTAAGTGTGGGAAACTTAGAGCTAAACTTAGAGTCACCTCTTAGGGCTGTTTCTGTTATGGCCTCTGGCTTTCATCAAAGCGAATACCTGGCTCTAAGTTTATTGTTATCATTATCATCATCAACTACCACCGTCATTATTCAAACATCTCTTGCAGCACTTTTCTTAAGAGTTAGTCATGTACCTAAACGCGTCATTGAATCTTTCATATCAGGTTTGGCAAGACACATCATTATTTTCCTTATACCTAAGAAAGAAAAACTCTGCTATTCACCTATGATACTGTAAAATTTCAAATACGTTACAGGGTGAGAAAAAATAAGATATTAATTCAATTCAGTGCATCCAGCAAAGAGATGTTCAAATGACTCTCTTGCAGTTCTATGTGGGTGAAAGTTCTATAAAGACACCCTAGAACGAGCTTTACTTACTATTTTTGACGCACACATGAACCAAATTTATTTAAAAGAAAAATTGTGTTGTCTGATTTAAGAAATTTTAATAATGTTTTCTAACATATTGCAACACGCGCGCGCGCGCGCGCGCGTGCGCACACACACACACACACACACACACACACACACACACACACACACACTTTTCCTGTCATATGCTAAGATTCATCACAGCTGTTTCCTGTAACATGCAAAAGCCAAATTTTAACAAGTTTCATTTCCTACAAAGATGAAAGCAAAGCTGTGGGTAGCTAGCTGTGGGTGGCCCCTTACTTTGGGAACTAATGAGGAATAATGTCTGAGTGTTACAGGACAGGAACTTTTGGACATTTCAGAGTCAGACACTTCTCAGCTGGCCCCAGGAGCTGTGTCTCTGTCCTTGAGGCTGCAGCCTGCAAATGCATTTTGACTGTATTGACCATAGTGGTTATTCCTGTCAAAGCCGAGGATCAAGAACATGGGGCACACCACACACTAGTGTCAATACGTCATTAGGATATCAGTTAACTGGAAGTGACACGATTAGTCTTTAGTGCCAGCTATACTTTACATTCTTTGCTTTACAACTGTTAATAAGATGCAGACTGACATCAGAATTCTGTATACCCAATGGAGATAGACTCTGTCTGTGCTGCTCATGGCTAGTCTCTGTCCTTAGAATGACACCATGTGGTAACACGCAATAATTTTGTTCATTTTTCTAAGAGACGTGGCCTTGTATCTATCTATTCTGAAAAATTTCTTGCAGTGATTCTTTTTTGTTTTTTTCAAGACAAGGTTTCTCTGTGTGCTTTTAGAGCTTGTCCTGGAACTCACTCTGTAGACTAGGCTGGCTTCGAACTCACAGAGATCCACCTGCCTCTGCCTCCAGAGTACTGTCTGGCTCTTGCCCTGATTCTTATGCAAATCACTGGCCATCTCTCTCCTTTACAGTAAAGACATCTCAAAAGCAGAGTCAGTCCTCAGTGTGAATTCTTCATAGCATGTTCACTCTCCAGTGAACTGGGCTCTGTCTTTTCTTACTAATGCTGTGCTACCCATGCTTCCTCTAACCCGGGACCCAGTGGCCTCTGCTCAGCTCCTTTTCTTGAGAGTGTCTCCTCAGCAGAGTTCTGCTTCTCTTCCTTGCTCCTCAAGGCTTTTTCTCCTTAACTTCCTATACTGGTTTGAATAGAATGGCTACCATTAGTCTCATATGTTTGGATACTTGTTCCCCAGTTAGTGGAACTGTTTGGGAATTACTAGGAGCCATGGCCTTGTTGGAGGAGGTGTATCACTGGGGGCAGGCTTTAGAGTTTCAAAAGACCCAAGCCATTTCCCGTTCCAGCTATCTGAGGCTAATGCCTCACTCCACTATCATAAACTCTCTGGAGTCATAGCCTGATTAAACTCTTTCTTTTGTAAGAAAGAGTTCTGGCCATGAATGCTTTATCATAGCAACAGAACCAGACACAGAGATCTACAACCAAGAACCAGGCCTAACTCTGGGAATCCAGTTGCACAAAAGGAGAAGGGAATATATGAGCAGGGGACATTAAGACCATGATGGAGATAAATCTACAGCTGAACCAAGCTTGTGGAAACTCATGAACTCTGGACTGACAGTGGTATAGAGACTCCAGGGGGCCAAACTAGGCCCTCTATATATGGGAGACAGTTGAGAAGCTTGGACTGTCAGAGGGACTTCCAGCAGTGGGACCATGATACAAGCCTGGTACATGAGCTAGCTTGCTGGAGCACATTCCCTGTAGTGGGATGCCTTGATCACCTTCAATGTGTGGGGGAGGGGCTTGGCCCTGCCCCAAACTCTGTCAGACTTTGTTGACTCCTCATGAGAGCCCTTACCCATGAGGAGTGGACTGAGGGTGTGCTGGGGAGCAGGCCAGGGGGGTCTGGAGGAGGAGGAGTGGGAGGAAGAACTGTGGTTGGAATATAAAATGAAATTCAAAAGAATAAATTAATTATAAAAAAGTTCCACTTAAAAAAAAAGAGAAGTAACTAAGACATTTCCAAAACAGGCCTGTAAGCCTGTGTCTTACTTTCTTAGATGTCTTCAATCTCACTTTGATGAGTTGCCTTTCCTCTGACAGATAAATGCAGGTATTCTTAATGAAGTGTCACTGTCCTCTGGGGACTTTCGTCCACGCCATCATTTCCAGTCTATCACTTCTAAGTGACTAATTCATGTACTTTCATTTTCCTTTTATGGGTAGTCTTTTTATTTTTCTCTTTTCATATATTTTCACCTATTCATACTTCCTGTTTCATGAAGTTCTTTTTTTTTTTTGTCACTGAGTTCCTTCCTATGGTATGTCATTGAGCAATTAATTATTTGATGTTAAGCAATGGGGATTATTATGTCAGTTAGTTATTCCTGGCTATCTCTTATATCATCAATAATATCTTACATATTATCAATGTATGATTCAAATACCATACAATTCACCCTTTTAGGTGTTTTTTTTTTTTAAATTAATTCACAGGATTGAGGAAACATCAGTTAGCATCTACTCATAATTTCCCTCTACTTCCTGTCTCAGGAAACCATTCTGGGCATGTCATGTAAATGGAATCCCTTTTTTTCTTTTTTTTTTAAATCGTTTTTAAAAATAAATTTCTATTTAAATTAAAAACAATCTTATTTTATATGCCAATCCCAGTTCCCTCTCCCTCCTCTCCTCCCATTTCCCCCTCCAACCCCCCATCCCACCCACCATCAACTCCTCAGAGAGGGTGAGGCCCCCCATGGGGGGGTCATCAAAGTCTGTCACATCATTTGGGGCAGGACCTGGGCCCTCCCCCATGAATCTAGGCTGAGAGAGTAGCTCTCCATAGGGAATGGGCTCTCAAAGCCCACTCGTGCACTAGGGATAAACACTGGTTCCACTGCCAGAGGCCCCATAGACTTCACAGGCCCCCAACTGACACCCATGTTCAGGGGTCCTGGTTTGGTCTTATGTTGGTTCCCTAGCTGTCAGACTGGGGTCCATGAGCTCCCACTTACTCAGGTCAGCTGTTACTGTGGGTTTCCCCAGCATGGTCTTGACCCCTTTGCTCATCACCCTTCCCTCTCTACAACTGGATTCCAGGAGATATGCTCAGTGCTTAGCTGTGGGTGTCTGCTTCTGCTTCCATCAGCTACTGGGGTGATGGCTCTGGGATGGCATTTAAGGTAGTCATCAATTTCCTTATAGGGGAAGGACATTTAAGGTGGCCTCTCCACTATTGCTTAGAATCTTAGTTGGGGTTATCTTTATGGATCCCTGGAGATTTCCTTGTACCAGATTTCTCCTTAAACCCACAATGTCTCTCTCTATTAAGGTATCTCTTTCCTTGCTCTCCTTCTCTGTTCTTCCCCAACTCGACCTTAATGATTCCTCATGTTCTCCTCTTGCTTCCCTTACTCCCTTTTTCTCCTTCCTCCCTTTCCCCTCCCACTGTGCTCCGAATTTACTCAGGAGATCTTGTCCCTTTCCCCCTTCCCTGGGGGCGGGGTCCATGTCTGTCTCTCTTAGGTTCCTCCTGTCTTCTCTGGGTTTATGGGCTGTAGGCTGGTTATCATTTGCTCTATGTCTAATATCCACTTATGAGTGAGTACATACCATATTTTTCTTCACTCAGGATGGCAACCCCACATCTCACAGAGGGCTGATCTCCAAAATATACAAAGAACTCAAGAAGCTAGTCACCAAAACACCAAATAATCCAGTTAAAAACTGGGGTACAGATCTAAATAGAGAATTCTCATAGAGGAATCTTAAATGGCCGAAAGGCACTTAAGAAATTCAGGGTCTGTGAGTGTTTTCCCTTATGTGGGTTGTATTTACACTTTAAAATTGGGTCCTTTAAGTCATGAGATTTTTAGTGTCTAGAGAGGTGGCTCAGCTGTTAAGAGTGCTTAACTCTTCCTGCAGAGGACCTGAGTTTGAAGGTTCCTAGGACCACATGGCATCTCAAAAGCCACCTGTATCTGCAGTTCCAGGGCATCTGACACCCCTTCTTCTGGCTTCTGCAGACATGTGGTACAAATAAACTCACAAAGGCTCACACAAATGTAATAGTTTTTAAAAAATATTTAAAAATCATCAAAGTTTACAATTTTGACGGCACTCAAATTTTGTTGGTTGTTTATTATATTGGTATCATATTTAAGTAACTACTGTCTAATTCAAGTTCACAAATTTTAAGTCTGTATTTTTTTATGAGTGCTCTTACATTTATGCTTCTGATCCATTTTGAGTTAGTTTTTTTCATACCGTGTAAGGTAAACTTTCAGTTTATTTATTTATATTATTTTTGTGTATAGCTATCATGCATCCCATGTGCATTTGTTGAAATAATTATTCCTTTCTCATTGAGTTTTCTTGGAGTCCAACACAGACTCATTATTTTTCATTATTTTTGAATACATTTTTATTATGTTCAATCAGGCACTAATATGTTGAAGTTAAGGCCTTTGTCTTATTTTTAGTTATACCTTTCTTAACAGTATGCTTTATGATATGTTATGTTTGGATCTCAGATACCCTCTAAACATCTACTGCTAAAGCTTGACATGCCTTTGAAAGGCTACTGGGATCCCAAGCCTTTTTAGCTCTCTCTTTTTGCTTCCCAGTTATCACAAGGTAAACAGTTTTGTGCCACCACATGTCTCCTTCCTTGATATTCTTTGGCCTCACTGCTGGTCCCCATACAATAGAGCCAATCAACCTCTCTACTGGTAGGTGTCTAGTCAGTGGGTGTAACAGGCTTTTTTGTTGTTCATTTTTTTTACATCCCAATCAAAGTCATCTCCCCTCCCCCACTGCCCCATCCACTCCTCCTCCACTGTTTCAGATACAGGTGGTCCTGTCATAGATATCGGCCAGGTATGGTATATCAAGCAACTGACCTTTTGTTTTTTTAAGACTATGTTCTTTATGGTTACAAAATTGTTTTTACAAAAATAAAAGTTGAGAGGAAAATATAACTTAAAGTTAGAGAAATTTCTGCTTTGATAAACATGTCCATCATTGGGGAATGTATCAGATTCTACATTGACAGAAGATTTTTGAGAGGGATTAGCAAGAATTTTCGTTCTTTTAAAATGGACATTAAAGTTATGCCATAAAGAGAAATGAAAATTTGGTAAAAACTAATTGTCTGAGAACCTAACCATCAATAAAGTAAAATCCTTAAGGAAATGATAGGGGAAAATTGAGAAATTAAACATGGCATTTAAAGATTTTTCAGCTTGTTACTCATCCTCTCACCTTACTCCAGCCACTTCCATGATAGGATTTAATTAAGGCAGGGGCACTTTCCATGTGTTGGATGTGGAGAACCATGCTGTGGCTTTCAAGAGTGAGATGAAATGACCTACTGGATGAATAGTTTCCTTGGAAGCATGTGTGGGTATGTAGGAATAGCCCAATATGCCTGATGTGTCTCTATTCAAGCAGATTGGTGTTACAAAATATGAACTGAGGCTGCAGGAGCATCCTGCTGTTTGATGCTATGAAGAATAAGGCAACACCCAAGGTAGAGTTAGATATTGCAGTCATGAACACACAGTTTTATTCATTTAGAGTTTGTTTTGAAGACTTCATGAGGGGAAATTTCTACTTCCATTTTCTTTATAATTATAGGAATTACTTCCCACCAGTAACCTCTAATAAAATTGAAATATTCCAAGGAGTGTAACTTAAGTTGTCCATCATGCCTCGAAGCCGGCTGATCATGGTATCTGACTGATTGGTTATGGTGAGACCTTCTTAGGCTAACAGTGTTTCAGGGTCAGATGCTAGCCTCCCCCTGCACATGAACAGGGCTAGAAAATTAGGGATTCCTGAGCTTTGGCATCTTAACTATATTTTTTCTAAGCTTGATCTTTCGGAAATCATTTATAGTGCTTACTATCTGCATCTTATAACTTACCAACCAACTGCACATTAATGTCTTGATTAGCTTTGTAAGTTTCCAGGTGTTTTTATTCACATGGTGGTGTCAAATCCAATTCTGACTCTTCTGTGACTCAACACATTGCTCCTAATCCGAGGATGCTCTTGATCCAGCTTATGCAGACATTGCGTATAGATAATTAAATTTGGTCATTTCAAACATCACCAGGATTTGAAGAACTGAGTAAGTCCCCACAACTATTATGTGTGGTCATTACAGGATACTTTGGCTTGTTTCCTACTTCCAATTTAATATTGCAAAATAGTGATAGGGATCCTTTCATGGTCATGGATGAGCAAACGAAACTATTTCATACACTACTCTGCCCCTTGGAAAGAATCATGTAAGCACAAGTGTTGCTTATGATTTGAGATTTGGGTACCCATTATGTCCCACCATTCTTTCTTTTCTTGACTAAAGAATACAATACAAGGAGGTAAACAAAGGAGTTGGACCAAGTTAAGACACAGAGACTTGCTTATGTGTAAGGTATGTTGTTTGTACAGAGACAGGGTTAGTTTTTGCCTTTCACGGCTTTCCAAATGGGATACAGAAGCTTGAAGAACATGCCACAGTGTCTGCTCCCCTGAAAACATAGGTGTCTTGTTCTCTTTCATTTCCTTTCTACTTTCCTTAAAACAATAGTGCAAAAAGGACTCCCCTAAAAATGTAAATAAGGAAGGAGTCAGAGAGTTCAGAGTTGGATGGAACAGTCACGTGTCTTTCCCTGCAGCTGCAGTTGCTGATGGAAGACTCAGGGGAAAAGCACTACTTCTACTAAAATGCCTGTCCAAGAAAAAGGTGAATGAGAATTGGGTTCTGCAGCATTTCTGCAGATGTAAGACTCCCAAGCAGGGGACAACACAGTTTGCTACAATTGCTACATCTAAATGTGAAGGAAAGCTAGATATGGCTTCTCTATGCAAAGATAAACTGTGGAAACATGGAAAATACATGTGGAAGACCAAGAAATGGGGGTAACTATGTGTCTTGGAAGCTCTCTAAACAATAATGCTTATAAAAGAGAGTTTAAGGGGCGATCTCATTTTCCACTGGCAAGGATTCCTGTTCCTGGGGAGGTTCAGGAAAATTTATTTCTGTTTCTTCTTCTTCTTCTTGCACTGGAATAATTTCAATTTCTTCTTCGTTTTTTGGTTGGGAAGATACTCCACTTAGCTCAATGATTTCTTCTTTCATTTTAATTGTCTGTTCTTTTTTTTCTCCAGCTGACAGCAGAACTACATTCTAGAACAAAAACAAATGCCTCTTGACCTTTACCCTTGACACGTCTCCCAACAATCAACATGTATCCAAATGCCAACTTATTCTCATGTTCTTTATTTAGTTAACCATATACTATAGATAGCAGGATTGGCTACTTAGATGCACAAATTCTCATCAAATCACCTCCTTATTAAATCTCGAGTCTGGGGTAATCATTAAGGATTTCAGGCCTTTGCCATTTTGCCTAGAATAATCATACCACATGGAAAAATAATACCAAAAAGAGAGGAGTTTGGATTCTAGAACTGATTTGCCTTTGGTGATCATAACCTTGGGAAGAGGCCCTCATTCTACCCTCTCCCAATCTGTATAATGAAGTAATCATAATGGCTTCTAATCCATAAACTAAATCTTATAGTCTGGAGTTCCACAGTAGTTTATAAGGGAGCTACTATTAGAGCATTCATGTTTTCTAGCTTTGGAGATGCTTTGAAATACTAATGTCTTGGAAGTGGAATGAGGTGAAGAGCATGGGAGGAGAGTGGAAAAATGAAAAATCCAAGAACCAATGACTTTATCAGCCTCCTGTCTTCAGTCATCCTATGTTACAGATTAAGATGGGGGTGGCATGTGATCAAGGGATGAGTAAGAATGGCCCCCATAGGCTCAAAACTTTGAATACTTGTCAAAATATGGCCTTGTTGGAGGAGATGTGTCACTGGGGTTGCGCTCTGAGGTTTCAAAGGCTGGTGCCATTCCAGTTAGCTCTCTTTGACTCCTGCTTGTGGATCAGATATAAGCTCTCAGCTACTGCCCCAGAGCCATGCCTGCCTCCTGCTACCATGCTCCTCCCCATAATAGTCATGAACTCTAACTAATCTTCAGGACTGTCAGCCCCAAATAAAGGCTTTCTTTTATAAGTTGCCTTGGCCATGCTGTCTTATCACTGCCATGAAACAATAACTAAGACGGGGCAGGACCGGGAGTCTGGAGTCAACCAGAAGGAAAAGCTGGTTGGCAGGCAAACTTGTGCAACATGTGGAACTGTAGCTTCTGTCTAACCATAGACTTACTTATACTTCAAAACGTTTGCTGCCACTACTGTTGTTTTCTGTTTTCCAAAAAATACAGCAAAGCCATTTATTCCAAATGAAGCTCCTAGTTTCAGAATTTTTGTCAGATTAGATTCTATGTAAACAATTCTTTGTAGATACTAAGTTTTAAGAAGGACGTTATGGACAAGGAACTGCAACTTACAGATTTGGGTCTGGAGCACATTCTTCTCCAGTCATTTTCCACAACTCCAGCTGTCACAAGTTTCTGGAAGAAGGCAGAGATCAGCATCACTGACAAAATGCCCTGGAAACAGAATGGAGGTAAAGATGAGGTAACGGCAGCTGGATGGACTTAGTGCACAGTGATGACTATGACTGGAACTCAGTGAGCAACAGTTCAGCTCAGTTCTTCAGGTGAGTGAAATGAAGAGCTGGGGGGAATGGCTGCTATAAAAGATAGCATCTTTACAACCCAACGGCTGAACACAAGGAAGTAAGGTGGGAATAGGAAACTGAAGAATCAATTTTTGTAAGAAAGAGTTCCACATTAAATTCTGTCAGCTTGGTCTGGTACAGTAGCTCAATGGTAGGGTACTCGCCCAGCATACTTGAGGTCCTGGGTTCTAGTCCCACTATGTAAACTAGGTATGGTAGCATGTGCCTGTAATCCCAGCACTAGGGGAGTTAGAGGCAAGAAGACCAGAAGTCCAGAGTTGTTCTTGACTACACAGCAAAGTGAAGGCCAGCCTGGATTACAGGAGACCCTGTCTCAGAAGAAATTGTATCAGCTTTAGAATATGTGACATCACACCAAGGAAACTCCACAATACTTGGGAGATGTATTGCCTTTCCCTTTTAAACTCTGCATTCAAAAATTCTGTGGGAGAAAACATATTAATAACAGTTTATGAATTTCTTCCATATTTTTATCGAAAATTATTAATGTCATCCATGATATTAACAAAGGTGAACGATGACCACATAAAGCTTGGTGTGGTGGCACATGCCGGTAGTCCCAGCATTCAGGAGGTAGAAGCAGAATTGTTGTGAGTTTGAAGCTAGTCTGGGCTAAATAGTCAGCAGCCAGGGCTACACACTAAGCCCATTCCTCAGAAGAAATAATCAAGTCACAAGTATACTCTTGGGTACAAATGATTCCAAGTGCCTTGCTTATGTAAACTAATTTGTTTCTACATCAATCCAAGGAGACACATAGTCTTACTCCCCCTGTTTTACAGCTGGGGAAAGGAAAGTAGTATATGAGGAGGGTTCTTGCCCAAAGCCAAGTGCAGGAAAAGTGCAGACACAGACTACCTGGACCCAGCATGGATGCTCATAATAAAACACAGCACGTTTCTTCTCCGGAGGAACACCGCTTTCATACTTACCAAGAACACAGATTGCATGCTGTAACAGTACTGTGTAGATGGGGAGTTTTTCTCTGAGGAATTAGATGGTTCACAGTTGTAGATATCAACATACAGGTTGGGGGTTTTACTAAGAATCAGACGCTCCATTTTTAGGAAATGAGAAACTGTAATGTTCAGTATGTCCATGATTGAAAGAATTATTCCAGAAATGGCAGCAAAGAGGCTCAGAGAGTTCATTATCACTTTGGCTTTGACCTGAAACAGAGGCAGCCTTTGTTAGTTAGATTTGATTTCTCTTCAGAAAACAACGTAGGATGCGAGATTCCAGCTGCTGTCTCCCCGGCTCAGAGAGACTCCACACCTATATTCTAGTTTTGTTCTCACTGTGGTTTTTAGCCTCTTTGTCACCGTAAAGCAAAACTTTTAGTTTTCTTCTCCCTCCTTTTCCAGTCTTCTCATCTTGTGCAATCACCATCCAGTCAATTTATAAAACAAAATCCCAGTGATGCCTTGCCCACAGGTTGTACCTACACTCTTTTTTATTATCACCACCCTCCCAGCATGCTTTAGAGATTTAGTGAGCATCCAGATTACTATCTCTTTGCATAAAAAGGCAGTGGGCAGAGGGATAAGAAGGATTTTATAATGTGTCTAAAGATCTTTGGTGTAGATATAGATAGAAACTTCTAGGTTTGTACTAGCCAATGAAAATGAATCAGCCATAATAACTCTACCTCTCCCTACTGACAATGTACCCCCACTCAACTGTCTTCCCCCAGGTCCATGAGCTCAGATGTCTCTTGATACATGGGCCAGAGGATATGGTTGTGACCGTTCTGTCCTTACACTGGTGATAAAAGTTTGATGTATCATATGCCAAGTACCACGATGCTGTGGTATTATTGATTATTTTATGAAGCACATCTTTCACTCCTGGCTACGTAGCCTATTAATGGCAATTCAGTAGTTTTGGTTGTATTTGCTATTTGTAAACAATTTGTTTCTTCCCCTAAATTGAATTTCCCAGACTACTTACAAAGTGTCTCAGTCCACTCAGATACTTACCAACTCACAATGACTTAAGTCAGCATTGGTAGAGGACTTACTGGAGAAAAATTTGGTAGTGAGATCTGGTCACCCATCCAGATTCAGGAATTGTGTATGCCACCTTTTTTTTTTTTTTTAAGGAGGTTGTAAATGAATCCTTAAGGATAAGATCACACTGTAGGCCTTACAGATCCCACTATCCTATCACACATAATGCCCCATTTCACTTTTATCTTGATTTCCTATGCCAGGATTAGCACTTTGGTTCATGGGGTGAAAACTCAGGAGCACCCTGTATTCACTCACTCACTCACTCACTCACTCACTCACTCACTCACTCACTCAGGGTTCTGACTTAGGTAGAATCTGACTCAAGCATATGGATCGGACAAACTTCCTAAATAGTGTGAGGGAAAAATGGCATTATTTCAGAATATGTCAGGTCTGTTATCTCTACAGGGAACTTAACACTGAGAGACTGTACTTGCCCTCTTCTGAGCTCTGCCTTTGATTCTCTTGCTTTGCACAGACTTAAGGCAGATGCCTTTTTTTTTTTTTAGTTTCTCATGAAGAAAATTTTCTCATAACCAGGATTGATACAGGATCCTTTGCTCACAGAGAATCGATTATTGATAAGCTCTTTAAAGGTCCCCAGGACTTGATTTCAACTGAGAAAGTAGTTACTGTGTTTGATGTGTAGGAAAAGACATAGATTACTTGCCAAACTTTTTCTGGAGGTTTGCTCTGCTGCTGCTGCCAGGAGTGATCCTGAAATAATATACTGCAAAGAGAGGAGTGGTTGGGAAGGGGGAGGGAGAGGAGGAAAAAGGGCAGAACGGGGAGGCAGAAAAGGGTCACTTTTTCACCGATGATTGGTTGTGAAGGAACCACCTACAGTTTTAATGTCTTTCACTAATCTATGCATCAAATTTTATCCCATTAAACGATTTCTTGGTGGCTATATTTCTTTGTTATTCAGGTTCACATACTCAGTCTGTACTGTTCAACCTCTAGGGACCATTAGCTAGGAATTGAATAAGAAGAGAAACAGAACTGACCCTTCCTCGCCAGTGAGAACCCTCTGGGCCCGGACCATTAAATAGAAAGGAAATAAATAAAACATGATTTATTCCTGTTTTACACAGGCAGCAATTAGAAGTAGTCACTAGTTTTAAAAACACAATTAGGGCTTCTGTCTGGGAGGCATAGGTAGGAGAGAGTGTCAGCGTGAATTAAAACAACACTTATTCTTTCTCCTTTTTAAAATAAAAAAATGAACTATTTATTTTATGCATGTGGGTGCTGGGAATTGGACTTGAGTCCACTGGAAGAGTAGCCAGTGGCTTTAGCCACTGAGCCATCTCTCCAGCTTCTCTTTCTAATTGTAATCAGTGAAAATGTTCTTTTGGGGTCATAGTGACTGAATAGCTTCCATGTCTCTAAAAGACAGCATATAAGGCAGTACTTGTTTTGAACATATACACCTCACCAAAATATTGGTTGCTACATGAAGTAATAGTGATTATTTCTCAACTTCCTTTCCTAAGGTTCAAACTTTAAAGTGTAGAAAAATCTTACAACCAATATACCTCAGTTCTGAAAGCTCAGATTCTGGACTCACCCTTAGAAGACTCAGTCATGAAAAGTGTCCTGGCAAAATAAACACTACCTAACCTCATGGCACACGCAGAACTATAAGTCTGGGAAACATGAACATTAAGTAGCCAAAGCGGTGCTGCTGCATTCAAAAGTACAGAGGGATTATTTGGGATGGGAATAATTTCATCAGGTGCCATGGTAACCAACAAAATTACAGGGACTTAGAATGTTCCCATTTCTCACTTCCTTCCCAAACACCAAATATCTGGTGTCTCCCACCCTGCTGGAGTTAACTGTAGAGACACCCTGCTTTGTACAGTCTTCCTGCCTTGAGAATAGCCAGCAGAATTCCTTTCTACGAATCCACATGAAGCATGGCCATGTTCAACCAGGAGCTACATGGTGTAGTCTATCCTTCTTTCCACTTAGCTATGTCAACCCAGTAACCTTCCTGCCCATCTGACTTTCATCAACACAGAAACAATCTAGAACGTTTCTGACCTTTATTCCCCCCCTTCACATCTCACAAATGGTTGCTGTTCTAACTTACCATAATGCCTCCCCAGAGAGGGTACCATACACTCATACAGATGGGTGCAAAGACCCCTGTGGGGATCATCAGCAGTCCTCCCAGGGAAATATGGAAGAGGCCATTCATGATCTGGACAGCCTTGGGAGAGAAGAAAAACACTGGTGGTGAACTGAACCCATAGCTAGTGGAGGTCAAAGGCAAGGTGGGAGGCCTGAGACCCGATTAGAGACCATGCAAAGATACTAAATGGATTGGTAGCACTGCCAAGAATTTTGCATCCTCCTGCTGGTCTCTCTCTCCCATCACACAAGGCATTTCCAAGGAACAGATGTGTCTGGAATTTGAACAATGGACCAGAATGGAAGATCCTTCACCTCCAAGCCAAGGCATGATATAAGGTCACCCTACAGTGATCTAGGAGTATCTCTCTTATACCCTCTGGCCTAGCCCACTGTGTGAGACATAAAGAACACATACACTTAGATCTGCCTGTGCAAGGTAGACTGAATTCCATATATAGCCAGAATATTAGCATCTGTAGGCCAGCACATCTTCAGGGTGTGGAATGGAGGAGGACAGCCTTACCCCCAAAGCCTTCGATTCCCTCATGAAGAAGCTTTGTGTTGGCCCCACCAGCGAAGATGGCCTCCTGAGGTTTCTTTTTTGAGAAGCTTGCATGGCAAGAGGGCCTCTGGTAGACTCTATTGGGAAAGTTCCACTCACTGAGTTTCTGGGTGTAGTCATTCTGTTCTCAAACTCCTGAATAGAAAACAGTAAGGTGAGATCAATGACAAAGTCTTCGGCAATCTTACCTTCTGTCACCATCTAGTACTTCCTGTGATGGTGCCACTGAGGCATGCCATCTTCCTGGTAGCTTTAGCTGTGAGGCAAGGTCTACCACTATGTTCTAGGACAGTATATGGAGGAGCTCCCTCAGGCAAGGAGACATGGACCTAGGAATCTGAGCTAGAGTGCCAGCTAATCATGTCTGGACACACATTAATGTTCAAGAAAACACTATGCAGTCAGTTACCAATGAGCTATACCCCCAGAACACACTACCAATTTATTGTCACATGGATTTTTGTCTACACAGGGGCTTGGACTCAAGACCTTGAGTTTCATCTTGATCTATGCATTTGTCTATCTGGTCCCTCCTTGGGTGCTCTTATGTTTTAATAGTGCAAAACATATTTTTATTGGTTTGTTCATCTATTTGTCTCTGAACATTATGGTGGCCCAGAAGTGTCATACCTGATTATGGTAGGGACTGTCTTAAAATCAGGAGGGGACAATTCTAGGCCCTCTCTTTGCCCCTGACCCTGACCCTGACTTTGAGCAGGTCACATCAAGAATGCCATATGTTATCACAGGTAAGACCACAGCCTCTGAGTCAGACTGCTTTTAAACAGTAATTCTAATTACTGAGCTGTTGGACAAGTTCTCTGGGCCTTCGGCTCTTCAACTTTAGACCATAAGTAGAAATGATTCTTGTCTCACAACTTGTTGTAAGAGATAGATGGTGATGGACCATGCTTGTGTGGCTTTTGTTCACCCAGGTATACTTAAACATCAGCTATCCCCAGAGGCCTTCTTTGAACCCTCAACCTACCACACATGCTCTTACATGTTCTCTCTGCCCCAACAGAACCTGTTCTATTCACCTCATTTCAACTACTACTCTGGTAAGTTGTAGGGGACAGTAAGCCACGCCTGTTAGAGGCTGACTACAGGTGTGCTTGGCGATGAGGATGGGATAGGCATGGCCAGGCACACCTGTAGCCAGCCTCTAATAAGCGTGGCTTACTGTCCCCTACAGTAAGTTACTTGTTTATTGCAGTCCTCTCTCTACAAAGGATGTTGTTGCCTCTTGACCAGTATCTGAAATTATGCTTACATGGTATATCTTCTTCATAAGCATGGAAGGAATGCTAGATTTATGCAAAACACTCTCATCTGGATCAATATTAGCTGCTTTGTTACAATTCTTGTTATATACTTCTGAGCTGCAGTTTCTACTTTATCTATCTGTAAAGTGAGAACAGTGCCCTTCTCATAGAATTATCATAATAAATGAGTGGACACATGTACCTAGGGAAAGAAGGTAGCAGGTGTCATCTGTTCATGCTCACAGGTTGTTTCTAAAGTGATGAGACAATGAGCCACATTTCCAGCTCTGACAGGTTAAGACTATTTAGCTTTCTTCATGCTCCATTTGTTGGGAGTATTCATCTATTGGTTATGTTAACTCCATATATGAATTCCCTAGAGATTTTCCTGTGCTCGGAGTATTCTTCTGTAGGGCCATACCTCTAGACTCATCTTTGTTAACTGTAAGCTATGTAAGAGGCCTTGGGAATTAAGACTGTGTGCCTGGGCTGCTGAGTCTTACACTAAAGTTGTGAAGAGCTGGGAAGCTGAATCTCTTACATGTCTGCTGATTTTATAATTACAAAGGTATTCAATCTGGGGCATTGCTGCTGAGCCCAGTAGAGGAGACAAGGGATGAATCATCACCCCTGTTTTACAGAGGAGGGGATGAGGATAGACAAGTTAGATAACTCACTGAAGTTATGTAATTACTAATGATCTGGAATGAATCCTCCAACTTGTCAACTGCAGTGGCTGTGACTCACTGTGGGGAACAGTTTGGTTTCTCTTCCCTTTCTTTCAAAATATTCACACTCTACATGAACTGTCTGCAGCATGGGCTTTAGGGAAAAGTTTCTCAATTGATTTCCCTCCTGTTCTAAGTTACCAGATGTCACCTGATCCAGGGGAATCTGCTTCATGCCACAAACCATCCCAAGAGGCCATCAACCAAAATACAAATTATTTATGTAGCCTACTAAGAAATTTTCAATTGAGTTCTGGTCTAGATCTAGAAAAATCTCAGAACCCAGTTTGTTCATGTCACAAATAAGGATCCTGCCCCTGGATATGGGGCATGCTTTTGAAAAGACCTTATACTTAGTAAGGGAGCCAAACTTGAAGGCACTGACACTGATGCTCATTCTGTAGACCCCCCCCCATGCTATATTGTATGACTGTGGTTATTTAAATGAGCATGTACTGTGTCCCCAGGGATACTAGTTGTGCTATTTCCAGTTTTTCCTCTTACCTCTCTCTTTCAGTAGCCATTGTATTTCCTTTTAGTGGATGCATATAGGTCCCATAAGTTAATTTTCCCAAGACCTTTTGGCAACTATGAAATAAGCTAGAATTCACTTAACTCAATTCTAGGAAACTAATTTTAGTGATGGTGACTTAAAGTGCAAGATCATTAATTATTTAGGGTGATAGAAATGATTGGACTACCATCACTGCAATCCCTTGGTAGTTACCAGAGGCTCATTAAGTCTTGGGTCTGTGTTGTTGCTAACATAAACCTTTTATTTAGGCAAAGTCTTGTGGGACTGTCTGTGTGGGCTATTGGCAGTGATAATATGGAGAGAAGAACATTTTGTCTTTCTGTCAGAATAGTATCTTTCTAATAGCTATATTTCTACAAAATGTTGAATAAATATTACTACAAATTAACATTTTATAAACAAAATATGGCTTTGACATGCCGTTTTCTGCAAGTGATCTCCCACCCATCTCTCCCTTTCTCATACACATGGAGGCACTACAGATTGTGCAATAAAATTACATTTGATGGAAACACATGAAACTGGAGCTGGTCCACATACTCCCAAAAATGTAGATTTCTCCAGCTGTGCTTTATTAAAAATTATACAAAATGGCTTCAATGGAGTCTAGCTCACAGCAATGATTACCTGGTAGACTAGTAGGGTTACAGACCACATTGGTCAAAACGTGACAATATAGGGCTTTATTTTCACAAATATGAAAAATTCTGGTACTGAAATCACGACTTAATTTGTCCACGCACCATCCCACTTTATCACCCACTGCAGCTTCCACAAACCTTTTTGACTTCTAGAGGGATCACCATTTCCTTGTCCGTTCTCCTGAAGATGTCACAGCGTCTTCTATGGTCTTGGTTTGAATACTGACTTCTATGTCTAATAACGCCATCATCTCTACTGGGATACTTGAAGCCCCCCAACCTGAACTTCCTCCTTTGCCACTCAAAATAGCTTTGCATTTATCCTCCCCCCTCCCCGTGCTTATCGCTATAGGTGAATCTTCTTACATTTTTCCTTTTCAACCCTTTCAGTCCTTTTCCTTCCACCAGACACTTGCTCTTTCCAGAAATCACTTCTTCCTGGGACCTACTCTCCCTATTTGTGTGGCAATATGCACATTTGTGACCTGTGTAAAATTGGGATATAAGAAGATGTGCTGTGATTGATAAGGTAATAAACACTCAAGGATTAATTATAATTCCTGGCCCTTATTCAAACAAGAATGTGCTACCTTGTTCCCCAGTCCCTAACCTTCCATGTAAAAATGCCACATGGTTGCCAACTACTATACCATTTCCCCTTACTTGACTTCAGCTTCTTCAAACTTTGCCTTCTACCCTTTTCCCCAACTTCCTCCTCACACGCCTCTTTAACCAGTTTCTGCCACTCCACCGAAATTTCTCTGTACAAAGGTTGTGCTGCACTCTGTAGCCTTTTCTGGGCACGGTGCCTTGGGTGGCTCTTTTTGTGCCAATTGCTCAGACTTAGAAGGTTTGAACCAGGGAGTTTGTGAGATGGCTCAGGTCACGCGTGTCACAAGTATGAAGACCTGAGTACAGATTAAGTCCAGCTGTAGTAGCATGCACTTGTAATCTCAGTGCTGGGAAGTGTAGACAAGCAGATCCCCGGAGCTTGCTGGCCAGTCAGTCCAGCCAGATTTTAAGTTTCAGATTGGGTGAAGGACTTGTACATGTGTGTGCACAGACACACTCAGGCTTGGAGGCAGATTTTACCCTTGGTCCTTCAGCTCCTTCACATGTCCAGGCAATACCAAAGCCACACCATGTCTGCAACTGCCATACCTCTGACACACGGACCTTTCTCTACATCTAGTATCACCTGCAGATTTATTCTGATTTCCTTTCCTGCTGTAGCACAAGAAAAAAAACCATCTTAGGGATCAGGCCAGTTATCTGGCTTATTGTCAGGGCTGATAACCTAGCTCCATCCCCAGGGTTCATATGGTAGGAGGAGAGAACTAACTCCTGTGGTTGTCCTCTGACTGCCACACACATGTGACACACACACACACACACACACACACACACACACACACACACACACACACACACACACACACACCAAATAAATAAATGTCAGAAATGTTAGAAACATTGTGGCTATTGTTTTCCTTCAATAATTTTTCTAATATGCCACCCCCCCCATAAAGCAACTGAGACACATCCCCTAAATCACTGCTAAGTTGTGCTCTTCCTGGGCCTCAGCTCTCCCCGATCTATCTCACTATCTCTAACTCACTTTCTTTGCTTGAAACACACATCTGACTCCTCATTACAGCCCCACTCTGGATGGCTTTCAGAACCCATATCCTCAGCAGTCAAGGTTGGACATGTCTTTTGCCTCCTTTGTTGAATCTGAAAAAACTCTGAGCTAGTCTTTCCCCCTGCTCTCTCCCCGTTCTGTCAACCTCCACAAAATGTTGTTTGTGTTACCTCAGGCCATTCCTTGCCTGATGTTAAGAACTTCTTTCAAGTCCACAGCTGTTCATGTTTATTACTTTTCCACCAGCCACTTTCATTTTAGTGTGACATGTAACTCCTGGAACACAGTGTCAATCCCCAAAGGGAACTGCGCAGGAATGTGCAGGGAACCTGCCTCCTGTGATGCTGTGAGCTCACTAAATGTTAAACAGAGCATCAAACTCAGCCTCCTCCTCTCCAGGGTTACAGATAAATGCTCAGGGTGCTGTCTACTCACACGATAGTGACCTCCATTCACCTGAGCATCAATGAGACCAAACCATTATAGGGAAACAGGGACAGTCCCTCCCTCCCTCCCTCTCTCCATCTCTCCATCTCTCCCTCCCTCCCTCTCTCCCTCCCTCCCTCCCTCTTTCACTCCTTTTCTCTTTCTCGCACTCTCCCTTTCCCTTTCTCCTTCCCCCTCTCCTCCTCCCCCTCCCATACTCCCCCCCCACTTTATGGTTTAATTTCAGGAACACATTAGAACCTGGTTAAAATCAATCCCTCTAGCCTATATCCAGTGCCCACTTTCACCCTTGGCTTCTTAGATGATACATAGAAGGAAGATTGTGGGCTCAGTGTGCCAGTGCCATGCAGAACATGCTCTCTATATCTATGCTTGTTTACATTGAAATTCATCTTTGGAGACAAAAATCAGCTGAAACAGGAGGAATGGAGTTAGATTCTTATGGCCAGGGTTATTTTTCTAATTTGGTCTCCTTAAGGAGTCTGTGTTTTAGGTTTAATCTTCATGATGCAGAGGGTCTTGCTATTGCTCCCATTTTATGGATAAGGAAATTGAGGCATGGAGAAGTTTTGCAACTCACCCAGGGTTATTTGGCTTCTATGTAGTAAAGACCTAGGTTGACCCCAACATGCTAAAGACTTTATCTCCATGCTGGCATCTGCTCACCACCCATTGCCCTAGGAGGAGGCTGGCACATCCACCCTTGAAACCATTACAGCTTAAATCATGCTGTCATTTGAAAGTCTCACCAAGGACACCCCAGTCTGAAAGACTCTCTAGTCTCTAAAACCACTCCTCTCCTTGTCCAGCCTCTCTTTTTAGTCATTTAAACAGAGAAAACTCATTCCTTACCTGGGCCTCCAAGACTTCAAGGATCGACACTGCTGAGATCAGCTGGCCACGTCTCCTATTTCAAGTACTTGAAGATAAGTGAGATAGACCAGGCCTGGGGCTGGTACCTCTGATTGACACCAGGTGACAGGAAATTAACAGCTTCTGCTACCTTGAGATTTGATCCAATCACTTTGCTTTGATAGAGAGGATATACAAAAAAGTTTCTGCCTTACTGGGAGGTTTCACTTCTTGAAAAATACCCTTGGGGACTGTCTGGTGTGCTTCATGCTACCTTAATTAGAAGAAGTTCTGCAGCCCCCACCCTGTAAGCAGGTGTGGATGGTGGGTCCCTACGGGCTAGGAGGATGCTAGAAAATCTCCAGAGATAGGCTGCTAGGGACTGACTTTACCTTTATGCTTCGCTTTTAGGGTTGAGCAGGTCGGGGAGGCACCCATGCAAAGACTCAGAGTCCCCCAGCAGGTACGCTTGGAAGTGTTGTACTTGTTGGTTTTCAAACAGTACTGTCATTTGCTCATACACAGTTCTAGCGCACTATGTAAATCTTGTGTCAAATTTAGCAGAAATGGCATGAAATATAGTTTGTTCTCTATAGAAGGTACACCCAGAAGTGTGAGGCAAGCTCCATTTTGGGTGCTATGAATTGAAACGACACATTTACATAAGAGCCCACTCTTCTCCCCACCCCTTCCTGCTGCCCTCTCTCTGCAGTATTGCCTGGAACTGTATGGCCAAGTTCAGCGCCAGATCAAGTAGGTAAGTGGAGGAAGTCTAAACATTTCAGAGGTGAATAAAGACATAAGATTTTTCTCAAGGATATTATTTTCCCCTACTCCATATACAACCTCTATGATCATATGTTGGGCTTTTTATTAATTTTTAATTCTATTGTCAATTGCTTTGTTTCGTTAGAGACACAGAGCTGTAGATATATACCTTTGCCCATTTAGTCTAAAGGGTTGAAATGAAGTAATTATATTAACTAATCTGAGACTATTTTACCTCTCTCTTGCTTCTCTTTTTCCCCTCTCTATTTCATTTAAGTTGCTTTAGAGACATATAATTAGGACCACTGAGTAGAAGTATTTCTGGGGAGGCTGGTTTTGGGGGAGCATAAACAAAAGTGTTACCTTCCCATTGCTGAGTAGTTTATTAGTGGGACAAGCTGCTATTTGGGTAGAGAGCACACTGCCATTCAGAAAACCCAGGTGACAGCCTTTCAATCATGTGTCAGAAATGCTGTAGTGAGGACTGGAGTGAAAATGGCGGGTCCCCAAGCATTAGGTTGTGTATCCATTGTAATGGGACAATGGTTGGCTATAATGACATAACATCTTAGTATGTTTCGTGCTTCCCCAGTAAAATATTAACGACTTTTTACAAATGTATAAATAACAAAGAATTATTACAATTTAGTAGTCTGGCAAGTTCAAGTTCAAGGGTCCCACATATGACAGGGCTTTTGTGCTCTAATATCCCAGGAAGAAAGGCATAAGGGCAAGAGAACACATATTCATCGAGGGAATTGGGGATGGGTACTAGCTAGTTCCCATGGTGACAGGGTTAGCATTTATAAAGGAGGAGCCCTCATGACCAGTTGCCACTTGAGGCCCACTTCTCATCACGGTCACAATGGGAGTTAGCTTTTCTAAACCTAAGATCTTTAGGAATGTATTCAAACCAGAGCTCTCCGGGCCCAGGCTATAGATGACTGTAAGACCTGAAGCTCCTGTCTGGGCACGGTGGGTGGGTTAGGGATACATACCTTTCACTGCATTGCATGTGGGACCAGGGTAAGGCCTTGTAAATGTATGGCCATTGAGAGTCTAAGCCAGGCAGAGATGTACAGCCCAACTTTGGTATCTATTTCTAAGTCCCATTTTCCTCATCTTGGGATGCTTGTTCTTCTTGTATTTCTAGCCAATGAGATGACCTCCAAAACCGATTCAAATTCAGTTTATAGCATCAGCTTATGTTGTTGTGGCTGATTTGGGCTGAGTGTGCTCAAATGCCCACCAGAATTAGGTCTTGTCAACTGCACTGCTTTTGATTCTCCACTTTCTCTTGTTTTGTGTTTGACATTTTGTTGATGCTATTATGCGCTTAACAATTTTCCTTTGAAGCATCCCCTTGTCATTACCCTGTGCTCCCAGTCTTGAAGACTATCTGACAGTGTGCACAAAGAATAATAGCTCTTACTCAGTTAGCATTTGCAGATCCACCTATATTCTCAATCCCCCTCCTCTTGGCACCGCGTTTCCCTCTTCTGAAGACTGCATTCTACATCATGATTATTTGTGTCCTTTCCTTACTCTGCCTTTGGTCCCCATGTCCTTTAAAAGCAGGGCTGGGCTTTTCTGAGTCACGCGCTTTCGTCAATGTTACAGGACCTAAGGGCTCTCTTTGGCTTTTTCTCCCCTGAAGGTGAGAGCCAGCAGGCTTTCTCAGAATTAGGAACTAAAGTGATGGCATGCTGTCAGCTGCTCAGCAAAGCCCTGGCACCCACAATTATTTGCCTTCAGAGGGATTTTGTTTCAGGGCATTGTTAAGGGAGAAGCTGGTTCCTCAGAAGTGAGCCTCAGTGTTGGAATGAAATCAAATGTGGCTACAAGCCTGATGATCCCAATGTTATACTCATAATGTAAGCACAAGTACATAACATTTTTATAGTTCTTCGTGTTCTAAGGAAGATTTCACACTTTTAATAGGAAAGTGACACTCATCAAGTGTCCCTTCATATACACACGCAGTGTCAACTAATTGTTTTATGGCTCAGAAAATGGAGAAACTGGCTTCCCAACACACTGCTAGAAATTAATAAAAACAATGCTTTAAAAGCAAGAAAAATCCTAATTATAAGCCCCTACACCATTTACCCAGTGACTTAAAAATTCCAAGCGCTGGAGGTTCTCAGCAAAGCATCAGGTAGGTGTTACTGAGTTTGAGCCTTGGAATTTAAAGCTCATAGTGTTTAAATACTCCAAAGTCACATGACTTGTGCATGATAAAATGGCATCTAATAATTAGTCTAACTTACCATTAGGTGTCAGGTTTTCACCTTTAGACACTTCAAAAGCCTGAACATCACTCATTCAGTTACCAAATATTCTTTCACCAGACCCTCAGTCCATGGAAAATACAAACTTCTGCCTCTCGCTTTATACATTCACCTCCCAGCTTAGAACACACATTGGCTCCTTCTAGCTTAGAGCAGAAATCCAAGAAAGCTTGTTAGTTCATTCATTGGACCAGGCTGCAATTCTTCCTATGCCCAAGGCCGCATGGAATATGAGATTTGCAGTTAGGAATAAAAAAACAAGCCCTGGTATTTTTGTTTGTTTGTTTTTTTAAATGAGATGCCCTTTGTGCTCTCAGAAAAGTTGGCTGCTTTGAGTTTCACTTTCACATCTGTGACTGAAGGCACACCTTCCTTAATGGGCAGTCATGGCAGTTGAAATGACATAGGAAGTGTGTCAATGCTAGTGATACCCAGTAAGTTCAGGGCAATGCATTACAATGCTGAGATTCTCAGAGTGAGGATCAGAAATCTTCTGGCATCCTCAAGATCCTTTTTGGGATCCATGAGTTCAAACATGTTTTCAAAACGACAAGAGGACCTTAAAAAGTTTTATGTTTTATTTATTTGTAGGCGTGAGTGCGTGCGTGCATGCGTGTGTGTGTGTGTGTGTGTGTGTGTGTGTGTGTGTGTGTGTGTGTGTGTGAATGTATGTATGGTTGTTTGTGCACCACAAGCATGTAGGTACCGTGGGAGCCAGAAGAGGGTGTAAGAAACCCTAGAACAGGAGTTACAGGCAGTTGTGCTTTGTCCAGTGTGGATTCCCTGGATAGGAGAGCAGGGAATACTCTTAATTTGAGCCATCTTCCCAGTCCCACATTAAGATCTTATTTAGCTCTTTCACTAGATCATACTGGCACATTCCACAGGCAGCAGAGTCTGAGCCATGATGGCCTGCAGGGAAGGGTCATATAGAGTATCTAGTTGACCCCCCTCCCTGCACCACATACACTGTGCTGTCTTAAAACAGTCCCTTCCAGACATTCTCTGCATTGGAATCCCCCATAAGTCTCTGAAAACCGATCAAATACGTGGCTCCTACCACACTCTCATGTCATTTATATGTATTTACTTATGGTGCACTGGGGATTATGGAAGTTCCTCAGATGATATGAATGGATAGTCCAGGCTGTTAACTGTTTCTTTAGGGGTTTTGAAAATAAAACCAGTGCTATTCTCCACACTACTTTGTAAAATATAGTTGTTTGGGGAAAACATTATTTCTGTCAGTATGTAATGGCTCTTAATTTTGAAAGGTGAAAAGGCGTTCAGAGACCCAACAAGATCTTAAGAGATAGATGCTGGTGTATAAGGAGTGAGACCTCTTGGGCTATGGACCCAGACTGTGTGTTGGTGTGGACCTACCACTGAGAGCTTTGTGGCCTTGAGCAAGTCTTACCCTTCTCATGCTTCAGCTTCCTTGTTTGGATATAAGAATAACATTTTCCTCAGTATTTGGTGAGGTCAAATGAGCAGCAGCTATACCATTGGTCACAGTCTGGGACATAGTATCTCCACCAATATTTGCCATTACTGATTATTGATTTGAGTATTCTAGTTTGCTTCTCTGTTGCTATGGTAAATAGTATAGCCAAAGGAAAGAGATTATATTTGGTTTATACTTTCAGATCACAGTCTGTCACTGAGGGAAGTCAGGTCTGAGACTCAAAGCATGAATCCACGAAGGAGTGCGGCTTACTCTACTCTCTTACCCATCACCCTGCTGGCTTTTTGATACAACTCCCTCCACCTACTGGGAAGTGTCACCACCCACAATGGCATGGACCCTGCCACATCAAGCATCATAGTGCCCCAAAGATGAGCACAGGTCATTTTTATATGGGCGATACTCCATTGACCATTTCTCTTCCTGGGTAACTTTAGTTAGTGTCAAGCTAAAAATAAAAATGAATGAGCATGCTGCAGTTACTCTTGTAGATGTCTGGCTCATAACAATTGACAGTCTTGTGGTTTCAAGGTAAAATCTGATGACCAACCCATTCTTCCTTTCAATGTATCTTCCTGATTCATGGGACAGGAGCCCTTCTGTGGCATCTCTCAAGGGACTCATCAAGAAGCTGTCATGAGTAAGGAAGTCAGATGACCTGAGTTTGAGCTTTGGTTCCTATCTTTACTTACAGAGTGGCCATGCCACAATGAACAAGAGGGGTGATTACACCAAGGTGATCATTCTGTTGGGAGAGGAAGTGGCATTACCAGGGGGCAGGATGGCTACATCAGACAAAACGATCCCAACCCCTTTTGCTTCAAATGATTGTGAGTTTTAAGTACATATGTGTGTTGGCTCTTTATCCAAGCAGTACTGGCCTCTAAGTTGTATCATTTTGCATCTTTATTGCACAGTGTTATTCAACAACAGCATATCCCAAAATGTTCTGAGGAGTATCCCAAAATCGAGGAAAAGAGGGAAATGAACAGTTCAGCAATGCTGAAGATCATCAGCATAATCAAAATCCCCTGCAACAGAAAGAAACAATGAGGTCACATTTTTGGGATAGTGATGGGTTTTCTGATCACAATGAAGTAGCCATTACCAATAATAAACCCTTACCTCTCAAATTAGGGAAGGATAATGGGAATATAAGCCTTACCAGCAAAGCATAGGATAACATTATTTTCTTTTAAAAAAAAATCAAACAGAATATTTGCTAAATTATATGCAGGAAACTCTCCATTTCATAAACACAGAATCCACAGAGGAATGCATATCTGAGAAGTGGTCTCTTGAAGGACAAAGATAGAAGAAAGCCAAGAGATAGGAAAATGGTAGAGACGAAAATAGAAAAGGCAAGGAAAAGAGAAAACTACTATTCCAGAAAAAGAGTAACATAGAGAAAAGAGACATGGAGATAAAGCTAGGTTAAAAGAACTGCCCAGTCCTTTCTAATTGCTACAGAAGATTTTTAAAGTAGATTGCACCATGCCAGCTAAGAGCACACATAGCCATACACACCTGGCCAGGAGTCCACAGTTGGACCCTGGCACAGATCTGGTTGAAGCCTGCCCTCTTGCAAGAGTGGATCCTTCTATTGCCATTGCAAAGGTTCATGTGATTAACAGTCTGTTCTATGCTAAACTTGTCTGTTGTATCTTTATGATAGGTTGAATAACTAATTAAGATCACCTTTTATTTTTAACAGTGATCTAGTATGTCATGGTGTAGAGTATTTCAATACTTTTATGTGACAGGAGCTGATTTATTTCCTTCTTTTTTTTCCTGTGTTTTGTTCTTTTTTTGTTATTTGTTTTACCATGAAGAATGCTACAGCAGTGTTCTTGTAATACATGTTTATATACAGGTGATTTAATTGCAGTAGAGATAGATATTGGATTGAAAGCCATGTGTGCCTTCTATGTAAATGGATGTTGTCTCCTTGCTCTGCTTGCCATCCTACTTGCTCATTAATCCTTGACTGCCCCCTGGGAGCTTCTGATTGATGGGTACTGAATACCAGACTTTTGATAGGGAGAAAGCAAGTTGAGGAATTTTATGGATGGATTTAATCAAACTGAGGAAGTTCTTCCTGTATTCATGGCTTGTTGAGTGTTCTTATCATTTAGTGATGAATTTTGTCAAATGTGTTCTATGTCCACTCAAATGTCATGTGGTTTTCATCTTGTGTTTTGCTGATATGGTATAGTAAATACATAGATTTCCTTAAACATGCATTCCATTCTTGGGACACGGGATACCCGTCGTTGGTGATCCTGTGTACACATCACTAGATTCAGTGTGCTTGTATTTAACTGGGGATTTTATATCTGTATTTATAAGAAATGTAGGTCTTTAGTTATTTTCATGCATTTTTTGGTGTTTGGGTCTGGTTAATTTCAGCCTTACAGAACTACCAGACACTGTCACAGTAATGTTATGTTAGTAAGGTTGTCTCTCAGTTAACTTGAGCCTTGAACAATTAATGGCAACTGGCCCTCCATTTAAGGAGGGCTCTTTTGCTCCAATAGTCTTGAATAGAAAAGATATAGCTGCTAATCCCAAGGAGTTTGAGATACCTATGAGCTGTTGTATCTTGTGGAATATCTATTTTGGGATTTCTTAAGGACTATTGTTTGAGACTATGTGAGGTGTACCAGTGGCAGTGAGTGATGGCTTTGGTAAGATCCACTGATCCTCCAGTATACATCTTCTCTGAATACACACACACACACACACACACACACACACACACACAGACACACACAGACACACACAGACACACACACACACACACACACACACACACACACACACACACACATATATATGAACATTTCTATATGTTATATACAAATATATATCCTCTTGCTGAAAATCACAAAGAATGACGATTAGATTATATTGGATTATTGGCAAAGGAGCTTAGTCTATCTTGTTCCTATTAGCTGTCATCCATAGAGTCATTTCTTTTTATACATGTTTTCAGTTTGAGTTGGAAAAAGTTATAGGGGCTTCTGGAAGGTACTGGTCATTTGTCCCCATATATCCTTTAGCCTTAGCAAGATCCAGTTCAAGTTGTGAGCATTCTTGGATCACACAGTTGATGTCTATTGAAGGTTGAAATCTCAGGGTGTGGGGATGGGACTGAGGAGTGGGAAGAAGTCAGAAGTTAGGTTTGTGGCCACAGTTTCTTGAATACTTTTTTCTTTTATTTACTTTGTTCAGTCAGCCCTCTGTACCACTTTAAGACAGGACACTTTGTCTTGTCCTTACCTATTGAGGGCCCAGGTCACTGTAGAGCTACCTTGAGTGGACAGTGGCCCTCCATCTCTCTCATAGATTTCAGAAGGCCAACACTGACACACAGCTGTGACACATAAGCAGTGTCTGTGTTCTCTAACATTCCATTTAGAAATTCCAATCCTAAGCTTTTCTTTTACACATTTCTAGTTTGTAAATAGCAGACTTTTAAGGTTTTTAAATGTCTTTGAGTGGGTTTTGTTTTATTTGTAGTTCTTTGTTTTCAGAGAAGGGCTGCTCTGAAAAGTTCTGCTCAGCATGATCAGGACTAGTTCCCTCTTTCTGCCCCATCCCTGATATTGGGGGGTCCTATTGTACCTAATCACACTACATGCTATCTTAGAACAGCTCTCTTTTACTTGAACTCCATTCTCTTAGGTAGTTTTGAACTTCTTCAGCAATTTTTTTGGGGGGAGCATTGTGATCCAAACTATTGCCTCATCTTGACTAAGCATGCACTCTACCATGAAGTTAGTCACATTAGTCGTCTTTACTATGCCTACTTGACTATCAATTTATTTCTGTATAGATCCATCCGTTCCTTTTACATTATTTTACACCAATTATTGTTGTATTTTGGACAGAGCAGAAAAGTCTATTTTCAGTTTACCATACTTTATCAGAATCTAAATATAGTATAATCTAAATATTAAAACTAAATAAAACCCATAGGCATTCACAGTTATAATGTATATTGGGAACTTTGAACCACAAGCATACCGCTATGCCACTATCTTTTAGCATAATTTTCTATTTATAGTATCCTTATTTTTCTTGCATGTTTTATACCTTTTATAAGTTATTGAGTGTTTATTGTTCTACTCCACAA
Source organism: Cricetulus griseus (assembly GCF_003668045.3). Lineage (NCBI taxonomy): Eukaryota > Metazoa > Chordata > Mammalia > Rodentia > Cricetidae > Cricetulus > Cricetulus griseus. The sequence continues at coordinate 49,187,972 of NC_048596.1, read as the reverse complement.
TACCTGATAGAGTGCTGGTCTAGTACAATGGACTCTTGACTGTTTTGAGCAAAAGGAAATACACATACATCCACAATACTATCCAGATGGTGCTGACTGGGGTGTTAACCTTTTTATTTAAGCCATCTGCTTCGCACTCTAGAAATGGCACAGGGTACTTACAATGAATAGAAAGGTAACAGCACCACACTGAATACCATCTGGAGAATAGCCACAGAGGAATTCTCCATCTAGAAGGAAACCAAATATGAGGAGAATGATTCCAGCTGCTGCTCCCAGGGCACTAAGTAAATTCATCACCTGGCTCAATTTTATCTGCAATAGAATCAAAACATAATACAAGACTCAGGCCTACCTTGCACCACAGACAGAACAGTAGGGGTGGGTAAGTATTGGAGAGCTGGATTAGTCACAACACCAAGAAAACACCATGTGGTAATTTAAAACATTTACAATTTATGACACACCTTCAGGCATTCACCTACAGTGAGAGAAGTCAACCAACCTTTGATAACCTCTCCATATCTCACATTTGGTGCTTGGGTTAACTTCCATTCAAACAGAGCTATGGCCATTTAAATGTTCATTTAAAGACTATGTTTAACCAAACATTGCATTTTTCTGTCACTTTTTCATCTTACTAAAATTACAAACTTTTAGGGCTGGTGAGATGACTCATCAGATAAAGGCACTTACCACCTGACAACTTGAGTTCCATCCCTGAGACCCAGGGGTGTAGGAGAAAACCAACTCCTACAAGCCATCTTCTAACTTCCACAGGTACACTGTGACTTCCATGGGTACACTTTGACTGCCACAGGTACAGGTGACTTACACAGGTACACCATGATTGCAACAGGTACACTGTGACTTCCAGGGTTACACTGTGACTGTCATGGGTACAGTGTGACTTCCATGGGTACAGTGTGACTTCCATGGGTACAGTGTAACTTCCATAGGTTCTCTGTGATTGCCACAGGTACACTGTGACATGGAATGCACCCCTCCCCTACCCCACCCCTTTTTACATACCCAATAAATAAAAGTAAACATATTTTTAAATTACAGAATTTTAGGGTGTTCTTTGATTAAAATCACATACTGACTTATTAATCTCTATCTAATATCTTTCTTTCTTTGAGTGAGATATAATATGTCTACAAATTTACATAGACCAGCAATGTATTCTTTAACTCTAGGGTCTTTCATGATTTCATTAGGTTGTCTACATTGTGCTCTTCCAGTGAGTCAAACTATGGCCTGTTAAAGCATCTGGTATGGACTAGGTAGGTATCAAAACTACTTATGGAAAGAATGAATGACTGAATGGCTGGATTACTGAGACCCAATCTGCATTAATGACCTGAGGCTATGGATGAGTCTTTGAACTATTCTGTGCCTGTGTCTTCATGTAGAACACGAGACTCAAACATGATAACCTGGAAACGTCTCCTGATAACTAATGGCTTCTGATTCTATGGTGATTTTCAAATTACTAAGCAATTATAATTTTATAAGGTAGAAATAGAACTCACCAGAGAGTCTGTAGTTTTTCTTTTCAGTGCAATCAGAAAAGCTCCAGAGTTAATGAACTACAAACAAACAAACAATCTTCATGATGGACATGGTAAGCTGATGTGGAGTGTTTTTCAGGTCAGATCTCTGCCCATTTCTTTCCTATGCCTCCCTCCTAAGGTCACAGAAATCCCAGGGGAGTGAGGAGGGTGAGCCACCTCACACCACTGTCCACAGAACAGAGGACAAAAAGGATGGATCTGCTTTAGTCTGAGCCACCTGTTTGAAGAAGAGGCTGTTTCTACCTTACTGGTCTTTCATTTCCTTATCCATTTTCCTGTTATTGATATAACGACTCAGCTCCCAACTGACACTAATGTCATCAGTTTAGGAACACTAAAGTCATATAGCACTATAGCCCAACCAGTATGTTCTGTTGGATGGGAACACCAGCCAACAGACTGGTAATAGGAAAGAGAGGGGAGGAGGGAGGGAAGAAGGGAGGGTGTGAGGAAGGAAGAGAGGGAGGAAGGAAGGAAGAAACCACACACATTAATTTTTATCGAGGTGGGTCAAATATGGCAGCCCCATTGCCTAGTAGAAACTTAAAGTCTGAGTTTGGCCCAGCTATATTTAAAATGTTAGCCTCTTCTTCCAGCTCCCTTAATAGCAGATGCTCTCCCAGGCCATCAGACAGACAATGAAACTCCCTCTCTTTTTACCCGGATAGCCCCTGTTCCCATCCTTTATATGAGCTTTACATCTAATTAAACAACCCTTCATCCTCTAAGCCCTAGTCCAGCTAGAAATGACTCTGGATAGTTCCCTTTATACTTAGATACTTCTATGGAAGCAGCCTCTATGTCCTCTGCAAAATACTTGTCATACCCTATGGTATGAGGACTTGTGACCAGAGACTGCCCTCTACTGAATCCCTCACCCTACCCACTCTCTTATGATGCTAAGTTAATGTGGACCACATGATGTGATTAAATCAGCATCTCTATGTAGCTCAGAAGGCACACCCTGTCTCTGCTTCTTCACTTTCTGCAGAGAAAACTGCTTGCTTATTAGCATCAGAAGCAACCTCATATAGGTATAAGAAGTATGCTGATCTCTTAGCATGGTTTCTTTCTTATTAGACTGAATGTCCATTGGAGGATAATCACTGAAATTGGATCCACATTGTCTTGCTCAGTGAATACAGTTTATCATATATTGCAAGTAATTTTTATGAATTAATGGACCAATAAACAACCACAAAGCCCAAAGGAATATTCCCTCCAAATTTCATGACTCAAAGATGAGCTACCATCAATTCTGGTGATTCAATGGAGGATAGAAGTAATTGCAAAGGGGTTAATATCTTTGTGGCATTTTCTACAGAACCATATACCCAAATTTGTCTTGTTTTATGTAAGAATTCATCCACTAACTCCTTGCTTCGTTGACATGCTTTGAAATTGAACTAAATGCACTATACTCACCAAAGCAGAGCCCCAGAATGGATATCCCGAGATAAATATAAAAGGAAACCTTGGGTATGGGTTTACCAAGGTGAAAAGGAAAACAACTCCAAACGAAAAGTGCATGATTCCAAGCAGGATCTGGGTGGTCTGCAAACAGAGGGGGAAGTGAGCTCAGAAGAAACATGGGGTGGGGCCCATTCTACTCAAATCTTTAGTTCAAGGATTTGGCAGGTACCCTCTTTACGGGAAAATAACGGATGTCCTTTTACAACATTCCTTAATGCTTTCTTGATTCCTCCATCTGATAATTGCTCAGAGGAGAATGAGTCTAACCCACTGTCCCCAAGCTCAAGACCAGCTGGTGCTATGAGTGGAAGCTCTCAGGCCCTATTCTCGTCTCACTAAACTCTCCAGCTCTTCAGCACATACACGTGAATGTTGAATTTAGATTACCGAAGCGGCCTGGTCTCAAAGGGACACTCAGGAAAATCCTCTTGGAGGTGAATGTTCCTCTGAACCTTCTGAAGCAGGGTGGCATCTCTAGGCCTGGAGCATTCCTCATGGCTTGTTCTTTATTCTCCCTGCCCTATGCTTGTAAGACACATTTTCCACACACTATTAAAGTTAGGCAGGGAGTCAATGGTGCTAGAGAAGCCTGGTGAGAATAACAAAAAGAACAGAAGGCATATGCCCCAGGGGTCATGGCCTCTCTGATTTTTCACTATACTTCCTCAGTCTGGGTGAGCTCTTTCACAACAGAACCAACATTTAGTGGCTGAATACTAAGGGGTATGTACATATTTTCATCACATCTGGTCGACTATCCATCTTGAATATCCTACTACCAACTCAATCCATATGTCCTAAAATGGTCTCACTTTCTCCCTTTAAACCTGATCTTCTGACTTCTTTGTCTCTGTTGTCGATGCTGTCATCGTTTTAGGCCTGGGATCATCAGGTCACCTGTGCTTTTCAAGTTCCCTGATTGCAACAATGCCAAAGCAGCTAACTTTCCTATTATCTCTACTTGTGAAATCATGCATACTTCAGCCAGAAAGATGGCCCAGCAGGTAAAGGTGCCTGACCCCAAGCCTAACAAGCTAAGCTCCATCCCTGGAGCCTAGATGGTGGAAGGAGAGAGTGGACTCCTGAAAGTTTTCCTCTGACTTCCACATATGTGCTGTGGCATGCTTATGATCATATATGTACACAAACAAACACATATAAAAAATATAAATAACAATCTGACAGAGGAATTACAAAAACATGCATATTTGCTTTTTATCCCATTTTCCTGTTGTAGACAATACTGAGGTGCTTAATTCCTAACTTTTATGTTTTTTCCCACGTGTTGGCGGGCATGCAGAGATATTCCTCCATTGTCTGTCATCACCCAGAGCACTCACTGGCTTCTTTCACTTAGCAATATGAAAATGAGATTCTTTATGCTTCCTTTTGGCATGTTAGCTCATTTCTTGTACCCAGAACACTCTTCTACTGCATGGGTATAACATGACTAAACTTACCAGGCGGGTTGATTCTTTTTTAGTCTTCTTAAATACCTTAAGCCGAGATTGACCCCTCCCAGCTCTCCTCTACCACCCCCATGCTTCCCATGCTTCACCTACCAGAGCTTTCTGCATCTAGTATGATTCTGTTTTTCCCTTTCATTCACATTTGTTGAAATTCCATCCTTTTGCCAGAGTCTGGATTCAATGTCCAATTCATTGTGAAATGTACTTGTACCCTTTTAATAGGAAATAACTGCTCCAACTCTGGGGCTTCCACGGTTACTGTTACCATTTATGCTCTCATTAGACACTCCATTGAAACATAATTCTCAATATTTTCATGCTATTATTACATTCGAATGACACCTTTATTTTCCTCAGTGAGGAAGAACTAGTTTGTATTTATTTCTGTGACTACAGAAACTAACATAGTTGCTTGCACCGAGTTGTATTTCTGTTAACTTATTATAAACTATCTCATTCAAGATTGGACTCCATTGTCTTTGAGGAGATGCTGAAGCAGATTACATTAGCAGTCTTCCAGGTGCCACAGGATGAACTTTCTTATATCTGTTTATTTTTTTTTCTGAAAAAAAGATTACTTTCTATATTCCATTATAGGAGGCTGGAGTTCAAATGATGAAATATTCTCAAAGAAGCGGGTTACATTACAACCTCAAATGTACGTGACTACCTCTCACCTGCCCATTATCTTAAGAAAGTTTGGTAAATAAAATTAGTATTTGTAGAGTGAATCAGTTGACTGATAGAGAAATGAATGTTTGCCAGGACCCCACCACTAGACAAAGAATTAGGGGCAACTAAGGACTTCGGAGAAAGAGAGAAGTAGTCTTTTAAAGACTCCACACCACCCTGTGAATTGATGATTCATGTACAAGTGGTCAGCAGCACTATCAGAACCAGCAGATTGTATTTATGGATTTGTGTATTTATACATATATGTAACAATCAAAAGGAGACCAGAGTTCTAAGAGGGAACGGTGAAACTAGGATGATGGGAGATTATGTACTTATATTTTTAATTTAAAAAATAAAAAGAGGCTATTCTAAAAATCCATATACTGGTATGCATAAATAAACATACATGAGACTGTTGTATAAAACTGTGAGTCCTGAGCTTTTGTTGGGCAGGTATAAAAATATATGTTGCAGTATGCTAAACTAGGGAATCTGGCCTAACTTCTACTTGATTGTCATTTTTCCATTTTCTCTCTGAAATTGACAAGAAAAATTTCAAAGATGGTTAGCTTGGAGGCTGTGGTTTTTAAGAGTCCAGGAACGCTGAATTTATTTATCTTGCATTTTCCTGCTGGCAGAATTTCATGCGTAATTTATATAGAAGCACAATCCATACTCCCTGAAATGAGTGGAGATGGGAGTTGGAGTTCGTTCCCATTGGAGAATGTGTGCCAGCAGAGAGTTTCTTACCCACCCTGGGTAGAGTACACAGAGGGACACATTTTACTTACCCCCAAGATCTTCAATTTTCTAATAAGGACTTTCTGCACTCGGTTTTGGGAGTCATAGGCTGTGGCTGTAAGCTCTGTTGTTCGGTATTCTGAACTGGTGACCCCTGGAGGAAATACCAGGAGCACAGGACTGTGCATGTTGTTTGAATCCATGATGGTATAGTTGGTCTTTTCAAGTGGAAGAAAAGAATGTAGACGATATTCCCATTTAGACCATGTTTGTTCCCTGTACTGAGGCTATCTAGAGCACTGGCATTGTTGTACTTTGGCTTAGAATTATAGAACCATACAGTCACAGAGTCATAGAATCTCAGGAATGGTCAAGAGCTCAAAGATATAAGTTAAAGTGCCCACATCTGTGTATTGAATTGGAGAAGCTGACTAGTGGTCTTGATTTTGTCAGAAAGCACTGTGTTCTTGGGCAAGTCACATAGTCCTCTGTTCTTAGAACTTTCTCATATGTATTTTAATCTGTGAAATCTTTTAGTTCCCAAATTTCCAGTTTTTTCATTTCAGATGTAGGGAGGACAAAACCTTTCAGGCCTTAGAACTAATTAGTCAAATTTTTTAAAAAGCTCTTACCTTATCCATGTTGCCTGTCACTTGAAAGTTATTTTTTGCCACCTCATTTTAGTAGCTTTATGTTATAAACCACCCCAAAGCATAGTGGCTTCAAAGAATTACATTTGTATTTTGTGGACACTACCATTTACATTGTTGCTTTTCCTGGCTGGTACTGTTCTACCAATCCCTGCCAAGTTTTCTCATACCCACTAGTGGATTGGGTAGAGTTAGACCAGTGAGGATGGCCTCAGTCACACATCCAATAGATGCAGAGTTTTGTTCTGTCTTTTTTTTTTTTCAGGACAATAATGCCCTTCAGACTCATGCTGAGTCATTTGCTAGTTTCTCATTAGCCTAGGCAAATTCTGTAGGCAGTTTAGACCCAAGTGATACAGAATTAGACTACTTCATTAGTGAATCTGGCCTGTCAAATTGCAAGGACATAAATAAGCAAAAGAAAGAATTTGTTTATTTTTTAAGTGTGTGTGTGTGTGTGTGTGTGTGTGTGTGTGTGTGTGTGTGTGTGTGTGTGCCCATCCATGTGTGTCTTTGTGTTTGGTACTTGTGTGCAAGCGTCTGTGGAGGTCAGAAGAGGTCAATAATGCCCTTCATTATTTCACATTTCCTGGAGCTAGATCTAGAGGCAATTTTGAGCTGCCCAATATGGGTCCCCTGTAAAGAGTACTCTTAACTGTACCACACTGTGGGATATATATGTATGTATATGTACATGTATATATATGTTGTGTATATTTCTTGATTATACTAATAATGCCACTCTCTACGAGGGGGACAATTACATTCAAACTACCATACTTTTGGGAAGCTGTGATGATGCAAGTGGTCAGACTGAGTTCAAGGCTTCTTCTCTGATTTCCCTTGCTGGGGGGTTGTAAGAAAGGCCCCTGAGTCTTTTTATTTATATCATATTTTTCTTTGTTTTGAGATTTCTTGTCTTTCTGATGAAAAAATGCCCTCCTTCCAAAGACACATATCCAGCAGTAGAGAGCAAGACAGTGACAGTTATCTTCTGCCTGGGGGGTCTCCAAGTCCTCTCTGGGTGTCATTTGCTCTTTAAATTATAAACACTGACTCTAGACCTTATCCCATGAAGGACTGTGAAAAATCCATTGTTTCTTCCAGTGTTTTCAGTTATTTTGGAGACTAACAAGGAGACAAGAGATGAAGAAAGCAACTGGGGTTTCTGTTTTGCTGAATTGTCCTGGGCTGTTGTCTTGGCTTTTATGGATGATGACTCTTTCTCATTGTGTTGCCATTGTACTGAATCTTTATTAACTTCAAGTATAACAGAGCATTTCAAAATGTATAGATTATTTTAAAATAAAAATTGCAAACATTTCTATAGAACCCACAAGGTTAGGGAATTCCCACTGGATGTATCTTTTGATATATACTTTGTAATTTGTATCCACTCATGTATCAGTGTGTCCATATGACCTCTCTCTAGCTAGTGTTCCTTTTTGACTCCCAAGGATTTTTCTGTCAAAGACAAAGTGATATTTGATTCATGAGGTAAGATGATTTTTTAATGCCCTTGCTTTTTCTACTATCTAAGAAAAAAATATAAAAGGTTTGTGTTATTATGTTTGGGCTGCCATGACCAAGTACCTGAGATTGGGGGAATTTAAACAATTTTATTTATGATTCTAAAAAATAGAAACTATTTAATCTGGATGCCAGCAAACTTAGATTTTTATTTTTTTAAGATTAATATAATTACAACATATCTCCCTTCCCTTTGTTTCCCCCAGTCTCTCCCATATACTCCTACTTGCACTCCTTCAAATTCATGGCCACTTTTTTCACTAATTAAGAATATATACATATATATTTCTAAATATAACCTGTTCAGTCTTTAGAATGTTATTTGTATGCATGTTACCATACTAACTATTTGTTACTGGACAACCATTTGGTGTGCCCTTCTCTGGGAAAGAACTTCTCCCGCGCCCAGCTTTTCTCAGTTGCCTGTAGTTCTTTGCATAGGGATGAGGGATCATGGACTTTTCCTCATCAGTGTGCAATCACATTTGGTGTCATCCTCATTCAGTTCATGTTTGGGAAATCATGTTGTCATGTTACTACAAGACACAACCTTACAGCAAACTCCATGATTAATGTCACTCTTAAAATCTCTCCACCCACTCCACCCACTCAGTGTTTCCTGAGCCTTAAGTGTGATTTTGGTTTGTATATATTTCCACTACTACTGTGCTCCACAAGTCTACACTTTGAGTCATATGTTTTTCTGTAGTGGGCTCTGGCTGTTGTAAAGAGAAGCTTCCTTGAAGTGAGTAAAGACTACACTTGTCTGTAAAATGTAACTGACTTGTAAAATGTAACTGAATGTCCCCTCTCTGAGGACTAGCTTTCATGGTCAGAATGCACCAGGCAAGCATCCAAAAGAAGGAGACAACCAATAGTCCTACCCAGCCATGATGCCAATCAACCACATCAACCAGCATGGCACAATAACCCAAGGGTGTAATAACAGTGCCACACAAATCTTGGTGGAAAACAAAAGCTCTCTAATTATACTAAAGAGCCATTCAGCAGGAGAGAAACCATGCCTGGTACTAGAAACCTAGTTTTCAGGCTGGTGAAATCATGGTTATTGAAGGATAATCTAGAACCCGTAATTTATTAAACCAGCATATCCCTAACAACAATCTATAAACAATTGTTCTTATACCTACAAACTTAGGTTTTTATGATGGCTCTCTTCTTGGCTTTCAGGTGGCTGATTTCTTCCGATGCCTTTATATGACATTTCCTCAGCTCTCTGGTGTCTTTAGGTAAGTCTCTCTCCCGCTTTACCCCTCCCTTACCCTCCTCATCTCTGCCTCTGTCTCTTTGTCTCTCTGTGTTTGTCTCTTTCTCTGTCTCCTCAAACCCTTCCTCCGCTCCCTCTCTGTGTGGTAAAAGAGTTCCACAGTGTAGTCAAAGTTGGCTTCAAGTTCACTAGCCCAGGCTGGCTTTGAACTCCCAATTCTTCTTCATATTCTTGAGTGCTAGAAGTATATGCATGTGCCACTGTAGGAGGGTACTACTCCCACCACGAGGGTCACACTCTTCTATTTTAATTGGAACCTAGTATCTTCAAAAGCTCTATTTCCAATATTATCATATTAGGAGTTATGACTTCTGCATCAGAATTTAGAGGCAGGCTATTTCAGTGCAAAGCAAAGAGATAATTTGATTAATATTATAAAGCAACATTTATCATCTATTTGTCTATCATTCATCTATCATCTATCTAGCCATCCATCCATGTAATAATGATTTGTCCAGGCAGACATCTATGACATACAATTTTTGGTCTAAAAAAGTTTCTGTGGAACAGAATAACCTCCTTGATGGGAGACGTCCTTCTGTGTATCTTATTGGTTGTTGAATAAAGCACTGTTCAGCCAATGAGGCAGCAAGTTAGGAGGTACTAGGAGTCAAGGAGGATTCTGGGAAATGTAGTAAAGTCTTGTGATCCAGGCAGGAAGTGACATAGCAGGCAGACTCAGAATATAAGCAGAGACAAGCAGGAAATCATTCTCTTCCTCCTCCTCTCTTCTCTGGAGCTGCCATGTGAGCCCGACAAGAGAGGATGCATGCTGCCAATGTCCTCCATCAGATAAGTCTTTATAAATATATAGATTATGGCTATGGTTGATACTTAAGACAGAGCAAGTATATAAGAAATTCTAATCATTGGCCAGAAGCATTGTAGCTAATATAAGTCTCTGTGTGTTATTTGGGGCCCTAACACAGTAGGCGGAACTCAGTCAGCTTGGCGGAAAGACTTATTGTTTCACTTTCCTTTCATGATGTTTGCTATTTAAAAAAAGCATAACTCTTACAGATATTTTTTCTGGAGTTTCAAAATAAGCTCTGCAGTTTCATCATCTATAAAGAAGCTAAGTAGTCTCTTTTCAGTCATGTTAGTCTACGGCATGACTGGGCTTTAGAATTCTACAAAATTTCCCCACCTACTGCTCCTAATTAAGCATTTATATACAAGACTCTGGGTGACACTGCTCATGATACTTGAAAATGCTTTTCAGAGTATGTAAATATAATGAAGTTGATTGCTGCCACTTTTTTTTTCTGGGCAAAGTAGGGAAAGAGAGGGAAGAGTTCAGGGATTTGAGTTCCTAGATCAAGCATCATATACATGACCCACAGCTGTGTGTCCTGAAGGATCCTCTTCTCACCCATAGCTACAGAGTTAACGTTGCCAAAAACTCAGTGCAGAATCTCATTTAGCAACTGTCTGGAACACAATGCAAGATGAATTCTCTGTTCTTCAGGGACACTGCTATTAAAGTGGGGACATTGGTAAGCACAAATGGGATTCTAAAGTTGAAATGGCTATCTATGGTAAGACTTTGCAAATCTGAAAACATTGAGCCTGGAATTCTGATGAGTCTACTATATTCAGGGGAGGAGGTCCCTCTGTCTCAAGTGGGGCCTGGCTATCTATGAGAATATTCCCTTGCCTGAAAAGACTATGATGGCCTCTCCTGAAGGAGCTACTATGTCAGACAATCCTACTTATTGTAAGAACACACTTCCACCCACCCTCATTGTTTCTATACTATAACTGGACTTAACTGGCTGCAGGCCCCAGGCCCCAACTTTAAGGTAGAAAATGTATCTCAGGAAGCTTGTTAGACTACATGAAAAGCACCTGATATCCAACATTATATGCTTCAAAATTATCCTTTACATTTACTATCTATTTTTATGTATGTTTTTGAGGCTTCTATATTTACAGATTAGGAAATTCAGGTATACACACATACACACACACACACACACACACACACACACACACACAGAGAGAGAGAGAGAGAGAGAGAGAGAGAGAGAGAGAGAGAGAGAGAGAGAGAGAAGATCATGCAGCTGAGTAAAATGCAAAGCTTCAGAGCTGACAGAAAAGCAAGATTTTATCAAAGACATCAAAGAAGATTAGAGAACTGTGGCTGACTTTGAAGACAGAGGGTAACTGAGAGTTTGTAACACAATTCATTTGGCCACAGAAAGTGAAATTGGCTCCTAATATTGACAAAGCTGTGAGTGCAGGCATGTGAGAGAGAGAGCTGGAGCTTCTTTCAATACAGTCCACATTACCATATTTTCTATTATACTATGCACATGGCCACCCTTCCCTGACTTCTTCTCTTCTGTCTCTAGCTCTGCTTCCTATTTCACCAAGCATTGGACAAACCTAATTTACACAGCTTCAACACAAATGTGGGGAAAATATTAGCATTGTGGGAAAATAGATCCGTTAAGTAGGAAGCTGTGAGATGAATTGACCACCATACTTTGAAATACTAAAACTGATGACAAAAACTTTACAGTTTAGATGAGATTTATTTCTTCACTCCCAGAAGGTTGTGATATATTCTTAACATTGACTTGTTGCCATTATGTTTTAAAGAGGAACACATTCTTTGAAGGTTCTGCATGCCCTTTATCTCTGGTGAGTGAATTATGCAGCAAGCACAGTTGAGAACACAGGTAGTGAAGAACCAACTGCTTAATCCTCATCTGGCTCCACTATCTGGGGTCTGTGGTTTTTGATTAAACGTGCATGTTAGTCTGAATCTTCAGACTGCTGTTGATCTTTCTGAAACAATGAGGAAGAAGTGTCATCCAGATCTTTGGATGAATTTGAACAGGGGGTTGTATTGTTCTGCCTCTCTTGCTCTGATGCTACATTGGATAAATAGGTTACATATGTGTATGGAACCAAGCTCTGACAAGAAGCAGGATAACTATCTGGCCTTTCATCTTCTGCCTTCTGGTCTTTTGGTTTCTGGAATGTATCTTCTGTGTCTCTGGGTTCTCTGTCTCTTGTTTGTACATCATCTGCATATGTATCTCTTCTTAAAACACCAGATTCAGAGTCTTGTTGGTCATTGTATTGGCACAGACCTACTTGAAATACAAAGTTAGGAAACTGATGATCTTGGGTATGTTGGACTATGGTGCTTCGGGGTTGGATGTCTTGGTGTAGTGCTCCTTGCCTTAAAGATTCTCTCTCTAATAGCTCTTGGGATTCCCAGTCTAGGCCAGGCTGTATTTCAAACTGCCATTCTTGTACTTTCCAATCTTTGTTTCTCCAGCCTTGACTTCTCCGGTCTTGGGATCCCAGGCTAGCAGGCTGCCAGGATGGATTTGACAAGTATGAAGATGACTTTTCTGTGAATTGAAAGTTTTGTGAGTCCCAGTTCTCACATGGCTGTGTTGGGGCTCTCTTTAATAGCATTTGTTGTCTTTCTTGCGAATTTGGGAACTGGCTCTCTGGGGCTTTCTGCTCTTGCATCTGCTGGTCTTCAGCTGGTTGAATTTGAGCTTGTTCTTCTGGACGTTGCTCCTTATCAGATTCCTGATCTTCTTCCTCTTTGCCATTAATATGTCCTTCAGGGTATAGCTCCTCTACAGATTTTTGGTCTTTGGCTTGCTTATCTTTGGATCGTTGTACTGGGACCTCCTCCTCTTTGGCCTGCTGCTGATCAGCTTCCTGGTGTAGGAATTGCTCTGAGGTTTGAGTATATGCATTTTGTTTCTCTGTGGTATGCTTCTTTGGGGATAGCCAGGATTTGATTTGCTGATCTGTGGATTTCCTTCTTGAAGTTTTCCTTTGTAATTCTACAGAATTCTTCTTTGTGGGTTTGTAACCTTGGATTTGCTGCAGGTCCAGGGAATGTCTCTTGGGATGGAATTGTCTAGGTTTGCCTAGCAAGGATAAGGAAAGTCTTCTTGAGTTTTTCTTGCTCTTACTAGATTGCCACTCTTGAGTCATCTCCATGACTTCTGTTCGAATGTCCTTATAAAATATTTCTTGACCATGCTGGGTTTGAACTTGACTGTTTACTGCTTGAAGATCTGAGAATGACATGTCATTGGGTGCTGTATTTTGGGTTTGTGTGCTTTGGGATATTCTGTCTTGAGATAGTACATCTTGGTATTGTATATCCTGGGATGGAGTATTTGGGGGGGCAAGCATTCGTGGTAGAGTGTCTGAATATTCAGTCTCTTGAGATACTATATCTAGAGTTACTGTATCTTGGTATGGAGTTTCTTGGGATGGGGTCTTTTGGGATGGAGTATCGTGGGATGATCTGTCTTTAGTTGGTATATCTTGGAATGACAGCTCTTGGTATGAAGTCCCTAGGGATGGAGTCTCTTGGGATAGTCTTACTTCAGTTAGTGTATATAGGTATGGTGTATATTGGGATGATATGTCTTGAGTTGCTGTATCTTGGGATTGCATGTCTTGGTATGTGCTGTCTTGGAATGGTATGTACTCAGAAGGCAAGTCTTCAGATGTCAGATCATAAGCCTGTGACATACGGGATGATGTGGGTTTAGATGTGGGTAAGGCTTGTGTTGACAGACCTGCCAGTAATGTTTGGTATGATAAACTATCATGTAACAAAGGGAGTGCATTATGTGAAGATGGAGTTTTAAGAACTTGGAGTGACACGTTTTGGTTGTCAAGCAATTTGGGTTGCGGATCAGAGAACTTAGATTCTAAGTCCTCATCATTTATGTTATTGCTTCTAGACTCTTTCTGAGAAGAAATATTTTTTGAAGACTCAGGTTTTAATTGGGGAGGTAAATCATTCAGTTTAATCTCTTCCTCTAGGGAGGGTGAAGAAATAGTTTCCTGTTCACCTGGAGCATGCATAGAAGATGTACCCTTATCACTTTTCTGTGGGATATTTTTGGCAGCTGAAGGATTTCTTGAGACTCTTAGCTTGAAGAAAGCATAACCCCCCAAGAAAATGGTTCTTATGTTTGAACTTGAATTAGAACTGGGAGATGGTTTTTGAAACTCAAATTGTAATTGATTATTTTCTTCTGACACAGACCGTTCAGTATTTTCAGGAATTTCTGAAGGAAAGAGGAATACAGCCTATAATACCAAGGGGGAAAGTAGAGTGTTAATAGGCCAGAATTGTCTTTATGTCATTTTCCTACTGTATTCTCATATTATCTTTTCTCTCTCATGTCCACATATAAGTACAAGGGAAATGAAGCTCTCCAGCCTTTCCTGTTTGTTTATTAGCACTGATTTGGTTTAGTCACTATCCTTATAGCCTAGATACTGAACAAAGGGATTTGATCAAAATTGCCTCAGGATTTTTTCCGTAGTGAATAATACTAAATTTTCTAAGACACTTAAAGTATCCAGTTAATATTCACAAACAAAAGTCTACTATTTGATTTGTTAATTATTTAGATGAACTGAATGCTGATGATCAAAGGCAATCAGAATTCAACTGAAAGTGTTGACAATTAAAATCAGACTAACATATGAGTAGATAATGATAAAAATTGCCCAGCACAATCTTATTATTTAAATAGGTACTAGGTTCTGAGGAAGAAGTTAATTTATACTATCATTTAAAAGAATGATATATTCAAGAAAAATATCTATCTAAGGAGATGAAAGATTTCTATGCTGAAACCTCAAAGTATTGCTGAAAGTATTTGTAAGAACTAGACAAATGGAGATCTATCTCTATGTTCATTTATAACAAGGCTTAAACTTGTTAAAAATCAATGCTATGTAAAAAATATAAAGATTCAACATCACAATATATTCAAACATGTAAATAACAAAAGAGAAGAATAAATAAATTAGATTTGATAAAAATATGACTTTTGTGCATTGATAATACTATTCAGAATGTAAAATAAAAATCTGAGTGGACAGGGTGGGATGAAATATTTGTAGACCATATGTCTAATAAGAAATTACCAAACTGTACATATGAAAACACTACAATACAGTAACAACAATAACAAATGAAAAACCTAATTAAGGAATAGGCAGGGACCTATAAAAAGCTCTTATTCAAGGAAGATCTATCCCTACTAACCTGTGCATCACTAACCATCAGGAAAAATCCAAATTAGCCTTTGGGATGGTAGGATTGAACCATATCCTGATTGCAATGGCACTTAAGTGGATGTGTAAAATTTGTCAAAACTTATTGCACAGCATACTTTGAATGGGTGCATTTGATTGTTTAAAGTTAAAAGCAAGCAAGGAAGCAAGCAAACACTCTACCTAGCACAGACTAGACTGCTGTTGTAACTCAGAAACAAGGCTGGGAGTTGCACCACAGAGTCAGAATCCTGTGTTCTGTCATACTGAATATGTTAATTGACCTCTCTGTTAAGCCTTCGTTCATTTTGAAGTAGAATAAGGGTGTTGATATAGTATTAACATCATTATTAAGTTGGCACCGAGCAAGTATAATAATGTTTGACATTGTAAACAATCAGTAAGGGCATAAGTTCCCAATGTCACAGTACTATGGGTTTTCTACAAAGTCTCATATTTCCCATTTGTTTTTCAGGAAGATGAAGAATTATGTATGAACAGAGATAACTGAGGACAGTAGATAAGCAAAGAAAGCAAGTTATCTTAAAGAGTCGAGTGAGCATCAGTCTTTTAAGCTCAGGACTCTCTGACCTTCCTAATTTAGGAGTTTCAGTGTGGTTGGTATCTGAGCATATTGCTTCTGCACAGCACAATAACAGAGGTCAGGTCAATGTGGAGTGATGTCCTCAGTGTGAATGCAGTAGTACCAACCTCTGTGCTATTTGTAGCATTAGAGGGAGAGTGTGGGAAGAGACAAGAAATAAAGGATTGCTGGAAACCTGTAGGCAAGCTGGCCTGGGGTATGCAGTAGTGAATAGCAGGAGAGACATTTTCTCAAGGCAAAGTAGAAGCTGAGGACCAATAACTAAGGTTGCTCTCTGACCTCCACCTCACATTGTGGTATGAGAGTACCTGCTTTCTCACACACACAGGAACAGGTTCTCTCTCTGTCTCTCTCTGTCTCTCTGTCTCTGTCTCTCTGTCTCTCTGTCTGTCTCTCTCTGTCTCTCTCTGTCTCTCTCTCTCTCTCTCTCTCTCTCTCTCTCTCTCTCAATTCCCATGACAACCTTGGGCGCACCTCTCTTGATTTGGTCCAGCACCAGCTTCTTAAGGATGCAATAGTCACAGAGATGCTTAACTCTGCTATGGTGATGATTAATAAGACTGACAAAATTCCCTGCAAAAGAGGAGGAGAAAGAAATCATTTTTTAGGTCAAAATCAGCATCACTTTAAAAACAGAAGCCAAGAACACTTTACACCCCATGACTGAGTTTGGGAAAACTCATATTCATGCTATTCTGTAGCTATTAAACATTGCATCATTTTCATATCTTTCTGGTAAGGAGTAACAAATTCCAATGTTAGTAGGTCCAAGACGGTCTCTAGAGTGAAACAAGGGGGACAGTAGAGAGCAATAGCATTTCTATAAGCATCCTCCATTTCATTACAATGACTTATTTCAGTGTGGGAATGTACTACCCCAACACCTGTTTTTTTTTTCTTCTCCAAGGAAGCTGGTTATGAACATTTTTTTTGAACTGAAAGTTTCAGCTATGTATTCACCTATG
This sequence comes from Cricetulus griseus, assembly GCF_003668045.3. NCBI lineage: Eukaryota > Metazoa > Chordata > Mammalia > Rodentia > Cricetidae > Cricetulus > Cricetulus griseus. The sequence continues at coordinate 49,170,934 of NC_048596.1, read as the reverse complement.
TGTCAAATAAATCTGCAAGATGGATCTAATACACAGACTGGCATATTGCAAGCACTACTTTAAGGTAATGTTTTCATTGAGAAGCAGGATGATGCAGTGTGGTATTAAAAAAAAAAGCTCAAGTACTAGAGGAAGCAAAAGCTGGGTACAACTGGGTCCAAGGTCACACTTATATGGGGCAAGTGACTAAAGCTCTCTGCATCTCGGTTTCTTTTGAGCACATGCAGGAGCTTAGATAACTGCCTTGTTGCTAAAGCTAAGTGTATGCATACCCTGCTGGGTGAAGTTCCCCACCTGCAATCTGCTTCCAGCAGGACAGAAATGGCCTCAGTCCTTGTAAAACTTCCATCATATGCATTTGGATCAAGTAGAGCAGGATTTTATCCTTTACAGTTGTTTTCCAACTGTCCTTAGGAACCCACGTCTAATTGTGGAGTTTTTCTCAGTATACACAAGGAGGTCTTTTGGTTCACTTCACCAGGTGGTTTCAGGGATTAAATCATGGGAGATAATTTCCCATGATTCTTCCTCACTTTTGTCCTTACTGTTTCAAATTTTCAAATTCTAGGACCCAAGTCTTCCAGATGTTGCTATCAGAAATGGATTAAAAGCCCAGAGTTTGCTTTGGGACCAGAGGAAAAGGCTCATTGGAATCTTTGACATGATTGAAAAAGATGTCAGGGCTGGTATGGTGACTCAGCAGGTAAAAGCACTTGCTATGAAGCCTGAGGTTAAGCCTCAGGATCCACATGTTAGAAGGAGATAAAGAACTCCTGCAGTTCTCTGATGTCCACATGTAAGCTATGGCATTGTATACCACACACACCTCAAATAAGTAAGTGTAAAAATAATTAAGATAGGCCGACCCATCAGCAACTAGGTGAGTGACCCCCTGCTTTTACCCAACTCCTGTCCAAAGCACCATTCACCCAGATCTCCCCAGGCTTGTGCATGCTTGGAGTAGACACTCCCAGGCAGGGAGGAGCTCCCTGAATCTGGGTACAGGCCACTCTTCCTTCCCTTCCCGCCGACTGATCCCGCAAGGAGGTGAGTGATTCACTGCTTTTACCCAACTCCCTTTCAAAGCCCCATCCACCCCGATCTCCCCAGGCCTGCTCCTGCTTGGGGTAAACCTGCCCAGGCAGTGAGGAACACCCAGAGCCTGGAAACACCCCACTCTTACTTTCTGTCCCACCCCCACACACCCGATCCCTATGGAGGCCTAACTCCGTCAGAGTGAGGAGACTACCAGGAGAGGAAAGACCATCCAGAGCTTTGGACATTGAATTCCTGGCCCACACACACTACTGTGTAACAAGAGGAGATAGAGAGACCCCACCTGCACTCACTGGAAAAAGATATGGAAAGAAGACAGAATAAGAACTCGCTCAACAACAGAAAGACCAATATGACACCACCAGAATCTAGGGACTCCACTCCAGAAAGATCTGAAAAGCCCAACACAGTGCATGAAGAAGAGATAGACATCAAAAATTATCTCAGCAAGATAATAGAGACCTTCAAAGAGGAAACAAGAAAATCCCTTAAAGAAATAGAAGAAAAAGCAAGCAAAAAAATTACACGAAATGGAGGAAAAGACAAACCAAAAAATTCAAGAAATAAACAAATCTCTTAAAGAATCTAAAGAAACCCAAGATAAAACAACCAAACAAGTGAAGGAAGCTCTTGAAACAGTTCAAAGCATGAAAGCTGAATTAGACACAATAAAGAAAACACAGAATGAGGCGATGCTGGAAATGGAAAGACTGGATAAAGGATCAGGAACTAAAGACGTGAGTATAACTAATAGAATCCAAGAGACAGAAGAGAGAACCTCAACTATTGAAGACTCGCTAGAGGATATACATTCATCAACCAAAGAAAACCTCAAGTCCAACAAATCCCTAACACAAAATATCCAGGAAATATGGGACACCGTGAAAAGACCAAACCTAAGAATAATAGGTATAGAAGAAGGTGAAGAAACACTGCTCAAAGGTACAGAAAACATATTCAACAAAATCATAGAAGAAAACTTCCCCAACCTACAGAAGGATATGCCTATGAAAGTACAAGAAGCTTACAGGACACCAAACAGACTGGACCACAAAAAGAAGTCCCCCCTGACACATAATAATCAAAACACCAAATCTACAGAATAAAGAGAAAATATTAAGAGCAGCAAAGGAAAAAGGCCAAGTAACATATAAAGGCAAACCAATCAGAATCACACCCGACTTCTCAATGGAAACTCTGAAAGCCAGAAGGTCTTGGATAGATACCCTACAAGCACTAAGGGAGCATGGATGTCAACCCAGACTACTGTACCCAGCAAAACTTTCAATCACTATAGATGGAGAAAACAAGATATTCCATGACAAAAACAGATTTAAACAATACATATCCACAAATCCAGCACTACAGAAGGTTCTGGAAGGAAAACTCCAACCCAATGAACATAACTACATGCACAAAAACACAGGCAATAGATAATCTAATTTTACCAAACACAAAAAGAAGCAGGAGGGTGAAATCCACACACAATGACACCACCAACAATAAATCCAAAACAAACAAGAACCAACGAACAATGGACATTAATATCCCTAAATGTCAATGGTCTTAACTTACCCATAAAAAGATATAGGCTAACAGAATGGATACGAAGACAGAATCCATCCTTCTGCTGTTTACAAGAAACACACCTCAACTTCAAAGACAGGCGATACCTCAGAGTAAAAGGATGGGAAAAGATTTTCCAATCAAATGGGCTCAAGAAACAAGCTTGTGTAGCAATCCTAATATCTAACAAATTGGACTTTAAACTAAAATCAATCAAAAGAGATGAAGAAGGGCATTTCATACTCATCACAGGAAAAGTCCATCAAGATGAAATCTCAATCCTGAACATCTATGCCCCAAATACGAAGGCACCCACATTTGTGAAAGAAACATTACTAAAGCTCAAACCACACATAAAACCACACACACTTATAGTAGGAGACTTCAACACCCCCCTTACGCCACTAGACAGGACCACCAGACAGAAACTTAACAAAGAAACAAAGGATCTGAAAGAAGTTATGACCCAACTGGGGTTAACGGATATCTATAGAGCATTCCATCCAAACTCAAAAGAATATACCTTCTTCTCAGCACCACATGGCACCTTCTCTAAAATTGACCACATAGTAGGCAACAAAGCAAACCTCCATAGTTACAAAAGAATTGAAATAACCCACTGTATCTTATCAGACCACCATGCATTAAAGCTAGAATTCAGCAACAATACAAATGGCAGAAAACCTGCAAACTCTTGGAAAATGAATAACACCCAATTGGGTTGAGGAAGAAATAAAAAACAAATTAAAGACTTCCTAGAATCTAATGAGAATGCAGACACAACATACCCAAACTTATGGGACACTCTGAAAGCAGTGCTAAGAGGGAAGTTCATAGCACTAAGTGCCCACATGAAGAAACTGGAGGAAAGTCACATTAAAGAATTGACAGAACAACTGAAAGCACTAGAGCAAAAAGAAGCAAACTCACCAAAGAGGAGTAGATGCCAGGAAATAATCAACCTGAGAGCCGAAATCAACAAAGTAGAAACTAGGAAAACAGTACAAAGAATCAATGAAACAAAGAGTTGTTTTTTTTGAGAAGATCAACAACATAGACAAACCTCTAGCCAAACTAACCAAAAGGCAGAGAGAGAGCATGCTAATTAAACAAAATCAGAAACGAAAAGGGGGATATAACAACGGACACTGTGGAAATCCAGAGAATCTTCAGGTCATACTTTGAAAACCTGTACTCCACAAAATTCGAAAATCTAATGGAAATGGACAGTTTTCTGGATAAATATCACTTACCAAAATTAAACCAAGATCAGATAAACAGTTTAAATCGACCCATAACCCCTAATGAAATAGAAGCAGTCATCAAAAGCCTCCCAACCAAAAAAAGCCCAGGGCCAGATGGCTTCACTGCAGAATTCTACCAGAAATTCAAACAAGAGCTGATACCAGTACTCCTCAAACTGTTCTGCACAATAGAAGCAGATGGGATATTGCCAAACTCTTTCTACGAGGCTACAATCACTTTGATACCCAAGCCACACAAAGATAAGACTAAGAAAGAGAACTACAGACTGATATCCCTCATGAACATCGATGCTAAAATACTCAATAAAATATTGGCAAATCGAATCCAAGAACATATCAGAAAAATCATCCACCACGATCAAGTAGGCTTCATCCCAGGGATGCAAGGATGGTTCAACATACGAAAAACCATCAATGTAATCCACCATATAAACAAACTGAAAAAGAAAAACCACATGATCATCTCACTAGATGCTGAAAAAGCCTTTGACAAAATCCAACATCCCTTCATGATAAAGATCTTGGAGAGAACAGGAATAACAGGAACATATCTAAACATGATAAACGCAATATACACCAAACCAATAGCCAACATCAAACTAAATGGAGAGAAACTCGAAGCATTTCCTCTAAAACCAGGAACAAGACAAGGCTGTCCACTCTCTCCATACCTCTTCAATATTGTACTTGAAGTTCTAGCTAGAGCAATAAGACAAGAACAGGGGATCAAAGGGATACAAATTAGAAAGGAAGAAGTCAAACTTTCACTATTTGCAGATGACATCATAGTCTATATAAGTGACCCGAAAAACTCTACCAGGAAACTCCTACAGCTGATAAATACTTTCAGCAAGGTAGCAGAATACAAAATTAACTCAAAAAATCTGTAGCCCTATTGTATACAGATGATAACCTCAATGAGAAAGAAATCATGGAAACATCACCTTTCACAATATCCACAAGCAACATAAAATATCTGGGGGTAACACTAACCAAAAAAGTGAAAGACCTGTACAATAAGAACTTTGAGACTTTAAAGAAAGAAATTAAAGAAGATACCAGAAAATGGAAAGATCTCCCATGCTCTTGGATAGGTAGAATTAACATAGTAAAAATGGCAATCCTACCAAAAGCAATCTACAGATTCAACGCAATCCCCATCAAAATCCCAACACAGTTTTTCACAGACATTGAAAGAACAATACTCAACTTTATATGGAAAAATAAAAAACCCAGGATAGCCAAAACAACTCTTTACAATAAAAGATCTTCTGGAGGCATCACCATCCCTGACTTCAAGCTCTACTATAGAGCCATAGTTCTGAAAACAGCTTGGTATTGGCACAAAAATAGACAGATAGACCAATGGAATAGAATTGAAGACCCAGATATTAACCCATGCACCTATGAACACCTTATTTTTGACAAAGGTGCTAAATCTATATAATGGAAAAAAGATAGCATCTTCAACAAATGGTGCTGCCACAATTGGATTCAGACATGCAGAAGATTGCAGATTGATTCATACCTGTCCCCATGCACGAAACTTAAATGCAAATGGATCAAAGATCTCTCCATAAATCCAGCCACACTGAATCTTCTAGAAGAGAAAGTGGGAATTACCCTTGAACAAATTGGCACAGGAGACCGATTCCTGAACATCACGCCAGGAGCACAGACACTGAGGTCTGCAATCAATAAATGGGACCTCCTGAGAAGCTTCTGTAAGGCAAAGGGCACAGTCAGTAAGACAAAATGACCACCCACAGAATGGGAAAAGATCTTCACCAACCCCACATCTGACAGAGGGCTGATTTCCAAAATATACAAGGAGCTCAAGAAGCTAGCCACCAAAACACCAAACAATGAAATTAAAAAGTGGGGTGCAGAACTAAATAGAGAATTCTCAACAGAGGAATCTGAAATGGCTGAAAGACACTTAAGAAAGTGCTCAAAATCCTTGGCCATCAGAGAAATGCAACTCAAAACAACTCTGAGATACCACCTCACACCTGTCAGAATGGCTAAAATCAAAAATACCAATGACAACCTATGCTGGAGAGGATGCGGAGAAGAAGGAACACTCCTCCATTGCTGGTGGGAGTGTGAACTTTAAGACCATTCTGGAAATCAGTATGGCGGTTGCTCAGAAAAATGGGAATCAATCTACCTCAAGATCCAGCCATTCCTCTCTTGGGTATATACCCAAATATGCATGTTCATACAACAAGGACATATGTTCAACCATGTTCATAGCAGCATTGTTTGTAATAGCCAGAACCTGGAAGCAACCTAGATGCCCCTCAACTGAAGAATGGAAAGAGAAAATGTGGTACATTTATACAATGGAGTACTACTCAGCAGAAAAAAGCAATGGAATCTTGAAATTCGCAGGCAAATGGATGGAACTAGAAGAAACCATCCTGAGTGAGGTAACCCAATCACAAAAAGAAAAACATGGTATGTACTCACTCATATATGATTTTTAGACATAGAGAAAAGGTTTACCAGCCTATAATCCTCTTCACCAAAGAAACTAGGAAACATGAATGATCTTAAGGGATAAATAGACCCCAGGAATGGGAAGTGGCATGAACTCTGGAGCTAATTGGGAGCTTGAGGGTAGGGGAGAGGGAGCTGCCACAATAAGAGCACAAAAAGAAGAGTAGAGGAGAGGAAATGGAGGAGCAGAGATATTGAGTAGGGGGAAGAATAGAGGAGAGAGAGCAGGATGAGAGATACCATATCAGAGGGAGCCACTATAGGTCCAAGAAGAGATCTGGAACTAGGGAGATCTCCAGAGACCTACAAGGATGACACGATCTGACAGTCCGGGCAGTGGAGGAGAGGATAGCCTAGAAGCCCTTCCCCTAGAATGAGATTGATGACTACTCTCTATGCCATCCTAGAGCCCTCATCCAGTGGCTGATGGAAGCAGAGACAGACATCCACAGATATACACTGAGCTGAAATCTGGAACCTAGTTGAAGAGAGGGAGGAATGAAGATCGAAGGGGTCTGTACCAGGTTGGAGAAACCCACAGAAACAGTTGGCCTGAAAAAGGGAAAGCATATCGACCCCAGACGCTCTTTGGGAGGCCTGTACGGGACTGATCCAGCCCCCTGATCGTGGAGGCCAATGGGGAGGCCACTGCACTCCAGGGAGCCTCTGGAAGTGGACTGGCGTTTTTCCCTGGTGTGTGTGTGGGACTTTGAGAGCCCATCCCACGTGAAGGGATGCACTCTGTCTCTGGACACATGGGGAGGGGCCTAGGCCCAGCACAGGAAGATTTGGTGGACTTTGTGGAGCCCCTGTTGGGGGCCCTACCCTGCCTGGGGAGTAGTGGGTGGATGGGGTGGGGGGTAGGTTGGAGGTGGGAGAGGAGGGGTAGGGGTGAGTGGAGGGAGAGGGAGAGGGGACTTACATGTGAAACAAGCCTGTTTCCTAACTTGAATTAATAATAAAAAAGGGAAAAAATAATCAAGATAATTATAATGTCACATATTACTTATAAAACAGACCATTAAAACCTTAACTATAATTAGGGGCTGGAGATAGCTCAGAAATTTTGAGCACTGGTTCTCTCCTGGAGGACCTGGGTTCAATTCCTAGAACCCACATTGTGGCTCACAAATATCTGTAATTCTAGTTCCAGAGCATCCATTGCTATCTTTTGACTTCAGAGAACACCAGGCATGCCTATGGTGCACAGTCCCACATTGAGGCAAAACACCTACAAAGATAAATAAATAAAATAAAAACCTCACATATAATTGTATTTCCTGGTAAATGAATATATCATTTACCATACTGAGTAAAAATTATACAATTATATAAAATGGCTTGTGTATTAAAAATACTGATATACCTCACTTAAGTACTTTCTGCTACTGTATTTTGTTTCATATCAATTGAGCAATTTTTTGATTAGCAAAAAAGTAAATTTGAATAGAATTGAAATGAATCATAAAAAACCATTGAGCATGTATACTTTGCCAGGTGTTATTTAATCCTTACCACTGTTGAAGTAATCCTTACTACAGCCCAGGGAGGTAGCTAATAGTATTACTATCTTAAATTTTTACAAGAGGGAAAACCAAGATGTGGAGACCCTACAATGTTAGGTCAAGGTCACAAGCTCCCAGGAGCTAAAAGTAGGAATAAAAATCAAGAGACTATATTAAGGTCAGGGGTAAAAATCAACTCATCATTGTGTCATGGACACAGCCTGGCTAAAGCTGCTCAGACTCCTCATCCAGAATCAGATCACTCACGAGGAGAAGTGCTGTGCCTACAATACAGGTTCCATCGAGGGAGGGTGCCTGACAGAATTTGTTCTCCTGTGTAAAGCTGATGAGGATCAGGGCAGTCCCAATTGCTGCAACTACTGAGCTGATGATGTTCATGTTGGTGATTCCTTGTCTCTGGAAAATAGATTTAACACATGGTAAAGTAAACAAAAACGAAAGGTAAAGATACCCCGAAAGAAATTCTCAGGACTTTCCTAGTTCTAGAAGCCTCATTAGGTCCCTGTGATTGGAAGGCTTTGTAAGTTCAATTCTGACTGGTCAAAGTCAGAAGGCAAAGCATACTGTAGAATGGGCCAGCAATACCCCATGGTTAACACTCCTGAAAATGTCCATCTCATCTCAGCACAAACTATCTTCCGTACTTCTGAAGGACACGGTGCCTTGGAAAGCATTTCAACTTGGAAATCAGATTTGGTTTTGGGTCCTGCTTTCATTAGAACTTGTACCAATTATTTAATCTGTCCCAGTCTCAATTTCTATCTTTAGAATCTAGAGAATGAGAATGAGGAGAGAAGGATGAGAGGGACAGGGAACTGGGATTGGTATATAAAATAAGATTGTTCCTAATTTAAATAGAAGAAAAAAATAAAAAAAGAATGAGAATGGCTTTACTGTAGTATTCATTTATTTTCTAAAAATTTAGTGTATGCTAAATATGTATCATCACCACATAAGACCCCAGCTATACAAAGACTCATGTGGGAACTGACAGCTCACCATCTGGCTCACTTATATTCCCCAGGAAGATTCAAATGATGGCCAACAAAACCACATGGGAGGCATAAAAAGCTGATTGCTCCCCACAATTTCTTTTAATTTTTAAAATTATTTTATTTATTTTTGAGAATCTCCTATGTGAGTATTGTGTTTACATCACCACCACCACCACCACAACCCAACTCCAACTTCTCCCATGTTCTTCTATCCATTCACTCTTCAAATTCATGGCCTCTTAATATTTAGTGATTATTTTCCACATATATATATACATATAAATTTCTAATACAACCTACAGAGTTAATTTAGCATTGTTCATTTGTATGTATGTTTAGGGTTGAACTCTTTAGATTGGATCATCTACTGGGGACTTATCTCTGGAACAAATTGATTGTCCCTATCTCATCAGTCATTGGTTGTAGTTCTTCAGATACTAGATTGTAGTTCTGGGAGTGGGGCCTTGTGATATTTCTCCTTCATGTTGGCATGTCAGTTCGTGTCATTCTACAGATCTTATTTAGGCAACTTTGTCGAGGTCATGGATGCATCCCTATCATATATAGAATATGCAATCTTGTAATAGATGCCCTGCTCCTCTGATTCTTGCAGTCTTTCTGCCTCATCTTCCATGATGTTCCCTGAGCCTTCAGTGTAGTGATTGTACTGTAGATATGTCAGTTAGTGTTGGGTACCCTCTGCTTAATTGCTTTTATTCATTCCCAGTATATTTGCCAGGAGAGGGGTGTGTGTGTGTGTGTATGTGTGTGTGTGTGTGTGTGTGTGTGTGTGTGTGTGAGAGAGAGAGAGAGAGAGAGAGAGAGAGAGAGAGAGAGAGAGAGAGAAGGGGGTGGGGGTGGGAGAGTTTCTTACAAGAAAACTGTGTTGGGGCATCATATTATTTCCTTTATGTCCATTCTTGCTTATTTTTTTTATAAAAAGTGTCATTTCAGAGTGTATCTACTGTACCTCTGCTGGCTGCATTATGTCTGCTAATGTTGGAAATGAAGCCATGCATTTCCACACTCCCAGAGCTGTGTGTAACCTAGTGCAGCAAGACTGGGAAGTGCACTTGCAACTGTTTATCCTAAACTGAGATCTTTATTGAAAGCAAGTGTTTTTGGCAAACCACAAAATAAAGCAAAACAAAACAAAAACAAGGAGCATGCAAATCTGTCAATCTCTCTCCATATTAAGTCCTTTTGTCTTTCCAGTCTCTGTTTTGGCTTCTACAGGGACCATTAACAGACTAAGGTCTCTAGATATGTGATCCCTCATGCAGATCATGCCTTACAAAGATCACAGCCCTAGTCCAGCCTGATCCTTATTAAGGGATTGTGATGTCAGGCAGACACTTGCTCTCTGTGTTTTAGAGATGCATGGGATTAGGAACTAAATGACTTTGAGCCATCCCATGCTTGGTGGAAAAGCTTTTGTGAAAACCAGATCTGCAATCCCACACTCATGTGTCATGCCATGCCTTCTTCCATCCGTAAAGCTCTCCACAAGGCACAGATAACTTTTGAGTATGTCTCAGCTCTGGAAGAAGATACCATAGGGACTGACAGTACTTATCTCCAGAGGAGCAGATGGAGGCATTCATCCCTCTCCCTAGGACCTCACTGGGATTTATAACTATCCCTGACTGAAGGCCATGAAAATAGATGCAGTGACTGAGTGGAAGCCTGTAGCTCTAGGGTTTTCTGCAGTGATTATTAGATGAGGGTAGGAGCATTTAAACATCATCATGCCTTTTGTAAGTAATACCTTAATCCTCAGAGTAACTCTTAGACAATTTCCCATCAAGTTGATAGAGCAACGAGAGGCAATCAGCTCTGACTCAATCCTACAACCATGTGGCATCAGTGCCACTCTTTTTATCTGGTCCTTGGGGAGGCCTCTGAGGAAAGCCTTTGTTGGCATTGGAGTTGGGGTTGGGGATAGAAAGCGAGGGTGACAGGGTCTGTGATGCATGTTGGTTGAGGCAGGGCTTTTCAACTTTGAGACTGTAGACATTTTGGTCAAATGATTTTTTTATTGTAGGAGACCTTCCCATGCTTCCATTATTTTAAAGGGTGTTTAGAGGGGGCTAAAGAGATGGATAAGTAGTTAAGAGCACTGGCTGCTCTTTTAGAGGATCCAGGTTCAGTTTCACATAGTGGCTTTCAAATATCTGTGACTCTAGTTACAGGGAATCTGACACTGTCATCTAGCCTCTGTGGGCACCAGGTAAAACGCTCCTACACATAAAATAAAAAATAAACCTAAAAAGAAAAAGGATGCTTAGAGACAACCCTGGCTCTTACCATCTAGCTGCCAATAGTATACCCTACGGAGTTATGACAATCAAAAAATATCGTTGGACATTGAAAACTATTATTTCTCATGGAGAGAGAAGGAGCAAAAGGCTACTCCCAGTTAAAAATTATTTAATTACAGCAATATAGGATGGTTCCCAATGAGTAACTTTCAGTTTGTTTGCTCAGAGAAGTGGGAGAAAAGGAAAGAACATAAGGCTAAATCACCCACAGGTTGGGTTTGGACCGAAAACTTGTTGCATAAAGATCTTCCCAAGGAACCCTGAAGCTTAAGACCAAAGCTGCTACAAAGCAAATAGATTTGAAATCAGGTAGAAGTCGTAAAAACTACTTACCAGAATTTGTCTTGATTTTTCATTGAATCCTGTGACCAATCCTGTCAGAAAAAACTGTTGAGAAGACAAGAGGCAACGGTTAACAGGTGGCACATCTAATCCGGCTACAACACAGTCGGTCTCCTTTGGGTTTTCAAACTGTTGGTACTACTCCCCCTCCTCCTCCAGCATCTAGTCTTTCTAACCTGAGTGTTAGGGAGGAAGGCTCTTGTTTTAATTCCATCTATAGGGGTTGGCATTGGCACCTGGGGACACTTGGGTCTTAGAATCTAAAGTCCTTATGTTGCAATATAGACGTTGGGAAGTTCCTGCTGGCACCTTCTTTTGTTCCACCTGGCTCATCCTCCAGGCCCTCAAAGCCCTTCTCTCAGTGCCCCACAGTATCACCTTCCTTCTCTGGGCAATTGCAACTCTAATCACTCTAATCAATTTTCCCAGAATGGCTGTCATCCTTGAATTCATTTCCCACTCAAAAACCCACAGTGTACTCTAATGAGAACACGCCTTTCAACAAAAAGAAGGAAAAAAATCAGCAGACGCCATTTGCTTGAATATTGAAGTTACATATGTCATGTGCATTGCTACCCTCTTTATAATAGCTGGAAATGGAATCAGGTCAGATGCCCTTCAGATAACCAGTGGACAGTGACCAGGTGGTTCCATTTGATGCCACAATCAGGCACTTTTCTCACTTGTTTTTTCCTACAAAGCACCCTTAGCTAGTGCCTTCTGTCATAGCCAGGGCATGCATTCTTCCCTTCTCCCTCAGCTAGTGAGAATCCACGTAGGAAGCGTTCCTCTGCCCCTGGGGCCAGAAACCCTCAGACAGTTCCTAGGAGCACTTATAGCAAGAGTAAAAACATCTTTCACATTTCTCAGAAAGGGCTTTGTTCAACAGTATTTACAGACCTGGGACATTACCAAGAAGATGTAGTTGTGTTTTCAATAAATGTCTGTACCATGCAGAGTGGATTTTTTTTTAAAAGCAATAAATCAAACCTTACTACAATTCACGCCTGTGATTCTCACAAATCATACTGGGAGAAATTGATTGGAGAATGAGGCGGTGAAGACTGGGTCCATTTGGTTCTTGACGATACAGTGAGTGTAGTTTAGAAATCAACATCGTGCTATTTCACTAGGAACATGAAATATTTGTTTTTGAAATACAAATGATAGAAATGGCACATTACTGGTTTTTAATAGAGATGGTGGTCTCATTAATTCTTTGTTTCAGTTACTAATTTATTGATTGATCCACGCATTCATTCATGCATCTCATATCTCAAGCATGATTTTAATTTCTGAGTAAAACAGACCCCATTCTTGCCCTCTTGTATGTTATGTGAGATACTCTAGTGAGTTTACCCTTAAGTGTGTACACTAATCATAGGATTAGGAACCAAGGCTGGAATTATTAATGGCTCCATAGTTCCCTGTGAGTGACAGTCATGAGCCCCCTGAGGTAAGAAGGGTGCTGAGCTATGGTGACCCTCAAGTTTTCTTCCTCACTGAGTCCTATTCTGTGAGTTCTATCTGCATGTGTTCCTCTTTTCACACTGTGTCTGCACATGGTCAAGTAGGCTATCTACCTGTTCCATTACCCAGGTAGGTACTGCGGGATGTACTATACCCGTGGGCTTTGGAAAAACACTATGTACCTAGGAGCAATCATCACTATGAAGGTGGTAGCCAGTAGCCAGTGGTGAAATACGGAGTAATTTCTTTTGTAAGGAGTGGTCTGCCTGTTTGGTGTCCCAGAAGGGGCACACTTATAAAATGTATTGGCATGGGGCTGAATCCAATTTACATTAGTCTTCATAGCAATTTCTGACAAGTTCTTAGCAGGTGGTACTTACAGTAAATGCTCCCCAGAATGGATATCCAGTGATGATCACAAGAGGAAATTTTTTGGAGAAAATGATGAAATTAAATGCTAATATAATCCCAAGGCCCACAATGATCAGAGACAGAAGAATCTGGATAGCCTGGAAGGAGAAAATGAACATGAGGTAACAAGAGCCCAGGCCTGTGGGCTGCCCCAGGCACACCTCTGGCTGCAACCACCCCAATATAAACATTTTCCATGTCTCCATCATGCTGAGACCCTCCCAATTATAACTCTTCATTCTCGTCCTTTACTATTTCCCAGAATCACCAATATATTTTGTAGAAGACATATTTGAATTTGTGTGTGACTAAACCTAGACTGCAAACTATTCCCGTACACCTTTCCTCTTCTGTCACACTGACATCTTGCTTATCCTCAAAACTGGCCTCCACATTGTCAGTGCTAAGTGCAGCCATTCCTTGGTTTGCATGGGAAAGTAGGTGGGAGGCTTGGTTCCAGGACTGAAATCTGAGGATGCTTAAGTCTCTTATGTTAAAAATTTCATAATATGTCCTTGTTGTATGAATGTGCATCCTTTGGGGATATGCCTAAGAATGGAATTGCTGGATCTTGAGGTACAATGATTGCCATTTTCTTGAGAAACTGCCATACTGATTTCCAAAGTGGCTGTACAAATTTGCACTCCCACCAGCAATAGAGGAGTGTTCCCCTTTCTCCACATCCTCTCCAGCATAAACTGTCTTTGGTGGTTTTGATTTTAGCCATTCTGTCAGGTGTAAGATGGTATCTCAGAGTTGTTTTGATTTGCATTTCTCTGAAAGCTAAGGATGTTGAACACTTTCTTATGTGTCTTTCCGCCATTTTAGATTCATCTATTGAGCATTCTCTATTTAGTCTGTACCCCACTTTTTATTTGGAGTTTTGGTAACTAGCTTCTTGAGTTCTTTGTAAAATTTGGAAATCAGCCCTCTGTCAGATGTGGGTTTGATGAATATCTTTTCCCATTCTGTGAGCTGCTATTTTGTCTTGTTGACTGTGTCCTTTGCCTTACAGAAGCTTCTCAGTTTCAGGAGGTGTGATTTATTAAGTGTCGATCTCAGTGCCTGTGCTACTGGTGTTATGCTCAGGAAATGATCTCCTGTACCAATTCGTTTAAGGTTATCTCCACTTTAACCAGGCCCTCTGAATGTGGGTGACAGGAGGTGTGAGCAGTCTATGGGGCCTCTTGTGGTGGAACCAGTATTTACTCCCAACGCACAAAGGGAATTTAGGAGCTCATTCCCTGTAGAGGGATACTCTCTCGGCCTAGATACATGGGGGAGGGCCTAGGCCTGCCCCAAATGATGTGACGGACTTTGATGATCCCCATGGAAGGCCTCACCCTCCTGGGGGAGTGGATGGGGAGGGAGGCAGGGGAGGCATAGGAGGATTGGAGGGAGAGGGAATGGGATTGCTATGCAAAATACGATTGTTTATAATTTAAATTAACAATGTCATAATATTTGTAGATAATCTACACATATCCTCTTTGTACATTTTTTTCCAGACAGGATCTCCTGAATTCCAAACTGTCCCCAGGGTCACTATGGAGCACAGGATGAACTGTCCCCAGCGTCACCATGGAGCACAGGATGACCTGTCCCCAGCGTCACCATGGAGCACAGGATGATCTGTCCCCAACGTCATCATGGAGCACAGGATGACCTGTCCCCAGCGTCACCATGGAGCACAGGATGATCTGTCCTCAGCATCACTATGGAGCACAGGATGACCTGTCCCCAGCGTCACCATGGAGCACAGGATGATCTTTCCTCAGTGTCACTATGGAGCACAGGATGACAGTAATCACTGGACTCTCCTGCCCCCACCTCCCAAAGCTGGAATGACAGCCTTGTGTTACCACAATGCTCTCCTCCTGTGTACTCAAATTGCTCCTAGGATGGTTGAATGCAATGTACCATACACACACAAGCACCAGAAATGACTGAGCATCATCTGCCTAGAAGTGAACAAAATACTTAACAGGTGTAAAACAGGAAGTAGCTGTTGTACTGTCTGTGGAAAGGCTATAAGAAAAGCAGCTGTACATGTTCAGTACAGGCATAATTAAAAAGCATTTTCATTCCATGTTGTTGGAGCCCGTGGTTATGCATCCTTTAGACCTATATTCCACTGATGGACTTTGACCTCACCTTCACTGGCTTCCATGAGAAGTACTGCCATACCCTGGGGCCACTTCCTCAAGAAGATACTTGGAAAAATTACATAGTTCCCTGCTTCCCCAGTGTTGGAAATCAAAGATCAGAACGGGCTCCCCATGAAACAGCCATAGGACCTCTCTGGAGTTAGGTGAGTTATTGGAGTGTTCACTCCTGAAAGTTACTTAGTCCATCACCTCAGAAAGATTTCTGCATTGACAGCTGAGAGTTAAGTATAAGACAGAGCCAAGGCAAACTGTGCATTGCACTTCTAAAGAGAGCTTTCATTTCTCTATTTTAAGCAAAATCCAGGGAAATGGCACATACTTTTTCTCTGAAGGATCCATTTTTTCACAAGCAATTGACTTAGATGTTCTGCCTTTTATTCTTTTGAATATTTCATTTATGTAAACAATGTATCTATCACATTAACACGTTAACCTTCCCATCCATGCTGACCTTTTCTTCTTTTCAACTAGTCCTGAGTTTTCACGTCTTTTTTGGTGACTTGCTGACCTTAATTAGAGTTGCTTATAAAAGTAGGGATATGGGGTTATTTATTGGAGCATGTGCAAAACTTGTCAGTAGCTACAATTTTAGAGAAAATTACTGATCCCCTTTTTGCCCCCCAGCAAACAAGAGTTGTCAACAGTTCCTCTGTGAAGGGTGGAGACTAGTGAGCTCCCTTGACTGCAGAAGGGTACATTGCAAGATGAAATAAATGCCAGGGAGGGGGACAAACTCCTTCTATGAACACTATTGCACAAAGCAACCTCTGTAGAGAAAAAAATGGAGATGAGGCCCCCTTTTCCCATTCTGGGATGATCCATGATAAGGCAGAACTCACCCCCAAAACTTTTGGTTCGCCCTTCAGTAAATCCAGTAAAGAGTTATGAGGTCTGTAGGGAAAGGCAGTCATGACAGTTTCATCTGAATCTATATTGATGATATGGGCCCTTCTTTTCTCCTCAGATGGTGACTCCATGATTCAATGGCAGAGCTCTGTTAGGAGAAGGAGTGGTAGGATATTGCAGTCACAATCATGATGTATTTCTCCTCCAGGCCCACATGGAGTCCGCCACATTGAGCCCTTAGCAATTACATAGTACTAGAACCACAGAATCCCAGTCATTGAGTCACAGAATCTGAGAATTCTAGAGTGTCCCAGCCTTCTCGTTCTTACAGAGGAAACTTGGAAAACTTGCTATGTTATCAGCTTGCTTAAAAAGCATACAGTAAACACAAAATTATGTAGATGGTGCACACAAAACAAGTGCCTGTATCTGTATTAGTGTATATGTATGTATGTATATGCATACATACATGCACATATATTTCACAATTATGCTCTGGTACTCTACCAAATACTAATTATAATTATACATGGTTTGGAATTTTGCTTTTCAGGCTAGTCTCTTATATTCGTGTATTTGTTGTGATTTCAACTGCTAAATCACCAAGGTAAGCAGTTTAGTAAGGCCAAACACAATATATGCAAGAATCATCTCAAATAGTTCCTAGATTGCAGCAATCACAAATACCTTTGTATGCTGTTGTTTGTATACACTGATTATCTTGAATTTTTCATGAACTTGCTTATGAAGCATAAAGGAGCTAAGCCTTTGGCGAGTCTGCTATGTCTCAGGCACTGTTAGGTGCTTCGTTTCAATGTGCATTGCAGTGGCACATTTGGCAATGAACAGTGATCAAACTGAGAAGCAGAAAGGCCAAACTGCCAAAGAATAAATACCAAGGGATAGGTGAAGGATGCTGTCCTTCTACCTTCAAAGCCTGTGTTTTTACTGTCAACCATACTTCCATCCTTTTGCAAATGGAGTTTCCTTCTTTTAGGAAAAAATATTATTAACAGTATCTCTTAATAGTATAAACATAGTGAACTGTGACTATGTTTTCCAGATTTTTAAAGCATATTAAAAAAAGATACTTAGAGTGTTCAGAGTAGTGATTTAATACACTGTATAATGATTACCCCGATGAAGGCAATTATGGTATCCATTACCTTACATTGCTACTGTTTTTCCTTTTCTTCTTCTTGTGGTGAGAAACTTTAAGATTCACTCTCGGGGATGAAGAGATGGCCCAGTGGTTAAGAGTTTTGAAGAAGCTAAGGAAGTAGTCAGTTGAGTGAAGGGATCCAGAGTTGGAGGGAATCTTGTGTCGTGGAGGTAGCCTTGTGGGTGTGGGTTCACGAGGGTCCATGGAAAGAAGACTCAGACTCAGACACACTTTTAAGAATGAACTTAGCCTTTCACAACTTCAGGGGTCTTCAGCCTCAATGGACTGAGTACTTTCCCTCCACCCAGGGCATTTTTATTTTTCTCAACATTTACACTTTAGCCGGTTGATTACCATATGCTCAGAATACATTGAGTGAGGCTTCCAAAAAGACAATGCCATGTCAGAGTCTTGATTGATCAGGTTTTCCGCCCAGTGGGGGTTAGGGCTAGTTGATAGCACTCTGGCTCCAGGCCAGCAGGGTTCTGCTACAATCTTGGCCAGCTACACATCTGACAGAGGGTTAATACCTGAACATGAAAATTTTAAAAAAACGGATAGTCATGGAAACAAATGATCCTATTTAAAAAATGGGCAAAGGATCTAAACAGAGAGATCTCAGAAGAAATAAAAATGGCTAAGAAATAAAAAAGTGTGCAACCTTGAGATTTCATCTTATTCCAACCAGAATAGCAAAGTTCTACAAAACTGGTAACAAATTCTGGTGAGGTCATGGGGGAAGGGGAGTCTTCAGTCACTGTTGGAAATGTAGACTGGTGAGGTCATGGGGGGAAGGGGAGTCTTCAGTCACTGTTGGAAATGTAGACTGGTGCAGCCATTCTGGAAATCAGTATGAAGAGTCCTCAATAAACTAAAAATGAATCTACCCTATGATCCAGCTAAACCAAATGTCCTTTGACGTGTTCGAAGGAATTGACATTCTTCTTTCTCCACAGACACTCCTCAGCATTGTGCATTGCTGTCCTATTCACAGCATCCAAGAAATAGAAACCACCTAAATGTCCTTGAACAGAAAGATAACGAAAATGTGGTACATATACAAAGTGGAATGCTATTTAGCTTTAAAGAGAAATGAAATAATGAAACTTGCAAGCAAATGGATGGGTCTAGAAAAGATTACAATGAGTAAAGGAACTCAGATCCAGAAAGGCAATAACTTATGTTCTCCCTCACCAGGGATAGTGAGGTTAGGACCTTAGAATAAAATTACTACCTCCACTTTGCTGGGTCAGCATAATTCCTAACCACATTCTAAATCTTGCCACAGATAAGTGTAGCTGCCATTGCTCATCAAAGAATCTTCTCTTTACAGCAGATGGAGAAAACCACACCTGGACACAATGCAGAGATCAATGGATCATGGGAAGCCCAGCTCCAGTGAGCACATCTCTATCACAGCTCCTGCATCTCTGGCTCAGGGACATGTCAGAAGAACATGTAGAAAGATTGTAAGAGCCAGAATACCAGGATGTCTGCTTGAAACAGTCTTTCATATAAATGGCTATATGAACAAGATCTGAACAATGTCAGCGTCAGTAGACGTGCTAATGTGGAAGGGGGAAAAATCTCATGGGGTTCTACCCCTAGACAAAAAACTTCTGGCAATTAATGACTGCTAAGATAGGAAGAGTTAGCCTCTCCTAAGGATGAGAACCCTAACTGGTTGTCCAATATAAAGGGGGTCAGCCCTGAAACCACATACCCACAACTATGTTTTATTATGGCTATATAATAGTAATAATTAATTATAATAATTATATTAATATTTTCTGCATATGTATGTATCTATATGCCAGTGGCAATCAGGAAGGAAAAGGCTATCAATTTTGGAGGGAGAAAATGGAAGGCATTCAAGGGAGGGAACTTGGGAAGGGCTGGATGGAGAAAAGGGAGGAGAGAAGTGATGCTATTCTGTATTTTTTTAAAAACTTTTATTGATTCTTTGTGGATTTCACATTATGCATCCTGATCCCATTCATCTTCCTCTCCCCTTGACCTTGAAATCTCACCCCTAAAACAAAATAAATTTTTAAAATAAAAAGGAAAAACAAAACCAAACAAAGTCACAGTGAGTCATACAGTGTACCCTTCAGTCCACATGTCATTACTCGTAAGTGTTCATTGCAACAAGTCATTGGTCTGACTCTAGGCCTCTGGCTTCTTCTACACTATTGACACTGGGCCCTCACTGGGACTCCTCTTGGATATCCTGTCGTGGGTCATGGAGATCCTGCAACTTTGGATCTTCAGGTCTGGCCCCTTCACATACTCTAGCAGTCCATAGATGAGGTGGGTGTTGGGGTAGGCTAACTCATAGCCCTGGGTCTGGGTGGTAGCTGGATTGGTCAGCCCACCAGCATGCCCTCTTTGTGCCATGACATTATATTTTAATTAAGATGTATAAAATGGTGACGACGACGACGATGATGATGATGATGATGATGATGACAATAATGCTGAAAAGAAAAGAGTATGTGCTGCACTTTCAGAGGACTGGAGTTCAGTTTCTAGCACTGATATGTAGTGGGCTCAAAACTACCTGTAAGAGGCCTCTGACACCTCTGAGGCACATGCAAGTATGTATACACACATGGGTGCAGGTTTGTGTATGCAAGTGAACACGCACG